>NC_090932.1:1083836187-1084442010 GCF_040938575.1 Ambystoma mexicanum
CCACTGTGGTGAAGCACATAGCAAATGGGGAATTGTGAGTACTCATTAGTGCACAATTACCCTCACAGTATTCAGCACAAGTTTCAGAATTATTGGCGTTGATACTTGCACTTGAGAATCACACAGACCAGGAAGTGATGGTGTACAGTGAATCCGCCTATCTGACGTCGGCAGTGCAGGCCGGCCTAGCGTGCTGGAAAAGGAGGGGCTACCTCTGAGCAGACAGCATGCCAGTGCAACACGCAGCCTTATTGGACAGGCTCATTAAGGCACTAAAACTCCCAGTGGGCACAGTGGTCGTGAAATGCGCCGCTCACACAAAAGGGACAGATTTTTATCTCACATGGAAAACAAGCAGCAGACAGTGAAGCCAAGCATGTGGCAGCCAAAGACGAAATAATAATGAATGTGGAAATAGTTGATGTGCATGAGAGAATGATTGTTGCACGAAGTGAGCCAGAAGGCTATAGCAATATGGCAAAAACTCAGTTAATGGAACTCCAAGGAGAAGCACCACAGGAAGAGATGAACCTATGGAAGCAACAAGGGTGTTATTTAAACCCCTCTGAGAGCTTGTGGCAACAAGACAGCACTGGTAAACCGGTAATGCCGATAGCCATGTTGAAAATAGCACTGGAACAGTTACACTATCCAGCGCACACGACAAAGGCGAATCTAGCAGCAACAATTGCCGAAGACTGGTTCATACCGAACTTGGCAGAGCATGTAGCATTTTTTATGGTAAACTGTATAGTCTGTCAGCAGTTCACGGCTGAGCCTACACTACGTGTGATTAGAGGAGTTATCCCAAGGCCTGATGGGCCTTTTCAGCACTTGCATATCGATTATGTCGATATGATTCAAGTATGTAACGGGTACAGGTATCTAATTGTTGTGGTGTGTCCATTCTCTAGATGGATAGAAGCAGGTCCATGTACACACCCAGACTCTACATGTGTGGCCAAATTCCTGGTGAGTGAGGTGTTTCCCTGATGAGGAGTGTGTGAAGAGATGATGAATTTTTGATATAAATACTGTGTTTTTTCTGACATTAAGTGGAGTTGAAGAGAGAAGGAAGATTGAGTGGTTGCTGATGTTCATTGTACCCCCCGTTTCTTTGTACTTGTCATTAAACATACTCCCTTTGCCAAACTATTGAGTTGTCATAGTAATTTGGTGCAAGAGTTTGAATCTGCATATCCTATCTATCTTGAGGCTGGTGCTACTCATCTTAAAAGGCTGTTTGGAGACCCCCTGTCAAATGGGCCGGCTCAGGTCCATCCAGTTCAGTGTGATTGCCAAACTGCTCAGTTTTTGAAAAGGTGATACTAAAACCCATGTATTCCTTTTCCACTGCTGACATCACACGTCTTTCCTTTTGCCACTGACTGACTTAATCACATGGCGTTTACAGGGCCATCAGAAGGCACAGCAAAACCACCACCTCTCAATATCTTTTGTCTAGACTAGTACCTACTTCGATGAAGACCCTTTTTTGTCACTGTCCCTTTTAGTAGCCCAAATCCCCCCAGAGAACATATTGTTTACAAAACAGAAGGAGCATAATACTTTCTTTCCTTTAGCCTTAGCTCTAGTGTTTGTGATCATCACCCTTACGACCGCCCAGTACTTGCTGTTTCCTCTGATCTATGCCCACAGACCAAACATGCAAGGTTTCACCTCAGAAAGCTAGTGGGCATGTCTATTAATATCTCTGTGCCGTGTGCTGAACTTCTTTTATACCTCCCCCATACTTTCTCTCGGCCGTCTTGGGAATCAAAAGATTTTGATTTGTTCAGCTAAGGTTTTGCAAAGTGCTCCATGCTGGTTTTCAGCTGCTTCCAGGCACTGGTGGGGCACAGTAGGTAAAAGGAAGATGACTAAAAGTATTTCAGACCTGCGATTAGTGTCTAAGCTGTTCCTGTGAACCAGGGAGAAGCTGGAGGTAAATTTTCCCTTGTGTGGGAGGGCTTCTTAAGTGCAAGGCACCTGATCAGTATTGTCAGCGATATAAATTAGAATAAGGTAAGGGTTTCCCCCTGACACCTGTGTGCAAACAAGGGGAGGGCTAATTTAAACCGTCATCCATCTGAAGTAAATAAAGTGACTACTATTAAACTGGGTAATAACATATTTTACATCCACTGCTGACCAACAAAACTGACACCCTGACATCCTGTCCTGGCTTTACATTATAAACCTCGAGGGCTTCACACCCTAGCTGGCCACATGTGACCAAACCTTTCAGTTCTTTTTCAACAGACAACTCTCCTTGAAGGAGCGCCTAGCAAGGATGATACAAATGGCTTGCTACCAACTTTACCTCCTGCGGAAAATCAAGCTCTTAATCCCAGAAAAGACCTTCAGAACTGTTGTCCAAGCCTTGGTCCTCTCCAACCTAGTTGATGACAAGCTCTTAATTTCTGAAGACATATGATCCAACAGAAGTATGGACATGTGCAGACTTGAACTCCACTGGTGCAGGAAGAAAAGAACCAGAAGACAGGCCTTCTCTGTCTATGCTCCCAGAATATGGAACCCGCGCCTCATCAACAGAACACTTGTCCCATTTCTTCTACATTTCAGGAAGGAACTCAAGACCCCCCTTTTCAAGCAATGGCTTCTCCCTAATGTCTAGGAGCACACACACTCCCTACCTAACCTGAGACTGGGCCATATGCTTCCCCTGTTTTCTCCCTTTGTCTTTTGTTCATCCTTCGCTGCCCCACGTTCTGCCCCCCCAATTATCCTCCCCTGTTGTTAGATCTCCCTCCCTTCTATTTCTGCTGCCCTCACTGTGTACTTCCCTCAATTACTTGCACTGAATTGCTTCCCAAAACCAGGTTCGCCCTCATAAATTCCCTAATAATAATAATAATATTAAAAACACATTACAGTTATCAGAAGTGGATGGAACCCAGCCCAATGCCCTTCATTAGAAAAATGTGACATTGTTGTCATTGATAATATCCTAACTATGAATGGGAAAGACATGGTTAGGGTTGTTTAGCACAAAGGTTTTTTGCACTTTCCCTGTTATTGGCAAGTGGTAATGAGCAGTGTCAGACCTCTGGCAGACAGGATATTATGGGCAATGGGTACAGTAGAACGTGTCTGGGAGACCTGGCATGAAGGGGGCAGTCCCAAGAGTTTGGAGCATTTCATGGGTTTTGATAGAGTCAAGGAAGAGTGTCTTCAGAGCTCTATAATAAATCACCCTCCGATCTTATGTGCAATGGAACAGAGAGAAGAACCAGTTTGTGCAATTCTGGTGACCCATGCTCCACATGTCTTGTGAAAACTGTCAGCTTGTCTAGCTCTGGTGCCAGCATCTTGATGAATCAAGACAAAGTATCAGCTATCTTCAGCTTAAGCCCTCAAAAACTTTGTAGAGAAATTGTACAAATGATATGTGGGTAGCTCATAGGTTGAGTGCTCATTTCTGACAAGCCTGGCTGGCCAATTTAGTCCTTCATCCTTCTGAGATCATTAGATATAGTACCATCACAATAGAATCATAATAGCAGCTATTATTACAGCACTTGGCAGTGGAAGGAATATGGCATGAAGCTTTACTATATAAAAACCTGGTATAATTACTATTAATAAATACAAGCAATGCAACACCATCACCTCATAGCAACTTAATAAGATAGAAACAGGTGGCAGCTTAATCCACAACTGCACCTTTGAGCAGCTGCTGGGCCAGATAATTTGACAACTACCTTTTTTAATCAGAAAACCCCACATAGACTAGGACGAACACAAGGAAGGTATTATCCCCTTCTCCAATGTCTTTGGCTGTTATTATGCGCATCCCTGTTTGCCCAGAAAACGCTATGCTCACTGCCACATCTGTGAAGAACTTACAAGTCTTTTCTGTTCAACTTGTGTAGAATGTCACCACATGCCTTTAATTAATTATTCACTGCTTTCCTCAGCTTTGTAAAGTGATGTGTGTGCGGAAGTCCAGCTGTTGCATTGTCCAGGTGTGTATATAATGACCTGCCTAAGGGGACTCCCATGCTAGGAATCTAGGCACCTGATGAGAGAGGGAGGTTGTCATAGAGCCACTGTTAACCCAAGAAGCTAGAATCTAAACTGTGACTCTTGTCAACAGGACCTAGCTCAGCAAGGACTCGGTTGCTATTTGGCTGTGTCAACTTATTTTCCTAGAAGATGCAAAACAGTGGCTGCACCTCAGATCTGCCCTCCACCAGTGTTACCACCAGTCTCCACATCATCTCTCCAAAACCTTTCCCCAGACTTTAAGCCCTCGGATCCTTGAAGCCCCAGGGCAAAGCAAATCATCAAGGTAATAGGCGCCTCTGAATATACCCACTATCTTCCAACATTCCCCATCCAGGAAAGAGCTGGACGTCTCCGCACAATAAGTGGTGAACCTCAAAAGGAGGCCTTCGTCATAGACGTAGTGCTCCTCCTGCTAGAAACAAGCAATGGTAACTAGCTGGATGAACTGGATGGAGAGTGAAAGTGTATTTTATTTCACACGTAAGTGTTAGAGCAATGTGCCTCCTTCAGCTCACACCCTGATCACCTGATCAAGTGAGTTGTGAAGCACAGAACTATCATCCTTGCATATTGATCAGTCCGCGATAAAGTTCTGTATGGGCAGCTCATGAAATGGGCTCGCTGACCTATTCAATGTCCATTTCAGCCCCTTTTTCTTCCATGTCTATGGCCCACTATAAGCTTGAGAGAAGCTAGAGAATGATGATAATTTCGAAACGCTTTTGTGCTCTCTTTTATAACTACCCTGGGGGATCCCGATTGATGTAGCAGATCCTTATACCTCACTTGCCCAAGATGTCCATTCTTTAATGATCGCTCTGCTCCTCCAGCTCGAATGGCGCCTACTGCATTTTCTATGCTAATGGGTCATCTTGAGTGAGATGGTTATTCCCTGCCCCCTCTCAGGGGTATGGTGATAGTTTATTGGTTGAGCTGAAAAAAAGCACTGAAATCCAGGTTGTACCCAGGTCATTGGTACATGGGGTCCCCTTTCCTCATCAAGTAAATTTTGATAGGTGGGAATGGCCGCCTTTGTGTCTTTAGTCCTGCCCCCTTTCGATATGATTTTGATATGAATATTAATATCAAAATGTATGATGTCAAAAAGATATCAAATCGATATCAAATGTGTATCTTATTTATAGAAATTGTGTCTGAGTGTATTGATATGTTTTGATATCAAAAGGGTATCATTTATATCAGTTTGATATCAAGTTTATATTAAAATTATTTTAATATAGGAGAGCACGTGTATGCTGTTTCTTGGTCGAGGGCATAGCGAGTTTTTAGGAGTTAGCCGGCGAGTGTGATGTGTTGGCGACAAGTCGATGACGTGTGAGTGGTTTGGTGCCTTGATGGTATGATGTCATGATTTTATATAAAGCTGACAGGGATTTTGATAAGCCTTTGGATAATTTTATATAAACTTTATATTATTTCTATTTATAAAAAAAAAGTGATATCAACATTTTTTTATATCAACATTATTTTGGAATTTTCTTATATCAAAATTACACTTTTTTGATATACATTTTTCAAATCAAAATTAAAACACAATTGATATCAAACCATTTTATATCAACATTAAAAAGCATTGATATCAAAACAATTTGATATCAAAACTATATCTGATTTTTTTAAATCAAAATAAAAAAAATCATATCAACATTTGTGGATATGAACATTATATTCGATTTATAGAAAGGGCTGACATCAAAATAATTTGATATCAAAATTTTAAAAAATGTATGTACATTGTGAAGTTGCGAGGGCATGCCCTGACACAAAAGCATTGTGAACATATAATGGCAAAAGCTGCGCTATGGTTTAAAAAAAACAGCTGAGTTACACAGCCTGTGAATTTATAGTTTAGGCGTTATTTTTGATAGAATGAGAATAAGGGTTTTTAAATGAAAAGTGAAGATCTAATTCCAGGGCTACAAAAAATACAGACCCATGCATGCAAAATGCTGGGACACTGGATTCTGCCATTCTGCCTGGTGTGTGAAAACCAGTATTCAGACCGACACATCTGCAGCTGGCCTTTATCTATGAGGATGCCGCAGCAGGGCAGAGAATTCACAGATGACGACACACACGAGGCCCCGTCTTCTGACTCTGCTATTTTGGGCTCTCTGTGTATTAGAAATTATATGAATACACATCAGAATTTTTGTGCCTGGTGTAACTAAACTGTATTTGCATGGCCCCATTCATGGTAAAGTGTAGCCCTAAAGCACATGTAATCTCCAGCCGGCATGTGGCTGCGGTGTCTGAAGTGCATCTGAATGACCCCATTCTATTGTAAACTCCCTGTGAGTAAGGGTTTTCTGAGGCCCGCAGCAGACTGCAGGTGAAATAGGCCAGATGGGGAGTGTTCTGCTGGGAAGGGGGGGTTGAATGTCTTTAAATCCCATACTCTGGACCCCTGCCAGAACAGCTTTGTGGGTTTCCGGAGATTTGCAGGCCACTGTGGACCACTGGCCATCTACAAGTCAGGTGATGAAAAAAGTATTCTACTTTTAAAAAAGTGAGTTGATTTTATGTATTTAATGCAAGCCTGTGAATAAATAGCAGCATTTTAAAAACATTTTATTTAAAAGTGTATGTTCTAGAATCTAGCCCTGTGTATTTTTGTTTAATGGTGCAAACCGAGATTTTAAAACAAAATGTGTGTATTCTTTACCAGCAGGCATGATTAGCTGCCAGCCTACATTTTTATATACAGAAGTGTATTTTTGTTTAATGAGGCAAACAGACATTTGTTTATTCTTTATGTGCATGCAGGATTATTTGCTATCCTATATTTTATATATAGGGAGGTGTATTTTTATTTAATGGGCTAAACAGACAATTTAAAACAAAATGTGTTTACTCTCTATGTGCAGGCAGGATTAACTGCCAGCCTGCATTGTTATATATTTTAGTTAAAATGCGCCTGGAAATGGAAAAACTGTCTCTGGAATCTGCCTGGCTCAATAAGGTCATTTTGTAATCCGCATTTTATGTTTGTTTTGTTGGAGAGGCTCTTTGACATGCAGGGTTTTAGGCAATTAAACCCTTTTAAATATCAAACTTCTTTACAAACTTTCTGGCCGCGGGTACATTGTTTGTGTAAATGAAAGCCCTGGGCTACGGTCTATTGCCACATACAGAGCTGACACAGCACGCACAATAATGTCGGTTATAAACTTCTATAGCTATTCATTTGGTTTTATGCAATTAAACTTTTTAAATGTTGAGCTCTGACTATGCACACATGAGGCACTGTGAAGGAAATACCACTTTTATTTATGGCACAGCACTAAAAAATGAGAATGCTGCTTTAAACAATGTTACAAATGAGCACATTGTTAGAAGAAAAAAAAGCCATTGACAAACCCAAAAGGCATGGCATTTATATGGACGCAGGGAGAGATTGCTTAAAGTAGCCACAGATTTATTTTATAACACTTTTGTAATTTTAAAACAAATATTTGTTTTGGATGGAGAGGGTATTAGACATGTATAAGTATTTAAAAAGTGCGCAACACTTTTGATTCTAGGAAAACAGCTGTGCACACACGCAATAGGCGCTTTGTGTGCTGTCGTTTTTAATTGTGGACCCTTGACAAAGCGAATAGGTGTGGTGAGCCTTGTTTAAAGTAACCACAGTGACAAATTGAAAATGATACATATGAACTTAGGGCCTGAACCTGTATGCACACGTTTACAAGAAAAAAGACATTGACAAAGGGAATAGGCATCTTTTTTATATAGTGATGCAGAAATGTATTTTGAAGTAGCATTTATAGAAAATATATTTGCTGCAAGCTCTTTCAAATTTGTTGGAGATCACAGTTGATCATCACGGACAGTAGAACCCCACAACCACACAACCATCACAGACAGTAGAACCACAGAGCCACACAGCCATCACAGACAGCAGAACCAATGCAGCTGCTACAACACCATTTTATAAATAGGGGCATGGCAGCTGTGATGGTTCTGCTGTCTGTGTTGGTTATGCGGGTGCTATTGTGTTGTTTTCTTAACTGTGTGTCATGATTTTAGAATACAACTGTAGCTTTTATAAAAGAATGTCAGTTTTGTCAATGTCTCGCAGATCACAAGGATGGCTGACATTTTTAAGGTCGCCAAAATTCAGGATGTTATATTTTGACTCAGAGTGTAATTATTAACATCATAAGACACTGATTGTATATGGTTGGAGATTTCATTTTATAAATGGGCCTGTGCAGTCTTTTTGTCCGTGGCGGCCCTATGGGCACTGTTTTGAAATACATTATATTAGTTTATACACTGGGGTGTTTGGAAAATATGTTAGGGCTGACTTAGTATTTTTAAACATATAAGAGTTGCTCTATGGTTTTGTTCTTTGTGTGGCAGGAATTGAGGATATAATTGCAACTTTTATAAAATGGCACGCACTTCTGCCAATGTGGCACAGATCACACATTGACAAAGTGTTGTAGCTGGGATTCATTTATATATATATATACATATATATATATATACATATATATATATATATATATATATATATATATATATATATATATATATATATGTATATATATATATATATATATATATATTACACGGCCACGGTAGTGGCCGTGTAGTTATGGTTAAGTTGCTGTTTCCATAGGAAGAGCACTTTTTAGCAGCTTATAACTTCGCTCCCCCTGAACGAATCCTCACCAAACCTTGGAAAAAGAATATATGGCCCACTCTGAATTGTTTTGCACAGTTTGGTGAGGTTTGGTCCAGGGGGGGAAAAGTTATAGGGGGGGTTCTAAAATGTCTTTTTTTTCCATAGACATAATGGGAAAAAACTTTGCTCACGCCTACAGCCCAAACCGCTGGACGGATTTTCACCAAATTTGCAGCAGGAGTGGCGGCTTGGTCCCGAAACCGTGCTTTTGTTAATTTGGTGTAAATCCATCCAGTAGTTTTTTTGTTTAAATGACCAAAATATAAAGCAAAAAAATTAGTGATATCTATGTCCGCTCCGCGGACACACATCCCTGTTCGCTCCGCGGACAGGACACCGATTGGCTAATTGACTTGCGTCATGTCCGCAGACACCCAACGTGTTCAGATTTTTGGAAATGCCCGCCATCTTGGGATATCGGCTGGTGTCCGCGGACATGGCGGTAAAAACATATTAAAAACAATAATATTGCATTTGTCAAATTTATCAGATAATCTCTGGGGAGGTGAGGGGTGATGAGGATGGGATGGAATATGGCTGCAAGAAGCAAAAAACGGGTGGTTTTTACCGTGAAAGTCCGCGAACAGTTCGGATGTTCGCGAACACCTCAGCATTACAGGGATGGTGAAATGCAGTTCTTGGATGGCTTAGAACTTTGGCACCACTTAATGGAACTGCATGAAATTTTGCATGTCTATTCCTGGGTGATTATGAGTGAGTATGCAAAGTTTGGTGGGATTCTGTCATGAGGGGACAAGATTAGAGGGGGGGTCCCAAAATAATGTAAAGGCTTATAAATGAGGTGCCATTTGACGAATCCTCACTTAATTTGGGAAACTGATAAAACATTTAGATAGGAATGTTTTCCGAAGTTTGGTAGGGTTTTGTGAAGAGGGGGCAAAATTAGAGGGGGGTCATAAAATAATGTAAAGGCTTATAAATGAGGCGCCAATTGACGAATCTACACTTCATTTGGCAAACGGATAATAGATCAAGATATACATGTTTTTGCGAAGTTTGGTGGGATTCCGTCGAGAGGGAGCAAAACTAGAGTGGGGGTCCCAAAATATTGTAAAGGCTTATAAATGTGGTGCAATTTGACAAATCTACACAAAGGTTTGCAAAAAGATTATAGATCTAGATTTAGATGTTTTCGTAAAGTCTGAATGAATAGTGTCTAGTGGAGGCTAGGTTATATGACGATTGAATGTGCATACATTTGACACTTTTGAAAAAATAAAACATGGGTGGATTTCCAGCAAACCTGCATAAGGAGCATTGCCAAGGACCTACAAGCATGGTTTTGAAAATGTGCCAGTGTTTTATTATTTGACAAGTGTCATAGTGTAGCTACAAAAAATAGGCGTATACCTTTAGTGACTGAGGGGTTGCCTGTGGCCATGGGCAGTGGCCAGATTGTCCGGGTCATGGAATAAGGTCATGATCCAGACAATCTGGCTATTGGCCATGACCACAAGGGACAAAACATAGGATTAAAGTGGCCGTGTCCACCTTGGTCTGGCTTTGTGGTAAAGCTATTCGAAATTAGGATGGATTTGAAAGGGAAGAAAAATGTGCTCTTGGTAATATGGTCATAGGGTTCTCTTTTTGCCTTCTGCAGGCTGCTATGGAAAGCGAAAACGGGCCCTTTATGGAACCCTCACCTTCCCTTTCCATGGTGGACCTCCTGGAAAAGGATTTTCCTTCCTAAACCTGGACGCCCGGTGTTGGAAGAAAAATCCTATTTTTTAGCACCCCAGGTTCCTGCTTTGGGAACCTAGGGTGCTAATGTCCTTCACCCCCCATTTCAGGGGCTGTAATGGGGGGATAATGGTCCAGAGACCTCGTTATCCACCCTCGCTTTGCTTGGGCTGATAACTTGGGCTGCTGGGCCGTGTTGGGTGTCTTGACCCACGTTCAAGTTATTAGGCTACAACATTTGTGCTTTGGGCTTAGGAAATCCAAGAGGGCGGAAAAGCCCACATTTGCACCAGAATCCTGGAGAACCGTGCAGTTTTGCGCACAGCAAAATGGTCCCCTGACCTGCCACCCATCAGTGCTAAGGAATATGGTGCTGTTCAAAATCTGTTGTTATTAATGTCAAAAATTGATGCAATACTGGTGCTCACCACTACCAGAAAGCCGGCGTTTTAAAACCACTGGACACTTGTGTAAAACTGAACACATGAACCAAACCAGGCCAAAGAAAGACTTACTAAGAGGTGGATACAATGTAAAACAATATTCTGAAATGACTTGAAGGAAGTAATTGTCTAATGTATGTATTGAAAATAGCTGGGGATGTCAGCAGCTTAAGTGAATTTGGACTTAAAGCCACTAAAATCGAAATGTTTAAAATAAATGAGTGACCTACTGTTGAGTGTCACATAGTTTGCAACTGTTTAAATGTCATAGATTTGAACTTAGAATCAGTGTTCTAGCTGCATGTGTAAAAATTGCAAGTTTGGTTTGAATGTAGAAAACTGGGAACCAAAGTGACATTTGGCTGAAGCCTGGCTTAAAGAGATAGAATTCTGCCTGACAACTACCCCCTGACAGGAGTTGAAACTTGATCAGCAGCTGTGTTCCCAGGAATGGCTGCTTTCTGCTGCCCCTGCCAAAAGGAGATGACACCTCTCTGATTGAAATAGGGGAGTGGCACCTGGGGACTGCATGAAACTAAACAATGAGCCTTTCTTGGCCCAGGCAAATGTTAAATTAGGGGGGTTGTAAATGGCTTCCTCTTGGAAGGAAACAGGGAGGGGCACTGCATCTGTGAGCAAGCTGAGCTTGGGGGAAGTGGACAAACCAGAAATTCCACCATGTGCTTTGGAAAACCACACCCCTTTGGGGCCAGAGCATAATTTTAAAAAGATGGATAATTCATAGTGCAGACTTGTAAAAATTATATAAATAATATCATCATTCTTGTGATTTTTCTGTGCACATTTTAAGAGGTGTCAGGACTCTGTGGTATGTTCTTGGGGGTAGTAGTGGAAAATAAGGTATTACTCCAAATGTCTGTATGTTAGAAATCTGACACTTTATCATCTGATGCCCATATTCCTTGTGCATGTTTGTGTAAAATCTGGAAAAGTTTAGAGGTCGTTATCTGGATAGAAAGGACAGAATTCTGTCAACAGTTGACACGACATCTTACAAAGACAGGGATCGGATGGTTTGGTGCTACAGAAAATATGTTAACTGGACAGATAATATTAGAAAAATGGTACATAGATAAATGGGTATTTGGATCAGAAATAGATTTGTGTGCAATTTGAAAAGGGGAGGATCCTCTGACCATAAACCTACCTCATCACTCTGACCCACTGTTCCCTTCTCAAATCAGGTCAAAGAGAAATCCTTGACCTATCAAATCGTGAGTGGGTTGGGCAAAGAAAGTTAGCATCCACACCCATTTTCAAAAGACATAAAAAGAGCCACTGGAAGCCAGGCAGGGACATTCACTTTCCACTTTCTTGCGGGACGCTTTGCCGGGAGACTCCAGACTTCAAATCCATCAATCTCCAGAGACCAGAGATCCAGAGAGACCAGATATCCAGAGAGACCGGATCGCTGTGCAGTGCTGAGAGCTGACCCAGATCGCTGTGCGCTGAACCAGTACCGGAGTCCAGCCAATCCTGACCCGATCCGTGACAGAGTCGTATTCCTGTCCAAAATATAGTGTGAGTACTCAGCCAGAACTGTGCAAAACCAATCTCTTAGTTTAAAATAATCTAATTCAAACTATTTTAACCTATTGAGAACTGCATCATAGAAATTGTGTCCCTTCTTTTGATTCAAAGCTGCAAAACTGTCATCTGTCATTCTGAAACTTTAAAATTTAATTTCTGAAAAACTACCTTCACAAAATCGTCCGTATCTCTTGAACCGTTTGTGATAGAAGCGTGATTTAACTTTTATTTCAAAGCTGAGAGTCTAAGCATTCTAACAAGATCTAAACCTTATACTTCCTCTGTATTGCGCTCGACGCACGCGACTAATTTGCAGCGATTTGACATTTTGCTTCGTTTCAGCCACGTGTAAAAATATTTGTCTTTTGCTTCCATCACGGAATTCCGTTTTCAACCTGATAACCATCCCTGAATCATTGATAGGGCTGGCCTGAAATGATTTAAAGTATCTCTCACTCACCCTGAACCTCTAGAGGGAATTAAAATAATTTTTAGCATATTTTTCCCTTCTTTGCATACCACCTTTAAAGTACTTTGCCTTTGTTTAAAATCATCCCTGTTTCTCTAAGCTTGATAGGGGGGAACTGAATTCGTATTGTACTGTGATTGTATCCCTGAAGATTGTGTGTGTTACTTCCTCCTCCTTACATTGCATAGAGGGGGGGTGAGTTGCCAAAAGGGGAAAAGTGATTATATTATGTTTTGCTGAAATCATATCAAGTTTATTCCTGTGTTGGTTGCACCTTGCATTTTCTTGTACCATATAAAGCATTCTCAGCTACCTTATCCTCTATACTACTCCTAAGTAATTAAACCAGTGTGCTAGTATAACATCATCCAGTGTTGATCACTGTCATATGTCTAAGTGTGATTTCAAATATTAATTTATTATAAAAGTGTGATATATATCTATTGTTTAATTTTTCAAATAAACCTTTTCAATTTACAAAACAAACCTACTTCTTGGCTCAGTGGGGTCAGGGGGATTCTCAGAGAGGGGCGTGATACAAGGGTTCATCATCCAGATTATAACTTGTCATAAAAAAATATAAATAAGGGCTTCCCTTGAGCTATCCCAGACAAGGCACTGACTTAGTGGGACTGCTTGATTGTAGTCTTCAACAGCCGGTATCCACCGCTCCAGTCCCTGGAACAGAGGATGAACGCCACAATATTCCCATTAGCATAGCACAAAATGCAAATGGAAATGTTGGAAAATCTAATTTAGTCTATGTACTTTAGTGAGAAATATAAAGTAGATGGAGTCTATACATTTTTTTTTAGTTCTATTTTTTAACTGTGAAAGGTGGTTCCTAAAGGAATATGTCGTTTGTTGTTTTTGGATGTATTATTTTTGGCAGGAGAGCTGAGAACGAAAGGTGGGGAGTGTAATGAGGGAAGAGCAACCAAACACTAATATGGAGGGGTAGGTGGACAAGGGAAAATGTTGCGTGTGTTATTTCTAAGTTAGGGGGCACTGTTTCTCATGCTCCTTGATTACATCAGTGGTGGTGGCTCTTGGGGAGGAGGGATGGCATTAGCTGATGCCATTTTAAGATAAATAGCAGTTTTCCTAAAAGTATGTACTGTGTACTAGCTTGTTAATGGATAATAAGTAGGAATAGGTGTTGGAGCTGTGCAAGGGAAATTTTGAAGTTGGAAGTTCCTAGATCAGTAGAAAATGCAGTTCCGAACTGTCCGCCAAGCAGAGATCTTATCGTGAAGTGCGGACGGGTTCTCAGACACGTCATCATGCCGCGCACCAGCGTATGGTGATGTGGCACTGTCCGGAAGGTCTGCTATGAAGTTAGATGTTCGTAGACGTCTACGGATGCAAAACTAGTTGAAATAGTTGCAAGAAGTGTTAAAAATTATTCCAGATGGTGTGAACTGGCAGAGTTTTAAGGTGAAACTTTGGAAATTGGAAACAAATATTGCTATATTGGGTAAGTATGATATTAGTAAGTTGTAGGAAAATAGCACGCACTGGTAAAAACCTATGAAATTCAATGAAACAACTTTGTTAAAGGGACGTTATGTTAAGTTGCACTAGTAAAACCTATGAAATTAATTGAAAAATCTTTGTTAAAGGGACGTTATGGTTAAGTTGGACTAACAAAAACCTATTAAATTTAATAAAAAAAACTTTGTTAAAGGGAAGTTATGGTTAAGTTGCACTAATAAAAACCTTTGAAATTCACTGAAAATACTTTGTTAAAGGGACGCTATGATTAAGTTGGACTAATAAAAACCTATGAATTTCAAAGAAAAAACTTTGTTAAACGGACGTTATGGTTCCAAGTAAAACCGAAAACCCCCCGAAATTCGCCAGTTATGGTAAGCTAAGCAACCATAACTCACGCCACCACCGTGCACTGCTAAGACTAACACCCAGGACATCAAAGATGACATCACAAATCTCATTGATGACATCACTGATGACATAACATGTGAAACATATTTTGATGAAAAGTCCCTACAAGGAGATTTGTTTATATTGTTGGTAACAAGATGTCAGGGGTGATCAGGATACCTATCACGAACTACTTAATCTATTAAAGAATGTACTCATCTAATATCATTGTATTGGAGTGTTGTCGTTAATACAGAAACCTAATCATATATAAACATATAGTTTTACAAAACTATATATAAACATATGCAATGACTGCAGCATGCACCATAGAAGTACACTATTTATAATCTTGGAATTTTGGATAGTGCGATGATGAATGCTACCGTATCAGAGTTTTGAATAATGTTAAACATGTAATAACTAGGTAGCAATTCCAGACTTACAGCACTTGTGCTGGTACAAACAATACATATGAAGAACCACAATGCATACAAGTCAGAGGCACATACAGGGAAACTAAAGTAAAGAAGAAAGAAACTGCATCATCAGAAAATGTTAATGACATTAAAGTTTATCTTCATGTATACAAATGAATTGTGTGTTTGAGGCCTGCTCATTTCCCCATGTATGTGCACCATGAGCTGAGACCAAACCCTAAGGAAAGTAGTCAAAGAACATATAACAAGGTTAATGTCTAGATATATAGCACCTTTTTCCATTTTATTATTCTGACTGATAGTGAACAAAACCACCTGACCTATATATGTCAATAAACAAAAACAAGTGGCCCAGATATGTGATGTCATCAGTGATGTCATTAATGACATTTGTGATGTCATCTTTGATGTCCTGGGTGTTAGTCTTAGCAGTGCACGGTGGTGGCGCGAGTTATGGTTGCTTAGCTTACATTAATATAGATATATATATTCACTGACAAAAAACATTGTTAAAGGGACGTTATGGTTAAGTTGCACTAGTAAAAACCTATGTAATTCACATACAAAAAACATTGTTAAAGGGACGTTATAAATCTGTGTGATGGAAGACGTTACAGTGATGCCTCAATCCCTTCCTCCCCTCATGACCAACTTGCGCAAATCCCCAATTCCCCACAATAAGTATCCACTTCTGCTACCCCTTCACTTTCCTAATGGTGTGTACGAATGTGCGCAAGTAAACGTTGATACTTAAATTGTTAATGAGTGTATATGTGGTATTATTTTTTTAAATGCCTTTATGACTCAGTGGTGCACAATCCCTTTAGGAATGACCAAAATTAAGGAAAAGGGAGGAGTCCTATGGACACCGCACCTGCCCAGCCTATCCAAATCTTGTGCACCACCTATAATTACGTGTGGGAATAGACGTTTGTTCGTTGTGCAAGTACACGCATGTGTATATGTTCCACTGTGTCCTGGTAAGACCGCCACTGTGCAGCATATGCAAACAAACTTAAATTTGTTCGAGCCGGCTACCCACATCCTACAAGTAGCTATACATATAAACATCCCACCTACCATACCCTATAAACAACCAGCATGTCCCAAAATTGTCGGCGCACATGTGTCGCACTATTAATCAGTAGATAAGTGGCAACGGTGTGCATAGGACGGCTATGCACATGCGCACACGTATTCCGGACAAAATGCATCCTGCGGACCGCCATCTCAAGGAAGAACAGTGGCAACGTCACTGTGCGACTGCACCCACGCTGCACGTGGGACCTTATTTCAGGATCACGATCTGGACCCTTGGACAGCAGAAAAGTACAGTGTTGTGCAATGTACTGAGTGTTTTCGGAAAGTCCACACTTACAAACACACCACAATGTGCCACTGCACATGTATATATATATTTGAACAATGTAGGCCGGTTTTCCGGATGCAAGTTCTCCACAGTAGCCTTACAAAAGGTGACACCCCAGAGCTGCCCCAAATCTGTTTGTAGCTTTTCAGAACACAGTAGCAGGCCACATAGGTTTAACCTGTAATTGAGGTTGGACCGAATCTGCTGTGCGACATTGCCTTTGTAAGCAATGGCAACCATGTCAGCCCGACTCACTATGCACAGTAATGGAGAAAAGTATTAACGGTCCTTCCTGTGAACCACACCCTCAGTTGTGTTAGTCCCCACTGTCCCATTACCATAGGTAGCATGCTGAAAGTGATAGCATGTGGCACGTGCGTTTCCCCAAGTATGGTGAGGGCCGTGCCCCAATAAAGCAGAAACATTCCTTCTTCCCTTTCCACTTTCTTCTTTCCAGCACGTCGTCATTGAGTACTGTTAAATAGTTCCACACGCTCTACATATAACAGTATCAGTTCTATACAGCAGTCCTCCGCGTACACACCACACCCAGAAACGTTATTGCGCAATCACTCAGCCTCCACAGTCCCATTTCCATGGCAGCCATCCTCAAAATCCCTGAATGTGGCTTACGTGCTGCGTGCGGGCGTGGGGAATAAATAGCAACCAGGGTAGGCAAGTTCGTTTTTAGTGGCAGCTCTGAAAAGAGCCTTTTTTGTTTGTTTAGGTGCTTCTTGAGAAACACCCTTTTTTTGATTTTTATTTGATTTTGTGTTTTCTTGTGCTCACATTGTTACAGTAAACTCTTCAACGCATCCTGTAGATGGGCAAATAAAACAGCATACTAATGGGCGACAACAAAATGCCATTTGCATGGAAAAACTCTGAATTTCCACAACTAATGAGGTCATTGTTGCAGAGGAACATCCCACCAGCAGACAAAAATGAGACATGCTTCTTTTGATTAGACACCTTCCAACCTCTGGCTGGGAACAAAATACATTAGCATTGTCCCATACTCTTCTTGGTGTTATGGATTTGAAAAGCACCTGGGCAGTGGGAAAAAGCCTCTTTACTACATTCAACAACCTCTTTAGTCGATGGAACAAACCTAAACAAGCCATGTAACCCAAATGCATGCCACCGTAGTGCATGACGACAACATCAACAGTAGAAAAAGTGGCCAGGTCTCTGCAAAGTGCTTGCATATCGGCGAAACTGCAGTCATGGACAGCGCACCACAATGCGTCCACTCCGTCCAAACTGAAATTGCCATCAAAGTGTCTTTCCTGGGCATACTTGTGCAGATCTATCACAAAGGCATCACCCAAAGTCAACACAATGGGCCTCATTACGACTTTGGAGGTAGCCATGGTGCCATTAGCACCATGGCTGCCACCAAAATTGTGTCCGGGTTCCCTGAATGGGGAAATACCGGGCCATTCGACATCGGAGGGCCCGGTATTTCCTCTTTCAGGGAACCCAGGCCCGGTCCTTCCCCATTCCCATTCGAGCCCCACAGGGCTCAATGGGAATGGGGAGGGAGCTAACAACGGGCCAGTTAATTACGGGCCCGTTGTTAGCTCCCTGGTCCACTCGCGGGACCCGCTATGGACGTCTGGAAAAAACAAACATCCAGAGCGGGTCCCGCAAGGGGACCTCGTAATAGTGCAGACTGGGTTTAACAGCACCGCACCATTACCGTCGCCGTTAAACCCATTCCGCACTAGTCGTAATGAGGCCCAATGTGTTTCTCCATGTCAGCTAGCCTCACTATGCAGAGTAATGTAAAACAGTATGACTGCCCCTTCCTGTAAACCACACCCTCTGTACCTAATTGGATAATCCCCACAGTCCCATTTGCATTGGCCAGCTTGGTGAGAAGCTCAGAATGTGGCACGTGCGCTTCCCAAAGTACTGCGAGGGCCACGCCCCAATAAAGCAGGAGCAGTCCTTTTTCCCTTTCCACTATTTTTTATCCACCACTACCTCATTGGGTACTGTTAAATAGTCACACACACAGCCACCAATGCCTTCCAAGACGTTAGCATCTAAGACTGTCAGTTCTGTACAACACTTCATATGTACCGTTACAGATTCAGCCTGCAAGTGTCCTGTCATTCGAAAGCACGTCCAGTAGAAAGTTCAGTAAAAGGATGCAAGATTTGTGCATCCACATTCATCTGCATGAGCACCCATCACCACAAAATAGAGGTATGAATACTTTTTCAGCAGTATGTTTACAACTCTGTTATAAGTGACTCTGCGCACAGCATCTGCCACTGAGCTTCCATTATGTTCTTTAAAAGCACATTTTTTTCTGCCATCCCCTACCATCAAGTGGCCCCTCAATGGTATATCCTTGCAATCTTTTCATTTAACCATATCATCCATTGTAATATCGAAACAGGAACTCTCTTCTTTCCATCCGACAATGCTACGAATTCTTTTCCCCACTAACCCATCTCCTACATAAATCGAAAAATATGGCACCAAAACCAGCAGTGAATGTATCGTACCAACCTAAAGCAAGTTCCAAAAAGGTCACTGTCTGCACAGCTGTGGTTCTCTCTAGGCTGGGCTATTGAAACAGCCTCGTTTTAAATCTGCCTGCTTCTACTCTCCACCCTCTGCAACTCATCCAGAAGAGTACTGCTCAACTTGTCCTTGGCCTCAAGCCCAGGGACCGTATCTCTCCTGGACTGAAATGTCTGCAACAGCTCCCAGTGGCTGCGAGGAATAAGGTGAAAACCCTCTGCATTATGCACAAGGCCTTCTGGGCCCTGGGACCTCAATACCTTCAACTATCACTTCCTAAATATCTCCCTGCTCAAGCTCTTCCCTCAGCCACCTCCAACTCCCTCAGGGTCAGTCGCTTCTGCAAGAAACCAGTTGGTGGTAGATCTCTGTCTTTGGTTGGGGCCTCCCTCTGTAACAGCCTCCCTGAAACTTGAGTATAACCATCCCCGGTTCCCGAAGCACCTCAAAGCCTTTCTCTTTGCATCTGCGTTTTCTCCTCCTCTCCCCTGCTGACTTCCTGGCTGAAACCTATTCTGCACTGGTTACTTGGCCACTCTCTGATGTCGGGCCCAGCCCACCTCTGCCCACCAGTCGCACCCCTGCACTGCCTTTCTGGCAAACCCTGCACTTGGGGATTGTTTTCTGTATCCCTAACAGTTCCACCACCACCTGATGTATGCACTTATCCTTGCACTTGGCACAATCGGGCCGTATTTTTACTTCTTGTCATTTGTTCTTCTTCCCATGTACTGCACTTTCCCCTCCCCTACCCATGCACTTGGGCGATCTGAGTGACACTGTTAAACGGTAATTATATAGTGCCTCCTTAGTATTTATATTGGCCTAAGCCTATTCGCGCTACACAGAAAACCACGTTTCAAAGTTTCGATATTTGGGTTGACTTCGCTGCCATTTTAAGATTCATCCGCCATTTTGATTTCCACTTGTGTGTTCTACGTTCTAAAATGGTGGACTATGTTTTCGACTTGCAACCAAGCCTTCCGACCTTTGAGTTCTGTTAATGTTTAGGTTGTCCGAGAGCTGACTGTTTAGACCAAGCAAAGAGACCTTGTGCTTCGTATGAACTGTCATTCAAGTGTTGTCTGCGCTCACAAGCCTCATCCTTGTATAAACATTGGGACAATGAAAAACAAATCTCAAGCGTTTGCTTTAGCTGAACTACATTGTGAAGAAACTTGGAATAAGGCTTACCGCGGGATCCAAGAACATACATCACCATTGTGTCTTCATGGAAATTCAAATTTATGTAATCCTTTGCATGATATTGTAAAATCTGTATGTGAATTTTATAAAAATGCGAGTTTTTAGATGTTCAGCACTCTCTCACATCTCCTTGTTGGCTGGTACACACTGCGAGGTGTTGGGAGCAGATAGCTATCTGTTTTGCTTTGTTAACTGTACAGTAATAAAAGATCTGTGAATCTTTTAGCCTGTGATTGGTGTATTTCCTTTGTCGTACTCAGCTTCGATATTTCTTTGTTCTTTCAACACCTGGCCTAGTAGGTTTGTTGTCACTGTCTCCCCTCTGTTCCCCCTCCCTTGCGTTATCGCGCATTGAAAAACTTGTGTATATGCGCATTATAAATGCCATATCAAACAATTTCACATGATATCATATTATACACACATTGCATTCAAGCAAACAGGATGCCTGCCACTTACCTTGTACACTTCATAGATTTTTTTTTTCTGCAATATTCCACTTACTACAAACATTTCAAAATGACCGCACAAAAGCAGAACTGAATGCATGCTAGCAACTTCAAACAGTTACCAGTTGCCTTTGGCCATGCACCCAGTAGTCTAGGCCTTGGTGACACCCAACACAACGTAATCCAGCCATGCATGGCAACATGTCACCAAGTACTGCAATCCCCACACGTACCACAGCCACCGGCACTCCTACCCAACCTCTGCACTGTTATACAGCTATGCATATAAACATGCAACATTTAGCAGAATCTAAAAACTTAACACAGCCTCCGGCACCCCTACCCACTTTCATTCACATACGATGGTGTTACTGCCAACCAAACCAATCATCAATATATGCATGTCAGCTGACTTCTGGTGCTCTATCAAATCTAAAATGTGCTCCACAACCATTCTGTAAAGGTGAGCACCCTCTGACAGATGCAGTCTAAACTGCATTGCTACGTTGGGTGTGGGCAAGGCCTAGACTATTGGGTGCATGGCCTGCGGCCTATGGCCATTCGCCCAACAGTTTGTTGTTGTTTTTGACTCATCCAAGGGATCAGAGGATTGTCTGGAGGCCCCAAAGCGTGGAGTTCTTTTGACCATCAGGACAACTGATGAGGACGCGCCAATGGTACATGAACCAATCAATGACAACACCATTCCCATCTTCAATCTATCCGCATATCCCATTACAATGATGAAGCGCAGCCTTCTAGAGAAAGGACTTTCTATTGTACCCGCCACGAAGGCCCATGCCTTCGAAACCGAACTAGAACTTAAGAGATTTTTTAGAAATACTAGATTGAAGTACTTTTCCAAGGTTTACCTCCCCTAACACCAGACCAGTGAACAAAGAGAAGAAGGAACAGCAGCCAACGTCCACATCAACATAACGGTACTAAAGCCCAAATCCTCTTTTAATCCGCCACCACACTCCATTCCAGCAGAATTTGTGGCTTTCGAGAATTTAGTTACCAGACCATACTGGAGAACATCAAAAAGAAAAACTACTATCAAGATAACTTCTCCTGCCCCCACTGAACAGCCACTACAAATGCAGCCACTTCATGGCCTGCAAATTCACGGAAACCAAAAAAACCTTTGAATGTGGCAACATCCGGTGGATCCTCCAAACACACACCAATTGTAACAGCAAAATGGTGATTTATATGGTTCATAGACATAATTTCGAATACAAAATATTCGAAAGTCAAAAAGTCGAAAAAAAAACGTCGAAAAAAAAAATGTCGAATTTTTTTTTAATGACGTTTTTTTTTCGAAATGGGGGGGTTCCCCCCCAAACCCCCCTTTTTTTATTTTTACCTATTTTTTTCACAGAAACTAGAGCCCAAAAAAAAATATCGAAAAAAAAAACAATTCGACATTTTTTTTTTCGACATTTTTGATTCGACTTTTTTGACTTTCGAAATTATGTTTTCGAAATTATGACTGGACACTGATTTATATTATAGAATGCCCATGTGGTTTACTGTATGTTGACAAAACAATACGAGCAGTCAAACAACGGATCTCCGAGCACCGTTCAGGCATCAGAAAACAAGTTTCTGAGAAACCTCTAGTGGAACAATACATCCAGTAGAAGTACTCAGACAAAGATCTAAAGCGGTTCGTTCTTCAAATGCTGACCCCACAGACGTGAGGAGGTGATGCCAATAAACAACTAACACAACTTGAAGAAAGATGTATACACCAATTGGACACTGCCAAAAGGGGCCTTAACATCATGGTGGAGTTGAACCACTTCATACTAGCCTGATGATTTTTTGTCTTTTAATTTTGTCTTGATTATTTAGTAACGTGTTAAATATCTTTTGATTTACAACCATCCTGAGTTATCCCTGTATGACACATAAATATGAGTTTGTCTCTTATATTGTGCTGCCTTTGATTAACATTGACACATTAATATTACCCTCTATGGCAGAGCAAGCACAGCACATTCTAAATAACACAGAACTACATCTGGGGGTAGTGCTTTTAACTAACTGCCTTTTGCATTGCAGCAACCTTTTTACTACCTCCAAAACACGTGAGCACCTCCTAATATGTGGTGCCACTTAGGTTCTTTACATTCAATAGTGCCCCCATACACACATGATTGCAACACTATTCTTTCAGTGCCATAGACTGAATTTAGAGGCACATGTTGTTCACAGAGTGTTCTCTCATCACCTTTGTTTTGGAACTGAGCACTAAGATTGCTATGTGCACCACATTACCATTCTACATGGGCTACAGAGATTTTTTCTGTAAACCATGACACATTTATTGCCCCTTTTTTGCATAGGGTGTGGAGGTGCCCCCATGTGTGCCCCCAACATGGGTCGTGGTCTCCTGATACATGACCACAGGGCACCAATTTATATTTACTTTACTTAGATTCTAGTCCATCTCAAGATGGCCGACCGTTTCTTCACCCAACACGGCCGTGCACCGTTGCCCAGGCAACTGCACAAACATCGATATACACATTGCCCAGTTAAGCATGGACATTCATGCTGAGTCCGAGCGCTTTGTGAAACTCTTCCTCATGACATCCAGCTTAGGTAAGAGAGCTGTGGATAAAGCTTGGGTCTTGCGGCCACACTCTAACTGGCTCATGCACACAGACGGGGCTAACCTCGTTTATTAACTTCAGTCCATTTGCCACCATGCATGCCCCCCTCACCAAATAGATGCACACGGCACACTCCTTGGTAGAGTAGTTTTAGGTCACAGCCCTCTATTCACTTGAGATTTTTGCTCCCGTGCGAACTGACCGCTCTATTTTGAATGCAATCAGGCTTGATTATTCTTGCCATGGCACCAGCGCATCATGGTGGGTTCATAGGATTGCTCGTTGTCATAGCCCTACCGCTAATCACCATCTTGCTTGGGGGCCAATATTGGAAGACACCCAATAAAATATATGTTAGGGACGAGCGTCAGTCAGAAAACCTGATGACTCCCACACCCCCACTCCCACACCCCTGCCGGATTGGAATATTCAAAAAGTTGCTACCATGCATCTCAACTCGGAAATGAAGGATGTTTTAAACAGATCTGATTTATCAGCACATGATAAAGCAACATTATACTCGAATATTCTGCGCAAATACTTAAACCACACCCGACACAGCGAAAAACCAACTAACTTTATGCATGCCGGCCGAAGAAGGAAACACCGGGGACAGATCCGGTTGTGGCTGATGTGGTAAACACTCTTAGCCAACGCTATAAACCTAAAGCAGAACTATTGCTACATACGATGAAACTTGGAAACGATAGGGCTGTGTGGACTGATAAGGGATAGTTTATTTATAAATGCAGGCTTTTAAGGAGTTCGAACTTAATCTAAAACAAAGTGTTACAAACCAAAACCCCACTTCTACAATAAATGCACCCTGGCTGGAATGAGTTTATGCAGCAGTGGCTGATTTAAATATTCTGACTTTGGTCATGGGTAATGTTGCCCAATGACGCCTTCTGGAGCGGCCAAAAACTGGGGTTCCCACAACTCTTTGCCAACAACACAGCCAATTAAGCACCCCCATAAGCAGTCCCCGATCACCCATCCCTGAAAAGGATTGGAATACCAGTTGTCTTACGGATTCTTTATCCGCCTACGGGCTGCGTGCTTCTGAAACGTCTAGAGAACGCCAGGGCCCCGACAAGCCTATATGGCTATCTGAATAAGGCAACCCGCATCATTGTTGAAGGTATATGTTTCTTCATTGCTATAATGTGCCGTAACCTTTCTTTTCTTTCCGTACTAAATATGTCTTTTTATTAATAAATGTTTTCAATTCATAAACATGACTGTTTGTTTCTTATGTTATATTATTTAGTATGTATAATAGCGCATAATGCATGTTGATTTTTAAAGCTATTTTATTGAAACATGTATCAGTGTATAGGCGATCCACATTTACATTTTTGAAACACTGTAAACATTTTGCGAGATCTATACACATTAACATGTTGTTAATAAATCTGGTCACCATTTGGTCGTTTTGCATGTGATTGCTTGAATACATTTACAAAACAGCCACCAGCGATTTACATTTGGACATTTGGCTGATAAAGAATATACAGTGTTGACCGCAGGTCATGGCTTTAGAGTGTTGAACCGGTACAGTGATATAACGTACATTTTTTGCAATGCTTTTTACATAGTCCATTAAAACTTCTGGTGTATTGCGGGTGTTACAGGAAGTGAGCCAAACTGTCAAACACTGTTAGCACATCTTGCTCCGGCCACAAAGCTATCCAGTGTGTTCCAGCCCAGGCCTGGGGATCGGTGTTCACCACCAGGCTAACAGGGTGAGTTCTGGGTAGGCACTTGGGACATGTATGGCTGGCATACACACCATGAAATGTTCTTCAAACATGTCTTTGTTTATGCAAAAATCCTTTTATATGTAGAGTATCCATTACATTTTAAAATGTATGTTTCCTTGCACGCTGTTCTCAAGAATGCTATCGAAAAGGTATTACCCAAATTGACCTTTCACAATTGACCTTTTGCACAATTGACCTGATTATAGTGGTCCTAATTGACCTTCTGCACAATTGACCTTTATATTATTTTAGTTATTTTAAATATGTATTGGGTTGTATTGGGTTGATTTTGTATTATAAATAATATAAGGGGATTGGGTGGGGGATTTCAGGGGGTTTTGGATTGGGCGGGGGGGCTGCAGGGGTTTTGCCCCCGCATATATGTCCTAATTGACCTTCTAAATTAGGTCAATTCTCCCAAGGTCAATTGTGAAAAGGTCAATTAGTACACAACCATTGAAAACTCTCCACACTAGCAGGTAATGTGTGGCGGTTAGGTTTCTTTCAAATTTTATTTCAGCGTGTAGGTTTTCGCTCCTCATGAGGTTGAAATGACCCGCTGATGCGTTATCGGGTCTTAAATCAAAGGCCAGCAAGGTATGGCTGAGCGTAAACTCATTGCAGGTGAATGAAACTGGTACATCACGCATGTGCTTTCCAGTGACAGCCACCACTCCTCTCATAATGTTCTTCAGTCCAAAATTGGGCGTATATGCTTTGGCAGGAATTAGAACACTGTCCTTGTGCTAACCTGCATAGTTCATGTTCAGTGCTTGAAGTCAAAGGTTTTTTTTATCATATGCACCGGTTAAGTGACATTGTTTCAACAATTTCCTGATGACTATATTTGGGTGCTGCCTCAGAAACAGGTTGCCTTAAATGGTGCCGCGGCTACCGGTAGGAATGCTGAAGACTTTAGGAGTGACTCGCTCCACAGCATATTTCACATTAGATATCTGCATTGCCTCTGCATGCGCCAGTCTAATTGTCATTGAGACGCTTACACGTTTAACAAATAAACTGGCCGATACGATGACTAGTTTGTAATGTTCGGCATCCCCGCTCATGAGGCAAAACGCATCTGTGTTTCTGGATAGTTTCACTTTAAGATCAACGCGGTTGAACAATAGTTTATCCTGAAAGAAAAGGTCAGCATGTAGGCAGCCTAGTAAATCAAATACTCTACTGGTGCTGTTGTGATAGGCTCTTTTTACAAATCCCTTGTTATTGCTGTCCAGAGCTGTCAAAATGCCTGCGTTATCATAGTAAAATAGCCTGCCGAGAGCTGCGTATCCAGGAGATCATGACCATAATTTAACAGACTCTATTTATTGGCCCTGTAGGCATACATATTATTGATATGTGTTATCATTTGATCGCCTAACGTCACGTACACCTGATTAAAGATGCTAGCTATCGGGTAAGCGATCATACCCACACAGGTTAGATGCAGCAACATATCGTTCAAATCCAGATACATGTCGGTCGAGCCTGATACAAAAAAATGTATGGGGGCTAAGGGTGTTAAAGCCGCCAGAGGTGAGACCTCAACAAAGAAACTGTTATCGATGCTGGTCTGTATCAGGGGCACAGTAAAAAGATTGAGTTCTGATTTTACACATTCTCCCGAGGCTCTGCGTAAGAAGGCCATTGTTCTTTAAAAACGATTGCCTTCCTTGTGTGTTTTAGAAATAACAAGTTTCTTTTTCCTATTTGCCTGTGAACTTCTGGCTTTTGATCTGCTTTTCCTGGTGGGTTTCGGGGGGCAACGCAGCAGAGAGAGCAGCCTCTTGCTCTTAATGCTCCATCGTGGTTTATAAATGAGGCCGGATCCATTCTGCCACTGCTTTTTCTGTTGTTCGAGCCTCTCAGCAACCGCCGCTGTCACGCTTCCCACACCGTCTTTTGCAATATTGCTGGTGGTCATTTTCACATGCGGTTTAACTAATTCAAAACCGTGATGTAGAAAGGGCATTGCGCTTCTAAAAAAACTTTGAAGATACCGCTGAGCCCCACCCCATACATGGCAGGGTTCCGCTAAAATATGGCTGATAGCCGTAACCAGCCTGCTTCATGTAATATTCCATATACGGACCGGGGTCTCCATAGTTCTTTACCACAGCCATTATAATGCTGTTTTATTAATCTTTTAGCCAGAACGGTCTGAAGTGCAACCACAGCCATGTTTTACGTATTTAAATGAAACAAACTTACTTTGGTCGTCTCTTATCTGTATGTTGATGGTGTCAAAATGGTTTTTACACACAGGAACATAGTCGGGTTTGTTGTATTTAATGTTCACAATATCGTTTTTGTTCCCTTTAATCTCCACGGTTCTAAGTAGCGGGATGTAGCTTTCCCCCACATGTTGATACTCCACAACATAGCTATAGAGCAATAAGCTATAAACATCTGTGTTAATGTTAGTGCAGGTATTATCCCACGGTTCTTTACATCCAATGTGTTGCACAGTCCCCAATATGTTGCGTAGTCTCCCTACTGTTGAAAACCTAACAGATGGATCTGAACCCTGTAGAGGAACATTACGCTGCTGTGGGTCTAGTTGTAGTGTTGTGTCCTCATATTCGGGTATGGTTGATACAGCCTTGTTGATGACTCTCATAAGTTCTGGTACATTTGAATAATGCCCCTCGGGAAATCCACCAGGCTAGAGCCTCTGAGGGTTTGTTCATTTTATAATAAAGGTTGCTTTCCCCAGGGCTAAAGTGTCCCACAATCGGACGTACTGAACTTCGGTGAGCACCACCGTCAACTGCCGCTCCAGATTTACGAGTTTGGCCAGCTTCACAGTGAAATTGAATATGAATTGAAATTGAAATTGAATATTTTGTTCCCTGGAAATATCTAGGCTGAAGCGTTGCTGGGAACAATGATATAAAAAGATGCAGACTCCATTTTGACCACTGTTACACAGGCCACCTCAGTCATTTAAATAAATATTGATTTCTGGTTCCACTGCCTTTAATTTTTATAACTTTTTCGATTCTATAAACTCGCTTTTGGTCTTTACTGACTTTCTGGATCTCCTCCCTATCCCTATGAAAAAAACACCTTAAAGACGCTTGCCCAAATAATCAATTGGTGTGTATATATAGATCCCCTCCCTCTGAGTCACTCCTTCTACGATAAAGATCTTGTCACTGCAGTCCTGCTCATACCCCTTTGTAAAGACAGCCTTGTGTTTTGAAATCTGCACACGATCCCTCTTTTAAAAGGGTATAAGTTTTGTCTTTTTAAAAAGTCTTTGACCGTACAGTTTTTTCCAGACGTCCAGGGCATTCTGTGACGTTACATCAGCAGGGTTGGTTTTAATGGGTCTATGATGCGTATTGTAATATACATTTATTAATGCGGGTAGCACTGCCACATATCTTTGGGTATTTTTAGCTGTAAAAAATCATCAGAGTCATGTTTTAAATGTTTATATAAAATATTCTACAATCGAGGCTTTAACATCAGAGTGTGTTACAAAGTGGTGCACACTGTGTTGCTTTAGAAGATTTTGAAACGGCTTATTTAAAAACTCTTTACCAGCATCCATCTGTAGTTTAGTGGGAAGTCTGCCTTTGTTAAATATGCACTTAAAAGCCACTGCTACTCTGTGGCCCGCCTTGTTCTTCAAAGCCTCAACATAAGCATATTTTGAAATAATGTCGATGACGGCTAGAATACATCGAAAATCATTGTTATTTTCGCAAAACTGACTCAGATCCATAATATCTGCCTTCTATTGCTGATTGACATCACATATCACACTGATTCACAGTTTTAAATGTTTTCAGGAACATTTCTATAGCGTGTAGGCATCCTCCCTGAAAACCACATCTTAACCGGTCCCCGTGACACCTTCTCACCATGAGTTTGCAGTTTACGATACAGGCTGTCAACCCCTCCATAACTGCTGACACCTCCTTCATTATAAAAAATGTTGACATATTCCGGGCAGACATGTTACCCCATAACAGCTCAAAAGAAAGACACAGTCAGTTTTTATAAATAACAGATTTTTATTGGCATTTAGAACAGCAATTTTTATTCAAAATATATTCATATTAAAATACTAAAATAATCAGCATGCATATATGAAATCCATAATAAATGTGAATACTGCACAAACACTTTGCATGCTGCTGCTTTGTTAAGTGATTGTGTTACACTCCATTAGATGCTCATTTATATGTACTTCATCCACGCACAGTTGGGAACTGTTTTCTCGATGTTTCTAACCCCTATCAAACACATGTGTATAAACTGCTTCATTTTCCAGAGAGGGTTTTTCGCAGATTCTAAACCCCATAATGTTTTAGATATGCCTTGTTCAGTACCAGCACCGATCCTTATCTGTGTCAATGGCTGCATCAAGCGCAGCAAATCTACAATGCATTTAGGGCTCAGCACAAAACATATTTTACGTAGTGAATTATCTGCGTAAAATAGTTCCAGACATTCATGAGCATCCTGCTGCGGATCATTAATTTATGTCCTTAGCACCATCTGGAAAAGGGTGTTTTAAACACGCCTCAGCCACTACGGCCGTGACCCCCTGAATGTCTTGAATATTGGTGCAAAGCGGGACCACTGTTTTCATGTCAGTCTCCATTAGCGTAAAACAGTCCTTACACAGATTGCTATCCCTGGGCTTTCAATTTGTTTTGAGCAGCAAGTGCACTGAATAACAGCGCTGTCTTTAACGCTATCGGTCTCCATCAGCAGAAGTCAGGGCTTCCACAGGCTATTTTTACAATAACCTGTGTTTTCATTTTGGTTTGAACAACCAACACAATAAGTGATAATAGTCTCGGCCACCGCCTGGATCATCCCATTCCCGCACACTCACCCTTGTTTTTCATCATAGTTCCGGGGGCGGCATCCATCTCTGGCGTCATTGCTGCATCAGCCTGCAGCATCATGGGTTCACAGTCCTTGTCTTCAGAGCTCGCATCAGTCGCAAATGGCTGCTCCATAACCGCATTGTCCCAAAACTCTTTGGGTTCATAACCGGCCATTAAATCCTGAGCATCTTCCATCCCCTCATACACCGTAAAATCCACCAGGGTTTTTGGGGTTGTTCTCATCTCATTGTGCCGTGTTTTCCACCCCATTGCAAAAAGCTATATATCCGGTTCTAAAGCCCACCCCGTGTCACCCTAGCCCTTTCAATAAAATGTTATATTAAAATTATATAAAGTGTATATAAAATGTATTCAGGGCTTATCAAATGTATTCCAGCTTTATATAAAACTAATATAAAGTTTATTTAAACAGTTCTGATGAAAATGCTCTCCAGTTTTATATACAATTATTCAAAGTTTATATAAAATGAATCAAGTTCTTATCAAAACCCCGCCAGCTTCATATAAAATTATTAGAAATGTACATAAAATTATTCAGGTTGTGATCAAAACCCCTGCCAGCTTTATATAAAAACTAATATAAAGTTTATATAACATTATTCAAAGGCTTATCAAAATCCCTGCCAGCTTTATATAAAATGATGACGTCATACCATCAAGGACCCAACCCACTCCTGCATCACTGACGCGTCATCAACACCTCACACTCGCCGGCTAGCTCCTCACAACTCACTACCTCTCAACTCACTATGCCTTCGACCAAGCAACAGCGCACACGCAGTCTCCCATATTACAATCATTTTAATATAAACTTTATATCAAATTGATATAAATTATACCCTTTTGATATCAAAACATATCAAAACACACAAACACACTTTATAAACCGTTCTATAAATTCGATATACATTTGATATCGATTATATATCTTTTTGATATCAAAGATTTTTTATATTAAAATGTATACCAAAATCATATCAAAAGGGGGCAGGACTAAAGACACAAAGGGGGCATTCCCGCCTGTCAAAATGTACTAGATGAGGAAACGGGACCCCATGTTCTTCTCAGGTTCCCAAGCCTTTTTCCATCACAACCACTAATCTGTACTTCGGGTAGCCATAAACACACATGGCAGCCGGCATTAAAATAAATCCCTATGGATTCTGTCTGCCTACTATACGTGTAAAAAACATGCATAAATCCATTGGGATCCAAGATTCTTGGCTTAAAGGACTGGCTTTAGGGCAGGGCATCCCGGGCGACACTGCGGGGTGCTATTAGCCCCACGCCACTTTGAGGGAGTCTGTCAAGATCTCCCCCAAGCTGTTGAGTTGGGAGAAGGCACGGCAGGCGCTCTATTGAAATTAAATGTACCCCACTCTCGGGAGCATGGCACATTTAACAACAAAATTGACCAGCGGCGCACGGGGGAGAGCATAAGGGGGGTACCCCATTTTTGTGTTTCTGCCTGGGGCGCTGCCGCTGCTAAGGCTGGCCCTGTCTGCCTGCATCAACATTAGAAATGGGCAGAGATGTTGTTGGTTTTCTGGTGCAGAGTGGTATTCTGCTGTTTGTCTATAAAGCCTGAGCCAAAATGGCATGGATGGTCACAAAGAGGCAGGGATCTTTTCTGATTTTTTGCATCCTTACTATTTAACAAATTATTTAAAATTCTTCCTTGATTTCTCAACTTGGTCCCGGGAGATGAGGAGAGTGATTTGAGGCAAAGCGAGCAGGGGCCCTGTCCACCGCCGGTTGCCATAAACCAGTGTGTCTTTGCCCTCCGCTGGGACGGACGTGCATCTTTGTTATTCCTAACACACACACTGTTCATTAAAACACAACTCATCATTATTTTGCCTGCTGTGCAAACATTTCTAGCATTCAAACAACCCTCCATTTAGTGTAGTGCCTCTTCCCATACAATACGTGCCAGGACTCCTAATGCACTTCTCCATCATTCTGGAAAGTGTGTGCTGTGGGTGCTTTTTGTCATCCTTGCATCCCCTTCCTGTGAACAATAAGAACATCTTTTTGCTATCACATACCGGCCTGGAAATGAAGGACTTCACTTTGACTCTGGTTGTCAGTTTTGAGGAATAACCTCAGTGGCGCCTAGTGTTTTTTTAAATCATAGTGGCACATATGGTTGCCTCAGCCCGAACCAGACAAATACTGCGCATGGGAGTAATTCTCCCCCGATAAAATATAAAAAATAGTGGGTTAAAATCGTGCGATTTACAGCACACTTTTTTTGACAAATTGGGTAAAAAGCCACACAGATTGCAATCAGTTTTGCATGATTGCACATATAAAAATCCAGTAAATGCAACATTGCAAAGGAGCATTTTCCAATGCATTTTCATGGTGTCTCTGCCCACAATGTATCACTGAATACATATCCATACAGGCTGCTGCAATATATACTTGTATTACCATGTACAAACTTACTCCTCTTCGCTTTGCCAGTAAACAATGCCATGCCACAGTAAAAAACCATGTCCAGACTGGCTGCACCAATGGAGGGCAGTCCAGACACGTAATAATTAATTATGCAAAAGGACTAGGAGCTGCTCGATTGAGAATGAACACATTCAAATAACTAGTTCTATGGTTAGATTCCCACTCAGAAGGCGCTACAAACATGTGTAGCTCATTGTACCTTTCACAGAGGAGAAACAACCATTTGCATATTAGACTGGTCACCCATCCAGGCAATCCAGCAATTAAATAGTAGGCAAGTCTTCTTTGAACAAGAGTACCAACAGCAACCCCAGACACGTGTTTCGGCATTGCTGGGCCTCATCAGTGAGGTGAAGCTGTCCCACACTAAGCAGAGTTAGCAATGGGCCCATGTCTGGATTAGCCTGGGTAACTTAGGCTGAAACCCCAAGTCCCTCAACATCTAGGCAAAATGTCTGGGAGCCCCTCTACTGAGGATAAACACAGGCAAATATCATGCACCACTTCCCAAACCCCTTTTCCAGTTGCTGCCTTTGATCCAATCATTGCCTGACTATGTCCAGATAAATACATCTCATTATTGTTTCAGCAATCAATCCACGCCTCCTCTGTAGTTGTCAATAAACCCCTGGAAATGTCCTTGAGACTCTGTGAGTTATTAAGGCCATTCATGACAACAATAAGAAAGTTGATCCAGACTGGATGCACCAATGTAGGCCAGTCTAGCCATGTAAGAACACTTATCATGTTTGCTGTGCCCTTGATGCCCAGTAAAAAATTCCATGCCACATTATGAATATATGGCCAGATTGGTCCACAAATGTAAGCTGGTCTAGCCAAGTAATAACACTTTGCATGTTTGCTTCATCCTTGATGCCTGTTAGAAAATGCAATGCCACGGTAAGAAAGTATATCCAGACTGGCTTTGCCAATGTAGACTAGTCTAGCCACATAAAAATGCTTATCATGCTTGCTTTACCTTTGATGCCCAGTAAAATGTGCCATGTCACGATTGTCCTCCCACCCTCTGAAATAGAGGTCTGCTCCACTTTCATAAATGCAGGCACAAATACTTATATGGCACACACAATCTTATTCACGTGCATGCATACAATATACACTCACTCATTCACCCGTGTATTCATACAGCACTGAGACTCCTCCTTGCATGCATGCATACATAAAAACAAACACACAAATATACTCATGGATACATTTATACCCACATAAAAACAAATACATTACACACACACATTAATAATTCACTTACCTGCCAGCACCCTCAGCACAATTTCGTCACCACACACGACCAGATTACTGTAAACCTCCTGAATTCTGACTGACAGGAGAGGCCACCTCTCCCTGCAGTCAGCGCATAACCTGTTAGCGCAAGAATGATAGGCGGCATGGCCATACTCTCTATGCCCCGCCAGCCACTAATTATTTTACTCTACCTATTTTACGAAGCTCCAAGGGCTCTGCATTGCAAATTTTAAATAATAAGTATGTTGGTGACGTGCCCCTGTTCAGAGGCAGGCAGCACATTCCCTGTGTTGACTGTGCTGCCAGCCACTGCACTTTCATGAGATATGTACATTTAGATTAACATTCTAAACGTACATTAGAATGTTGATCTAAACGTGTACATCTCTCCCCCAAAGCGAAGGGGCGGCACCCCTGCACTAATAAAGGAGCTAATGTGTCTCCGTCTTTTACAATGCTACATGAACAACTACATAGAAATCACAGGAAAAGCCCTTGAAGGTAAGGCGCATATGCACATTATGAGGGACAGTCTTTGAGAACTGGAGTTTTGGATGGTGCCCTATGCTATCCATATGCAGGGCCTCTCTCTGTCTCTTTGATTCTCATAAATGTGGCAGGAGACCTTCTGGGGTGGCGGCCATAACCAAGAGGGTATAACCAGGATAAGTAAAGGAAGGATTAGTACACTATGTACAGGACCTACCTATGGGATAGACAGTTTAAACTGAAGGCAAGAAGCTTGGGAAGCGGAGAGGAGGCTTTGGATAGTCTGCCACAAATGATCTACTATGGGAAGGTGACACTGAGTGAAGGGGCCACACCAATATAAGTAAGGGAGTAGGCACTGGGTCCATTTATGTGGCTAAAATAATGCAGCGTTCATCATTAGTAGGCTGAACTAGGAGGAAGGTGCAGACCAGACCTGGGATTGAGGGTCAGCAGTAGAGTGAAGGGGAAGTGTGCACACAAGCCCAGTGTTTAACCAAGTCTTAGGGTCAGGCTCGCAGAACGGAGCAGACGGTGAGGGCATGCACTTGCTTTCATGCAGGAACTGTTCTCACAGTGGCAGAAGAACCCTGCTCTGAGAAATGTGTAGTTCTCCCATCCCCAGGTATAACTGAATGACCTGGTCATGGCAGCACTATTCTATTGCGCTCTATCTTGCCTGGCATCTAACGGAAAAGTGGCGACCCGAGAGGGAAAGTGGACAGGCTTGGTAGAAACACAGGCATGTTTCTACAAGAAGGACACATCTGGACAAGAAATGAGTATGATTTTAAAAGAGAAAGAAGCTCCGCTGGTCAGAACAGAAACTCCAGGGAATGTGGTCAGATAGAGCCAATGATGGCCCTTACCTATCTGAACGGGTCAAGGGCCGAGACTCGGCCTTTTCAATTGCAAACTAGATTTCTTAGACACACTTGAGACTAGGAGGAAGATCCAGTCTACATCAACAAATGCCCTATACTTCAGACCGATGGAGGGACTATGGGCTGAAGGGAGGGGGTTAGGGCACCGACACAGATCTTCCAAGTAACAGATCTGAGACATACAGAGAGCCTCTTGGTGGATGGCAAACTAAAAGAAGAATTGATATACGAGGGGCCTGTGATCCTGCACTGCCCCAACTTGGCACCTGAAACAATAATGAAACAAAGGCAGGCGAATGCCATGAAGCAAGACGTTCTTGTCCATAGGGGAGCAGGCAGGGTTGGAAGAGATGACTGAGCCTCAAGCGACCATTAAAGATGGTGTACATACATTTTTAGTGATCCAAGGTGCCAGCAGAGATGGTCCTGGCCAGGGGGATGGGACAGGGAGTGCAGTTTGAGAGAATTACTGCGAGTGGCGAGGAATACCACTGGGGTCTTCATTGTTCTTAGTCTGCGAGTTAGTAGCAGAACAATTACAAGCTTTTGTTGCCTCTTTGTAGCTCAGTGTTGTACTGCACAGCTGGAGAGAAGGTGGGGAATGATGAAGGATAAACGGAACATAAAATGCGGTCCCAGCCTGGCAAGGCATGCCCACACCCAATGTACACCATACAAATGACTCTCATTTCCACCATGTGTTGACCAACTAAGTCTTTAATTAGTGCATTTTGATCTCCTCTATATGGGGCACACTCCCCAGTCTGTTTAGGTGTTAAACATATATTTGTAAAAGAATAATAAGCATTGTGAGTCCGCATTTTCTGGTTCTTTATTGGCAATGCACTTGTGACGTTGATCATGTTTTCAACAACTTTAAAGAATTAAAACTAAGCTTGTCTGTGTTTTAAGATGCTTGGAGCAGAGCAACGCGGTGTATCGAGAACCTAAATGGAAATGTGGTGCACATAGGTGTGTTAAAACACTTTTGCAAAGTCCATAGAGCTGCCATTGTGCAAGAGTCTCTTAAGGAAGAGCCACGTGTGCGAGAGGGAGAATAGAAGGGACGCTTTGTTCACAGAATAACAGGACCTCTAGCATGGGCAGTTGGTGTAACATGCACACCGTGGGACATTCTGATCCCAATCTCCATCGAAATCAAAACATATCAGGTTCTCAAAATGGCTACATGTCGCTGCTAACCAGCAACTGACTAGAAACTACAATTTTGTTTTGGACTGTGCCGCCAGCAAGTGCAGCCTCAGATGAAAGCACCACAGAGGAGGTAACAGAGTCAGTGAAAATAAGAGAGAGGGGGCAAGGTGGGGAGGAGTAAGGGTGTCTGTGAGAGAAAGAGGGACGAGTAAGAGGGGGAGGAGATGACTCTGTCTGAGAGGTGCGAGAAGTGGCACGAGGTTGGAACTGAGAGAACAGGGGAAGGCACGAGGGGGGGCAGAATGAGCGCGTTTGTAAAAGAATGATAATGAGGTGGCATGAGGGAGAAAGAGGCTGGCCAGAGAATGAGATACAATGCAAGAGTGAGAGAGCGATAACTCAACAGAGACATGCAGTGAGGGTGATGTGCAGTGAGGAAGAGGTCAAGAGAAAGAGGGAAAGTGAGCCCGGGAGAGAAACCACGAAAGCAAAGGAGAAAATGGTGTGAATGACAGAGGGGTGGGAGGTGGGGGGATGTGGGAGAAAGAGCGAGAGAACTTAAAAACCACGCCGTTCACAATGCAGCAACTGCTTCATCCTCTAGGGTGGGCCACGTTAGATATCTGTGGGGTGCTCCCAATGTAAGCCAAAAGAGAAACACTTTCTTGAGGGTGAAACCATTGAGGTTTATGGGAAGCATTTCGGGGTTTGAAGGATGGTGTTCAAAATACGTCCATCAGGGAATATACCTCCATCCCTATGATGGTGAGTTTAGCAGTGATAGTTAGAGTAGGGTGACCAGATTTCCAAAATGAAAAACTGGGACGACCAACAACATAAAAAAGGGACTACCCCATCGCAGCCCACCAATTACTGCCCCTCCCCCAACACGCCCCCACAACCACCACCTAATCATATTTCCAGCACGTTTCCTTTCTATAAAGTGTATATGATCTAATTTGTGCAGTTTTGTCTGTGGATTTTGGCATCTTCACTCAAAACAAGCATTTGCTCTAATTGATATCAAATGGCTTGCTCTACACTCATTTCCAAGTCAGTCTCTGTGGCAGGGACGTCATTTCACCAAAATACCAGGGGTAGCGGAAGTGACATCACACGACCCTTGACCCCTGGTGACATCACAGGAAGTGATGTCATTTGATCCCACCCCGAAGTGATATCGTGGGATGCGATGGAACGCGACCTTTCACCCGTTGACAAAACAGGAAGTGCTATAGCATTGTACACTACAAAAAATATGGTTACGCTATCACTACAATGTGATGTACATTTCATACAAGAATGGATCGCCATATGTATCGTTAAGATCAGTGTGTATAGGCCCATATTACCAAATTACTGTGAATGCAAGCGCCATGATCAAATGATGATGTGTTGTTATATAGCACTTACGCTTAAGCGCTTTATATAGAAAACATATACACCCAAAATCACCCAACCTGTGTTGGTACTCATGTATCGACCTCAGAAGGATGAAAGGCTGATTTGAGGCGTTTAAGAACACACTAAATCAGTGACTCACCCCCTGAAGTGTGCCTGAAATAAACCTTTAATGAGTATCAATTATTGTATAGAATTCCAGAAAGACACTTTATTTGGTATTCCTAATCTTTCTTATTTAGGGTCAGCGCTGAAAGTGTTAGACTTGTATCACTCATTTTCTTCTTTTTCTTCTTTTTTTTTAAGGGGTTAACAAGAAAGCCTGCCACTCCAAAATTAAAGAGCCACATGGTGCTGGCAACAGCCATTGAGCTTGCATGACAAAAAAAAAATAAAAAAAAAATCTTTTTTTTCCTTTTTTTTTTCTAGAGGTCGCAAGGATGACCACAGGGGTCGCAAGGGAGACCTCAGAGGTCGCAGTTGCGACCTCTGGCGACCCCCAAATGACGTCCCTGCTCTGTGGCACAGTCAGTAAGTGTTGTGACTTGTACCTGAAAGGTTGGGGGTTCGTGTTGTGAAAAAAAAATGACAATTTTAATTACCGTAGCTACCCAACCATGCAGACCCCGGATGGGGTTTCTAAAATGAAACAACTCCCGGGTCCCAGGACCACAGGACCAAGGACGATTTCCCCAGACTGTCCCTGGAAAACCAGGACGTCTGGTCACCTTAAGTTAGAGAGATCAAGAGAAAGACAATAGTGACCATGCACAAGCTGATTAAAGAAAGTCCTACAGAGTATAAAAGAGACCCAATATAAAAGATGTGACAGAGATTCGACGAGAGATAATGGGAGTGAAAGGAAGCAGGGCAGAGTGACTAAAGAGAGAGAGAGAGGCAGGGAGAGAGAACAGGCGAGAGAGAGGGGCGCGTGGGAGATAGAGGGATCCAACCATCTTGAGAACAAATAAATCGAGAATGGGAGGCAATGAAAGAGAGCGTGCCAGGGAAAAAGTGTAAGAGAGGCTCTCAAAATGAGAGAAAAAGAGCAGAGTTCGACGTGCGTGGCAACTTAAGGTTATGACTCATGAAACGCCTCTCCTTCCTTTACCTTATGTCCCCTGTGCACCGTTCCCAGGACGGCAGGGCAAGCTGGCACCTGTCCTCTACTGGGAATTCAGAGCTGGGCTCTGCTGGTAACACCATGGTGTCACATCTCTAACTGAGCCATCTGCTGTGATGAAGTGCTTTTGTTTATTTTAATAGACTGCTCTCGACATAACGCCCATTCCTGCTGGGCAGCAGGCGTGTGTCTTTTTGCACTCACGCAGGAATTGCTGTAATGGGATAGGGTGTGTCAGAGGGGGAGCTAACCTGTGCCCCCCCTCTGTTGCGGCATGCCGGACACTCTGCACCCCAGGTTGACTGGGGCCCCAGTCCCAGTGTTCTCCCACCCACCCTTAATTTCAAGGACGGATAGTTGTGGATAGTGCCAGGGAATGAGTGGTGGATTAGATACAATGCATGTACGCTGGTATCATACATGTGGGCTCATCGGTAGGGCGATGTTCCTGCTATTTGGGGGCTGAGGCTTGGCGCTGTACAGTGAATCAGTCACTGAGCAGTGTTTAACAAGTAGACAGCACGCAGGGGAAAGGGGAGAACAATACTGGAGGTGTGGATGGGTCACAGAGGTCTCCTCAGGCCCCAGGGACAATTCTCAGGACGTGGGGGAGATAGAACCACTCCAACATGCATGAGTATGGATTGGCAGATGGGATGTTGAGTATTTTATGATGCCATGCTTCACTAATGTTGCCTTTTGTAGAATAAATGCACCCAAATGCCTTCCAAAAGGATTCACGTGTCCTGTCCCCCTCCTTTGACTTGCCGCCTGCTTCGCCCCAAGTCCTGAGCATGTGTCTTAAGAGGCGCGAATGCTGGGTCATTGGAGAGGGGAGGGCGCATAAAGCTGCATGCTGATGCGGGCGATGACCAACTCCAATGGTGGTCATTTAAAAGCATTTTCTTTTACTGTGTTTTCTTCAGTCTTGATAGAACTGTTGTAAAACACAGTGTTGTGTGGTGGAGTGGAGGAAAGGCAGGACCAAGGAATGGGGTTTGAATTGAGGGTTAGCTAGTGAATAAGGGCTGGGCGAGTGGTGCAGCAAGCAAAGGGTACAGGGGAGGACAAAACAACAATGCTACTAGGCAGAGTGATATTGAGAACACCCAAGTGCAGGGGAGAGCGAAGGGGGAAAGTGCAAGCGAGAGGGGAGAGGTGGAAAGTGCTGATCAGGGCTGGTTTTACACCAGATTGCACCCCAGGCAGGAAGCATCGTTGGCGCCTCCCCCACCCCGACTGGCTCACGTCACACCCAAACTACACCTCTGTCATGAGACAAAACCCCTCCTCAATATGAATAAGTAATTGCTACATAAATGAATCTAGTTTCACTACATTGTAATTCAAGTACTTTACAGAAGAATTCTAATGTGAAAACACAGCTGTTGCTGCCCAAGTAAATATTTTTTCTGTCACCTGCTGTTAGGGAAGGCCTTGCCTGAATGCAGTCTCAAACTGTCTCTACTGGCACACTGTGGTGTGACCAGCCTGCCGGGGTCTGAGGACCTATTGACCAGTGGCCCTGTGTTGCAGGTGTTCTGTTCGTAGCACCTCACATGTAATTCACAAGGGGCAATACTAGACTAACGATATGAATAATTTTCTGATAGGTTGTCATTCCAAGATGGACAGCCTGGTACACTCTTACTGTACTCTTTCAAAATACCTCTATGAGAGTGGGAAAGGGGACAAATAGTACCAATGAGGATTCCTGTATGCTTTGCATTAAATCACAAAGCATTTCAGGACTATAGCAGTGATTAGAGATTTCTACATTTGATAAACAATTCTGTAATAAAAGGATTGTATGTGTGAATCTCTAAATGCATAACCGATGCATGGTTTGGTGCTCACATCACGGTTCACAATTCACACCCTAACATTAAAATGTTTGTAACCATGAACCATACATGCTCATTTGGACAGCTTGAATTGTTGGATGCAAGTATTACATGACTGCAACATCAGCCACTCAAATATGGATAAGCTTCTTTCGCTTCTTGTTTCTGAAGAATTTTAGATGAGGAAGGGCTTGGTCTCACTGTGGGCATGCCCAACCTAAAACAGAAACTTCTTTTGGGAATTATATCTACAAACAGGACAATATACTGCACAAGAGAGACCAAATAAACAATGCACAGAAAGGCTACACAGCAAGTATTGTACCTCTTACAAACTTAAGGCTGACCAGTTAAAGCTGATGTAACTTTTTAAACAAAACGAGTTTCTAATGCATGGTAAAGGGTCCACACTGTTCCTCAGCCACTACCTCCTCACTATTACGCAGGCCTCAGGCATTATTTCGGCAAAAAAGAGCAGGCCCATGCTTTATCTAACAGAGCTGCCATTAGCATCTCTTAGTGCTGGCCCACAGCTAGTGTAAATCATGTTGTGATAGTGTAGAAAGGGCGGATGTAGAATTTGAGGCAACTTCTTTGATTGCTTTATGTGTTTAAGTGTGGGTACAGTATGGCATGCTCGTCAAAGTCACATACGCAAAACATTCCAGTGTGCTATAGCATGGACATTGGGCACATCAGGCAACATGTATATTTGCTGCTACATACGGGAGTGCCACATACAAGCCATTAACCAACAGGGTGGTGACTTGGGCACACATATCACTGCACTGATTTTCCAAGGTCTATGGTCTGCACAGTGACACAATAAACACTGCTTTCCAAATCAAGGTGCCAAGTCACATTGGGTTGCCATCTGGTGTGCGTGCTAGGCAGTGGCTGGCTCTGGCTTGTTTAGAAAATTAATAGACCTTTGATGCTAGGCTGATGCATTTAGTCCAAAGAAGACACTAGAATACTTAAGCAAGAAAATGTCAGTTAACCTTCCCAGGGATGCGCTATGTGTAACTAAAAAGTAATATAGGGAAGAAATACGCCTTGGTGTGTCAAATAAAGAGACATGAAAATAAAGATAATAGTTAAAAACTTTTCTGTGTGGCACGTTAACTCCTTAAGTGCCAGGCTATAAGTATCAATCCAGATTAATCCTGGGTTAGTTATATATAACATAACTAACCCAGTACTACTGCCAATATCAGAGGAAAGACTAAGGTCATCCACCAGGACATGCTCTGTACACCTGCCAAGATGAAACCCTTCGTGGTAGAGGATGATGTACACAGTGCATTTCGATAAAGTCGTGCAATTGAGCGTAACCATGGCCTCCAGGATCTTAGAAGGAGCAGATCGAGGGGAAATAGGACAAACATTAGAAGGCAGTGAAGAGTCCAAACTGTACTTCTTCATCAAAGGGAGGCAATTGCTCTTTGAAGAAGTGGTGGACTAATCCGGAGGGAAGGGAAAAAAGGGAGAGGGTTCCAGGATGGGGGCATTTGTGATGGCAGAATGTTGAAGGATTATAATGGGACAACCTGGAGGACCAGATTTATCCTGGGAAATTTGAACGAGCGGAAAGCCTAGAGTGATGGGGCCGAAGACTTGAGTAATAGCTCGAGTAGAAACTTGAGGTAGCGCAAGAGAGGAGTACAGGGAAAGTTTCATTTCATTTATTGAATTTATAAAGCGCTTTCGCCAAAGCATTGAGCAAATAAATACGGTACAATATAATAAGCATATGAAGGATTAGACTGCCATACCATTATGATTCCAAAAGAAGAGATTTAAGGGAGGAGCAGAAAGAGAAAAGGGATACAGAAGAGTGGACATATTGGGGCAGCGCATTAACAAATTTAGGGGACGAAAGTGAGAAAGAACAGAAACGATAAGCCGTACAGGGGGTTTAGAGGTAGTAGACCGATAGAGAGATTTGAACGAACAGAGCAGGCGGGAGTATAGAATGAAACCAAGGAAGCCAGATAAGAAGGAGAGAGACCATGTGTACATTTGAAAACAATAGCTAAGAAGTGAGTCATATACGTATATAAACCATAATTACACGCCCGTCCTTACAGCACAAAGAAGGGTCTTCACAGTAGCCAAGGTAGCATAGTTTCCTTTGTTTTAATGCGCCATGGAAAAAAGAAAACAGCAAGTTAACGATATATGTTATACATATCTCTGCTGCTTTCATGGTTGACTACACCATCTTGATCAGCCATCTTGCTTCAGCTGAGATGCTTGGCCATTCAACTCTTAGTTTCTCTCTGATTGTAGACAGGATATTTCTTTACCCTTGTCACGTCCTTCTTCTATACGCTTAGCTGTGGAATGCCCTAGGGGACCTCACTTACTCATCCCGTCCTTCGGACTTTCATTTTACACCTACTCCCATGACAGCCAGCGCCTCATCCATTGGGACGGGGAGCTGGTGTCACCTTCCTTTAGTTTCTAAATTGCAGGTCTTCCAGCTCTGATTTTTTGAACCATAATTCACTTTAACTCAATTCTGATGAATCGTGGCCATGGTGATGGTGGGAGAACTGTCCATTTTGCCCCATGTCATCTCCCAGCCCCTCTTGTCTGTAATCTGACCTTTAGGCGTGAACACGTGTTGTCTCTTTTTCCTCAGATAAATCAGGAAGCTTTTCCTTGCTTCTTTCAACTTGGTCTGCTCCGCCAGCGTGTTCTTTTTTCTTTCTGTGTCCGGTTGCACATGTGCTGTTACCACCCGGGTGCAATCACAACTTGATCATGACAATTTGCTGTTTTTGGGACTTCCCAAGGCCAGTTTGTATCGCCTACAACTTATTCAACATGCTGTATCCTACACATATACGCTGCTATTGAGTAGTATGAGCATGCATCCCTTGATATGCAATCACTCCATTGGTTCCCGATTTGGCAAAGGGTGGGGCCCATGTCCCTCTTCATTACACACGTATGCATTTATTCCACAGGACCATCCTTTCTTCTTAGCAATGCACTTAATCTGTTTCTTCTCACAGGTCTTTGTTTCCGCTATGTGCATAAAGCTAGCCAGGCTTCGTCCATCTTGACTGTCATAGAGTGGAACCACCTCTCCTTGTAGCCTGGTTTCCTACCTTGCCTCCATGAGCCGCAGAGGATTTGGGCTGGCACAAGAAATATGTCTTCCTGGAGCCCGATGCTCAACCACCCCCATATTGCGTGAGCCCCCCCACCTGCTGAGCACTGCCCCCTCACCAGACTCTTTTGTGGACCCCCTCAAGGTCCTGTGCTCTCCCTGCTCTTTGGGAGGAGGGGTGGCCCAAGGGTTATTTTTCTTCTATATTCAGCACTGTCCTGAGTCATGCTCTGACCTTATCCGACCACGCACAAATTTGCAGCACCACCTACTTGTGTAGGAAGCTGTAACTTGTAGGAGTGAGTCATTACATTTGCATAGATGTGTACTTGCATGCAGCTGTGTTTATTATTGTAATAGTGAGACAGGAGGTTCAGAACAGACGGCTTTGTTTCTATGGGTAGCGGCTGGGCCATTTTTGCAGAGTACCTACAGCGAGGGCGTGGAAGGCACCTGATGTTAACAGTTTTTTCTCAGTGGGGCAGCAGGGAAAATGCGGCTGCCTCAGCGGGACTGGACGAGTCCTACGCAGGCTAACAGCTGTACCCCTTGCTGTCCCGGCTGTAGCACTGAAGAGATCTGGAAATTCAATTTATGGGGGAAAAACATTATTCAAAGAAAGCCAAAGATACAAATAAAATGCTGCCTTGCCAGCAAGTGCCCATGACACACAGAGCCTCACTAAATAAGAATATAGGGAGGAGTGGGCAATGAGAAGAGGTAGAGAGGCTAAGAAGCCAGAAGCGAGAGAAAGGATATGAGATGGAAAAGCAGGGGGAGAGAGCCGAATACAATCCCTTGTGACAAGAGGAGGGCAAACCCCTAGCCCAGGCTCCACGCCCCTCGGCCAATATTGGAGGGGTGTTCTTCTGAGTACCCACCCAGTGCTGGTCATTGTGCCGGCTCTCGCCGAATCCGAGATCCGGCACCAGATAAGGAGCCGGATCTCGGGATCCGGCCAGAGTCAGCCACCCAAGACCATGAACCGCGTTGGAATACTTAAAAAATAAAAAAATGCCCGCGACGGCAGCATTGCCTTTTACCGCGGCTTAGGCACTGGTGTGGAATGCACAATGCTCACTACATGTACAACTGCTCGCTACATGTACAACTGATTCCTTTCAGTTGTACATGTGCGAGCATTGTGCATTACACAACAGTGTAAAAGCCGGCGGTAAAAGCCAATGCTGCTGTTGCAGGCGTTTTTTTTAATTTATTTTTTTATGTATTCCAGCATTGCTGGATGTCAACTAGGAACCCCGCCTCCTCTAGACCACGCCCCTCGGGCACTGACCCTCAAACTCCTCCCCGGCCCTTGCGTTGTGGGATCCCCCAGCACATTTTTTCCATTTCCACCACTGTACCCACCTAAAAAAGAAGAAAGCACCGAGAGTTGGTTGTCGGTACTTTATTGCATATGAGCCAATAGCTAGATTTTACAGTGAGCGCTCTGTCTTGAGCTCGTTTGCTGTGATGGCCAACAAATAGAATGGGTCCTTGTGGGGGTATATTCCACCGACACGTTCCTAGTGACTGCAGATAGACAATAAGAGCGAAGGTCGAGTTGTCTTTGTCACACGGACCTACGAGGTGAAATGTACTCCTAGTAGAAAGCAAATCATTTATAATGTTATGCTGTGTAAGGGCCCACGTGTGCCCCTTTTCCAACCTCTGCGCTGATCCTTGCGGACCAGCAATGTAGAGTGGAGGATTGACGTACTATACACAGGAAAAACAAATTCAACAGCCTAATATGAATTTGGCGTGGTAGGAAAAATGATGATGATGGTAAAGTTGCGGTAAATCCATTATTGGCAATTTCCTGTACTGACAAATTCCGAGTTCGTGGATAAACAGGAAGAAAAACCTCCAGCGCTTGCTGCATGTTTTGTTTCACTTTACATTCTAACAAAATGGAGGATGTATTTTGGTGCCGGATTTACCACTGGTGGTAAATCCTCCAAATAACCAATTGAGTCCTATTGACAACAGGAATGTGGTTCGGCACTGACATTCTGCCGCTTGTAATCAGGCAGAGTTACGCTGATCGTGAGTGGTCGAAATGACAAGGGAGTTGGGCAGCATTTTCAATACGAAATACTGCCAGACTTGGGATGGGGTACCAAGTTCCACCACCTCAAAGCCCCAGCACCTTCAAAATGAAAAAGAAAACCTGACAGAGAAAACGCAGTAGACTCCTACTGTGACGTTATAGCAGTTGATTATGACATCCATAATCCTCTGCTATAACATCACCACTGGGGGATGCAGCATTTGGAAATGGAAGTAGTTGCTAAGCGTATATAAGCGAAGCATATATATTTCAGTTGTAACACCCTGCACCTCATCTTTCTTCACAGGTACTGTGTGGTAAACTAAGCCTCCTTTACAGAACAGGAACACCAGAAGGTAAGTAGTTTACATGTAGGTTTATTCTCCAGTTCTTAAGGTAGAGAAAGCACTGGGACATCCATTCAGCCCAGTACATTAGGTCCAACTGACACCAGTAGAACCCAGCACTCCAATCCCCCACTAACACTCCACATTCTATGTCAGTGACATCACTACACTCCAATAGCAACACATAGCCAGAATCAGTCGCCAGCACAGATTATGACACATCTCCCTCCTTACCACTGACACAACACTACACCGATAATAGAGACCCAACACAACCGCAATATTGCAAGAAAAGTTATGATGCACCAATAGAATACGACACTTTGATTGCAACACTGCTCACCAACCACCAAGATGAAAAAAACACCCCAATCATCATAAAGAAATTCACAGCTCACACCAGCTCAGAAATAACCCCCCCCTGAGCAAAACTGCTATACCACAAAAATCTAGCCCAGATCTTCAATGGAAAACTAAACGCAAACCACAGGCCATCCCCAAAGCCTGAACACCCAACTCAGCTATAAACCCGCCGAAGAACAACAACAATGGAAGGAACCAAACAATAAATACTTCCCCGGTGGAGACCCCACACACCACAACCAAACAAACCCACTCGACCTCCAAGCCCCACACAGACACGTGGCCACCATGTCTATGTCCAACTCCAAAACTCAAAACCAAAACTCTGATCCCATCGCCAGACCTCACATCAACACTATCCCCAAAAATACCTAGACAGCACCTAATTGCCCCTTAAAATGACCAGACAGCACCTCACTGCCCCTTGAAACCACTCAACAGCACCTCACTGCCCCTTAAAACCACCAGACAGCACCTTACTTCCCCTTAAAAAACACCAGACAGCACCTCACATCCTTAAAATGACCAGACAGCACCTCACTGCGACTAAAAACACCAGACAGCACCTCACTGCCCCTTAAAACCACCAGACAGCCCCTCCCTTCCCTTAAAATGACTAGACAGCACCTAAGTGCCCCTTAAAACCACTCACTGCCCTTTAAAAATCACTGACTGCACCCCAAAAATATGACCAGGGGACATGCCCCTACGAACAAACATAAAACATCACAAGACAACACACAAAACCCCACAGTAGCCAATAACCAGATAAAGTCCTTGGCGCCAAAGTCACTGGGCCAACCCCAACCCAAATGACCATGAAATGCAGGCAATAAATGCAAATCAAAAATATGACATGGCGCTAAAGTTCCCTTACACCAACATGTCCACAAAATGCAAGGCGAATAAATACAGGGCAAGTAAAAATGACATGGCGCCAAAGTCCATGCGCCTTCCCCACTCCCACATGTCCATATCCAAGCATCCTGAAAGTAAATACATTGTTAAAACCCAGAGGAATGTCCTAAACAGCAGGCCACACATAAACACAACAGCAGTACATACACAGGCCTTATACTCCTAACATTTACCCAGGACCCAGCCCACCATGCCTATCCTAACACCCCGAGGTTACAACATTAAACAACAATAGTACGAACACTGGCCTCCCTTAACACCTACCATACTTAGTTCCTTGATAGGTCCTTCATCACAATGCATGAGCCCCACTGATCCGGATCCAGCGCTCGCCACCTTGCCAACCTTCTTGTCAGATCACCTACTAGTGGATTAAACCGTCTTCCAGCGCACACATAGTGGATGCCCATAATTCCAGACACGGTCACCGCGCTTCCCACCAGCTCCAATAACAAATGTCTTCTAGTAGACATACACTCCACGCCCTCCAGTTGTGCCGAAAAATCACTTATTCCAGGACCGCCCGGTCTGTTTGTGGAGCACACAACCTTAGCATGTGTCCCAAACCTACAGTTGTGCTTCTCCACAACACAACAGCTTCCGCCTCCGGCGCCGGCAAAACACTAATGAGAAACGTTGCGTTCCAATGGAACATTGCAACAACATTCAATGTTGCATTCCAGCTGATAATGCTGGAACGCCAGGCCTCCTCCAATAGACACCAACGCCGGGCCTCCTCCATTGGATGCCGGCCCTTCACCAGCCAATGTCATCAAAATGTACAACGGCACCAAAGGAGCAAGATCCACTACCTGCTCAACAACTCCAGCGTCCTCCATTACGCTGCTCGTCCTTTGCTGTGCCGCCCTGCACAGCTCGCTACTCCGCCTACCCGAGTCCACAGGGAGACAGGCCCACTCCCTGTCGGAACCCCTCCCAGGCCTACGCACACCCGTGCGCAGAAGGGTCCGACATACAGGTACCACAGCCAGCACCTCTGCTTCTCCTGCACCCACCCGGCATGCAGTGCAAAAACGGCCACAACCTCTGGCACCCTCGACCTGGACCTCCTGCCACCTCTGCTTCTACACCAGCCGCCTCGAGGTATACAAACTAATCTCCAATGGCCAATGCAAAGCTGGACACCAATGGACTTCTCAGACCTCTGCTGCTCCTGCGCCGCCCAATAGGATACTAACAGCCTCAACCTCTGGCCACTTGGCAACCGGACTCTCAGGATCCTCAACCTGGACCCTGGCTTAGACCTCTGCATTGCCCAGCCTGCAGGATGCCTCTGGTGGACCTGGACCCCGACCTGGACCTCCACAGCACCACCCGGCCTGCAGCCTCTTCCTGCTTGATGGATGTCTCCCTGAAAGGCAGCGTTTCTCACCAGCTGCCCCTTCCCAGCAGCACAGGAACCATCCTCGTCGGCAGTGTGGTAAACTAAGCCTCCTTCACAGAACAGGAACACCAGAAGGTAAGTAGATTACATGTAGGTTTATTCTCCAGTTCTTAAGGTAGAGAAAGCATTGGGACATCCACTCAGCCCAGCACATTAGGTCCAACTGACACCAGTAGAACCCAGCACTCCAAACCCCCAATAACACTCCACATTCTATGTCAGTGACATCACTACACTCCAATAGCAACACATAGCCATAATCAGTCGCCAGCACAGATTATGGCATACTGCTTCTAGTTTAGGAGAAAACTGTTTCAGCTTGCTAGCTTTTTCGCTGTTTTACGGCTCCTCAGTTTCACCTTCCTGCTGTCATCCATCTCGGCAGCGTTAGTAGGCTGCTCAGTTCTTATACTGTTATATTGGCTCTGCATGTATTAGTTCTCATATACTTGTTATTGGGGGCTTACTCGTGTGTTTGGACTGCGTGCTCGTGGTTGAGAGATAAAGCACTCTCTGTTTGCATGCTGTCCTGTGTGTAGTCTTTTGTAACTACACTTCCCAAGATCCTCTTGGGTACTTAAACATCTTTCAGGTGCTTCAGCGCTGGTGCATCTGCGTCGTGCCGGTCTTTGGCTGTCATTGCTGGTTTTCTCTGTACTATTCCTGAAAACGAGTGCTGCTACTGCTTACTTGTCCTGACGGCACCAGGTACAGTTACTTTTGTTGCTCAATTCCTAATATCCTTATGGCTCACATCTTGCCTCATTTTACATTTTTTGTCATCATGTGTTTGGGAGGCACATTGCAGTCGCAGAGTGCTAAACTTAATAGCATTGCACCTTTACTAGTTCTTTAATTCTCTCTATTTAACATGCGCTCATTGATTAAACAGGTGTGGAAGTAGCGTATTAAGTAATTGAACATACTACAGCCACGCTCTCAACGCCTACTTGTTATACTCTTTTCAGGGCGGATCGCATACTAAGCAGAGGAGGCGGAGTCGCACTCATGTGTAAGACAAACCTAGATTGTCATGTTATGCCCGATATTTCACCTGATGAATGTGAAACTCTCTAGATAAAAATAAAAATGTCTCTCATCACCTCATTTAATGTGCTGACACTCTATAGACCCCCAAAAGCAATGCCACTCTTTGAAGAGCAACTATTTAGGGGCTGATTCATTCAATTTGTGCACCGAAAAACAGGGATTTTCGCGCCATTCTGCCCGCAAATCCCCATTTGTTAAACAGGGATTTGCGGGCAGAATGGAGCACAAATCCCTGTTTTTCGGCGCACAAATACTATGAATCATCCCCTATATCTTATTGCTCATATTTCCAAATGCAAAAGCCCACTTAAAATAATGGGGGATTTCAACCTCTGGACAAACGACCCACTCGACAAGCAAGGCTCCTGATGGGGACAATGACCAACACCAATGGTGGTCATTTAAAAGCATTTTCTTTTACTGTGTTTTCTTCAGTCTTGATAGAACTGTTGTAAAACACAGTGTTGTGTGGTGGAGTGGAGGAAAGGCAGGACCAAGGTATGGGGTTTGAATTGAGGGTTAGCGAGTGCATAAGGGCTGGTGGGTGGTGCGGCAAGCAAGGAGTACAGGGGAGGACAAATCAACGATGTTTCTAGGCACAGTGACATTGAGAACACCCAAGTGCAGGGGAGAGCGAAGGGGGAAAGTGAAAGCGAGAGGGGAGAGGTGGAAAGTGCTGATCAGGGCCGATCTTACACCAGATTGCACCCCAGGTGGCGCCTTCCCCACCCCAACTGGCTCTTGTCACTCCCAAACTACACCTCTGTTGTGAGTCAAAACCCCTCCTCAATATGAATAAATAATTGCTACATAAATCAATCTAGTTTCACTAAATTGTAATTCAAGTACTTTACAGAAGAATTCTAATGTGAAAACACAGCTGTTGCCGCCCAAGTAAATGTTTTTTCTGTCACCTACTTTTAGGGAAGGCCTTGCCTGAATGCAGTCCCAAACTGCCTGTACTCGCACACTGTGGTGTGACCAGCCTGCAGGGGTCTGAGGGCCCATTGACCAGTGGCCCTGTGTTGCAGGTGTTCTGTTCGTACCACCTCACATGTATTTCACAAGGGGCAATACTAGACTAACCATATGAATCATTTTCTGATAGGTTGTCATTCCAAGTTGGACAGCCTGGTACACTCTTATTGTACTCTTTCAAAATACCTCTATGAGAGTGGGAAAGGGGACAAATAGTATCAATGAGGATTCCTGTATACTTTGCATTACATCACAGAGCATTTCAGGACTATAGCAGTGATTAGAGATTTCTACATTTGATAAACAAGTCTGTGATCAAAGGATTGTATGTGTGAATCTCTAAATGCATAACCGATGCATGGCTTGGTGCTCACATCACGGTTCACAATTCACAACCTAACATTAAAATGTTTGTAACCATGAACCATACATGCTCATTTGGACAGCTTAAATTGTTGGATGCGAGTATTAAATGACTGCAACATCAGCCACTCAAATAGGGACAAGCTTCGTTTGCTTCTTGTTTCTGAACAATTTTAGATGAGGAAGGGCTTGGTCTAACTGTGGGCATGCCCAACCTAAAACAGAAACTTCTTTTGGGAATTATATCTACAAACAGGACAATATACTGCACAAGAGAGACCAAATAAACAATTCACAGAAAGGCTAAACAGCAAGTATTGTATCTCTTACAAACTTAAGGCTGACCAGTAAAAGCAGATGAAACGTTTTAAACAAAACTAGTTTCTTATGCATGGTAAAGGGTCCACACTGTTCCTCAGCCACTACCTCCTCACTATTACGCAGGCCTCAGGGGTTGTTTCGGCAAACAAGAGCAGGCCCATGATCTAACAGAGCTGGCATTAGCGTCTCTTGTTAGTGCTGGCATGCAGCAAGTGTAAATCATGGCGTGATAGTGTAGAAAGGGCGTATGTCGAATTTGAGGCAACTTCTTTGATTGCTTTATGTGTTTAATTGTGGGTACAGTATGGCATGCTCGTCAAAGTCACATACACAAAACATTCCAGTGTGCTATAGTATGGACATTGTGCACATCAGGCAACAGGTATATTTGCTGTTACATACGGGATTGCCACATAGACGCCATTAACCAACAGGGTGGTGACTTGGGCACACATATCACTAAACTGATTTGCCAAGGTCTATGGTCTGCACAGTGACACAATAAACCCTGCTTTCCAAATCAAGGTGCCAAGTCACATTGGGTTGCCATCTGGTGTGCATGCTAGGCAGTGGCTGGCTCTGGCTTGTTTAGAAAATTAATAGACTTTTGATGCTAGGCTGATGCATTTAGTCCAAAGAAGACACTAGAATACTTAAGGAAGAAAATGTCAGTTAACCTTCCCAAGGATGCGCCATATGTAACTAAAAAGTAATATAAGGAAAAAATACGCCTTGGTGTGTCAAATAAAGAGACATGAAAATAAAGATAATAGTTAAAAAAAATTCTGTGTGGCACTTTAATCCCTTAAGTGCCAGGCTATAAGTATCAATCCAGATTAATACTGGGTTAGTTATATATACCATAACTAACCCAGTACTACTGCCAATATCAGAGGAAAGACGAAGGTCATCCACCAGGACATGCTCTGTACACCTGCCAAGGTGAAACCCTTCGTGGTAGAGGATGATGTACACAGTGCATTTCGATAAAGTCATGCAATTGAGCGTAACCATGGCCTCCAGGATCTTAGAAGGAGCAGGTCGAGGGGAAATAGGACGAGCATTAGAAGGCAGGGAAGAGTCCAAACTGTACTTCTTCATCAAAGGGAGGCAATTGCTCTTTGAAGAAGTGGTGGACTAATCCGGAGGGAAGGGAAAAAAGGGAGAGGGTTCCAGGATGGGGGCATTTGTGATGGCAGAATGTTGAAGGATTATAATGGGACAACCTGGAGGACCAGATTTATCCTGGGAAATTTGAACGAGCGGAAAGCCTAGAGTGATGGGGCCGAAGACTTGAGTAATAGCTCGAGTAGAAGCTTGAGGTAGCGCAAGAGAGGAGTACAGGGAAAGTTTCATTTCATTTATTGAATTTATAAAGCGCTTTCACCAAAGCGCTAAGCAAATAAATACGGTACAATATAATAAGCATATGAAGGATTAGACTGCCATACCATTATGATTCCAGAAGAAGAGATTTAAGGGAGGAGCAGAAAGAGAAAAGGGATACAGAAGAGTGGACATATTGGGGCAACACATTAACAAATTTAGGAAACAAAAGCGAGAAAGAACAGAAACGATAAGCCGTACAGGGGATTTAGAGGTAGTCCACCGATAGAGAGATTTGAACGAACAGAGCAGGCTGGAGTATAGAATGAAACCAAGGAAGCCAGATAAGAAGGAGAGAGACCAAATGTACATTTGAAAACAATAGCTAAGAAGTGAGTCATATAAGTATATAAACCATAACTACACGGCCGCTACCGCGGGCTGTGTAATATAAATAAATATATATATTGGAAAAAACCTTCGTACCTAAGTATGGTGTTTGGATTGCACTCCCAATAGCAGCTGGGGATCGAATGTCCTTACAGCACAAAGAACTTTCTCCACAGTAGCCAAGGCAGCATAGTTTCCTTTATTTTAATGTGCCATGGAAAAAAGAAAACAGCAAGTTAGCAATATATGTTATACATATCTCTGCTGCTTTCATGGGTGACTACACCATCTTGATCAGCCATCATGCTTCAGCTGAGATGCTTGGCCACGCAACTCTTAGTTTCTCTCTGATTGTAGACAGGATGTTTCTTTACCCTTGTCACGTCCTTCTTCTATCCTCTTAGCTGTGGAATGCCCTAGGGGACCTCACTTACTCATCCAGTGCTTCGGACTTTCATTTTACACCTACTCCCACGACAGCCAGCGCCTCATCCATTGGGACAGGGAGCTGGTGTCACCTTCCTTTAGTTTCTAAATTGCAGGTCTTCCAGCTCTGATTGTTTGAACCATAATTCACTTTAACCCAGCCCCTGTTGTCTGTAATCTGACCTTTAGGCGTGAACATGTGTTGTCTCTTTTTCCTCAGATCAATCAGGAAGCTTTTCCTTGCTTCTTTCAACTTGGTCTGCTCCGCCAGCGTGTTCTTTTTTCTTTCTGTGTCCGGTTGCACATGTGCTGTTACCACCCGGGTGCAATCACAACTTGATAATAACCATTTGCTGTTTTTGGGACTTCCCAAGGATAGTTTGTATCACCACTTATTCAACATGCTGTATCGTACACATATATGCTGGTATTGAGTAGTATGAGCATGAATCCCTTGATATGCAATCACTCCATTGGTTCCCAATTTGGCAAAGGGTGGGGCCCATGTCCCTCTTCAATACACACGTATGCATTTATTCCACAGGACCATCCTTTCTTCTTAGCAATGCACTTAATCTGTTTCTTCTCACAGGTCTTTATTTTCGCTATGTGCATAAAGCTAGCCAGGCTTCGTCCATCTTGACTGTCATAGAGTGGAACCACCTCTCCTTGTAGCCTGGTTTACTACCTTGCCTCCATGAGCTGCAGAGGATTTGGGCTGGCACAAGAAATATGTCTTCCTGGAGCCCGATGCTCAACCACCCCCATATTGTGTGAGCCCCTCCACCTGCCGAGCACTGCCGCCTCACCAGACTCTTTTGTGGATCCCCTCAAGGTCCTGCGCTCTCCCTGCTCTTTGGGAGGAGGGGTGGCCCAAGAGTTATTTTTCTTCTATATTCAGCACTGTCCTGAGTCATACTCTGACCATATCCGACCACGCGCAAATTTGCAGCACCACCTACTTGGGTAGGAAGCTGTAACTTGTAGGAGTGAATCATTACATTTGCATAGATGTGTACTTGCATGCAGCTGTGTTTATTACTGTAATAGTGAGACAGGAGGTTCAGAACAGGCGGCTTTGTTTCTATGGGCAGCGGCTGGGCTTCTTTTGCAGAGTACCAACAGAGAGGGCGTGGAAGGCACCTGCGGTTAACAGTTTTTCTCAGTGGGGCAGCAGGGAAAATGCGGCTGCCTCAGCGGGACTCGACGAGTTCTTCGCAGGCTAACAGATTTACCACTTGCTGTCCCGTCTGTGGCACTGAAGAGATCTGGAAATTCAATTTATGGGGGAAAAACATTATTCAAAGAAAACCAAAGGTACAAATAAAATGCTGCCTCGCCAGCAAGTGCCCATGACACACAGAGCCTCACTGAATGAGGAGAAAGGGAGGGGTGGGCAATGAGAAGAGGTAGAGAGGCAAAGAAGCCAGATGCTAGAGAAAGGATATGCGATGGAAAAGCAGGGGGAGAGAGCCCAATACAAGCCCTTGTGACAAGAGGAGGGCAAAACCCTAGCCCAGGCTCCACGCCCCTCGGCCAATATTGGAGGGGTGTTCTTCTGAGTACCCACCCAGTGCTGGTCATTGTGCCGGCTCTCGCCGAATCCGAGATCCGGCACCAGATAAGGAGCCGGATCTCGGGATCCGGCCAGAGTCAGCCGCCCAAGACCATGAACCGCGCTGGAATACTTTAAAAAAAAAAAAAACGCCTGCGACGGCAGCATTGCCTTTTACCGCGGCTTAGGCACTGGTGTGGAATGCACTATGCTCACTGTGGTGCTGCCACGTGACGGGATGCACATGCGACGGCGTGACGTTGCACGTCGCCGCGTGCTGTGTAAATAAACGGGGCGTTCCCGGCCGCCGCAGAGCGACCGGGAAGCCCGAACTGTAAGGACGTGTGTCGTGTGTGGTCCTTACAGGGGGGAGGTTTACGGGACCGCATGTGGGCCAGGACACACCCCCGAACAGTGGCGACGAGTGGATGCGGATTCCCAAGCCCGGCGGTGAAAGAATTCCGTAATTTTTCTCCTTGAAACTGAACGAACAGACATTTCGTATCATGCTGTGGCTGCGGATCGCACACGCGGCTGGCGGCCATTTTGTCAGCAGGGCCGTGGAACTTCACCAAGCTCCGGTTTGGATGGTGAAGGTGATCCAGGTCTAATTTTTGGACATACTGCTTGCAGGCAGTCAAACCTGTACGGCCATGCCTGATTTTTGGATTTTCCTCCAGATTTGGGCCTCCTACGTCGAGTGAAAGCAAGGAGAAGGGCTAAAATGGCTGGGCTTGTTTAGCCCAGTTCTTTTTCTTCGCTCAATTTTTGGAACTCCTACACCCATGGGTGTTTGCTGCAGTGAAGGGGCACGGTGCTTCTTCATCCCCTTCATCATCAGGCTGCTGTGGCCTCTTCTTTGCCCTCTTCATCATCAGGGTGGATTACTGCAGTGGTGGAACCTCAAGTTGGCAGGTTTTCTTCTGCTTCTTCAGTTCCGGTGGCAGTTTTAGGAGTGCAGAGGACAAGATTACACCATCCCCTCCCCAGGTTGGACTGTTACTTTTGCCTGTGGGGGGTGTCCAGACTGTGAGGTGGTGGTGGGTGATTGAGTTGCAGCCCCCAGATTCCAAAGTGGGGGTGCCTGTGCGCTCAAACCCATGAGTGACTCTGGCGGTCAAGGCGGTGGGACCCCTGCAGCCGCACAGCTTCCCCAGGACGGTGGTCAGGCGGCAGCTCAACAGCAGGTCCTTCAGGCTCCGGTGCTTCCAGTGCAACACCCAGTGGAGGCTCCACAGCTACCCTCTCAAGTCCAAGTAGGTGGTCAAGCTCCTGTGCCTCAGGGGCCACCGGTGGTACAGCCAGTTGCTCAGCAAGGACTTCCCATCATAGCCCAAGCACGTGCCCATGCAGCCCTGCAGCCCATCCCCGAATTTGACGCATCGGGCCCACCATCCAGCATGGGGCCCAGGTGGAGGAGGTGGGTTGGGGGCCTCGATATGTACTTCAGGGCCGCCCAGGTGACGGATGATGACAGCAGGGTGGCAACTATGCTGTACTCTGCGGGGCCTTCGGTCCAGGAGATTTTTGAATCGCTTCCTGCAGGGATGGCTCTTACGACGCGACCAAGGCGGCACTCCTGGCCCATTTTCTGCCCCTTGCCAACGTGGACTATGAAAGATTTGTCATGCTATCGGCCAAGCAAAAGGAGGATGAAACACTGGACACCTTCTATGGTCGCCTACGTCGCCTCTCCCTAGGCTGTGCATGGGGAGACATGGAGGACATGATGCGCACAATGCTAATTCAGGCATGCTCCTCGGGAACACTCAGGAGGCAGGTTCTGAGAGAGCCGGGTATCACTCTACCCCGTATCCTGGCACTAGGGCGGTGCCATGAAGTGGCGGAGGCTCGGGCAACCAAGATGGAGGCGGGGTCCCGCTCAGTAAAGTCGGAGGAGGTGTGTGCCATGTGGCGTGGTGGCAGAGGAGTGAGAAGGCCTGGTGTGGGACCCCGTGACAGAGCGGGAGAGCGGGGGAATCATGCCAGAAGTGCGGGTATGACCTCCCCCACCCGACGGAGTGTCCGGCGGCTGAAAGGACATGTGGTAGGTGCGGCCTGCCTGACCATTTTTCGAGGGTGTGCAAGGCAGCCCTGCCCGTGATGGTGCCAAGAGGCCTGGCTCGGACGTGGGTCCCATGCCAAAACCGCCCACCAAATGTGGCCCAGGTGGACCAGGGCGGGGAGGATGCCCAGGTGGACGAGGCCGAGGAGGAAGCGGAGGAAAACATTTTCTTTGTTTCCAGTGTGGAGATCCTGAAGGGGAAGAACAGGAGGCAACCGAGGTGTGTGGTGGAGGTCAATCACTCACCGGTCCCGGTGCTGGTGGACACGGGTGCCTCGGTCAAAGTGAGGGCCCGGGGACACTTTGATGCTCTCGACTCGCTCCCAAAGCTACTCACGCCGAGAGCCCACATATTTGCGTTCGGAGGGTTGGAAACAATACCGCTGGACGGTGCCTTCGTGGCGAAGGTAGAGCATGAGGGCTCACAGATCAAAGCCGTGACGCCCGTAAGCAACAACACTCTGCTGAGCTGTGCTGCCGCCGAGGCTCTTGGAATTGTCACTTTTGCATACTCAGTATAACTCGAGGACATCAATGATCTGCTCGACAAGTATGCTGCCCTCTTCAATGGCATTGGAAGTATGGCCGGTGACCCGGTGAGGTTGCACATCGATAACTCTGTGCAGCCCATCGCCCTGAAACACCGCAGGGTACCGTTTCATCTGAGGGAGCAGGTTGATAAGGAGCTGGACAACATGGTGAATCTCGACATCATCGAGAAGGTGGAGGGCCTGACCCCCTGGGTGTCCCCGATTGTTGTGGCTAGGAAGCCCAAACAACCTGACTCTGTCTGGATCTGTGTAGATATGAGACTGCCCAACAAGGCCATCAAGAGGGAGCGGCATCTCACCCCCACTATCGATGACATTATTGTGGAAATACAAGGGGCTTGGTTCTTTTCCAAACTAGACCTCCGAGCGGGCTATCATCAGGTCGTCCTCCATCCCGAGTCCAGGTATATCACCACATTCACCACTCACCGAGGACTATACCGGTATAAGAGACTGAGCTTCGGGGTGTCATCGGCTGCAGAGGTCTTTCAGAACATTATTCGGGGCGCCCTCGCAGATCTGGAGGATGTCCTAAACATCAGCGATGACATTTTGGTGTTCGCAAGGACTGAGGTAGACCATCTGAGAAAGCTGGGGAAGACCTTTGAGAGACTGCAATCGCTAGGCCTCACCCTTCACAGGGACAAATGTGAGTTCCTGCGCCCGTCCATCGAGTTCTTTGGTTTTGTCTTCAAGGAGGGGGTGGTGTCGCCGGACCCGTGGAAAGTCCAGGATATCAAGAAGGTACAGCCCCCTGAGTCGGTGTCTGACGTGAGGAGTTTCCTCGGCATGGTAACATACTGTGGGCATTTCATCCAGAATCTCGCCTCTAGATCTGAACCGCCTGGCACTGGGGCCCGCTCGAGCAAGCGGCCTTTGAGGACATCAAGAGCGCCCTAACAGCTGAGGACACCATGGCGTTCTTTGACCCGGCGCTGACGTCAGAGATCGTTGTGGACGCCAGTCCATTTGTCCTGGGTGCTGTGCTGACCCAGGTGGATCGGGACGGGAGTATCCGGCCAGTGGCATACGCCAGCAAAGCGCTCTCTGAAACTGAACAAAGATACTCACAGATTGAGCGTGAGGCGCTGGCGGTCCTCTGGGGCTGCAGGCATTTTCGGCTCTATGTCTTGGGGCATCCAGTGACGGTGGTGACGGACCACAAGCCCCTGCTTCCCATTCTGGCAGGGTCATCCTCGAAACCACCGGCCAGAATTGAGAGGTGGATGCTCGCTCTCCTCGAGTACGGGGTCACCCTGGTGTATCGGCCGGGGGCCAATAATGCGGCAGACTATCTCTCCAGACATCTGGGAGTGCATGGGGGAGATGAGTATGACACCTGTGCGGAGGAGGCCGATGATCACGTCCGAATGGTGGTGGAGGCGGCCACGCCGAACGCAATGCCCCTGTCAGAACTGGAGGCGGCAGCTGCCGAGGACGAGTGCTTCCAGATCCTAAAGCACTCCATGCAACAGGGCTCCTGGAAGTCTGTCCTGGAAGTGTTGGCGGGGCGGACCCAGGAGGCCAAGACAGGACTTGAGCAACTATGGAAGGTCAAGGAGGAATTGTCCTTCTCAGCGTCGGGCCTGCTGCTCCGAGGTGACCGGATAGTGGTCCCCCAGTCCTAAGTAAAGGACGTGATCACCTTGGCCCACCACGGACACCAGGACGCCGCAAAGACCAAGGCCAGGCTGCGGCTGAAGGTCTGGTTCCCCGAGCTAGAGCGGAGAGTCGATGACTTCGTGGCGGCCTGTGTATGGTGCCAGGCAGTGTCTCCTCTGCAGCGAGAGCTGGCCATCAAAGCAATGCCCCGAGGCACGCGACCCTGGGAGGTCGTCCATGCAGACCTTGGGTCAACGTCCATAGGCACCCATTTCCTTGTAATTGTCGACGAATATTCACGGTATCCGGAGGTGGAGTTTGTCGAGTCGGTGGCTTTCGAGCATGTGGTCGTGGCCGTGGCGAAAGTGTTCGCGGCCCATGGGTTCCCCCACACCCTGTGCTCGGACAACGGGTCACCATTCCAGAGTGACCGGTTCTCTGAACTCATAGAGAGCTGCGGGGTCCAGCATAGGAAGGTGTCTCCGTTGTGGCCCAGGGCAAATGGAGATGCTGAAAGACTGATGCGGACGCTGAACAAGACATTCAGGATCGCCCAGGGACAAGGACAGCCACTCCAACGAGCCCTATACCAGTTCCTGCGGGTGTACCGCACCATCCCACATGCATCCACGGAGGTGGCTCCAGCTGAGGCCCTGTTCAAGCGCTGCTCCAGGGGTCTACTACCCGAGGTCAGGAGAAGGAGCCAGGGGTGATTGACAATCAACAGGTCGCGGTAGACCGGCGGGTGAGGATTGAACAGGAGAACCTGCGAAGGGGTCTCCACCACCAGCGGCTCGAGCCGGGGGCCGAAGTCCTCATCCGTAATCGACACCCCCATGGAAAGCTCTCGCTCCCCTATGAGCCGGAGCCATTGGATGTTGTGGCTGTAAAGGGGTCTATGGTGACGGCCTCTGACGGAAGATCTGGCGTCACCCGGAATGTCCGCTTCTTCAAGAAATTGGGTGATCCAAGAACTGAACCGCCGCGGGAGCCAGACTTAATGGAGATACCGGAAGACGGAGGAGTTTCCGCCAGCACACCTGGGTCTCCTGTCCGGGGGACGTCTGCAGAAGGACTTCCCGTGCCGGAGGTAAGCGGGAGGTACCCCCAGAGGGCTGGGTGAGGGAATACGTGCTGGGGCAGTTGATTGGTCAACCTGTGTGAAGGAATCCGGGTGGCTGACATTAAAGGGGTGTTTGGCAAGTGTGGCGTGAAATATAAGAGATAACTTTTTAAGTGGTTTGCAGTGTATATTAAAAGCATTTGTGTGTCCTCCCGAAAAAGGAGGAGTGTGGCGCTGCCCCGTGACGGGACGCACACGCGGCGGCGTGACGTTGCACGTCGCCGAGGGCTGTATAAATAAACGGGGCGTTCCCAGCTGCCGAAGAGCAACTGGGAAGCCCGAACTGTAAGGACGTGTGTCGTGTGTGGTCCTTACAGGGTGGGGGCTTACGGGACCGCATGGGGTCCAAGACACACCCCCAACACTCACTACATGTACAACTGCTCGCTACATGTACAACTGATTCCTTTCAGTTGTACATGTAGCGAGCATTGTGCATTACACAACAGTGTAAAAGCAGGTGGTAAAAGCCAATGCTGCCGTTGCAGGCGTTTTTATTTATTTATTTTTTTACATATTCCAGCATTGCTGGATGTCGACTAGGAGCCCCGCCCCCTCTAGACCAAGCCCCTCGGGCACTGCCCCCCCAAACTCCTCCCCGGCCCTTGTGTTGTGGGATCCCCCCGCACATTTTTTCCATTTCCACCACTGTACCCACCTAAAAAAGAGTTGGTAGCCGGCACTTTATTGCATATGAGCCAATAGCTAGATTTTACTGTGAGCGCTCTGTCTTGAGCTCGTTTCCTGTGATGGCCAACATATAGAATGGGTCCTTGTCAACTGCGGGGGCGCATTCCTAGTGACTGCAGATAGACAATGAGAGCGAAGGTCGAGTTGCTTTGTCACACGGACCTACGAGGTGAAATGCACTCCTAGTTGAAAGCAAATCATTTATAATGTTATGCTGTGTAAGGGCCCACCTGTGCCCCATTTCCAACCTCTGCGCTGATCCTTGCAGACCAGCAATGTAGAGTGGAGGATTGACGTACTATACACAGGAAAAACAAATTCAACAGCCTAATATGAGTGTGGCGTGGTAGGAAAAATGGTGGTAAAGTTGCGGTAAATCCATTATTGCCTATTTTCTGTACTGACAAATTCTTTCGGGGATAAACAGGAAGAAAAACCTCCAGCACTTGCTGATGTTTTGCTTCCACTTTACATTCTAAAAAAATGGCGGATGTATTTTGGTGCCGGATTTACCACTGGTGATAAATCCCCCAAATAGCCAATTGAGTCCTATTGACAACAGGAATGTGGTTCGTCACTGACATTCTGCCGCTTGTAATCAGGCAGAGTTACGCTGATCGTGAGTGGTCGAAATGACAAGGGAGTTGGGCAGCATTTCCAATACGAAATACTGCCAAACTTGGGATGGAGTACCAAGTTCCACCACCTCAAAGCCCCAGCACCTTCAAAATGAAAAAGAAAACCTGACAGAGAAAATGCAGTAGACCCCTACTGTGACGTTATATCAGTTGATTATGACTTCCATAATCCTCTGCTATAACGTCACCACTGGGGGATGCAGCATTTGGAAATGGAAGTAGTTGCTAAGCGTATATAAGCGAAGCATATATATTTCAGTTGTAACACTCTGCACCTCATCTTTCTTCACAGGTACTGTGTGGTAAAACTAAGCCTCCTTCACAGAACAGGAACACCAGAAGGTAAGTAGTTTACATGTAGGTTTATTCTCCAGTTCTTAAGGTAGAGAAAGCACTGGGACATCCATTCAGCCCAGCACATTAGGTCCAACTAACACCAGTAGAACCCAGCACTCCAAACACCCATTAACACTCCACATTCTATGTCAGTGACATCACTACACTCCAATAGCAACACATAGCCATAATCAGTCCCCAGCACAGATTATGACACATCTCCCTCCTTACCACTGACACAACACTACACCCATAATAGAGACCCAAAACAACCGCAATATTACAAGAAAAGTTATGACGCACCACTAGAATACAACACTTTGATTGCAACACTGCTCACCAACCACCAAGATGAAAAAAACAACCCAATCATCATAAAGAAATTCACAGCTCACACCAGCTCAGAAATAACTCCCCCTGAGCCAAACTGCTATACCACAAAAATCTAGCCCAGATCTTCAATGGAAAACTAAACGTAAACCACAGGCCATCCCCAAAGCCTGAACACCCAACTCAGCTATAAACCCGCTGAAGAACAACAACAATGGAAGGAACCAAACAATAAATACTTCCCCGGTGGAGACCCCACACACCACAACCAAACAAACCCACTCGACCTCCAAGCCCCACACAGACACGTGGCCACCATGTCTATGTCCAACTCCAAAACTCCAAACCAAAACTCTGATCCCATCACCAGACCTCACATCAACACTATCCCCAAAAATACCTAGGCAGCACCTAATTGCCCCTTAAAATGACCAGACAGCACCTCACTGCCCCTTGAAACCACTCGACAGCACCTCATTGCCCCTTAAAAAACACCAGACAGCACCTCACTGCCCCTTAAAACCACCAGACAGCCCCTCACTGCCCTTAAAATGACCAGACAGCACCTCACTGCCCCTTGAAATGACCAGACAGCACCTCACTGCCACTAAAAACACCAGACAGCATCTCACTGCCCCTTAAAACCACCAGACAGCCCCTCCCTTCCCTTAAAATGACTAGACAGCACCTAACTGCCCCTTAAAACCACTCACTGCCCTTTAAAAATCACTGACTGTAGCCCAAAAATATGACCAGGGGACATGCCCCTACGAACAAACATAAAACATCACAGGACAACACATAAAACCCCACAGTAGCCAATAACCAGATAAAGTCCATGGCGCCAAAGTCACTGCGCCAACCCCAACCCAAATGACCATGAAATGCAGGCAATAAATGCAAATCAAAAATATGACATGGCGCTAATGTCCCCTTATGCCAACATGTCCACAAAATGCAAGGCGAATAAATACAGGGCAAGTAAAAATGACATGGCGCCAAAGTCCATGCGCCTTCCCCCCACCCACATGTCCATATCCACCCATCCTGAAAGTAAATACATTGTCAAAACCTAGAGGAATGTCCTAAACAGCAGGCCACACATAAACACAACAGCAGTACATACACAGGCCTTATACTCCTAACATTTACCCAGGACCCAGCCCACCATGCCTATCCTAACACCCCGAGGCTACAACATTAAACAACAATAGTATGAACACAGGCCTCTCTTAACACCCACCATACTTAGTTCCTTGATAGGTCCTTCATCACAATGCATGAGCCCCACTGATCCGGATCCAGCGCTCGCCACCTTGCCAACCTTCTTGTCAGATCACCTACTAATGGTTTGAACCGTCTTCCAGTGCACACATAGTGGATGCTCATAATTCCAGACACGGTCACCGCGCTTCCCACCAGCTCCAGTAACAAATGTCTTCCAGTAGACATACACTCCGCGCCCTCCAGTTATTCCAAAAAATCACTTATTCCAGGACCGCCCAGTCTTTTTGTGGAGCACACAACCTTAGCATGTGTCCCAAACCTACAGTTGTGCTTCTTCACAATACAACAGCTTCCGCCTCCAGCGCCGGCAAAACACTAATGAGAAACGTTGCGTTCCAAGGGAACGTTGCAACAACATTCAATGTTGCATTCCAGCTGATAATGCTGGAACGCCAGGCCTCCTCCAATAGACGCCAACGTCGGGCCTCCTCCATTGGATGCTGGCTCTCCACCAGCCGACGGCATCAAAATGTACAACGGCACTGAAGGAGCAAGATCCACTACCTGCTCAATAACTCCAGCGTCCTCCATAACGCAGCTCGTCCTTTGCTGAGCCGCCCTGCACAGCTCGCTACTCCGCCTATCCGAGTCCACAGGGAGACAGGCTCACTCCTTGTCAAAACCCCTCCCAGGCCTACGCACCCCCGTGCGCAGAAGGGGTCGACATACAGGTACCATGGCCAGCACCTCCGCTTCTCCTGCACCCGCCCGGCATGCAGTGCAAAAACGGCCGCAACCTCTGGCACCGTAGACCTGGACCTCCTGCCACCTCTGCTTCTACACCAGCCGCCTCGAGCTATACAAACTAATCTCCAATGGCCAATGCAAAGCTGGACACCAATGGACTTCTCAGACCTCTGCTGCTCCTGCGCCGCCCAACAGGATACTAACAGCCACAACCTCTGGCCACTTGGCAACCGGACTCTCAGGATCCTCAACCTGGACCCTGGCTTAGACCTCTGCACCGCCCGGCCTGCAGGATGCCTCTGGTGGACCTGGACCCCGACCTGGACCTCCACTGCACCACCCGGCCTGCAGCCTCTTCCTGCTTAATGGATGTCTCCCTGAAAGGCAGCGCTTCTCACCAGCTGCCCCTTCGCAGCAGCACAGGAACCATCCTCGTCGGCAGTGTGGTAAACTAAGCCTCCTTCACAGAACAGGAACACCAGAAGGTAAGTAGTTTACATGTAGGTTAATTCTCCAGTTCTTAAGGTAGAAAAAGCACTGGGACATCCATTCAGCCCAGCACATTAGGTCCAACTGACACCACTGGAACCCAGTACTCCAAACCCCAACTAACACTCCACATTCTATGTCAGTGACATCACTACACTCCAATAGCAACACATAGCCATAATCAGTCCCCAGAACAGATTATGACATACTGCTTCTAGTTTAGTAGAAAACTGTTTCAGATTGCTAGCTTTTTCGCTGTTTTACGGCTCCTCAGTTTCACCTTCCTGATGTCATCCATCACGGCAGCGTTAGTAGGCTGCTCAGTTCTTATACTGTTATATTGGCTCTGCATGTATTAGTTCTCATATACTTGTTATTGAGGGCTTACTTGTGTGTTTGGACTGTGTGCTTGTGGTTGAGAGATAAAGCACTCTCTGTTTGCATGCTGCCCTGTGTGTAGTCTTTAGTAACTACACTTCCCAAGATCCTCTTGGGTACTTAAACATCTTTCAGGTGCTTCAGCGCCGGTGCATCTGCGTCGTGCCGGTCTTTGGCTGTCATCGCCGGCTCGCTGAGCTTGCCCAACCTTTTCTCTGTACTATTCCTGAAAACGAGTGCTCCTACTGCTTACTTGTCCTGACGGCACCAGGTACAGTTACTTTTGTTGCTCAATTCCTAATATCCTTACGGCTCACATCTTGCCTCATTTTGCATTTTTTGTCATCATGTGTTTGGGAGGCACATTGCAGTCGCAGAGTGCTAAACTCAATAGCATTGCACCTTTACTAGTTCTTTAACTCTCTCTACTTAACATGCGCTCATTGATTAAACAGGTGTGGAAGTAGCGGATTATGTAATTGAACATACTACAGCCACGCTCTCAACGCCTACTTGTTATACTCTTTTCAGGGCAGATCGCACACTAAGCAGAGGAGGCGGAGTCTCACTCATGTGTAAAAAAAAACTAGATTGTCATGTTATGCCCGATATTTCACCTGATGAATGTGAAAATCTCTAGATAAAAATAAAAATGTCACCCAACACCTCATTTAATGTGCTGACACTATAGACCCCCAAAAGCAATGCCCCTTTTTGAAGAGCAACTATTTAGGGGCTGATTCATGGAATTTGTGCGCCGAAAAACGGGGATTTGTGTGCCATTCTGCCCGCAAATCCCCATTTGTTAAACAGGGATTTGCGGGCAGAATGGAGCACAAATCCCCGTTTTTCGGCGCACACATACTATGAATAATCCCCTATATCTTATTGCTCATATTTCCAAATACAAAAGCCCACTTATAATAACAGGGGATTTCAACTTCTGGACAAACGACCCACTCGACAAGCAAGGCTCCATATGGATAGATTCTCTCACATCTACTGGAATTAAACAATGGATTACAACACCCACTCAAAAAAGCGGTCACTCCTGGGACTGGCTCATTTTGCAAAATCTTGACATTTCTTAGTTGACAATAGTCCCATTTGTATGCTCTGATCATGCTCTCATCCAAGCTAGGATAACGTTTTCTGACCCTCCACCCAAACTATGTTCTTTTCCTCGTATTTGCAAATTTAATCAGGATCTCAAGATTATCACTGCTGCTAACTTCACTGCGCTACTGTCCTCTAATCTGCAGCCTCTTGCCAGTTTTCCTGATTCTTCCTCATTGGTAGAACACTTAACCACCTCTATTAAGGAAGTTATTGATGACTTTGCTCCTATGAAAATGAAACTGATCAAACCCGAAACTAACCAGAAAACTTGGTTCTCGGATGATATCATTGCTGCCAGACAAGCCAACAGAGCACTTAAAAGAACCTGGCGTAAGAATCCTAATGAACACAGCTTCTTAGCATATAAGCAGTCTGTAATGAAATTTAAGGCACTAATTATATCAGCTAAAGCCACCTATTACAACAAAAGAATAATCAACGCTCAGGCGAATGTTGGTGAATTTTTTAGAATACTAGCGGAATTCCAAGACTCCCCACCCACCAGCAGTGATCTCACTGGTGTCAAGAAGTCCACAATGGCTTCACATCTAAACTAGCAGCTCATAAGGAAAATATCAAAAACACTCTCAACTCTCGTGATCCTGCCTTTTCAGAACACATTTCCACAAATAATGTTATCAACACTCCATCCTTCTACTTTAGACACTACACAGAGGAACAAGTGCGCAAAGTCGTTCTTGACCTTAAAGCTACTCATGCCCAGGGCATGACTGTCCCACTAACATCTTTAAAGACTCTCTTGATTCACTCATTCCCTGGCTCACCAAGCTCATTAACTTATCTTTTGATGAGGGTGTTGTCACATCCTCCCTAAAAGCTGCTTGGGTAACACCATTGTTGAAAAAGGAAAACCTAGGCCCACTAGTCACAAATAATTACAGGCCTATAACTAATATGCCTTTTATCCTCAAACTCCTAGATAAACTGGCATATATTCAACTCCAGGCACATGTTGAAGAGTATAACATCCTAGGTACAACAGAGTCTGGCTACCGAGCACAGCATGGCACAGAAACTGCCATGCTTGACCTTAAGTCCACTTTGGCTGGCATGGCAGACAAAGATCATCCTGCACTGTTGATGCTCTTAGACCTCTCTGCAGCCCTTGATCTTGTTGATCATACACTTCTAGTGACTCGTCTCGGAGAGGACGCCAACTGTTCCACCTTAGCATCTAACTGGATTGCCTCATTCTTGGGACCTCTTACTGTGCGAGTTTGCGTAGGGAATGAACCCTCTTCTCCCATCTCACACACTTGTGGTGTCCCCCAGGGCTTGTGTCTGTCCCCGCTCCTGTTCAATATCTACATCCGGCCTTTGCTGGACTTGTTGAACAGCCTGGGTATCCAATATACCAACTATGCTGATGATACCCAGGTTATTCTCCAGCTCAGCGGGCACTACAAGCAGAACCTCTGGGCCCTTAACACCATCTATAATGCAGTACAGAATTGGATGGCCTATAACTCTCTGGCCCTGAATTGTAGGAAGACCGAACTGATGATCGTAGCCACCAAAACCGGTCGGTGCAAGCTTACATCTGATTACTATTGCGGGTTACATTATCCCAGTCTCCAAGAAGGTTAAAATCTTAGGAGTAGTCTTGGATGATGAACTATCAATGAAGCCCCACGTATGTTACATCCGGTCAACATGCAGCTTTATCACCAAACGCATACACTATATTCGCCCTCTATCACCACTGAAAATTGTTCTCTGCTTTCCACTGCCATAATCAATTCCAGGCTTGATTGCTGCAACAGTCTGTTGGCCGGCACAACCGCTGTGAACACTCGAGCCCTGTAGTCAAGCAGAATAATGCAGTACAGGCAACTTTCAATCTTTCTAGTTGTACACATGTTTCCTCTTTTAGGAAAGCCCTACATTGGCTTCCTGTGAAACAAAGGATCTCACACAAAATACTAACATTGGCCCATAAATGCTTGTCCTTGTCATGTCCTACATACTTATCTGATCGTACCAAGCGTAAAACATCCACCAGAAATCTTCAGTCATCTTCAGCACCCACACTCATTGACCCAAGATAGAAACTGGTGCATTTTGGCGGTACAAGTTTTGATATTCAAGCACCCCTTCTCTGAAGCTCTCTTCCTGTCTCCATTCATCTTATTGATGAATGTTCTTCATTTAAAAAAGCCAGTAAGACTCACCTTTTTAATCTTAGTCCCGAAGATGTGCCACTCTTTCTTTGCTCTTCTGTGATCTGACTCTTTGCACATAGTTTGTCTTGTCTTGTTTCATGTCGCGCCCTGAGGCCCATGGGCATGTGGCGCGGTACAAAAATTAACATAAATATATAAATAAGACATGCACACAATATTTGCAAGATGTATTTCAGTCTCAAATCCCTTCATGCCTCCTGTAAAAACTCTCTTTTGAGCTTTGAAAACACCACCCGACCATCCTAGATGCACATTACTAACATTGTGGTGAACTTTATTTCAATGACTCTGCTAGGAGCGAGTAATAGCTGATAATTGATGTAGCTATGAGAGACATAGGAGACACTTCAGCCTTTGAATGCACTATATAAATGGTCACACAAGCTAATCAAAAATTATAATGAGATAAAACAGTTGTTGCAGACATCATTACATAAAGTACACAAATACTGTTGAACAATAATTATTATAGATATCTCAATAAAATATAGAGTACAACAAGACACAGATCCAAATTTAAAATATAAAACAATTCCTTCATTATAAGACACAAGCCAAGCCCTGCAGTGGAAATATCTTGTACTTATCCAACTCCTTTTCTATGTCCCACCATAGTCTAACAACCGCTAAAGAGGTGGACTCACTAAAACCAGATATGCATCTCGATCATAAGGCATCCATGCTTATTATGTTCTCTTCTTGAAAAAGAGGTCTTACGTGTAAGGCCCAGAATTCAACAAATTCTTAAACTTCGTTCATAAGGTGTCTAAGTGTTTCAGTCTATCTTCCCTCGGGATCTTGCACCATGCCCCCGAAATTTCCCTGACCTTTATTTCATTAAGCCTTAATAGCATACATGTTCTCCTTGCATCGGCGTGGGAATTGACTGATATATGTCTGAGATCTTAGATAATTAACAGCAAGTTTAGAGAAGGTACTTAGGCTTTTAAGAGTCTCAATGTGCTCTGTGTTTCTAGCCCAGTCCTGCTGTTGCACATGATTCTTCAAATTACGAAGCAGAACAGCTTGAGAATCATCCAAGTTTGGATCCTATACAATCTGCTTAAAAACAATGTCATTGTTCAGCTTAAAATTGTTTAGGGAGTTTAAGCCGCCAGTCGCCATAGCTGGCTTAAGAGTCACCAAGCTCAAAAGCACAGTGGCCTTAATAATCTATATAGAATATTCCCTTATTAAATTTCATGAAAGCCACCACGGATGTAAGGCCAAGCTTCAACCAAATGGCCTGGATTGGAGTTCCCCTAGAGAGGCCAAGTAACTTTCTCCATGTTATTCCATCCGGAATGTCTAACCACTTGTCTAAGTTGCCCGGGTATGTCTCTGAGGCATACACGAGACTTAAATAAGTGGTTAGCCATACAGGAAGGACTAACATGGACAGACCCCGAATATTGCCTAGTAGACTGCAACCCGCATACCTCATTGGAAAGGCTTTAATTAGTGCCACTGTGGCCAAGGCCTTCATTTCGTACTGCTCCAACCAGTCAGTCTCCTGGGCCTTCCTTGTCACTTCATATCCCAAATAGATATACCAATTTATGACTGTAGCCATCCCTTCTGGAGAATTAATGGAGGTGTCAGTAGATTTCCATCACCAAAACACATCAGCTTGATCTTGTTCATGTTAACAATGAGCTTTTTCTCTTTGGAGTAACTCATAAGTGCCATCAGGCTCCTTTTGATTCCCATCTAGTTGTGATCCATTATCAAAACATCATCAGCATATAACATGCAGAGAACGTGGGCATTCCCCACCTTAGGGGGAAAGATCTTCTCTTTACGCAGGGCTTCCTCTGTATCCACCAGGTACAGGTTAGATAGCATGGGTGACAGAACCACCCCTGCTTGACACCCTTCCCCAGGGGAGTCTCCCCGGGGTAATCGCCCATGCCACTCAGTCTGACCCTTGCCACAGTCCTCAGGTGCCCTTTTCAAGTTTATCAAGCCCTCAGCCATCCCCATCCTCCTCAATTTTCACCAAAAGTTCACACGACTAATAGAATCAAATGTGGACGAGAAGTCAACAAAGAAGACAAACTGTTTTCCTTTTCCTTCATCCTTGCCTGATAAACCAGGGAGTTTAGTAGAAAAATATTCAATGTGGTAGACATCCCTGGACAAAATCATGTCAGAAAAATAGACAATGCTTTCACCTTAGACATCCGTTCCTCAATTTGTCGCATGATGCTACAGGTGAAGATTTTTACTAGACATGTCTAGTAAGGAGATTAGCCTGTAGCTATTGGGATCTTCTCTAGTTCCCCTTTTATAAATGGGGATGATGTGTGCCATTCTCCAGGAGTAGGGGATTTTTCTTTCTTGTACAACTGACCTTAGCAACAGTAATAGGATTTCAGCCCATTTTTCAGCACCTTTTTTTAGAACAATATTGGCCGGGTTGTCTGGACCGGGAGCCCTGGAGACCTTTAATCTCCAAATAATCTCCACAATATCTTTGTATATTATCTCGAGAGGGTAAGGAATATTTTGTCGTTCAGTATCTACCTCCGCCTGACATTTTCTGGAGATAAATTGGTACCATATCTCTTCCGGGACACCATTGGTCAAAACAAATGAAGGACTTTTTCTAATAGTTTTAAACAATTCCCACATTTGTTTACACCTCCTGTTGTTTAGTGTTGTGTACATCTTCTGCCATCGCTTGTTCTTTTGCAAGCATCTATAGTTTGTAACCCAGTTGAAATATATGTTTTTCATATGCTCACTACTGAGCCAATAAGATGTCACTTCCAGGGTATCATTTTTAAGCTTTTTGAAGGCTTGCCTCAGATGTCTCTTACGGGCTACTATTTCTGGATCATACAATGTGCTCTTAGCATGCTCCTGCAGGATTACACCCTTCCCAAGCGGTATGAAGCCCATTGCAATCTGCTTCATACAGTCACTAATTTGCTCAGGAGTTGATGTCTTCAACTTGCTTAAAAGTTCATAGGAAAGGACCTGCACATCTCCTGGAGATTCTGCACTGTCCATCCTATTGTATTCTGGCCAGAGTGTATGACCACTTCGCCAAGCTGTCTCTTACCGTGTTTAGTTTTTAATTCAAGGAAAGAAACAGTTAATATTGCCATGATCATTCAAATCGTTGAACCACGCTTTTGCCATCCAAGAATGATCTACATATCTAGAATTGACAAAAGCATAGTCCAATGTAGCCAACCTCCAGGTCCCAAACATCATTCAACATCTCTGCAAAAAAGGAATTCCATCAATGAACTTGCTTGTTAATTCCCGGTGAGACGCCGATCCCAAAACCTGCTCCTCTATAGGGTACACATCTTATGTTTAAAGCACCCACAACTAAGACCCACTCATCCGTATTCAATAAGCGGCTCTCTACTAAAGCTTCATAGACGTACAGTTGTTTCCTATTTATGTGTTTTCCTCCTGGAGGGTCTTAGATATTTACAAGCAGCAGCCTTCTGAGATCATTCACCACTACTCTAACAATGACTACATTTGGATCCCCCTCTTAATGCACTATGCTTTTCAATGTCATAGAACTATGGCATGTAGTCAGCAACCCTCCCATAGAGCGGCCCTTCTCTCCTTGTGTTGCTCCCACCCTATGCACCACAGATCCGTCAACCACAATCCCTTGTGAGAGCCATGTTTCTTGGAGCATAGAAATGCCGGCATCAAATGCCTGCATCAATTAGCACAGATTGTAAGCCCTGGCCACTGTCCAGCATAAGTTTATTGCCTCTTGTGTTCCGAGGTTGTACTACCAGAGTTCATGGCCATTTGTCTGGGTTTGTTGGCAGGAAAGCTGATAGCCACTCCCATTGGTTCCCTTCTGCTTTCTTAATTCCTCGCTCATTGTGATCTTCCACATAAAAAAAGTGACCAGTCGACCAGTGACCCCCTAGCATTTTTTTAATGGGGCATGCACAATGGGTAGGGCCTTAGTTATGATTTTTTCAAAAACATGTTGATTAATATCTCAGCCAAACTTTGTTAGCAACATTGCATGACCCTTCACAGTTTTGACTACTTCTGTAGACCCTCAATGTATTCTGGTGGGGGGTGCTGAGTATTCTCTAATTTTTCAATACAGTCAAAATCATGACAGGCTAGTACCCGCAATGCTGAAACATGGGCTGTGAGTTGTAGGAAACAGGCTCTATTAAGAGGGATGGCACCTTCGTCTGGGAAGAGTCTGGTTAGTGCGAGGTCAGCCGCTATGTCATCTCTCCTCTTTTCCGGAGATGCCAATCGTTTATCAGGTTTACTAGATACCCTATCGACACACGACCTTACTCTTCCTGAGGCCGCACAAGGTAGCCGGGGCACCGATTCATTAGGGCTACTAAGTCATAAGTGTCATCATCTCCGATCAATGATGCCATAGAATGATTTCCTGAGGCTGTACGTCTCGCTTGGTTATCATTTGTCTTAAGTAGCAAGCTGCTTAGCGTCACCGTCCTTCATCCTCTCTACTTTTTTCCTGTTCACCTTTTTCCTTCTTGCTCCGACTCTCTGGAAGTCTGATGGGTCAGTAGAGGAAAGCGGCCCCTCTCCTTGTCCCAGTGCTGCTGTTACGCTTAGATGCACTTGTTGCTGGTGCTTAGTAACTTTTTTGCATCTCTCTCTCTCTTTATGAGATAGAAAGGAATTGGATTCCTCTATGCCTGGAGGGGCTTGCTCAAAGGTTCGTTCAACCATCACCAGTTAAGTGCAGTCTCTGATAGCATCCGTTGCTGGAAGAAGTGTGCTCAGAGGGACATACAGGACAATTATTTCAAGATCACCCTGCTCGTTAAGTCAATCAATGTGATTAGTTGCTTTCCCATTTCTCTAGCATTTGCGAGTGTCTCTGCATAGCCTCATATATTGGTGAGCACATTTTTAGGAGAATCTTTAGAGCGAAGTTGACTGTCTCATCATGAACACAGTGTGATGATTCTCCCACCAAAGCCGAGGTATTATAATCCGTAGCTGACTCATTTTTTTGAAAAAGGACTGGAGAGACGGCTAGTCTATGTTCAGACTCCCTCTGCACCCGATCTCGGATAATGCAGCACCCTACCCTCCCAATTCAGTTAAATTCTTAACAGGCTGGGAGCTCCTGGATGCTTCCTTTTGAAGTGAGAGGCAAAGGTTTAGTAACAAACAGTTTTTGTAAATTGTAGCACCTTCTGTTCCACTCGTATTAAGGGCTTTAACCAGGTCAACATTGGGCCCCGCTTCTTGTTCATGCATTTGGTGGAAGTAGTTGGTAAATGTTCCCTTTTTTGATGTTTCAGAATCTACTTGATTAAGCTGTTTTTTTTGGTGGAAGAGCCTTGCATGTCTTGCCTGTTTTCCCCCTGTTTAGCCGACTGACTGCTGCGTAAGTTACAATTGTTTTTTGTTGCACATTTAGGCATGTCTTCGAGCACGCTGTTTTTCAGCTATGAACTACCCAGAGAGTATTATGATAAACCCTTCTTGCCAAAGTTGTATGAAAGTTCACCACATGAATTATCAGCTCTTATGAATTAATGAAGTGGCAGGAACCTTGACAGTATCACAATGAAACAGGATAGCTAAAAATGCGTTGCTAGATGCACCTGCGAGTTACAGAGACAGGGGTAGTGTAGTATGCACCTAAAGGGATCACTTCATGGTAATAATAATGTTGTCATCTAAGGAAACTAAGGCACTGTGGTGTAAAGTTATTTGCCCTGGATCATCTACATTGGTCGAGGGGAGAAGATCAGATTTTCAGACAGATTTCTTGGTTCTACAGTTTGCAATTGAGGCAATAGTCTACCTCTCCATCTTTCCCATCTTAAGTTTTAAGTCAAACTGCAATGCTTTTTGCAATGTTTTCTTTAAAAGGCTACACCAGTAGTACTGTTTTCAATGACACTGACTTGTAAAGCACCAAACCACTTGAAAATCAACATGACAAAAAAAGTATGATCGTCTCCAAAAGTGCAAAAGAGCACAACAGAGATTGCCTATCTGCCAAATGAGCACAAGACAATCCAGAAAAGTAGCTGGATTCAAATGTTTATGCCAGTCTCCATACTAAAATGCAAAGAAGGGCACAACTCGGTATGTATTAAAATCAGCAAACCACGTTGATTGTCTGTACCTATTTGAGACGTTGACTGTCTTACTGAAGAAAAACATACATCTACATATCATTTATTTGAGGATCTACGCAGAGGATACACAGAATGTGTTTGTGTGTTGTGAAGGCATCATGAAGCAAGCCACAGTTAACAGATTCAAAGTTCAAACAAAAAGGTTTTATTAACTTAAATGTCAGTATGATTGAAGACCTAACTTGCCCTATTCTAAGGTGGGATTTCCCTATCTAAAGAAAATACGGAAAGTCTCAGTTAGAAAGTTCAACTTAAAAGTCTTTCAGTGTCCAAAACCTATACATACCCTCACAACTAAAGCTAAACAATGTGTAGGGATGGCAACAATAAAAGAAATAGTGTTCCAAATAAAGTTCTGAGCTTCTTCCAGCTCCTGCCTTAATTTTCAGCTGCCCTTTCCCAAGTTCAAAGCAATTCCACAAAGTCTCAGGGTTCCCTTCCCCAAGTTCAAGACAGTTCTACTAAGTCTTAGGGGTTCCCTTCTCCAAGTTCAAGATGGTAGATTCAAGGTTCAAAACAAAACAGTTCACAAAGGATTGGGATTCTCCCCAACCCTCTTACCATGGGTAATTCTTCCGGGTTCACCAACACATGTCTGTTACAACACAAGTCTATCCATGTACTCCTCCTTTCATTTGCTTTTCCATGCAAGTCACTCAGTCTAGGTGCAGTTGTCAGACCACACAGTCCACCCATTATAGGTCACGCAACTGATACCCCTTTCTTGGCTGTTGTTCATCAATACTGCTCCCATGCAGGGGTCCCTTGGCCTAGGCTCAGTTGACAGACCACAATCTTTGCACATTACAGGTCACACAACTGATACCCCTCTTCCATCTATCTTATCAACAACTGTCCACTGCTTTCCCATGACAGTGAGGAGTATTTCTTGTATCAGGATTATTTTCTTCCAACACTTTATCGTGGTTAGCTTGGCCACCATTTGCTTGTTACACCTTCGGTATTTCTCTGGCTCTTACAAATACAGGGTTTCCTCTTAGCCTCTAGTTCCTTGACCACTTAGCTTGTGTCAATAATTGTTTCTCTTCTCACACCCTTCTTGGGATTTTACTTGTTTTGCCAACACATGTATTTCAATCAATTCACTCTGGTATTTGCCACCTGCACCATGTTGCTTTTATTTCACTTAAAACATGTTCATTATTTGGTTTGTCTCTGTGCGGCATTCAGAAAAATGCTTATTCAATTATTTTATTTTATTTTATTGTTGGCTTGTTAGGCACTTATCCAATGAGAAAATACTGTTTCAAAGTGCCCACAGGGCAAGGGAGGAAGTAGGAGTGGGAAATACACTGAAATACATAAAAACACAATATTTAAGAGCATTGGAGGGAAAAGGAAAAGAGGACAAACGTATTATGCTTTGTGAGTATTCAGAACATATAGGAAGAGGGCAGGGGGGTAAGTACTGGGGAGTCTGAGCTAATGGGTGAGCCACAGATGAAGTGCTAGGAATGTTGAGTGCTATACGGCCTGAAGCTGTGAACAGTGTACGTGTGAGCCTCCGGGGTGGAAGGAGTACGTGCAAGTGCAGAGGATAGACAGGAGCTGGGCCGATTCGGTGCAGGAGGTCAGGGCCCTGAGGATGCATAAGGGCCCAGGACACCAATTGCAGCAACTGTGGGATTAGCAGGGGAGAGAAGAAGGAAAGGAGGCGGTAAAGAGGAGAGTTTTAAGGAGCGTCTGGAATTTAAGAAGATCCTGCTCAAGGCGCAGAGGGAGGGAGAGGCTGTTCCATAGGAGGGAGCCAGCTGAGGAAAGCAAACTACCACCTGCCCTCTGTTTAGCAAAATGCTTTACACACAGAGAGTTGAGACAGAGGAGCATAGTGCTCTAGAGGGAGAGTATTTAGTAAGATAAAGTTGAAGACAGTGTGGTCCCGGGCCCAGACCACCTTGTGGATGATGCAGAAGGATTTAATCCGTGCAGCAAGCGGGAGCCAGTGTATACTTTTTAGTGCAGGAGAGATGCAGTCCCTGGGTTTAAGGCCAAGTATAAGTCTTGCTGTCCTATTCTGGATTAGCTGGAAGGGTCGCAGAGTGGAAGATTGAAGATTCCGGAGGAGGCTATTGTAATAGTCAAGCCTAGAGAGAACCAGGGCGTGGGTCACATTGAGCCTCTGGGGTAAAGTGAGAAAAGGGAGAATTCATTTGAGAAGGAAGAGCTGAAAGTGGGACTTCTTAGCAATGTACTGAGTATAAGGGAGGAAGGAGAGAGAGGAATTGGAGACGATCCCAAGGTTTCTGGCTTCAGAAGAGGGCACAGGGGGAGAGCCCAAAGAGGAATGCCAGAGTGAAGGGAAGAAGGAGGGAGCAGGGGGCCTGATGGGAAGGATCCCAGTTTTACAGTAGTTGAGGCAGAGATCATTGGTGGTGCACCATGACTGGATGGCAGATAGGCAGTGATGGATGATGGGGTGCAAGAGGGTCGGCCGGGAGTTTGAAAAAGAGCTGTGTGTCATCTGCGTAACACTGGAAGTTGAAAGAGAAGGAGGAGATGAGCTTGCAAGCAGAGCAAGGTGGATGTTAAAGATCCAGGGGGAGAGGATAGAACCCTGGGGGACACAACAGGTGGAGAGGGTGGAGAGGTAGAGAGGAGAAGGTGCCCAGGATGACTTAGGAAGAACATTCAGTAAGTAAGGAAGGATGTCAGCCAGTCCATTGCCTGTTTGTATGAGGATAGAATGGTTGACTGTGTCAAAGGCAGAGTGGAGATCGAGAACGATAAGAACAGTTGGGGAGTTGGAGTCCAGAGATGCAAGTAGTTCTTCAAGGGAGTTCAGAAGATTTGATTTTGATTTTGATTATTTATTATGTGCACCAAGCATACTGCATACAGGCGCAGATGGTAATATATATATATATTTCGCAATAGGACTGTCAGGTGTTACAACTGGTCTGAACAGCAGTTTCCATGCCTCTAGATGCTCAGAATCCAGATTGAGGGTCGTGGAGATCACCAACAAGTTCAGTGTGTGAGTTGAGTTGGGGCAAAGCCAACTTCTCCAGCAGTTTCCCCAGAAAGGGGGTGATGGAAATAGGGCGGTAGTTGGCAGGGCAGGTAGGGTCTGATGAAGGTTTTTTCAGGAGTGGGCACACAAAGGAGTGCTTAAGGGAGGAGGGGAAAGATCCTGCGAGGAAAGAGTATTTGCAGAAATCAGCGAGAGCCGGGGCAAGAGGGCCAATGTTATCCTTGACGATCGTGGATGAGCAGGGGGAAATCTGCTTGGAGGAGGCCTTCATTGAGCAGACAACTCTGGTAACTTCTTCAGGTGTGACGGGGGAAAGGAGGAGAATGAGAATGGAGGAGGGAGGGGGATGGAGGTCAGAGTGTGTGGGACGGGTTGTGAGGGTCTGAAGCAAGGGTGGTAAGGCTGTCCTGGGGTTTGGAGGCAAAGTGTGAGAGCAGTCCATTGCAGAGGGCCTTGGAGAGGGAAGGGGAGGAGGAGACTGAGGAGGGGTTGGCTAATTGCCTGCAGATCTTGAAGAGTTCAGCCGTGTTATTGGTTGCACCGGAAACTGGTGCCTGAATGTGGGCTCTTTTTTTGTTACAGATGGAGTGTTTCTATTGCCTATGGAGCAGGTGGCAGGATAGTTTGTCAGAGGATGACCCTGAGGTTTGCTACTTCCGTTCTGCTGCCCTGCACTTATGTTTCAGGGCCGCAAGTTCAGTGTCGTACCGGGTGTTACGCTCAGAGGCAGTTTTCAAGCTGATCCTCATGACTGAGGCAAGAATGACAAGAGTATTGCTGATGGAAAGGTGGAGGTTGCTGAGGCCAGAGTCAGAGGTAGAGTCAGAGGTGGGGGGTGAGTGGGGATGAAGGCGGTAGTGAAGGCAGCCGCAGACACTTGTTTCTTCAGGCGGATGTTAGCGAACAAGGTTGGTGGGACTTTTGGTGGGATGGTCAAGATGCCAAGAGGACTTGAGTGGGATGAGAGGAGAGCATGGTCAGACCAGGAGAGAGGGGTAACTAGTGGGGGAGAGAAAGAGAGAGAGGTCTGAGTGTATGAGGGCCTCCAGAGTGTGTCCAGCTGAGTGGGCTGGCCCAGAAGGGAGGAAAGCGAGATGCAGAGGTCAGTGAAGAGAACGAATGCAGAGCCTGTGGAGTCCAGTTGGATGTTGAAGTCACCCTGTAGGAGGAGGTTGGATGTGGATGAAACTAAAGAAGAGCAGAAGTCAGCTCATTCAGAAAGGAACAGGGAGGTGGCGCCTTTTAGTTTTTGGGCCATTTAGTTTAGAAACCCTGGCAGATGTACTAAGGTGCTCTTCTGTTCGCCCATAGAATGCGCCCACTCCTTTTTGGAGGGGTGCTGCACTCTCCTGCTGATCACAGCAATGCCATATGCTCCCTGCGGTATCGTAGGTGACCCAGTTTTGCGCAGGCAACAAGAAGAAAGCAAATCTAGGCTATGCTGAATGCCAATTTGGAGCCTCCAATTGGAATTCAGTTTAAAATTTCACGAAGGAATAAAATGGGAAAATGACCCAGTATTACTAAGGCCTTTGATGTTTTAAACAGCTTGCTGCAAGATTAATGTAGAATTTATTTTTTTCCACTGACTGCTTTTCAAAAAAGGCGTAATTATAAAGCAGATTTATTATACACTTCCTTACTTTGGTTCGAATGTCACCTGCTTTCAGAAAGCAGCGAGCACATTATGTTCCAAGTTAGTGGTGAATGTATTGTCTGGTGGGAGAAGCAAAAATTCAAGCTGTTATGACGTGTATTAGACCATGCATGAGTGCAGTGGTTTGTTTATTGTACTTTAACAAGACCACCTCTAGGCGCTCACAATATTAGCTGTACAGTGAGATAAAGTGACTTGGCCGTGATAACATTGTTTGATGAAGTGGGGAAGCCAGCATTGATTCGAGGTTTCCTGGTGCTAGACTTTGCAATTTGCCAGCAGATTACATGCACTGTGTTATCTTTAGTTTAAACTAAAGTGGAATGCTTTCTCCATCCTACCCCAACAGACTCTCTGCTGTTATGTCTGTTATGTCGAGACTGGACTACCCCACTCCTTATACCTGGGAGCAGCAGAATTCCAACTCAACACACTCCAAAGAGCCCAAAACGCTGCCGCCAAATTCCTCCTCGCCCTCGGACACAGAGACCACATCTCACCCACTCTCCGAACCCTCCACTGGCACCCAGTTGGACGAAGGGCCACCTTCAAGACCCTATGCATTACCCACCAAGCAGTGCACAAGACCGGTCCAAGGAACCTACATGATAAGATAATACCATACCTCCCACCTCACACCCTAAAATCAAGCTCTGGCCTCTTTCTAGTGATTCCATCCTCCAATTCCGTCAGGATCGGAGGATACAGCCTTCTCAACCTTGGCACCAACTCTATGGAACTCACTCCCCCCGAATATTCGACACACCCAAGACTACATAGCCTTCCGCAAGGCTCTAAAAACCTGTTTCTTTCCATAATGCTGACTAAGACCATCTAAGGCTGCTGAGACCCTTCAACCGAATGACATTTGTTCAAAGAGATCCCGAGCAATGACGACACTGAATGCGCCTATTTTGTCATGAATAAGTTTACTCTGAATGCAGCACTCGCAAACGCCCACTTGGAATCCCGAATAGCGAGCTTGATTAATCAAAACCTCCACTCAGACACTGACCTATCCTATCACTATGCTCACTTTCTACTTTACACCAACACACAGTTAGAGCGCAGCTACATCCCTCGATCAATTCCGCCTAGTTGCTCACATATGAACAATACTTCATGAACACCGCAACATTCTGATAAAATGCAGCTATAACCCACGAAAATCGGCCTTGCTGCACACATAAGCATACTACACAGGCCTAATGCAGCCAGAACCCAGTCTTGGTGTCCATCCTCCAGACTGCACACATTCAACTGATACCAAATACCACCACACCTAATGCTAGGATCGAGCTACCATCAAGCAATCGCCTCAGCTGTGCACATAATCGGTGCAGCACCCAAGCACCCTATGACATCTTACTCTCTTGACTGACCTGGACTGTGGTCCCAGAGGGCGTTCAACCTACCAGTGCTTTGAGGTCATACCAATGATATAAAGAGGGCTATATAAATGGCAAATAACATAACATGACATAATATGGGGAAAGAAAGAAAGAAGGCCATATCCCATTCTATTAGGTAATGCACTGCAGCTATGGGTGTATTTTAGCTAGACATTTTAGGGGTGTCATTATGATGAGATTTTCCACTAGCAATGTGGTGAAGTGGCATAATTAGGCTTTATAGGCCTAGAACAAGGGTCGTAGCAGGAGTTATAGGGCCAATGAAGACCATGTTTTATGGCTTGAGCGCAGAGAGGGAATTTAATGAGGTCTTCAGGGCCTACAACTCCCTTTTTGGCCCGACGGCATGGTCTATGTCCGTAAAAAAAAAGGAAATCAGTGGGTGCTGGGAAACTGGGCACCTCGAAACATGATGAAGAGGAGGGGAATGGCTTAATTGGCAGCCCAACCACATCTGCCGGGTGAGGCCCGGCGACGACAAAGGCAATAGGGGTGGCCATCCGCCCCTACCCAAACAAGATAAGTAGTGGGGGGATGGGCTGTTAATTTTACATGCTCGTGTCACGTTTGTGAGGTGTTACCTGGGCAGGAGGAGAGCAGCACTCGCAGGAGGGGCTACTGCCCCCTTCCAAAGAACGTAAGGATTGGGGGCAGGGCATGGGTAATTTTTAATGCCCCTACAGCATCTGTCAGGTGCATCCCAGGCAAAGTGGAGAACCGCACTGACAGCATGGCTGCACGGCTTGCCACACAGTGCTCCTGTGATGAGAGGGAGTGCAGCAATGAGAGCTGTGTAGCCATGAGAATGGGTGTTGGCACGGTGTTCCCTCTCATTAAGAAGCGCTGTGCTGAGAGCCCTGCACTCCGGCAGCATAGTTGTCAGAAACGGGAAGCTTTGCAGTGGCCATTTCGAAAAACACAATCCATTAAATATTGTTACTTTGATGAGAGGGCACCATGCTGAGAGCCAGGCTGTCATTGCAGCAACACTGGGGGAATGGTGAGGCCTTCTCGCATTAGCTAATCTCTGGGCTATATGAAACTGCGGAGAAATACAGGTTTCAAGCTGATCCTCATGACTGAGGCAAGAATACAAAGAGTATTGGTGATGGAAAGGTGGAGGTTGCTGAGGGCAGAGTCGGAGGTAGAGTCAGAGGTGGGGAGGGTGAGTGGGGATGAAGGTGGAAGTGAAGGCAGCTGCAGACACCTGTTTCATCAGGCGGATGTTAGCGAACCAGGTTGATGGGACTTTCGGGGGATTGGTCAGGGGGCCAAAAGGACTTGAGTGAGAGGAGAGCATGGTCAGACCAGGAGAGAGGGGTGACTAGTGGGGGAGAGAGAGAGACAGAGGTCAGAGTGTATGAGGGCTTCCATAGTGTGTCCAGCTGAGTGGACTGGCCCAGAACGGAGGAAAGCGAGATGCAGAGGTCAGTGAAGAGAACAGATGCAGAGCCTGTGGAGTCCAGTTGGATATTGAAGTCACCCTGTAGGAGGAGGCTGGATGTGGATGAAAGTAAGGAAAAGCAGAAGTCAGCCCATTCAGAGAGGATCAGGGTGGTTGCGCCTGGAGGCCGGTATATGTTGGCAATGGTCAGGGTGGAGATGGGAGAGATGACCAACTTGCAAACCAGGTTTTCAAAGGAAGATTAGAGTAGGGTAGGTAAGATGGAGACAGGAACCCAGTCAGGGAAGATTAAGGTAACCCCCCCATCATTGCAGTGAGGTCGAGACTTGGAGATGATCTTAAAGCCGTCAGGGAGGAGGGAGTCAAAAGCAGTTACATTGAACCATGTTTCGGTAAGAGCGAGAATGTCGAGGTCAATGTCTTCGAGAAGGAGAGAGATGTTAGCAGAGTGTTTGTTGGCTGAGCGGGTGTTAAGAGTTGCCAGGTGGAGGAGGTCTGTGCCTTTGAAGGTTTTCTGAGGTGGTGTACAGGGGCGTGGTACATCAGTCAGAGGAGGGGGTGAGAGAGTAGAAGGCGATGATGCAGGAGAAGGAAGGAAGTTAAAAGTTAATGAGAGAAGGCAGGATCCGGTCAACGAGAAGGAGGTTAGGTTGTGGAACCTGAATCAAGATAGTACCAGTGTGATAAACATTAATGAAACAGCGTTAGGATGAGAATCCGGCCAAGAGGACTTCCCACTTGCTGCCACCGTTAATGGTAGAGCATGTGAAAGGAGAGAGAGAAGAAATGAGATGTAGGTCCATCATTCCCATGACTTGTTTGAATTCTGTACCCTAATCAGTAATGCTTTCAGTTTGTTCAGTATTCAAAACTCTTCTGGTTCACCCTTGAAACACTCTCAGTTCATTCAAGATTATAAGCTTTCACTTCAGTATTCAAAAATGCTTATCACAGTTTCTGAAAACGTTCCCTATTCAAGAAAGGCTTATTTCAGATTTTCAGAGCACCCCGGTATGAGTCTTCGTTGTCTGCACTCACTGGCTTCACTCCCTCGCTTTGCCTTTCCAGCTTCTACGGTCTCTGATCTTCTCTCACGGAGGTTGCGCTGAGCGCTTCTCACTCTCCCTGAGGTTTGCGATGACCGGAGTGCTTCAGCGCCCGGCAGCTTCATCTTACGACCGACATGGAGAGTGTACAGGACTTCCCGTCCTTCTCTGGGCCCCCATCAGCGCGGGGTCTCGGGTCCTTGTCTGACACAGCTTCCCACTCTCGTGTCTCCCACTCCTGTATCTCTGTTTTTGCCATGACCACTGTGAGGGGGCACAAGTTGTGCCTCAAGCAGGCTCCCACCAGAACCCTGAGGACCTTAAAACCACTGCAAAAGGGCTCCTGGAGCCAGTCCTGGTGCCTTTGGCACCAGGCTCATATGTAGGAAGGAAGGGCTGTTCAAACTAGGTACCATTTATGTACATGGGCCTTTAAATCCAACATGGAAGCACCCACATAGTCTAGTTCTAAGAACCAAGCCATGCAGTCTAGTGTTTTGGGTGTGGCAGGCCTGGAATTACTTTCCCTGGTACTACTTCACCTGGGCAATATAAACCACTCCCTGACTACACAACACGCTTCGAGTTATTCTGCAACCTGCAGCGTGACACTCATCGTGTCCAGCTCCTGGTTTTCTGCATCTTCCTGTAATCCTGCAAGAACAAGATTATTCTGTGTTACCTGAGAAAACACCATCCAGCACTCAGCATCTCAACTGGGCTGCAATCTGTGGAAACCGAGAGAAAAAGAAACATCACCCACCTGTGAGTACTAGCTTAAGGACTTCCGGCGAACCGCTACCACAGCTGCTGTTCTAACATTGCAACCTGCAATAACGAGAAAGGGAAAAACAATATTAGAACGCGTGCTTCCAAAACAGAATTCCATCAGTCTTACCTGAATTCCATCGCACAAGGCGACGCTTCCATCCGGAGCACCACAGCAACATCTGCAAAGGAAAAGAGACATATTCAGGTTCGCTTTCAATATTAAACAGCCGCAATGTACTTACCTTAATGGATTGCATTGGCCTGTTTTTCATCGCGCTCTCATCCACTCATGGCACCACAGTGGCCTGTGAGGAGAAGAAGAAGAAAACACAGGTTAGCTCTAAAAGACAATAAAGGCGCTGCCCTCCGTGCTTTCTCTTACCTACAAAACATGCCTCTCTATCCGGCACGCCAGCATCAAGACCTTCGCACCTGAAAAGAAGGAGATAAAGACATTAACAAATTCCCACCATAAACAGAACAAAGACTTACAATTAACAAACCTACCTGCTTACCAGCAGATTCGGGGTCACAGCAGGCCTGGGCCAAAGGAAGGCGAACTGCACTAGTGAAGCAACTCAGGCAACTCGCCAACAAACGTCAAGCGCCCCTGCACAAGAAACGCAGGATGGATAGCTCACCCTACAAATAACTAAGGTGAGAAAAGAACCCAGTGGGAAGGGAATCGGTCAGTCGGAGGTGGGAGATTCACCCATTAGAGACAGTTATCACAAATCCTCCCTTCTGTAATTGCAGATTCATTATTCAGCACTGGGCAACTACACATTCAGGGTTCCAGATCTCAGAGCCTTCCAGATGCTCCCGGGGATATCAGGTGAGCGTAACAGTTTTTCCAGCTTCCATCTCCAGCTGGCTCCACGCTCCATCCTGCTGTGTGACCTCTCGCCTTGTAAACAGCCTCACTTTTTAGATTTGTTGGGGAATACAGGTGGTGGTCATTTAGTCCAATCGCCTGACCATAGTTAAAGGCATGCCTGGCTTTGCCATCTAAACTCCTCCATAGCCCTCTTCTTTGTCTCAGTACCAGAGTGGTGTTCGGGGAATGTTGCGGAAGGAATTATTCACAACTCTGTGTTGTTTTCTCCTCACTTTGTTATTTGGCTGACATGTATCTGAATTAACAGTGTGAGGCTGACCTTAACCTATAAAGGTTCTGGGAACCGAGGGTTCATTTTGACAAGGGAATGGGGGATCCTCCCTTGCTTCTCCACCCCCAGGGTTGGGATACAAATGTGATGGCCTTTCTCTGGCCACTTGAGAAGAGGATCCATGGGGAGTAAGAGTTTGGATCCGCTCAGGTTTCTCCTAGTGTGTGTCTGTGATTTACAAATCTCAGATTCGAATCTTGGTAGGGCATACATAGGGTATTTTAAGGCGTCTGAGGTCAAGAGAATGGTTATCCTGTCATGTAGTGTTAACACATTTTAATGGCATGCAGAGAGAATAGGAACCATGGCCCTATTTGTAATGTGCACACATTTTGCCACTATACTGAATGTAAACTCAATCTCATTTCTCATGGGGCGGGGGTCTTTGTGGGATGTCAAGTCGGCAACATCGAAGCGCGGTGCCCTCTGCCGAGTTTCTTTTTTCCAGGGCAGCTGGGGCTGGATGTCGAGTGTCGGGGATGGGGAATGTGTGGGAGGAACATCCAGTCAAAAGAACTTTACCAGGGGTAAGTAACTTGTTAATCTATTCCAAGGCTGGAGGGCCCCCCTATCAGAGGACAGCAGCACGCTGACATTGAGAGATTTAACAGGCCACTGTCTACCCAATGTTGCAGTTACCCTATTATGTCTGATCCCATGTACATCCCCCGTGGGCCGTTCATACGCACCCCACGCCGCCAAGGCCTCTCTCAGCTCCATAATCATCAAGATTACCCCTACATCTGACACATGAGTCCTATACCCCTCCCCCCCCACCAATGTAGCCTGGTGTTTTCAAAGTGATCTGTGGATGCCTGATCCAACCCATGCTCCTGCTATAAAAAATTGCTCCCATTTTGGTGTTCAAATTCGTCCTGGGTATCTCGATACCCATGTGTCATGCCATGCTTGTCTGGGGATTATCCCAGACTATAATACATCTGTGCCCCGAAACTCCTTCCCGACCTGTGTAAGAGTTCCCTGCGTTGTGGCCAATAATGCCTTTCTTCCCAGTTACACATGGACAATCCGTGTAGGCCACGGATTAAAGGCATGACGGCCACGGATTAAAGGCATGACCAATGATCCTATGCTGCTATATGTTGATTGCTACTCCTCCTGCTACCCTTCCCTGAAACCACGTCATGCCATTGATAAGGCGTGGGTTAATTAACCCGCTCTATGGATAAGGGTAGTGCTGGCCATTGTACGTCCTAAAGTGGCAAATACAGCAGGACCAAGAGGGTTCCGGCAGTGGTCTGGGGGCTTCATATAGCCCCACCCCATGGCCCTGCTACCCTCTCTTGCCCCTCTATGATGTGCTTCATGATGAGGTACTCCTTCCTCCCCTTCTTTAGGTTGGGCTGGGTGGCGTCCCCACTAAGGGTGCCGCCCGCCATTTGCCACCAGATAGCTCGATCGCCAGCAGAATCCTTTCTGCTGCATTTGCATTCAGTTTGGAATCCATGGCAGATGTACTGAGGCGCTCTTCTGTCCGCCCCTAAAAAGCTCCCAATCCTTTTTGGAGGGGTGCTGCACTCTCCTGCTGATTGCAGCAATGCCATATGCTCCCTGCGGTATCGTAGGTGACCCAGTTTTGCGCAGGCAACAAGAAGTAAGCAAATCTAGGGTATGCTGAATGCCAATTTGGAGCCAGAAGATGAAGAAAAAGAGGACCCAAATTTGGGACCCTCCCGTCCCCTGCACACTAATTATAGATACCAAAGAAGGCGTTCAAACATGTAGGTATAGCTACACTCTGTGGGTTAAGAATCACAATGTATTAAATATATCAAAAATATGTCCAAAGGCACTTTCCAATTAAAAAAGAATGATTATTCACATTCAACAAATTCAAATGCGGAAGAAAGCAACAAATGATGCATATTGCGATGTCCAAGTATGTGGTGGCCGACGCGTTTCGAGGAGTCCCTCTTCTTGAAAAGGGCCTAATTGGACTTTAAATACAAGAGATAGATCCACGCCTAAACGGTGTGGAAGCGCGTCCATGTGGACGTAGACTCAAAATGATGCGAAATCCATGAGCAGCGAATACTCTGTAAATGCGACTTCTATTGTACCAGGAACAATTCGTGCTTTGGTAACCTAGATTAGCGTGTGTTTTTAAAGCCGTGTTGAAATGACGGCGGTGTGTTATCAACTGAAGCAGATGTGCACCTCTAAGTGTTGTGAGTTCATCTGCATGAAGACTGAGGACAGTGATCCGAGCGAGAGCGCGGGCGTCACCTAGGCAACGTTCCACACCAAAGTGTGATAGCCCCCGATTGGAATTCAGTTTATATATTTCACGAAGGAATAAAATGGGAAAATGGTCCAGAATTACTGAGGCCTTTGATGTTTTAAACAGCTTGCTGCAAGGTTAATGTAGAATTTATTTTTTTCCACTGACTGCTTTTCAAAAAAGGTGTAATTATAAAGCAGATTTATTATACACTTCCTTACTTTGGTTCGAATGTCACCTGCTTTCAGAAAGCAGCGAGTACATTATGTTCCAAGTTAGTGGTGAATGTATTGTCTGGTGGGAGAAGCAAAAATTCAAGCTGCTATGACGTGTATTAGACCATGCATGAGTGCAGTGGTTTGTTTATTGTACTTTAACAAGACCACTTCTAGGCGCTCACAATATTAGCTGTAATGTGAGGTAAAGTGACTTGGCCGTGATAACATTGTTTGATGAAGTGGGGAAGCCAGCATTGATTCGAGGTTTCCTGGTGCTAGATTTTGCAGTTTGCAAGCAGATTACATACACTGTGTCATCTTTAGTTTAAACTAAAGTGCAATTCTTTCTCCATCCTACCCCAACAGACTCTCTGCTGTTATGTCTATTATGTCGAGACTGCACTACCCCACTCCTTATACCTGGGAGCAGCGGAATTCCAACTCAACACACTCCAAAGAGCCCAAAACGCTGCCGCCAAACTCCTCCTCGCCCTGGGACAGAGAGACCACATCTCACCCACTCTCCGAACCCTCCACTGGCTCCCAGTTGGACGAAGGGCCACCTTCAAGACCCTATGCATTACCCACCCAGCAGTGCACAAGACCGGGCCAAGGTACCTACAAAATAAGATAATACCCTACCTCCCACCTCACACCCTAAGATCAAGCTCTGGTCTCTTTCTAGTGATTCCATCCTCTAATTCTGTCAGGATTGGAGGATACGGCCTTCTCAACCTTGCCACCAACTCTATGGAACTCATTCCCCCCACATATTCGACACACCCAAGACTACATGGCCTTCCGCAAGGCTCTAAAAACATGTCTCTTTCCATAATGCTGACTAAGACCATCTAAGGCTGCTGAGACCCTTCAACCGAATGACATTTGTTCAAAGAGATCCCGAGCAATGACGACACTGAATGCGCCTATTTTGTCATGAATAGGTTTACTCTGAATGCAGCACTCGCAAACGCCCACTTGGAATCCCGAATAGCGAGCTTGATTAATCAAAACCTCCACTCAGACACTGACCTATCCTATCACTATGCTAACTCTCTACTCTACACCAACACACAGTTGGAGCGCAGCTACACCCCTTGATCAATTCAGCCTAGTTGGTCACATATGAACAATACTTCATGAACACCTCAACATTCTGATAAAACACAGCTATACCCCACGAAAATCAGCCTGGCTGCACACATAAGCGTACTACACAGGCCTAATGCAGCCAGAACCCAGTCTTGGTGTCCATCCTTCAGACTGCACACATTCAACTGATATCAAATACCACCTCACCTAATGCTAGGATCGAGCTACCATCAAGCAATCGCCTCAGCTGTGCACATAATCGGTGCACCCAAGCACCCTATGACATCTTACTCTCTCGACTGACCTGGACTGCGGTCCCCGAGGGTGTTTAACCTACCAGTGCTTTGGGGTCATACCAATGATATATAGAGTGCTATATAAATGGCAAATAACATAACATAATGTAACATTGGGAAAGAAAGAAAGAAAGAAGGCCATATCCCATTCTATTAGGTAATGCACTGCAACTACGGGCATATTTTAGCTAGAACTTTCAGGGGTGTAATTATGATGAGATTGTCCACTAGCAATGTGGGGAAGTGGCAAAATTAGGCTTTATAGGCCTAGAACAAGGGTCGTATCAGGAGTTATAGGGCTAATGAAGACCAAGTGTTATGGCCTGAGCGCAGAGAGGGAATTTAATAAGGTCTTCAGGGCCTACAACTCCCAGTTGGGCCAGACGGCATGGTCTATGTCCATGAAAAAAGGAAATCAGTGGTTGCTGGGAACTGGGCACATCCAAACCTGATGAAGAGGAGGGGAATGGCTTAATTAGCAGCCCGACCAGATCTGCCGGGTGAAGCCCGGCGATGCAAAGGCAATAGGGATGGCCATCCGACCCTAAGGCAAAGTGGAGAACCGCGCTGACAGCATGGCTGCACAGCTTGCAGCAAAGGGCTCCTGTGATGAGAGGGAGTGCAGCAATGAGAGCCGTGTAGCCATGTCGGAATGGGTGTCGGCATGGTGTTCTCTCTCATTAAGAAGCGCTGTGCTGAGAGCCATGCACTCTGGCAGCATAGTTGTCAGAAAGGGGAAGCTTTGGGTTGGCCATTTTGAAAAACACAATCCATTGAATATTGTTACTTTGATGAGAGAGCACCATGCTGAGAGCCAGCCTGTCAGCGCAGCAACCCCAGGGGAATGGTGAGGCCTTCTCGAATTGGCTAATCTATGGGCATATGAAAGTGCAGAGAAATACCGGTTTCTATAGCCCTGAAATTGGCCAGTGGAGGAATGCCACCTCACTCTCTCGGGACATCATTTTGATTATTTAGCTGCATAATAATTGTCTACATAGAAAGTACCTTCTGAGTACGTAACATTTTGAAGGCCAATAATGTTGACAAATTAATGCCCACTTTGTCATCTAATTTCATTCCTTAATTTACACTAATTTTTCAAACATATGCAGAACCGCGTCTACTGTATTGACCTGTGGTAGGTATGAGATTTTATGCCGGTCTTGTTTTTATTTTTAACTCATAACAGTTTGCTCTCTTACACAACAGTGAAGTCACATTTTCACAATAGAAATGTTGATCTACAGGATTCCGATTTCTAAGGTGATGCAGGCATTGAGGCTGGGACTATTGGTGCATCTAACACTTGAGATTGGACAGACTAATAGCTGGCATAACTTTCAACCCATCCGCATTTTGCAGGTATCACCCACCCTGGACTCATTTCACAATCACAGCAAGCCCCAGACACCTCCATAGGCGTCAATTGACTCCCGTCAAGAACAATGTATTTCATCCACCCTGGGGCTTCAATAGATCGAGAGGTATGAGTTCTACAAAGTGGGAGATGCATTCCAAGAATGCTTTAAGATTGGAAAGTGATTCAATGATGTGTCTAGCATCCCATCCAGCCCTTGCAGTTCAGTAAAAAGCAGTTTGTGCTCTCAGACTTGTAGTTACTTTCTGACCACTACTTACTTGCTTTCTATGGTGATTTTGTAGCAGAGATACATATTCACCCACATCATGTCCATACCTTGTTTGTCTCTTTGCAGTGTTGTAACTGCACAGTATGCTTTTTCCACTGTAAGTTCAGAGCTACAGGTATCATAATGTAAAGAAAACATAATGGGCCTCATCACAAGTTGGGCGGTAATCCGGTGCAATCCGGGTCGTGCGGCGGTATTAGCGCCACATCACAACCTGGTGTGAACAAGCCCCTGACTCCGGCGGTAACTCTGTTAGCGACAAGCGGAAACTGCACCAAAACAGAGGTTACTGCCCAAAAACTGGTGCTAATAGTGCTACCGTTGCCAACCTTGGCACTATTAGCGCCGGCAGAAATTGCGTCATCGCCAGAAATGGAAAGCATTGCGGTGGCCATTTTGAAAAATACAATCCATTAAATATCTCCACTTTCTGAAGTCATCCGGTCCTGGGAAGAAGCCAAAATGTCTGAGGAGAGTATCAGAGTCAAGGTGGCTGAACAATCCAAAATTGAGTGAGAGGTAGCTGGTGGTCCTCACAGAAGAGGTCAGTGCCCACTGTGATGAACTATATGGCAGGAGGCAATGGAAGACCACTGGACAGTGCAGGACAGCCATCTGGCATGCTATCAGCCAGAAGGTGAAAGCAGTTGCAAGTGTACCCCGGGATGGAGAGGACTGCCGCAAGTGGTGGAACGACCTGAGGGCACCACTGTCCCAACACTGCCAGGAGTATGTTGCGACAGGAGGAGGCACTGTGGAGCCACCAGTCCTCACCGCCTGGTAGGAAAACTGCAGTACGCTGCTGGACATAGAGAGAATTGAGGGAGTCAGCAGTGCAGAGCTGGGTGCCAGCAGCCTGGAGGAAGGAGGTTAGTCAACCTTCCTCCCCCAACACAAGTGCATGCACATATGACAGCCCAACATAAGATGACACATGTCAGCAGACGCAGAAGCTGGGCATGCCAACAGGGCAAAGTGACGGGGAGGAACATCAACCACCCTCCACAGCAGCGATGTAGCAGGGCACCAAGGGCACCCAGGAGTATCACAGCAGCAGGAAGGGGTGTCAAGTGACCTTACCAAATGCCATGCACACCTCACCACTACTGGCACACCCTGGATCAGTGGGATTGAGGTGCATGAGTGACCACAACACCGTGCAGCAGTCACACCAGCATGCTGCGGGCCCAGTTGGCCTGCCCCATGTTGGCATGGCAGACATGCCACAGGGAAGTGCACATCTCCCACACTGACATGGGCTCAGCCTGCCAATCACTGTGCACCAAAGTGCAGCCTTGCCTGCTGCACAGCAGCACCCTGTAGAGCCATGCCACCTGGGCAGGGGTTGTGGGGGAATGAAGGACTACAAACATGCATGCCAGACATCAACTGCCCCAGCATGCACACACTGCTCTCCCCACACACAGACCAAAGACCAACTGGCCATATGTCACACACTTATCGCTACAAGCAACTCCTTGATTCTGGGCCCACATGCAATCCCCCTGTCCAACCATGCCCATTTGCCCATATGTGTGAGGACCCACCCTGTACCATAGCAAATTTGTATTGCATGCCAACACATGTGGGGGACCCATACCTGACAACATTTCCAATGTCCCCTACAGGCACCCACACATCACCAGAGGCCTCAGAGGAGGAGGAGGTTGCAGGCCCATTTGGGAGTGTGTGCATTCAGACCCTCCAGGTCTTCCACCACCACCACCACTGCCCCACAAAGGCCCAGTCAGGCTACACTGAGGCGGATGTCCCGTCGTGTAACACCGCAACACAGCAGGGCCAAGCCAACTTCCACACCACAGGCCACCAGGAGCACCACAAGGCACACTGCACCCACTCCTGCACCTGGAGGCTCAGACACCGAGGCCAAAACTGCTGGCAGGGCCAATGTGGAGTCACAGGGGGACACTAGCCCAGTGTCACCTCCTGCCGATGGGCCACAGACCCCAGTGGACCTCCCATGCCACTAGCATCCACAGCCCCCAGAGAGCCCCCCACACTGCTGGTGTCCACAGACCCCGGAAAGCCCTCCACTTCACCAGCATCCACAGACCCCAGAGAGCCCCACACGCTGCCAGCATCCACAGACCCCAGAGCTGGACATTGACACACCCTCTTATGGTACCCATGATTACAGCCTAGGGCCAGTGCACAGCCCCCCTCCCACACAGTGCACACCAACACACAGCACGCTGTTGTGAAGGCTCGAGGAGATGGAGCTTTGACAGCAGGAGATGGAGGCAATTGGCCACATACACTCCAAACAACTGCAGGCCATAAGGGACAGCATTCAAGGGGCCACCTGCAGGATTGTGCGGGCCATCTTGTGGAACTGGGCTGAGACAACTACCAGTACGGCCGCCCTGACACTGTACGCCCAGAGGCTCAGGGAGATGACTGAAGGAGTCTCTGCACTGGCAGAGGCCACCCGGAAGAGCATGGAGGTGCAACGCCAACAAAACCTGGGGACAGGGCCGTCCCTTCTGCTTTAACCACTCCCACAGATGGGTCACAGTAGGACATGCAGAGCCGTCAGTCACAGTGTCTTCTGCACCCAAACTCACCGGGGCCTGGCAGGGGGAAGAAGCCACGGTTGTAAGGGCCTCTAAGACACTAATTGGCATGGGTGACCATGCTGGGGAGTTGGTGGTGGGAAGGGGGTGGGGGTTAGTGTGCTGGGGAGTTGGTGATGGGAGGGGGAGGGGATAGTGTGCTGGGGAGGTTGGGGTGGGAGGTGGAGGGGGAAAGGTGGGAGGGGGAGAGAGGATAGTGTGCTGGGGAGTTGGTGGTTGGAGGGGGCAGGGGATAGTGTGCTGGGGGTTGGTGGTGGGAGGGGGATAGTTGGGGCACTTCATCCAATAAACACAGTTGATCTTCATCAATGCGAGGACATTCCTGATTGTGTCATTGTCATATTTATTGATTGAGTTGGTGTCAAGTAATGCATGGCTTGTGCCATGTGTAGGTGTCAAAAGAAATTGTCTATCATTCCGTGGCATGCCATTATCCCATCCCTCATGTCATCTCTGGCAATGTGTGGATTTGCCTCTGCCACAGGCACTGCATCCACATCCTCTGGGGGTGGCATGTCCACGTCAGGGGGTAGCAGAACATTTCTCTTCAGGCAGATATTGTGCAGCATGGCACACACAAGCACAATTTTGCCCCATTTCTCTGGAGCGTACATCAGGGCTTCACTGGTACGGCCAAGGCAGCGGAAACCTGCCTTCAAGTGGCCGAAGCCATCCTTGATGCACACACAGGTCCTGCTGTGAGCGTGGTTGTAAGCATTCTCCCACTGTGTACATGGATCACGCACAGGGGTCTAGCCAGGGCAGCTGTGGGCATCCAGAGTCACCTGCATGGGCGGAGGAACAAGCATTGTACATGGTGCAAGGGGTGGAGGTGGATTTATGATATCAGGCCAATGGACTACTCCTGCATGCATATGGGCCTTCATTTCAAAGCATGTGTCTATTCTATGTCTCTGCATGCTGTGTCTCTTGTGCCATGCATTGTTTGTGCTTCACATGCACCCTGTTCCCTTCCAGCATATGTTACATAAGGTGTATGTCAGTGACATGTCCAGCAGACATGGTGGCTGTCATGTGGCAGTGTATTTACACCATGCATGTGGCATTCCGGGCTTCCCATGGGTCATCTTCGGGCATCTGGTGCCAAGAGGTGGGTACTGTGGGTGCATGGCTGTGGTACTGGCAGGGTTATTCTTGTGTGAGGCATTTTGGCCATTTGTCAACATTGCTTTAGTAAGTGCATGTTGAATTGCGGTACCTGTAGTTGTGTAGGTGTTTATAGTTGCTACTGTATGTGTACATCATCTTCTCCATGCAGGTAAATCCAACATGCGCATGCTCCCTGGCCTGTGTTGTGATGTTGTTGCGGGAGGTGGCCAAGTATGGAATTTGCATTTGCTTTTCATGCCATCCTTTGTGTAGTTATTTTGCTGTGTTTTCGGCACTAATACCGCCGAAAATTGACTTGTGATGCGGCTGTGTTTGCCCCTCGTGTGGCTGGCTGTAATAGGGCCAACTGTAATAGCGCAGGCTGATTTTACAGTCAGCTGTATTTGCGCCGGCTCATGATCAGGCAGAGCGGTATTGGCGGCGCTAATTGCATTACCGTTACTTTGAGGGGTTACCGGCAGACTTGTGATGAGGGTCAATATCTCAACAGGATGGACTGCTCACGTGATAGTATATAGCTTGGGTTGTTGGTTGTATTTGTACATCACGGTGCAGGGCGCATTTAAAATGATGGTGGGTGCAGACGTTTGATTTATTTATTTTATTTGGTTTGTAAGGCGCTAAATGCAACAATCACTCAGAGTACCTGTAGACCTAAGACAGAGACCTACCGATCCCTCATGTTGTTGGGTGAGAGTGGTGCATCCAGAGCTGTTAGTTTCTTTGCATTGTAGTGCTCAAAGTTTTGCTACCTGTTATAAATGTGGTGCTGCAAGTGACAGAATGCAAGAAAAGGAGGCAGGGCTGGAGGTCAAATTCACTTGTGACACTAGTGGGATAACTTGAGATAGCTGTTTAGTCTGCTCTGGTTAGTTCATTTATCAACAATATAAGCCCATTTACCATTAATTTCTTTCCTCTTTGCCACTCTTACCAAGGGCTGCTAATCACAGCTCCCAGGAATGTAAGTATGAATGATATCCGGACAGGAAGCCCAGTCATGACAGCTCATGTCCCAACACAGACCTACAAACCTGACAGGAGTAGCTAAATACGCTTGAAGCTATTCCATAAAGGAGAAACTAAATACATGAGGCAGATACAATTAATATACTATAACTTGATTTGGCTGCAACCTGTCCTATGCTGAAAGTCAGGAGGGAAAGAGGTAATGAATGCATGTGATTAAATAAACTGATGTTTAGTCCAGATAGCCCTATTATGGCCTGCTGATTCAGTGTGTCATCCCGTTACAATCCTGCAGGCTTTGCTGCCAACTGCTTCTTTTGCTGTATAGCAGGAGGGGATACCATGACCTGTACTGTTTAAACTTGCCCTTCGATTGGTCGTACCGAGGCACCCCACATGCAGAAGGGCCGGCACAGCGTAATAGGCTACCATATGGAACTAAAGGGCACAGGGGCATAAGCAGGGGCTGCGGTGTCACGTTAGGCATATACAGCTTTTTGGAAGCTGTACAATAATAGCAAAGCACACATGCATAACCCAAAAAGAACCTGTCACCCCTCACCCCAAGCTTCCCTCTCCCTTTCTTTCCCTCTCGCTTCCACTGCAGCCATACTACAAAGAGAAAACCAGCTGGTGATCCAAAGGGCAAGGTAGGATGTCGCACTAGGGTGCCAAAAGGGACCAGGTATAAGCAGCCAAGAACAAGAAAGGAAAGGAAGTGGGGGACTACAGGAGGAGACAGGGCACACACACATATGTAGAATTTGTCAGTGTCAGCCGGACGGCAGGGCTACAAGCCCACCACCAAAAGTACGGTCTGAGCCCACAGAAAGTGAATAAGAGGAGACCTTGCCAGCAAAGGTCTCCAGTTTGCAAAGCTCTCCTCACGGAGTGCAAAGGAGCTTTTCTGCATACACAGAACACTCCTGTTTTTTTCATCCAACCCACCCACCCGGAAAAGAAGAAGAAACAAGAGACAGACACAAAAAGAAGAACAGGACACTGTACGTTGGGATAAGAAGGCGGCATGGGCCAGGGGGACATCCACTGGCCCATGTGCCCAAAATCACTTTTTATGTTATTCATGCACATTTTAGTAACACAGTTTCTTTATTGTGATATGTGTAACTGCAATAAAAAACACTGCGTTTTATTGCCAACACTAATCACAATGTGTCAGTAGTTTTTGGGCAACAACCCAGCCAGGCTTATATGAGGAAGTTTAATAACAGAAGGGCCCCAGGGACCATAGCTGCTCCTCAGTTTATGGGCCGGTGTTACCAGGGGAAGCCTGATACTGCCATAGCGGTCAGACTCAATAAACTACGTGACCCCCGACAATGACAAATGGCCAGTGACCCCGAGACACTAACTGCTGGGCCAGCAACTGCAAACCTATGTAGACATAAGTCATCTGCATTACAGATGGGCTTCCCTTGCTCTCTGCCTATCACCTCACTTAACCTCTGTACCAAAAAAGCCAAAGTAGTAGGAAATATTTGTTGACTGTCTACTTTTTTCATTCTGTGAAAAAAAGGAGCAACACATGTTCTGGGGGAGAGGAGATGTTCGAGTGAAATACTTGTTTTCTTTTTGGACACTTTTAGAAAACATTTGTTCCACTAGCACCACTCTGATGGTGCCACCTAGAAAATGCCCACCCACCCTAAAAATAATTGAGGAAACTTGTACTGACACCCCCTCCCGCCCCCTGCACTCCTCCATTGGTGACCGGTTTATCCTGGGATAAAGCTGATGCTGGGCAGCCTGTGTCTTTTCTTCATAGTTTCATATGGTGCATCAAGATCCTAAAGCAAACAGATTCACAATGGCCCATCTTCTTGCTCACCACCCTGCGCATCCCTGATTCCACAGCCTCTGATACCATGGCTATCCTGAAAGAATGAGCAACATTCTTTTTTTGGGCAATCGATGATCCCTTCAGGCATTTTTGTAGGCAGCTCTAAATGTATAAATTATAAGAGGTGCTCTATCACTCTTGACCAACAATCTCATTGGCCCCTGAGTTCTGACACCCCAGATATTCCTTAAACACCTAGACCGGGCATACACCCTCTTTGGTAGTGGCATGTAGCATTGGTCCGAGCCCCTTTTATGTTTTGGTCTGTGTACGGTACTTGGATTCAGAATATCAACAGGACATTCTTCCCCAGAGCGCTGCTCCATTTGCACCACTCTTGCCTTCTCCTCAGACTTCTTCGCTAAGGCCAGTTCACTTACCCTAGTGGCTCCAGAGAAGGCCAGAGTAAAGGTGCATTAGAGATGTATTTTCAAAGTCAATAGGTCTTTATTCAGAGATGTAAATATTGGTTTATGGATCCATAGAAGTTTGGACGGATGAGTTTCATTATGTGGTCGTGGGATGGATTGGTTGATTTACTCGATTGTTTCAATGGATGCTGAAATCTCATTATGTGAAAAAATGTGATATAGTGGTTTTGGTGGTGAACTCTGCAGGGAATGATAGTGCCATTAGGCTTTGCAGGGGTTGATAATCTGCACAGGGTTGGTGGCGAGTGTAGAGATCTCGCGTGAAAAGCAGAAGTGCGGCTCCCACGCTTCCCGCGAAGCAGAGAGCTGGAGAGAAGGCACGGAGCAATTGGCTCCTGTGCGCTCCTCTATTTGACTGACATAAAGGACATTTCATAGACTAGATACTTCCTTAAGTGGAGCAAGGTTGCAGGGCCTGTTGCCCATTCAGTTGAAGCAGTGTTATTATGCAGTTATGAAGCTGATGTCCATAATTGAATAAAGAACCCTAATCAGCAACCCAGCAGCCTCCTGTGTGTTATTATCATTAATATATAACATAATTGGCGACGAGGACCATCACTGAAACCCACGCTCCGCCATGCAAGGAGCAACATCCCCACCGCCTTTCCTGCAAACACCAGGTAGACCTGCCATTCCTTGGCCACAAAGGCAATCATTATTCACCACATATTTAGAGACCTTGGGTGGTGCAGGCTACATGGCAGCGGGACGCAGAGCGATGCTAATGAAGGCCCTGGGCGTCGAGGGCCAAAGAGTGTTTGAAAGTCTCACCCCGGAGCCAGTGGCCGGCGACAATGACAACGTATTTAAGGAAGCTGTGAGAAGAATAGTCAAAAGGTTCGCCAACAAGGAGAACACCGTCCTACACAGGATAAGGTTTTACAGCCGCAAACAGGAGGCGTCGGAACCAGTAGACGATTATGTGACCAAACTGCACGAATTGGCGGTGCTGTGCAACTTCGGAAACAATGCAGAAGGATTGATCTGCGACATGCTAGTGGTCCATACCAACAGCAGAAAGGTGCAAGACAAGTTCATTCTAGAAAAAGAACTGGAGTTGGAGAAAGCCGTCGAAATAGCGAGAGCAGTGGAAGAGACTGCAGGTAGGAGGAAGGAACGCGCAAATGGGTACAGCCCGGCCGAAGTACAAGCGATAGCTTTCCACCCAAAGAAGGAGAAGCCGATCCTTGACACGAGAGAAGGGAAATGGGCTATGAAAGAACCATTCAAATGTCACAGGTGCACAAGCACGAAACACTTGGCCTTTGACAAAGAGTTCCCAGCAAGGGACAAAGAATGCTCAGTGTGCAAAAAGATTGGACATTTCTCAATAGTGTGCCGATGGTAAAACAAAAACGTCACCAGTGTCAACGCTGAACCCAACACGGAGAGGCAATCGTCCTCTGACGAAGAGGGGAGGCCTACTGTTATAATGGTGAACAGCCCACGGGCCAGGAGAGAAAAGCCCCACTGTGCCATCAAAATAAACGGACTGGAAACAAGAGTCATGGCTGACTCGGGCTCTGATCTAACTATACTACCCCTGCGCACGTACAAGGATATGATGGGCACAGAGACAGTCAAAGTGTTCAGCACTCTGCACAAACCCACAGTGTTCGGAGGCACATCCATAGACCAACTGGACTACATCAAAGGAAAAGTGGAGTTCAATGAGAGAGAGAGACCACCACAAAAGTTTCCTTCAGTCAATAAGGCCCATAAGTATTAGGGTGGGATGATCAGGCAAAACTGAAAATTAAGCTAGAGCCTAGCACAGAGGACCAGGTACTATCAGTCAGTTCCAGAGGAGCACTGGTAGCGAGAGAAGATTATCCAAAATTATGTTCGGAAGGGCCTGGACACATGAAAGGCTTCGACCACAAAATACTACTAAAAGCCAACGCAGTCCCAGTCAAACACAGAGTAAGCCCAGTACCTGCGACTGCAAGAGATACGCTCAGAAGTCAACTGGACAAAATGAGGAAAGAAGGCACCATCGAAGAGATTGAAGCATCAGAGTGGCTGAGCCCGGTTGTGCTTATAAAAAAAATAAATTCACAAGAGTTAAGGGTATGTATTGATCTCTGCAGTCTAAACCTGGAAGTAATCGCGGACAGCTTCCCTCTGCCGAGCATAAATGAGTTAATCCTCATGATGAAGGAGGCCAGAGTGTTCTCAAAGTTGGACATGTGGAATGCGTAACATCAAATACAGTTACATAAGGAATGCAAGCCCTGACCGCATTCATCACTCCGTTTGGCACCTATCAGTTTACAAGATGCCTTTTGGCCTATCATCTGCAGCCTCAGCGTTTCAATGGATGATGGACGCGCTACTACAGAATGTCAGGAACATGTCCTATTTCCAGGATGATATCCTGGTATACGCTGCAGACCAACAGACACATGATGCCACGTTGAAGACAGTCCTTACCAAGCTCCAAGAAGCGGGAGTGAAACTAAAGCGCAAGAAATTTGTATTCAAAGCACAAGAAGTCGAGTATTTAGGGTACAAGATATCAGCGCAAGGCATAAGCCCCAAGCAAAACCTGCTGCAAGCAAAAATGAAAGCTCCCGAACCCACCAAAAAAGACGAGGTGAGGTTATTGCTAGGTTTGGCTGAATATTATGCCAAATTTATCCTCAAATTCTCAGAAACCTCAGCGCTGCTTCATGAGCTCCTCAAAAAAGTGTCACAGTACATGTGGCAAGAAGCCCAGAAGAAAGCGGTAGAAAGCATCAAACGACACATAGTAGAAGCACCGTGCCTGCAACCGTTCAACCCAGACTGTTGTACAGTCATGACCACGGACGCCAGCGCATATGGACTAGGAGCCATTCTCACCCAGAAAAAGGGCGACACAGAACATGTGGTTGCATTTGCCTCCAATGCCCTATCACCAGCTGAACAAAATTATTCCACAGTCGAGAAAGAGATGCTGGCTTGTGCATGGGCTGTGGAACACTTCAGGACTTATGTATGGGGAACTAAGTTCAAGTTAGTTACCGACCACAAGCCCTTCATACATATGCTCAGCCCAGGAGGCACCAAAGTGTCAACACCCAGATTAGCACGCATAGCAGCCAAACTGTCAAGACTGCCAGAAGGAAAAGACAATGCCACCACCTTCTTGCAAGAAGAATGCATTGTAGCATCCATTACAGATCTCAGGGCCCCAGACTACCTAGAGCTCAGTGAGAGACACTGGATGGAAGAAGACGGGAAAGACCCCACCATGGTGAGAATCAGGGGATGGATCAAAAATGGATGGTCAGATGAAAGGGCAGTGCCAGAAGGAATGAGACTATATTGGAAAGTGGCAGATGAAATCTCAGAGACTGACGGCATAATCATGAAAACCGACCAAGTGATACCGCCCACAGGTATGAGGAAAACCATCCTGTGTAGAGCCCATGTGGGTCATTTAGGAAACACCATGATGTGACGCAGATTGAGGGAAACCTACTAGTTGCCCTCCATGGATCAAGAGATTTGCACAATGATCGAGAGATGCCACGAGTGTCTCAACAGTGACAAACGCTTGAAGATCAGACAAGCGCCCATGATTCCTACGGAAATCCTCAAAGCTGTGTGGTCAAAAGTAGGCCTGGACTTTATCAGACCACTGGAAGCAATGGTGCCAGAACATCGATATGGCATAGTGTTCGTAGATTACCTATCGAAGTGGGTCGAAGCAGAGTTCGTCCCCAACATCACGACTGCCACCTTGATAGAAGTCCTTACCACCATCTTCCAGAGGGAGGGCTCCGCAGTGAGTTAGTGACAGACAACAGGGTACAGTTAATATCTAGAGACATGCAACTGTTCCTGAAGAAACACAACATTTATCAGAAGAAAGCAGCGTTATATCATCCCCAAGCCAATGGGCTTGTGGAGAGGGCCAACAGATTTATCAAAGGAGCCATCCAATTAGCGACCACCTCAGGAATGGATCCCCTCAAGACGACCAAAGAGGCCATTGCAGCTCACAGACTGACTCCCAACGGTATCACCCAAATCTCCCCATTTCGCATGTTGAGAGGGAGGAGAGCGGCCTCCACACCAGTGCCACCGTGGTTGGACAGAGTAAGAGAAGACGAGGAAGTAGACATGTCGGAAGTAGTGTGGAGAATAGAGAACAGAGAACAGCAAAGCACGCATGAAAAGGTGGGGCGACAGAAGAAGAAGGACAAAACAAGGGAGGGAGGTAAAAGAAGGAGATTGGATCAAAATACGTTTACCGACCAAAGATCAAATGACTGGCTCAAGGTTCAGCAGACCCATAAAAGTGATTCACAGAGGAACCAACCCCGTCCGCACAGAGGACGGCCGCACATGGAACATAGAGAGAGTAGCCATGTTTGAAAAGAGGCAAGAGAGAGAAAATACGCATGAAATACCCGAAACCTATGAAGTACCGGACAAAGAGGCGGAGAGAGAACGAGAGCCGGAGACAGGCAGAAGAGAAGTCGAAGAAGAAGAAAATGAAGCAGATGCACCCATGGTGGAGCAAGAAGATGATCATATGCAGGATGCCACTGGCGAGAGGGATGCCCGGCCGAGAAGGGAACATAGAAGACCGGTGAGATACAATGACTATGTCCTGCAGTAATTCGTTTTGCATTATCAAAGGGAGGTGTGTAGAGATATCGCAAGATCACCTGGTCTCGCGAGATCTCGCGAGAAAAGCGGAAGTGCGGCTCCCGATCTTCCCGCGAGGCAGAGAGCCGGAGAGAAGGCACGGAGCAACATGTGCTCTTGTGCGCTCCTCTATTTGACTGACATAAATGACATTTCAGAGACTAGAGACTCCACTAAGTGGAGCAAGGTTGCAGGGCCTGTTGCCCATTCAGTTGAAGCACTGGTATTATGCAGTTATGAAGTTGATGTCCATAATTGAATAAAGAACCCTCATCAGCAACCCAGCAGCCTCCTGTGTGTTATTATCATTATTATATAACAGCGAGGGAATTGGAAAAGCAGCGGAGTGTTGTGTTGGCGTGGGACAGGCTAAAGAGGGTTGATCTGGAGGGGTCAAGGTGACAGGCTTCACATGAATGGTTTAGGGGTGAAGGAAACACAACGCAGGGGGTTAGAGTGTGTTGGACAACTGTGCCTGGGTGTTGGAGGCATACTATTGGGGTGTGCACATTTTGTGAAAAATGGGCTAACAAACCATACAATTTACAACACGTTCTGTAGGGAAACGCTTGAAAATATCCAATAGATGCAAAGTGAGCAGCAGTACACAGGAGCATTTTACAACAGTTTCATGTTGCCTGTGCCCAACAAAATATGTTATGTTATTGGTCGTTCATACTGAACACATCACCACCAAAGTATTCTTAATGTGCTGAGCATTGTCTGACTGGAAGTGAATTGCAACCATGTGTATGGGAACAACCAGACCTTTGTCTGTGGGTAGAAAGGGAACAGGGAAGAAGCAGTGGGCCAGCCATGTCCATTGTAAAACCCCTTTTATGGAAGAACCCATAATATATGTGAGCTTGCCCACTGTTAAACATATGTTCATAATGGCTTGTGTCCCCAATATATTCCAGCATCGCCCTCGAAAGCCCTCTTTCATGCAGCATTTGCCCGAATCTTTGCCTGTATTCCCCACCATGAACACTTTCATCATCATCATCATCATATAACTTTATCTAGCTGTCGGGCCATCAAAGTGCATCCTATCACAAAATACATTTGAAACTCAGGGTCACAATAAAACACATTCCGACTGGAAAGGTAACAAAAGGGAAGAAATGGGGCATAACCAACCCCATTCAAAGTACCACAGACTCAGTACTCCTGGACCATATTGACCCTGTTGGCATTGACCCAGGGTATGAGGTTCGTGCCAGTTAAGAGAATGTTGGGTGGGGTAGTTCCAGGTAGGTCATCAGATCATTGACGAGGAAACGGACTGCTTGAAATCACGCTCTTGGCTGCCCAACCTACCCACCCACTTCTTCTCAGGACCCCTTTGGCCACTCTCCAGTCCCGGAAAACCAGTTTGGTGGTGTCATTGGGAATCCTGGCTTTTTTGGGACTCTGCAACATCCCGCAATGGCTTTCCTGGAAACAAACGTGCACCCCTTGACAGAAGTAAGCATTTATTTACTATGGCATCCCTTGGTTCAGATTTGTTCTCTGCCAATTTCGGTACCCGTGCAAGAATAATGTAGCGCATTTGGGCTCATCCCTATTAAAGTCCCAAGACATGCTACCTCTAGGCCGTAGGTTGTAAACGCCAGTGTCCCACTTTAATGATGGTTGGTTTGTACACATTTTCTTGATGCATGCGCCTCACAAAATATGACAGAATTGCCACTGTAAAACATTTTCCTGATGCTTTCCCCACAATATATGCCACGATTCCCTAACTTGCACAATTCTAATACATGTCCAAAAATGGCAAATCATCTCAAACCATCTATTACAGTAAAAAGTCTTCAAGTTCTCGGATACATGCACCCACGTTTACATGCGTCCACACCCTACTTTTGTCCCAAAAATACTCCAACTAGATCCTGTTCTCAGGCTGTCAGTGTTGTAATTACCCTGCATTGATTGAAATGCTAGTGCATCTCAAATATTTTGTGGACATACATTAGGGTGAAGGAGTAATGTGGCGAATGATAGCCAGAGACTACCTATTATCAGTCGTTGAAGTCAATTAAAATAAGTAGTGGAACCATGTTCCCTGCTGGCCTGCACTTTCTTCCCACAAATCCCATCTCCACGCCCCCTCCCACTGGCAATACAAACCCCCAAACAAATGCGCCTTCTGTTTAAGGGAACGTTCAGTGCAATGCACTGAAGTACAATTTTTAACTTCTTCCTACAATTTTATTTTAAAACGAAACCATTCCGAACGGTTTCTTTTTAAAATAAAAGTATTAGAACAGTAACATTTAATTTAATAAAAGTAGAGGAGCACTGCTCCCAACCACTCCTGCCCACTTTGACCACTGCCTATTATATGGATAAAACATGGTGTTTGACAAGAGTCTGTTCTTGGCCCATTTCTTTTCTCTCTGTATACTTCTCCTTTAGCCAAGATTATCTCTTCTTTTCGGTTGTCTCATCACTTTTATGCCGATGACTCCCAACTATGTCTATCCTTTTCTTCATTGACACCTGATATAAACATAAACCTCTCTGCCTGTCTCTCTGCGATCAAAACCTGGATGTTGGACCACTTTCTTGTCCTTAACCCATCTAAGACTGAAGTCCTCTTCTTCACCGCTAATACTATCCCTCTCCTGGTCTAACCCTCCCTTTGTCCTCTTTTCCCCTTCACATTTGCTGTTCTCTCTGACTGCCCGCAACCTTGGCCTTCATCTTGATAATAATTGCTCACCATATCTCGATCACATCTTGATCTTGTCATTTTCATCTATTCAACATTTGGAAAGTTAGACCTCTTCTCACCTTCAGTGCACACACAGCTTCTAATCTCTTCTTTAATCTTCTCTCCATTATTCTACTGTTCTGCACTTCTTCTTGATCTTCCTGTTTCTCGTCTAGCTCCTCTTACAGCTCTCTTCAGTTCCTCCATCTGTCTTCTGCATTCCCTACCTATTTGAGACTCTATTTTACCTGATCTGGCCTCTTTTCGATGGCTACCTTTCCACTCTCAACTTAAATTCAATGTTCTCTGCGTGGAATTTAAATCTCTTTATGGACTTGTCCATATCTACCTTGCCTCTCTTCTTTCCTTCTATGTCCCTTCTCATACTCTTTGTTCCCAAATCCACTTTCTCCATGTGCTTCCTCCTGTTTCCGTTCTTTTATTCTACTGGCTCCTGTTCACTGGAATGCTCTCCCTCTGTCTCTGCAGTCTATTCATTCTTACTCAATCTTCTGTGCTGCCCTAAAAACTTTCTTACTTCAACCTTAATTGTATTTTGAGTCCTGTTGTAAGTTATATTGTTTGATGGTATCCACTTTCTCATTTTATTGTATTGTAAATGAGTTTTGTACAGCGCCTTGGCGTAAGGCGCTATATGAATAACAAATAAATATAAATAAATAAAAATCAAATTTGGGTTGGTTTAATAAAATAATGTTCACTGAGAGCGAGGAATCTAGCATTTCCATGCATCACTGCATGCTCTCCCGTTCAGCATTCATTGAGTCCCCTGTTCTGCTCAAAATCTAACCAGCGCTTGACAGGTTACGCAAACATGTGTTTACAGGCAGAGGCGGACAGGAAGGACACCTATGGAGCTGGGCCAGGATAAGGTTTATGTCTAGATACAAACCTCTTTTCACTCAAACATGAGTGCAATGTTTGAACACCTTGCCACAGTGTTCAGATATGTGGAGGCATAGGCCAACATTTTGTGATGAAAAAGTGGTAGGAGTTTCCAAATTTCGAAAATAGTAATTGTCATAGTGATGACATCAGAGGAAATTACATTGCATGATCTTTGATCCAGATGACATCACAGGTAGTGACATTGAAGATGTTAAAATATAAAAGAGCAAATAGTTACTAAAGCAGACAAACAACTGTTTTAGTTAAAAATCATGCTTTAACCTACAGGCTGTCTTGGTAGGCCATGATTCTGCATGCCATATATTACATGTTCCATTGCATGTCATGATGTAATTTCATGATAGTCCAGGGGTACATCAGAAGAACTACCAGGGGCATGGAGCACTACCTTCCTATGCCACTACAGCTACATCTTGCCAGCTACGTCCACCTTACCATAGGTAAAGCTTCACACATAAGGCATAGGCATTGTATGCTAAATGCAACCCCCACAATTCCAGGTGCTGCCATAATATGCCAGGTTTAGTGTCCTGTGTGGGCATACTGCCATCTTATCCCAGTTATACATGTTCTGAGTACCACAATCGGCTACTCTTCGGACAAGCCTCAGCACTGTTTGACCACTATAGAGATGACTGGCGCATTATACAAAACTATTCACATGGCATGCCAGGCATAGTCTTAAAATGTAAGGTGCATCTTGACGTAGCCGAAGCTCCCATCAGATTTAAAAGTAACTTCATATGTCCCAGTAATTTTATTTATTTGTACATGATGCCGTACATAAGTCTGTAGTCGCCGCATGTTAGGTTCACTCAAAACAATTGAATCTAGATAATATTCATGGTCAAGAAGGAGTTGTCTGGCACATGTCATACTGGTGATTTGGAGATTCACACTGGTGAGGCAAGCTGTACACTTTTCAAATGAGCAATGTTGATGTATGCTGTAGAGGAGGAGCCAAAGGCCTCTACCGGACGTCCTGCCCCCATCTTGCCTATATGTTGGAAACCGAATATAGTGACAAGCACGACACCTGTAATGATGTCCATAACACAAGCAGCCTTTGAAGCAAGGTATCCATTGAGAAAACCATTCATTATGTATCTGCGAAAAGCTTATAGTCTCTTGGGAAAGATTGCAAAAGATCCCCGAAGAGCATGCAAAGACGGATGGAAGAGGAGACTGGTAATGTTCCATGATGCAAGGTGACACGCCAAGAATGAATGAGAAGAAGGTGAAAAGACGATATAGAATCTGATGACGAAGTAAAGAATCGAGTGTCCCTTCACGTGCAGAATGAAGATTGCACGTTTGAAGAGCATGGAAGAAAATGCCAACCATTTTATAAATGTACCGATGCAGTAATGCAAGTAGACTAAGATTCATGAAGGTGGGCTATACATAGTTAATAGATTGCAGGCGGTGACAAATATATATATATGTGTGTATAGAATCTGGGATGTCCCATGACGCAAACTTGGACCGGTGAATAGAGGGGCTGAAAGTGTGGCACAGTAGAATAAAGCAGCTGACGGCGAAGGAAGATTCAAGAAGACTTGTCTGGCCCAGTGTTAAGGGTTGAGGCAGCCAAGAAACTGGGTATCTATAATGGAAAGATACAATGATGTGAGAAGCAAGATGGACTCCTGTTTAGGTGTAATCGAAAAACACTAGAAGCACCAAGATTTATTCATTTCATGGTATTAAATAAAACAAAGGAGCTCAGAATGTGGTCTCCAGTCGCATGGACAGGTAAAAATAGACTTTCGGCAAGCTAACCCGAGACCACAAGGTAAGGCCATGCTCACACTCCCTTTTATTCTCAGGCATAGTGATCCATTGCAAGGCTGAGTTCAAAGGCCTAATAGAATGGCAGACAGTAGGAGTGATGAAGGATGTTGGGCTAATTGGGTGGGGAGGCATGACCAGGCCAACCCTCCAGCACCTGGGGTACCAGCTTGCAGGCTGCTAGCGAGTAGAATATTCCAGTAGGGTACAAGCATGCCAAACAATTATAGAGGGCCACATATCAAAGAGCCCTATAGTTTGGGAAGCCAATAAAACATCATGTATTAGTATGGCAATGACTTACACTAGGGATGGGCTTAGCTGTCCACCTGACCCTAGAGATCCAATCACAATTGCAAATAAAACAGTTGTGCTTTGCCAACTTCCTGAGTATGTCTGATTATTGATGTTTGAGTAAGATCTGCATCCCCATCCATCTTAGATACTGTTACACCGTCTTAAAGGGTCTGACGTTCACTGACGAATGAGAGTCAGGCACAGGAGGTGGCAGCAGCTGATATATGTGCTGTGTACCGTATGTGACAACATGATGCAAGGGAGAGGCTGCATATAAGCAGGGTGTTTGACAGCCTGTTCTAAAAAGAGACCACTTGCAACAAGCATTATTTAAGCTCTGACAGGTATTTGCCCAATTTGACAGAATCACTTTATCAGCATTGTCAACATTCGGGCAGCAACCCCCTAGTGTATTCGTGGCTCTACTGGGTGCACGCTGCCACTACCCAACTCAATGGCACGCATGCTATTGAGCTGCCAAGAGTCCAAACCGTGGCCTTCAGAACACACTCTTTTCAGCCCACACGTGTGTACCCCTGGAGCAACCACAGCAGTATGCACTGTGCGCAGCACTCATTTAAAAATGTTGGCAAAAAGAGTTATATGAATCTCATTTGTCTAAAAGAAACAAGAAAAAAACAAACCCTAACTGCACCGACTTTTATAAAATATCTCATTTTACGCTTGTGTTTTGTTTTATTCTTTAATTCATTTTTACAGGGTTTGTTGCAAGATCTCTTAAGTCATTCCTTGTATGTCTACCCCCCTAGCACAGGTTGGATTCAACAGAGATCAACACTGAGGCCCAAAGAAAGGGTGGACGCATTTCTGAGACGCTGTGGGCTTTTCAAGAAAGATGTACTCCCGGAAAGGTGGCTCTTCTGAGTCAGATGGCCACCCTACTAAAAGGAACTGGACCCGGCAGCCACCTGGGCCCAATTAAGGCCCTGGCAGCGCAGGATTACACCTCATAGCTCCTGACAGCTGCTGTCAGTCAGCCTTGACCAGATTCCTTAATTCAGTCACCTGGAAAGCCCCTCTTCATTGTGCATGCACCTCTGCAATTCCTGCCATGACATTATACACTTCCAGCAATTACGGAGCTGACTGAAGCACACGGAGCCATGGCCATAACATCTCAGTACCATACTGTACCAGACTCACGATGCCAGGAGAATATGGTATTTTTCAAATGAAAACGCTGAGAGGAAAGGTTGTACTCATCGAACTTCTTGAATTTATTTAGCTCCATATTTATTGGCACCCACTGTGATGAGTGTCTGCAGCACTAGTCTCTTTTCGCTGGGATTGGAGGGGTGTTTCTCTTTTACAGGGAAACAAAAGCACTGCTGCTGGGTGGTCAGCTGCGGACCATTCTGCCTATCTATTGTGAGGACATCTGTGGGTTAGTTTGCTAGTTAGGCTAAGATCACAGTTTTAGCTGTATCACTTGGCGGTATGCAGTGGTATTGCACAAAATGTGCACCCGCCCCCTCAGCTCCTCCTAGAAGTGCAAGCCATGCCACAGACTCTAGGGCCTGCCTGAGCCACCACACAGGGGCAGAGCACATGATGATCATTCTGCCACATGGGCGCACAATATGCTACACTGGGTGAAAGATGTAAGTACGTTTTTTAACCAAGACAGACTTCTTAGGTCTAGCATAGAAAGAATGGGGGCGTAGCCTGGCTCCTGTTGGCCAAATGTGCCAGCCTGCACTGTGCATGGGCAGTTACATTATTATTCGCATGCCAGTGATGGAGGTAACTGTTGGTGCCAAGCGGGAAGGTTAGTTCTTGAGGGTTCAATGGTGTTTGAAACAAATCAGTTGAATATTTTGGTGGAAGGTCAGTAACATTTCCCACAAATTAGTTACCGCGACTGAAAATAGTGTGGGAGCTCTGCTTATTGTAAGGGGCTTGGGTGAAGGTGAGATCTTCCCATCAAGAACATTTAAAAAAGAATATGTTGAAAGAGTGGATTTTACAGCACACTTTAAAAAAAAATCCAATGTTGGTTTTTCTAAATCTATGTATGTTCACTTATGTATTGTCCCTGGTGACTGTTCCATTTACTCCCCTCCACAACCTCGTCAGAATGTCTTTCAAACTCACCCCATTGTAAGAAGCTCACTGCTTCCCGTCAAATCTGATTTCTTATCTATTGTATACTCTTTTATGATTAAAAGGGCATTGTTGCTCCTGTATTTAAATAAATAAATAAAATATATAAATACATTTTTTGTGGAAAATGATGTTAAAAATACATACAATTTTGCAATTGGTTCTCTAGGGTAACATATGAAAAAAATGCAGTAGGTACCATATCACAAAGAATACAAAGGAGCATTTTACAATGCTTTCATGATGCCTGTCTCTACAACATATACCGTATTGCAACTGTAAATCACCTTCATGAAGCACGATACACCATATCTGCTAGCATTCTCACTGTAAATCACGTTGATAAATCTGTAACCACAACATATACCAGTATGTCACTGTAAATCACTTTCTTGTAGCTGTCCCCATCTTCTATGCCAATTTGGTCACTGCAAAACACTTTCATGAAGCTGCAGCCACAATCTATGCCAGTATAGTCACTGCAAATCACTTTCATAAAGCTTTAGCCACAATCTATGCCAGCATGGTCATTGTAAATGACTCCCTTGAAGCTGCAACCATAATCTATGTCAGTATGGTTACTGTAAATCCTGTTCACAAAGCTGTGGTTTCAATACATGCCAGTGTGGTGACTACAAATTACATTCATCAAGCTGCAACCACAGTGAATAGTGAATTTCGCATTATAACACTTTGATGACTTGCACAAACAGTGTAAATTGGTATTATCATTCTAAATAACTTTCATGATGCAGCCTATAACCCTGCCATGGATTACATGCATGCATAACTCTTAAACACACACACACACATACACACTAAAAATACCACACTCACATTACAATAAAATCAAACATACACACATGCATGCACTTTTGTTTTGCTTACCATCAAGTGCAAATGCTGCTACTTTTGGGGGTCTTCTCTCCACATTGGCATCTGCATGACTTCCTACTTCTGCCCTTTTTGGGGTATACATGTGTTACAGTTCTCTTTCTATGCACATTCGGAGTTGCTTACTCCTTTTCATGGAAGCTGGCCCAAATTCCCTTAGAAATATGCCAATAATGGATCTAAGTACACAACGTTGAAGGTCAGGCTGCACATATTGTCAGGCTTTAGCAGTGTGCTTTGTATTCCATGCAGTTTGATGACCAAAATCATGGGCTCCCTTTCTCAGGGGTCCCTGATACACCAGTGGCTGTATGCTATCCAATGTAAGGACACATTTCAGCTATTAAGTGGCTGGTGAGTGGTGAATTGTGAACTCCTACCATTGTGAGTCCAAAATCACAATTTTAGGAGTTTTCCTTGACTGCATATTATCCATTATGAGGGCAGCTGTTGCCTGTTTGATTGACCGCATCCTATCAATATCACTGCAATCATGTATGCCACTTCAACTTCTCTGTACGAGTCAAGCATTTCTGATAATTTAAACAAAATAGTTTGTGAAAAATACTGCTTTAATTGTGAGGGCATATGTTGTTTTTGTTTTTGGTGAACTGCAGTTCACACAGCAATTTTAACTGTACCCCTTTGCCTTGTGTTCTCTATGTGAAGACATCTGTTGTCTGGGGAACTGCAGCTGTTAAAACTGATATAATATTGTTTCGTCCTCAGTGTATATGTTGGCCTATGCCCAGTCGCTCTGCGAGGAAATCCGCATCGCAAGGTCGCAACCTTAAGTTAATCGAGCCTCCATTTTAGGTCAAAATCGCCATTTTAGTTATTCGTGCAAAGTCACCCCGTGGCCTAAAATGGCCGACCTGTGTTCTCTTGTTCTTACTTTAACCTCTTCAACCTCTGTAGGAGAGTTAATGTCCAACCTGCCTGCAGGCTACATGTTAGGGTCATGTAGACCTTGTCCTTTGTTGACCTCGGGATCAGGGGATTACTTGAATCAGCGATGTTAACCTACAAGTATACAAGAACAATGACGCTGTTTAAACATGTCATACGAAACATCTATTTGACCTGCATTAAAGCAAATGTGTAAAGAGTGTAAAGTTAAACCCAGAGAATAATAGTGTTTGTTAGTAAATGTATTAAGAAATAAACCTCATGCACGAGATATGTAAATTAGGAATGAATCTGGCGCGACCCTAGCCCAGTACATGATTAACTTGTTGGAGGCTGGACATCGTCATGAAGAAATTGTATAAATACGCTGATGTCCAGCTAGCAATTCCTGTTCACTGCTCACATTGAACCTGCTGGTGGTCTCTGTGATGTACTGACGGCCAAATAGCTATTTGTATACTTTGTTTTGTAAACTGTACAGTATTGCAATAAAGATTCTGGGAATCTTTACAAGCCAGTGTTGGTGTATTTCTCTTTGCATGGGGTAAAGGCCTTAATATTGTATTTTCTGATTCCACAGATGGCCCGAATAGGGACCCTCAAGATTGACTTTGTCTCGTTGAAGGTTGGCTCGTCTATCGGAGCGGGATCAGACGGTGCAAACAAAACGGCCCCTCTGGACGAGAAGTGAATTCCTCGGCGGAACAGCACGATCCGATCCCTGAACGGTGAGCTGTAGCCCGAGACAACGTCTTGACGAGGGTCCATATATCGAGGTGGGTAAATTTGCCGAAATCACCAGACACGTGGGTCCTTAGAACTGTTCTTGGTAACCCGATCGGGCCTCCCAGTCCTTTGGTCAGGTGAATCGTGACCTGATTCTTAATTTAACCCTGACAATTTGAATTTGGCGCATTGTACTTGCGAGCACAATTATTTGACCAGGTAACACCAGAACTCTGATATGCCTGGGAAATTGTCTGCCTGCTTCAGGGCATTATTCCGCAGCGACAGACAATCTTTGGAGATAGCCGTCCGGCACCACAGGAGGTAGCCAGCATGTACTATGTACTGTAAGAAAGGCATTGGTAGTATAGCATTTAATGACATTTGGCACAGACAGACCAGACATAATTCTAATCTTCGGTGGCCAACCAATGGTAGCTTTGAAATCCCTGGTATAGAATATTTAGAGTCTGTATTGGTAAAGAAAAAGGCTAGACCTGCAGCATTTGACGCATTGCACAGTTGGAAAACAGAAGCTTTGCAGCAACAAAAGAGTAGAGAGAAGCACATGCGTCGACATATGACGAGTGTCGAAAAGGCACGGTTATATGATCAAAATAAACAATTGGAATCAGTTAGGAACACGGACAGAGCGTTTCAATTAGGCATTCAGAAAATCTACCCTTCGAAAGATTTTCATACGTCCGATGAATTGATTAACAAACTTTTACATGAACAAAGGCCAGATGCCTCTGCACCACCCCCGTATGTCCCTCCTCCTGGTGCTTTGCCTCCTCCTGTTGTTATCCCTCCTCTTATAGTTCCTCCGGTCCACCCTGTTGTTCTTCCTGTTGTCCCTCCAGCCGCCGTTCCTTTGCCTGTCCCCTTGCCTACTCCTATCGACATTCAGAATGTGCCGATTCTTGCTCTTCCAAGTGATTCCGTATCGCTTGTAGTAGACCAGGGAACGGGATCATGTTACGCTCACCTGGTTCCCACAGGGGCGTCGATCGTACCCGGACAGCTCCACCAATGTGATGCGTAGTGAAGAGATGACAGTCTGGACTGGCACGCCTTATCTTGTCTGCTGGACTCGTAGAAGTATTCTCCTGCAAGTGGAGAAAGGGATTTAGCCACCCGTGGACTTTAGTGATGGCCCCCCCAACTGTTCTCGTTCTCCCCACTAATCACCTCCGATATCCCCTCTTGGTAACCTCACCTTATGTTTTTAAATGATGAGCTCTCCATCCTGCATGGCATGCAGGGGCGCGCAGATACCAGTTACTTCACTGGTTTGAAGGTACTGGAGGAGTTCCGGAGGAATATTGACTCCAGTGTCTACAAAGTTCGAAGAGTTCAATATGTCCGATATTCACTCTGGTTCCATTCCCTCGTTAGGTTGCAGCTGAGTCCAAAAGAATATTCCCTGGAGGCAGCTGATGGCGTTCAGGTAAGAGTCTGTATTACCATACACTGTCCGGTAAATGTTGCATGAGCTTAACTTGCTGTTTTGTCTCCCTTTATAGGTGCGGCATAGAAAGATGCAGCGAATTAAAGGATAATACCTCCGGTGGTAAAGCAGGTAAGCCTATGGTGGCAAAGAGATTGTCTTTGTCGGTTTTCTCGGCTCACCTTGTTATTCCTTTTGTTTTCCCCCCAGGTGCTGGGTTTCAACGAAGAAAATGATGGAGGCAGCGCCGAGTTGAAAGATGCGGTGGACTGGTGAGTATAACGCGGCGCACTTGCTGGCAAAGCGACGCATGCTGAAATAATGTTCTTTCCAGGCTCGGAGATGTGCTGGGTCCGGAATCAGGTAAGGAATCAAATAATGTCCGTGATCTAACCTCTTCTCCTTTCTTTTCCTTTTGTCTAGGAGCTCCGGATTCGAGGCGGGCGTGGCAGAAGACTGGATGCTGACTTGCAGACACAGTAGTGAGCGTTACGCTGCTGGATGCAGAATAACACAAAGCATGAGTTGCTGTTCGGGCGTGGTTTAAATAGCCTGCAAAGTAGGCCCAGGTAAGAAGTTCCCCAGAACCACACCCGAGTAAAAAATAGTCCCTGTAATAAAATAGTCCCATCCAGGCCTCACGTTGGCTTGGACTCATTTGCAGCATGGTCTGCATAAGGTAAGTAAAGTCTATGAGCCTGGCGCCTAAGGCGCCAGGACTGATTTCTATGATGAGCCTGGTGCCTAAGGCGCCAGGACTGAATCCAAACAGCCCCCAGCCAGGGCTGTTGGGGTTTTAATGAGTATCTGGATGCCTGCTCCCGGGGATGATGGACTCGATCCGAATGCCCGGGGGTAGGCATTATGACAGATCAAGGGTTGTGACTCGTAATACTGTGTCCCAAGATAAAAAGAATGAATTGATTGCTTGGGCTAAACATTGTATGGAGAAGGGTGAACAAGTGGATGTTTTTTCCACACTCAAAAATGTAAAAGGTATTCCCAAGAAAAATGTTTTCATTGAAGGGTTAGGAATTCAATTGAGCATAATGTGGAATAGATTAAACGATGTAGATGTCCCACAAGGGTTACGAGATTTGAACGCCTTAGCGTTGTCTAGAGATACTGCGGAGAAAGTATATGAGCATGTCAAGAGGATTTTTGTGTATAAAAAGGAGTTGGAAGAGTTACAGAATGAAGAAGTAGATGATGATAGTTTAGGTACTATGTTCTTACAGAAACGGTTTTCTCCTCACTGTGAATTGATAGGTGAAGAAGCACGAATTTGTACAAAGGATGCGATAAGATGGATTTCGGATATGTTGATAACTCCAGATGAAGTATATGACACGTATGGTCAGTATACGTTAGAAATGCAAAAGAAAGTGATTCAGGTTATGGTAGAATACCTGCAGAATGAGTGTATAAAAAGAAAGATTTGTTGTCCCGCAGAATTGTTGAGTGTTTATAAGAGAGCTTTTTCAATGGATACCTCTTCGACTGCCTTAGCGCTTGATTTGGCCCTGTTGCTTAGTAAGCGTTCGGAGCTGCCTACTTCTCAGTTGCCTATGAGAGAGGTTGCTCCGACATTTGTCCCAAAAGTTGCGATTGCGGCCGATGCTGCACGAGGTATACTCGCTGTGGACATCCCTGCACATTATGTATCGCAGTTTGTTCACGTCCCGTTCTCAAGACAGGAAGTGAACACCATAAAGCAATCTATTCCTGATATAAGAAAGAATCTGACGGGGTTCTATAAAGAAATAGAGTCGGTCTTACAATCATCGGTATTCACCTTAAGTGATATTGATTTATTATTTCCCGTGCTCCTGCCAGTTGATTTGTGGAAACAGATTAGGACTGTAGACGATGTACCTGGGTTTGGAGATACATGGGATAACATGGTTAGGCTCGACAGAGAAAGAACAGCTGGCGAGCGACCGCCTCAACTGATATTAACTTTGCCTGATAGGATTATTGTGAAATTGAAAACTATAGTTCCTGAAAAAAGGATCATTTGGGACAAGCTTACGGCCTGTGTCCAAGGAAAGTCTGAGGGTGCCACCGAGTTCTTCAATCGGTTTGAACATGTATTTTCAGATTTCAGTGGACAAGACTTAGGCACAGAGTCAGGGAAAAGGCTGTTTGTCGACAAATTTGTACGAGGATTGCTGCCTGACATCCAATTACAGATTATGTCCACCGAAAGCGCTTGGCAGGCGAAGTCTCAATCAGAAGTACTGCACATGGCTCAGTACTATGAAAATTGTGTAAATAATTAAAAGGAAAAACTTGAGAAAAAAATGGGTGACCTAAAAACAAAAGTACTATTGCAACAGATTGTTAGAAACCCTAGAGGACGTAATCAATTTAGAGGTCAATAGATTTCACAGGGAAGTACGCCCCTAGCGCCGGTAACCATTAACCAGTGTGCCTATTGTCGACAGGAAGGTCACTGGCGCGCACAACGCCCGACCTTGCAGCAAAGGTCATTTGGGAACATGGGTAGCCGATCCAAAGGTCGCCCAGGTGTAGGGGGCCCTGGTAGAGGTCAGTTTGCACCAGAATCACAGCAACCTTCTTCACAGGATAAACAAGTATCGAGTGTGGATAATAGAAACATTTTTGATCACCCTTCTGCCGCGTACCTCTCTGAAGAGCTCCCTTTGATGACATTCTGTTTCGTTAGGATTGCCCGAAGCAGGAATGGAACCAACGCCTATTCCCGTTCATCTGAAAGGCCCCTACGTTTAGATGGCGGTGGGAAATAGGAAGCATCTATTTTTAGTAGATACGGGAGCACAAAAGTGTTCCATTGACCATTCACGGGTTCCAAACATTCCCCTGTCAGGGCAGTCCAACGTTTCTGTAGGGTTTTCAGGCACACCTGTAGTTTGTCCGGTCACTTTGCCGGTACAGATAATACTGGGTCCCTTGACGGAGCAGTGTCCATTTCTACTTACTACAAACTGTGGGGAGAATTTGCTGGGGTTGAATTTGTTGAAGGAATAGAATGCAGTAATACATTGCTCCCCGGACGGAGTTCGGTTAACAATTTCTCCTCAGCAATCACTCGCCTCTCAGTTTTTGACTCAACCTTCACCGCCAGAAATCAGTAACATTTCGGAATGCTTATGGGCAATTGATGATAATGATGTGGGCATTCTTCAAATTGAACCTGTTAAAATTATTCTGAAACATGGAGTAAAATTGCCTCGCATCCCGCAATATAAGATCTCAGTTGAAGGCGAACAGGCTTTGAAATGTATATTTTCTGATTTTGTACACCGTGGAGTAATTGAGGAATTTACAGGTAGTGTGTGTAATAGCCCAATTTTGCCAGTATATAAAAAAGGTGATAATGCGATTCCCTTTCGATTTATAATTGATTTGCGTGCTATTAACAAAATTGTGGCTCCTCAATTTCCCATTGTACCTGATGTTACCACGATACTAACTATGATTCCTGCTTCTGCCACTCACTTTAGCGTTGTTGACCTTAAAAACGCGTTTTTCAGTATTCCTATACATAAGGATAGTAGGTATTTGTTCGCGTTTAACCTAGGTGGACGCTCGTTCACATTCACTCGTGCACCACAAGGGTACACTGAGAGTCCAAGTATTTATAGTAGAGCATTGAAAGAGCAACCCGATACACTCGAGTTGCCTACTACTTGCACGTTACTACAGTATGTAGATGATCTCCTCTTGGCTGCTGATTCTGAGAGTGCCTGTAAAGAAGGCACTGTGTTGCTGCTTTGTCATCTAGCAAAACAGGGACACAAAGCTTCACTCAAGAAATTCCAATATTGTTGTCAGGAGGTCACCTATTTAGGCTATCTCCTGTCAAAGGAGGGAAGAAAGTTGACACCTAAATGGATAAAAACTATTTCTGGCATGTCTGTCCAAAATCCGCAAAAGGAACTTAGAGCCCTGATAGGTATGGCTTCTTGCTGGAGATTGTGGATCCCTAACTTTTCGTTAACGATTAAACCAATGCTAACTTTGACAAAGAAGGGCATTTCTTTGCCATTGCCATGGACTTTGGAACACCAGACAGCATTTGATTTGCTCAAAACCGCGCTGTGTTCGGCACCGGTATTAGGAACTCCAAATTATGAAAAGGCCTTCGTGTTGTATGTGCATGAACGTGATGGATGTGCTTTGGCTGTGTTAACACAGGAACATGGAGGGAAGAATAGGCCCTGCGGCTATTTCTCATCCATCCTTGATCCTGTTGCATGCGCTTTGCGGAGATGTTTGAGAGCTGTCGCTGCTGCTGCATCTGTAAAAAAGAGCGAGGGAATGGTCCTGGGTCATGCGTTAACCCTAATGGTACTTCACTCTGTAGATATTTTATTGAATCGAACTCAAACGCAACACCTCACTTCCGCACGATTGACAAGATACGAATTGATCTTGTTTGCTCCCCACATTCAAATTCAGAGGTGTTGTGTATTAAATCCGGCTGAACTTTTACCTGTCCCGCAAGATACTGTTGATGGTGACGAAACGTCACACGATTGCCTTTACACTACAGAACAAGAGACTAAAGGTAGAATTGATTTGAAAGACACGCCTTTGAATAGCCCACAAGGAGAGCTATTTTGTGATGGCTCTTGTTTCAAACTTCCGAATGGTACATCCACGGCTGCTTATGCCGTCACTACTTTAAGCACGATTGTGGAAACCAAAAGAACTATGCATAATTCCACGCAGGCCGCAGAAATTATAGCATTAACTCGAGCTTGTGAACTTTCTGAAGGGCTTACGGTAAATATATATACCGACAGTCAGTATGCCTTTGGGGTAGTTCACAACTTCGGTAGACTGTGGAAAGAACAAGGTTTCTTGACCTTACATGGCACGAAAATACAGCATGGCACTTTAATAGTGCAATTACTTTCAGCGCTCGCACTCCCTGTTCAGCTACCCATTGTAAAATGTACAGCACATCAAAAGGTTACAGATGATATAGGAAAAGGGAATGCTTTCGCTGATCAGATAGCTAAACAAACTGCCACTGATTTTAGTTCAGAAATGTATACTGTAAGAGAAATTGTAAATGTTTGCACTTTTGGTGAAAGTATCGATTCTGTAAAAGACATTCATGCAGATGCTACTGTAGAGGAGACCAAGAAATGGGTCGAGGGTGCAGGGATATTGGATGGTGATGGGTGTTGGGTGGACAATGTTGAAGGAAAATGGTTACTCCCTGACGCCTATATTACAATGATGGTCATTATGGCTCATGGTCCGACCCATGTCTGCGCGCGTAAACTGACTAAAATGTTACACAGTGTATGGGCCAATGATAACATTTTCAAAATTGCGGAGCGCTTTGTCCAAGGGTGCATGGTCTGCTTGCAGCACAATGTAGGAAAAGGTACCTCGACTCCTAGAGGAAGTTTCGCTCCACCTTCTGTTCTGTTTGAAGTTATCCACTTTGATTTTATTGAGATGGAACATTGCAACAATCTTACATATGTGTTGGTTGTCATTTGTGCATTTAGCAAGTGGGTTGAGGCCTTCCCTGTTAGAGATGCAACGGCCATAACCACGGCAAAAACTCTGTTGAAAGAGTTCTTTCCTAGGTTCGGGCTGCCGAGAGTCATCTGGTCGGATAATGGGCCACACTTTATCGCTGCTGTAATCCTACAAATATGCGAAGGATTGCAGATTGATAAACGGTTCCATTCGGCCAGACATGCCCAAAGTGCCGGATTAGTGGAAAGGCATAACGGCATTATAAAGAACAAGCTCACTAAGACGTGTGCTGGCACCAGGTTAAAATGGCCGGACGCCTTACCGATCATGTTGCTGTCGATGAGAACAACCCCTCAAACTAATACTGGGCTCTCTCCCTTTGAGGTGGTAACAGGGAGGCCTGCTAATATTTGGGGTATGCCAAAAAGTTGCTTGTTGCAGGATATAGAGAATGTGCTTGTTTCAGATTACTGTAACCAGTTGACTAAAATATATTTTCAATTTATCACCAGGTGCGAGAGGCATTACCTGTACGGTACGAGGGTCCTGGTCACAGTCTAAGACCGGGGGACTGGATCCTCACGAAAGTTTTCGAGAGGTTGTCTTGCCTTGCACCTCGGGGGAGGGTTCCCTACCAGGTCCTTCTAGTCACCCAGACTGTTGTGCGGGTAGCAGGGCGAAAGAACTGGATCCACGCGACACACACCAGACGGATCCCGCAGCCAGTGCCATACGATACAGAAGACACAGAATCCCTTTCCAATGCTGTAACCAACGTGCCCGAAACAGCAACAATCAACAAGAGAGTATCGGAGACCGTTCCAGAGTTCGTAAGGCCAGACAAAACGGCCATCTTGTCTCCGCACTCTCCAACAGTGGTACTTCCGGATCAATAATTTCCTGATCCCATTTCCGTTCACTCGCCACCTCCAGTGGGAAGTGACGACATACTTTTTTCTGACCCTTAAGTATCGGAAATTGTGAAATATAATTTACGTCCAAGAAGATAGACATACGGCACGGTTTGACTGTGCAATCGAGGAAATCATTTGATGGCTTGCCTTTTGGCCCGACTGTACGAAAGGATTCTGTTGGCTAAGGGTTGTGGGAAAGACATTAAGAAGACGCGCGACTGGAGTCGCCAGCAAACAAACAATTGGTGTTTTTCGATTGAAGACGACGATGCCTGCACCTGCTACTCCTAGCACTGAACTTTTAGATAAATATGTGGCTAGCAGAGACAATGAACAAGCGTGTAAGGGGACCCCGAAAATGTATTGTTGTCTTTTTAGTAATAATAACTGGGTTTGTAGTAACTATTGGTTTTGGGTTATGGTATCTGGAGGAAGCATATCCGCTAGAGGACTTTTTACCTGTTGAAAATGTATCTGTTTTCCCCACTCCTTCCGTGCAATTGCATACCTTGTCGCCTAGAGATTCTTCGCATAGACGGAATTATCAGAATAATACTCTTTTGTTAATAATGAATGCCACTCATGCAATTTTGAATAGGACCAAATGCTGGATCTGCTCATATCTACCACAACATGGGGATAAGGGGCTAGGTTGGTACATTCATCCTTTACCTTTGACAACTGCTTGTTATGCTTCTCTTAGAGCACTATTCTTTGGCCGATGGAATGACAGCATCTTGGGGAACTTTGATGGTACAAATTTGAATAGTTTTGAAAAACGTGTTTTGATGCCCCTGGGATGCTCGCTTTTTGCAAATAGGAGTAAGCCAAACGTTGCTTCTGTTAGGCCCTCTGATAGATTTTCTCGTCCTTTTCAGTCTTTGATTTCTTTCAAAATGGCTCCTATAGGCAATAAGGATGCCACGACTCCATCTTATTCTGTTAACCATAGCCCCGATTCAGTTTCCTTCTGCATACAGAGGAATGGAACACAGTCAATGGGTAATTTTAGAAAATGCGCCAACGTTGCGAATTTGACTAGTGAGAACAGACCTCTGTACGTAGGTGAACCTGTCTATTTCGTTTGCGGTAATGTGGCATTTCCATGGTTGCCCAGGGATTGGCAAGGAACCTGCTATTTAGGGATTTTATTACCTGGAGTATTTATTGCCAGTACTGCAGAAATTTCGAAGACTCGTCCACGACGAGATCTGAAGGGGGATACTCCAGCGCAAACTCTAGGAGACATCATGAAATCCTTTGTGCCATTTTTTGGGCAAATTACGAATTCAGAAGATATCAGGGGACTAGCGAGCGTACTGGAGAGAACCATCAACCGGACCACTGACATACTCTATAATATGACGTTAGAACAGAAAGCGATAAGATTAGTAGCTCTTCAGAACCGGATGGCATTAGATGTCATTCTGGCAGAGCGTGGAGAAGTATGTAAATTAGTGGGGTCCGCTTGCTGCGTTTACGTACCAGACTCCTCTCCAACAATCTTTAGGGCAATCCAAAATCTACATGTTCTTAGTTTGGATGTACATGTTCCTGAGGGAAATTGGGAACTTAGTGCATGGTTTTGGGACCTCCTACGGTCATGGGGATGGAAGTTTTTTTCGGCCCTACTGATTATCTTAGGTAGTTTTCTATTCCTTTGTTGTTGTATACAGTGTCTCCCTGGTATATGTTCGGTATTAGGGGGGTGTTGCGCGCAAGCAACAAGTGTATTAGGGCATAAAATATACGCCCCAGATAAGGTTTCCAAGGATTATGTGTTGAAAGAAACTCTAGTGTCTGATCTGATGGCAATAGATATGTCTGATAATGATTTGGGGTGTATAGACATTGAAATGTGGAGTTAGTCGTAAAGTGATTGGAAGTAGTTTAGCGCTTGGCATAGGCCAAAAGGAGGGTTTGTTAAAACTGATATAATATTGTTTCATCCTCATTGTATATGTTGGCCTATGCCCAGTCGTTCTGCGAGGAAATCCGCATCGCAAGTTCGTAACCTTAAGTTAATCGAGCCTCCATTTTAGGTCAAAACCGCCATTTTAGTTATTCGTGCAAAGTCACTTTAACCTCTTCAACCTCTGTAGGAGAGTTAATGTCCAACCTGCCTGCAGGCTACATGTTAGGGTCATGTAGACCTTGTCCTTTGTTGACCTCGGGATCAGGGGATTACTTGAATCGGCGATGTTAACCTACAAGAACACAAGAACAATGACGCTGTTTAAACATGTCATACGAAACATCTGTTTGACCTGCATTAAAGCAAATGTGTAAAGAGTGTAAAGTTAAACCCAGAGAATAATAGTGTTTGTTAGTAAATGTATTAAGAAATAAACCGCATGCACGAGATATGTAAATTAGGAATGAACCTGGCGCGACCCTAGCCCAGTACATGATTAACTTGTAGGAGGTTGGACATTGTTATGAAGAAATTGCATAAATACGCTGATGTCCAGCTAGCAATTCCTGTTCACTGCTCACATTGAACCTGCTGGTGGTCTCTGTGATGTACTGACGGCCAAATAGCTATTTGTATACTTTGTTTTGTAAACTGTACAGTATTGCAATAAAGATTCTAGGAATCTTTACAAGCCAGTGTTGGTGTATTTCACTTTGCATGGTGTAAAAGCTTTAATATTGTATTTTCTGATTCCACACAGCCTTCAATAGCCATTAAATCAATGTGTGCAGTATCACCTTTTCTGCAGGAGTCACCTGCAGAAGATTAAAGGCATGAATTTTAAAATTGAGCCCAAGAAAAACAAGGCTACAATTGAATGCTATTGACTGGGAGTGGTATCCAGTCATGTTTCTCGAAGCACAAACTTTCAAATACAAATCCTGAAAATACATCCTTTCGAAAAACCATTCTTTCGAATAGTCATTCTTCTGAGAAAAAAAATCGAATATGATATCTAAATGATGGTAAGTATTAGTGCATGGCTGGGGCCAGGGTTAGGGTTTGGTTGGGGCTTGGGTTAGTTTAGGGGTTAAATTAGGGTTAGGGTTGGGCTAGGGTTAGGGTTAGGGTTGCGGTTGGGGCTAGGGTTGGGGCTAGGGTTATTTTAAATGTTAAAATAGGGTTGGGATTTGGGTTAATTTAAGGGTTACATTAGGTTAGGGTTGGGGCCAGGGCTAGGGTTAGGGTCAGGGTTGAGGTTTGGGTTAGGGTTGAGGGGGTTCGGGGGAACCCTCCAATATACACAAAGGGCCTCATTACGAATGTGGCGGAAAGGCAACAATGGTGGCGGTAGTGCTACCGGTGCCGTTGTTACCCCTCCGCCACATTACGAGTTCTGCTTGCCGGAGCCGGACGGCACGCGTGGTCTGACCAGGCGTGCAGACCGGCAGCCACAAGCAGAACTCATCATTGCACCGGCACCGTTCTGAACGGTGGCGGGGCAACCGTCCTCCCGACCCCCATTCTGACCAATGGGGCAGAATGGGGATTGGGAAGCCGCCCATACCGGCACCTGCGAATGGGCAATTACTGGCCCATTCGTCTCATAATGGGCCGGTAATGGCCCATTCACGGGTGCCGGGGCCGGTAGCGAGTTTGGCGGTAGTCGTGCCCTTAATAAGGGCTACTGCCAAACCCGTAATGAGGCCCACACACTTTAAAACGTTACAAGGGGCTGGCCAGTGCTGAAACTAATTGATGCCAGCGAGAACATCTGCCGTTTTTGTATGGATCCTGCAAACGCAGAAACACTGAAACATGTTATTGTCTACTGTCCTGCATTATATGTTATACGTTGTAAATACTATTTCCATTGCTTTACAACGCAAACTGTAACTGATATGGAAGAATTATGGCTATTGATTTTTGGTACAAAGAGAATGTCAATTAGATTAGCTACAACAGGCTTTTTAAATGAATTATATCCAAGGTGATTGTGAATGCTGTCATGAGAGAATGGTGATAGAAGGGAAAGAAAGAAAGGAAAAAAAAAATGAGAGAAAAAGGGGAAAAAAAAAATGCTGCTGCTACTAAAATCTTTTATATATTGGGTGTCAGGTGCAAAATTTAAAAATGTGTTATATATTGATGAATTGAATTGTAATATGTTTTTGATATGTTTTATCCATTTTGTAATTGTTGAAAGGTTGTTCCATACAGCCAAACAATAAATAATAAAAACAAAAAAAAATAACGTTTTAAAGTTACAAAAGAAATCATTGAAATACTACTTTTAATGGTTTAGGACGATTGTCCCGAAAACTAATGGTCGCAATGACCATTTGTTCTAAAAATGCTACCACCAAAGGTTCGAACACCAAAAGTTCCAACCTTTGATGGTAGCATTGTAAAAAAAAAACAGGGGCTGCGGGAGTGTCCTCCGCATCGCCCCACTCACTATACTTCATGGTGTAGTGAGTGGGTGTTGCGGGGGACACCCCTGCAACCTTCCGTTAAAAAAAAACAAAAAAAACAGGGGCAGCGGGGGTGTCCCCCGCATCGCCCCGCTCACTATACTTTATGGTATAGTTAGCGGGGGCTGCGGGGGACACACCAGCAGCCTACCGTTAAAAAAAAAAAGAAAAGAAAAGGACCCTGCAGCGCCGGTTCCCAAACACGGAAGTGAAAGGGAGCTGCCGCTGCACGGAACCAGCGTGAAGATGAAGGTAAGTGGGTTTTGTTTATGTTGGGGGTGTGGGTGGGGGTGTGCTGAGGGTGTGGGTGTGGGTGTGTTGTGGGTGTGTTGTGTGTGTGGGTGTGAGAATGTATGTGTGTTCGCATGAGAAAGGTGCAAACATTTGGTAGTTCGCACCGTCTTCGTGCAAACGATTTGCCCGCGGTACTTTCAGCCACGGGCAAATCGCTTGGATTCCTTTTAACATGTGAAAGTGCATTTGAATTGAAACCAGCCCATGTCTATTGTCGATGGATTGGTTTCAAATGAAATGCATTTTTGCATGTTAAATATAGCTTGAAAAAAGCTTTTTTTTCCAAAACTTTGTTTTTGACGGTTTTGTGATTCGAAACATTTTTTTTTGAGAAAATCACTATAAACCCTGGGAGTGTATGCATTCTATTATTGAACCAAAGTGAAATGACACATGTAAGTTAAAAGCATCATAAATGTAAACTAAGCATGGAAACAAAACATGCTCGTAAAAGCATTATTAAACACACCACTCTGCAATACATAGTGTTCTACTCTCAGCATCATTTTCTTTTTTTAAAATCATTGTACAAGCATCAATAAAACATAGCAAGCTCTTTAAAGTACCATTTAGCAAATCTCTCCACACTTTTAACAGCTCCACTGGCCACTGATGTGCGAGAGCTTTCGGCAGGGCATACTGGTCTAGCCTGAAGCAGCTAATGGATATCAGTGACCCTCTCAATGTATTGCCATTTGTCTGTCAGTAGGCGAGCAAAACCTGCTTGGTAACGAACAATTCTAACCCCAGTAAGACCTACAAAGTGCAGCTAACATACTTGTGCGAAATGCTCTGAGCTATGTTGCTAATCATTTGTGCACACAGCAATGCCTTCCCCCCTTGATATATATCTGATCAGATTGAGGGCATTAAACTGTACTCTTGTTGATGAAATGGGCCCACTGAATACCCACTCCTACTAGCATTGGAAATAATTCCAAGAAGTAGATGTTGCCTCTAATAAAACTTTCACTCTAGTTAACTTGCCGCTTTTCGATACACCATCACTTTCTGAAAATAGGCAGAAAGCCTAAGCATTCAGACACATCTATATCACGCGCGAATGCTTTGCTACTCACCTCCAGCCTTCCCCACCGTGACACCCTATTACATTTCTCCAAAAGCTCTTCCCACACCTGCAGATTCTCCTTGATACCTTTGCCAAGACTAGTGAAATGCTGTTTGTGCTTAGTGCTCCCAGTCCCCTTGCCAGCCTCATAGAGAGGAGTTGTTCCAGAAGACACGCCTGGGTTGCAAAATGTAGTTGTTCAGAGTGTAGGTCCATGTGTGTCAGCACCCCCTTCTTATGTAGCAGACGATACAAAAGAGGGAGTACATTGGGGACACCACGCTTCACAATTACCAGCTGCAATCTTCTAAAGTGTTGTATTTATTTTCTCTAACCAGCTGCTCAATAAGGTGTGTGTTATGGGTCCTGCCACTAACTCTTTAAGAGATCCAGCATCAATGATGTCTTCTATACGAATTCTAACAGTCAAAGAAAAATGATACACGTCTTGGCAAATAGTTCGAGCTTTGCACTACGAATAACTTCTTGAGGTGCTTAAAAAATATAAATAATCACAATGGCACAAGAATGCAATTTGAAATTAGAATTAGTATACAAGACCTAATTGATGGTGGCCTGCTTCAGGAAAGAGCTGGAGCGCTTGTGCCAACTTGAATTAGAAATGTCATCAGTAGGGTTTAATCCAGAAAAAAAATGTCTAATAAATGTCTTTTTAGGTCCAAGTAACAAGCAAAACTATCATCATGGCTTTTAATCTAACTAAACAAAATACATGAAACGTATTTACTATTTCATTTCTTTTATGACCCACTGTCCAGTTGAAAATAAGTTGTCATTACGCACAAATTATTATCACAGGTGTCAGTTGTGTTATTTCCTTATGTAGAATGTAGTATATAGCCATAAAAACCTTTCCAGCTGGAAACCTTAATCACGAATTCAACTGTATGCCCCTAGAAAAGAGACACGTGTCAGGCCCTTTGCACTTGTCCACTGCCAGTGGCTCTCCCAATCTCTGAGACATGCAATCAAAGTTCACGTTCTCTCCTGCATCTCTATTCAAGGAAGGAGTTGAACCTTTGAAATAATTCCCACAAAATGGCACACCCAATAGGTAAACATTTGCTGAAATAAATCACAATAGCAGGTTCTCACAGATGGCCCCTAAAATACCAACATTAGTCTTGAATACAGTTCAAGTATTTTTAATTTTCAGACTGGTCAAAGGGCTTGCTAAAGGCCACCCCTCTCTCTCTGTCCTAAAGCAGGCCATTCCCTCCCTAACATGGGGATCCCTCAACCCCAGGATTGCCACTAGAGATCGGTAACCCCATCCATCTAAAATGCTGTCTATCTGGTGGTGCTGGCCTACAGGCAAACACTGTCGCTCTCTGAACTCCCTCTAGGAGCAATTCATTTGGTCCCTTCCCCAAGTTCCCCAATGCAATATAATGTGTTAGCACCTTTCAGACACTCAGTCCTCACTTGGTCCTTTCCTTCCAGGCCCTGACAGAGGAATAGCCTAGATTGTGTAACATGTGGGGCCTGGAGCTAATGCAGCAGGACCCACCCTAAGGGGAGCACACAGAGGGAAGGGGGCTTGTTCTGGCCCTGGCCGGAAGCACAGGATTGATCGAACGTAGCAAGGAAGCACCAACCAATCAACGGTTGTTTAATGAGTTAAAATTGGGCATGTTGCAATACACTTTCTGTGATGAATTAGGTAAAAATCCACACATCGTTCAATCGGGTTAGTCAGGTAAGACATGAAAAAAGTTCATTAGATGCCATGCACAGAAGCATTTTCCAAAGTATTTCCATAATGCCTGTGCCCACTATATGCCAGTACTCTCAAAGTTTAAAAAACATTTTAATCCTGATGGTGCCCACACATGTCCATTCTGATGCACCTATATATGTCAGTAACCCCACATAAGAAAATGCTACTGTTTGCATTGCCCATAATGCCAGTATTGATACGATAACAAAACATGTTCACGCTGGTCCACCCAATATATGACACTATCTCCACTTACGAGCATAATCCTGTTGGCCTTGCCTTAAAGTCAGTAGAAAAAAAGCCACGCCACTGTAAGAAAACATGTCCTTACATTCTACACAAATCCCATCTCCCCATATAAGAACTCAAAACATGCTGTATTTGTCCTCTAATGCTAGTAAAAAATAGCATGACCATGTCAAAAAATGTTCCATGCTCCAATGCCTCTCCACGGGCCACATCCTTTTACACTAACACACACACACACACATGCACAGACACACGCATGCACAGACAGACACACAGACAGGTACACACAGACACACAGACACACACAGACAGATGCACACACAAACACACACAGATACACTCACACAGATAAACACACACACATAGATATGTACAGGGATACACACACACCGCATTCACAGACACACTTGCACTGATGTGTACCATTCACACCGTATTAATTATGTGGGGCGCATTCAAATGCCCCAAACTGAAGTTCTTTTCACATGAAAAGCAGGAATTTTCAACACTGAAACAAAAACAGCTTTGGTTGTGGCTGCAAGTGAAAACTGAAGGTCCCTTTTACCTGAAAAGCAGGATTTATTAAACACTGGCACACAAAAGGCTTTGCCTGTGGCTGCAAGTGAAAGCTGAAGGTCCCTTTCACCTGAAAAGCATGATTTTTAAACACTGACCCCCAAAAGGCTAGGCATGTGCATTTGCAGTTTAAATGTTAAAAATGTACCACTCTTAACAGGAAAAATGTCAGGGAAAAAACATGGTGCGTGTTGACAAAAAGTAATGTATGTTATGGTTTGCATACCAAATACCAGTGACATTTGAAAAGCCACTTTGTTTTCAATGGGAACAGTTCTGTAGGCAAGAGGCAAACCATTGTGATGGCTGTTGGACACATGTCACAAGGAACTTCAATACTGAAAGGCTGGCATCCTAGTATTTACAACTGCAATACAATGTGGCATGCTCTGGAAGGTGTGGAAAGCCACGTGTTCTTTAGACTGGCTGTCTCTGCAGGACCATTTTGCCTGTCTGATGCATAACCAGAATGTAGACAGTAGGTGTGAGGAGGGGAGCTGTGAAGACAATTTAATTAAGGGAGCCTGAAACTCCAAATACAACAGGTAACCCACTTCAAAGAGACTGATAAAGAAAAAAACTCTGGTTACAGGCGAATACAGTGAGCCAATATGTCCTGAAAGCAGGAGAATTGGCATTGGTCTTACATGAAAATTTACTATTTAAAACGACTATTATCATTTAGCCCTTTTTTCCAGCAACCATAAGGCGGATTTTCTTCATTTATGTACCATTTTTCATGAAATTACCAAGCGTTTTTGGAGATATAAAATTCATGCACCTACGAGTTAGGGTTAAATTAGGTTTGTGGCTAATCTCAAAATATTTCAAATGTGAGAGTTGCTGAATGGGTGGAGGATAAAATTAGGAATGTGGGTAATCAATTACATATTCATAACTGTTATTCCTTTTACGCAAATGGCAGAAAATTACCACTTGGCCGTGCAAAATGGTGTGGACGTGGTTGTCATCTTATTTAATTCCCCATGATTAACTGAAAAAGAAAATATATATGTTATGCCAGTTGCAAGTGAAATTATGATGTTTCGCCACATAACTACATTTGTGCAAAAATGTGACATGAGAACACATGGGGCTTGTAAATTAAGCTGCCATATGTCTGCTCAAGACCCCTAACTCAATCCTGACTGGAAGGATGGGTTTAGGAGGAGACATACGGGTAACTGTCCAATCCTAGTTGCGAGAACGCTGGCAGGGTACTTCCCCAAAATTGGTGGTGTCATCACTGCTATATAAGGGGGACTGTACTAGGAGGCAGACACAGAGCTGTTGAAATTTACCATCAAAAGAGTGCGGCTGCAAATTACATCTGACAGATGCAAGGAAACACCAAAGGAAATTGCTGAGAGTGCATCTTGGTGGAGCTGCCTATTGCTAGGAAGGCCTAAACGCTGACTGGGTCCTATGATAGAGAGCGGGAGGCCATCCTTGAGAGTGGAGTGACCAGAACCCTGCCCCATCTTTCCAGACGGTCCTGCCATGCAGCTGGCTGTGCTGAACTTTAAACAGAACCTTTCTATGTAAGAACTGAATCCAGGGAAACCAAAAGGTGGGGGAGTCTGCTTTCCTTAAATCCTTTCCCTTTATAGTGGGTGGGAGGAGGGGGGCAAAACTGTGTTGATATTTAGTTTATTTAACTATAAAGATTAATTTAATTAATTCCCAATTTGGTGGAACACTACAAGGTGATTTTTGTTAAAATTCAAAATTAACAAAGCTCACTTCCCAGTGTGCGCTCAAAAACTATAGCCTATAATTTGATTGGGTAATCCTTTTTGTCCCGTTGACCCCGACTTATTTAAGGAAGAGGGGTGTCTTTGTTCTTAAATCAGTCCAATTGTTTTGGCCTAAAACAGGCCTTTCAGTGGATGGGGTCTGATATCCAAAATCCCCAAATCATTCCAATTTCTCTGTCTGACTTCCCCAACACAGACCAAAGTAGGGGGGGTCTGAAAAACAAACTGCTAAATCATCCTGTGTTTATTTTAAAGCAAAAGTGTGGGTGATATCATAATTGCCATATTCATACCAATTTTGAAATCCTACTGCCAGCCTTTTAAGTACGCATGAAAATTGAAATTGCACAGCACTACATCTATAAATGTGTTCACTGACTAGCGCTAATTATTCATTAAAGTGACATTTGTCGAAAGTAAAGAATTGTGATTTGTGCTCTTTTCAACTAACTTTTGTGATTTATTTAAGAGAAGCTTATTGTGTGTGCCAAGGATAAAGTGGTGTTTGACATTTCCATGCACATTTCTATTAATTTTAATTTAAATAAATACAAATATATTTCCCGTACACTGGCCTGCTTCTTGGCTCATTGTTAGCTCGGGGGGAGGGACCCAAGGGGCACAATATGTGTCTTAAGCAGGGCTGAATACAAGAATCTGTTTGTTGCATCACACCTTGAGTGGGGAGGAAAGGAACTCCATGTGTTGAGGCTGGCTTCTCAATAAACCGCTGAAATTCATATGTGTGCCCTCACAGACACCCACTTGCATACATACATACACGCAATGATATATCCCCTCGCATGGATACATACAAAGAAATCCTCACACACAAAAACAAAAAACGTGTTTTATTTTTCTTACTTGTTTCCCGCACTCTCGACACAACGCCACCTACTCAGCTGCTCCATAGTCCTCCGGCTTGTCTGCTAAGGTCTCACCCTGTCTATGCCTCTACACCCTGATATTCCTCTCCCTATGTCTCTCTGTTGCTCCCCCTTTCATCTAGCAACTGTTCGCCCAGTGGTGTTACCATTTTATCTTTTGAACTTACCAGGGACTTCGTTTGGGGATCGCCAGAGTTTGGAGCTGCTACCCCTGGCGGTTCCCCTGCAACTTCTGGCACAGTCTCTGTGCCCTCTGGCCACTGATCGCCAAGGCAGTGCGAAAGTAAAGAGGGCTCTCAAGAGAGCTCGCTTTTTTTCTGTCAGCACCCTTTGGACGCTGAAGTTTGTCCCTTCTAGAACCTGCTGTGCCCCACCTCAGCATGTGGCCACACTGTGACTGGAACTGTTCAAATGTTGCCTCCAGGTCTGTACCACCAGTAAGATTGGACACTGTATAGGCCAGGCTGTGCACTCCAAATGGTCCCCTCTTCCTGAACCCGAGCTCTTCAACACAAGAGCAAAGAGGCACCAGCACTTTCATTGAATTAACAAAGCAAGGCAAGTGCTACTTTTGACAGTGTTTCCTTTTCTTGAAGATCTGCGTTTCGCTCTGTTTCCTGACCACCCTTCAGACTTTGAGGTGACCTGCCCTCCTGCATTTGTACTGCATTTTCAAGTCCCATCTCTACAAACATGAAAAAGTGAAACCATACAAAAACGCTTGCTGTAGTTTTTGCTTTTGAATTTAAATGTCCAGCCCTCATTAGCTTTAACTGCTGTCACAGAGATCAGAAACCGATTTCCTCATAGCAAGCTCCTTGCAAATGCATTTTGATGAGCTATGAGTTATTATGGAAAACATAATTTGGGCATTCTGCTTGCTGCACAATCTGGATTTTGACACCCACCTTTCTGGAACCCCCGCTCTTTATTGAATGTGAGGCTCCCCATTCATTTGTATTCTGACAGTTGGAGCACATTGTGCAACCTTTCCACTTCTGCAATGTAATATTCATACGGTTCTGCACTGTTCCAGTTTTTTGACACATTTTCATGTTTCTTTCAGACAGCCTGAGTGTGAGGAAGAGGATTGTGAGTGAATGAGTTTTATACGGTGAAAGTGACATAATGAGTGCATCAGTGTGAGAGACAGAAGTGAGTAAGTGGGTCAGTAAGTCAGGAAGGGGGAAAGGCGATAAAGAAAGGGAAAGAAAGGAAGACAAAGGGAGGGAGAGAGGGAAGAAGACAGGAAGAGAGGGAGAGATAAGTGGTGGCAATGGAGGAGCACACGTTTCATTCCTGATATGGTTCATTTAGTAGTGGAGCTAGAACAATTGGGCTTCGGGCTCACATATAATTGCCATAGATGCCATTTATTGGTACAGCACAAATGTGCAGAATTGTGCTTTAACAAATACACAATTGTACAGTTCTTTGTGGCTACAGCAGCAACAGAGTCTCATGTGTTGAATATCACTGATGGGGAAGGTTGAACTGAATGTTTTTTCCTCTCTCAACAGCCTGTTTGAAAAAATGCCTATTTGGCTACACAATTAATTGACGTGTCCTCTGTCGGTATGAGATTGTGCAATAGTTCGTTTTATTTCTTAACAGTCTACCTGGGCACACACTCCTGTTGTCCACTTGGCCAACATGTGTGATCCAGGGCAATCACTTTACACCCTAGGGCCTTATTTTCCTTAATTTCTCACATTGAGATCAACTAGAAGTTATGCGGTCCAGTGTATACTATAAAAGAACAAACAAGATAAATAATGAATGTATTCTAGGCCATTGTGGTTGCACCTGACGTTTTCAGAACACCTGGGCTTGTGAGGCTACTGCTTGTTCTTGGTGAGTATATATGGCATACACGGCTTAACCTGACAGCGGGTGGCTCTTTTGGGTATGTGAGGCAGCACTTATCTTATAGTAGAAGTGCCTGGCATGTGAGGCAGCATTGAACATATTATGAACATGCATGGTGTGTAAGGCTTTAACAGTTAGGATATGGAATGAACTGGCCACATCAGGCTGCCCAGGCATACAGATGTAGTGCTCCCAGCCTGTGGTGTTTTTGCTGGGTGTGCCACTGTTATATCTCCATCGGATAGGGGGCACTCTCTATATCTTTTTGAGATTAAATTTAAATATTCTCAGGTGCGCTCAGATAGAACCTGTTGGCCAACAAAGTTCACATTTTTTTTTAATGAATGATGTACAACCCCCCATTCATATTTATGGGGATTAAAGCACACTCCCTTCGGGGAACAACCGTGTATCGTATTGTGGGTCATTGAAATAGTACAAATAATTAAAATAAAACTATTCACTATTTTAATATTTTTAATAATTAATTTTTCCATCACAATTTGTAATTAGGTTGTAAGTCACATTTTAAAGAATAACATACATGGCTGATTAAAGTCTACTTTGCTTATGATTCCACATACATTCTTCTGTAATGATTCATAGTAAATGAAAATTCAAATAACTGGATTTTGTACTCTTCACAATTATTTTCTAAATCATAACATCCTGAGAGATTACACAGTTCGAGTAGCGATCCACTTCTCCGTTTGCTTCTAGTTTTCTACTGGGTTCGAGCTATTCCTGGCTTTCATCAGCAAATTTACGTCATATATCATCAAGGCAGGCCCCAGTATAATTTTGGCATGAAGTCAGGAAGCAATCCATTAACCATTAAAAAGTGGCAGTTGCTCCAGGATGGCCTATTGGAATAACTGTAAATTGAAAGAGACTTTCCAGGGGTGGAAAAAGCCATGTTTCATTTTGCCCCTTTATCAAGGCGTACTTGCCAATAACCTTTTATCAGGTCCAGGGTAGAAATCTACTTTGCTGCTCCCAGGGTCTGCACCAGCTAGTCTATTCGGGGGACTGGGGTAGGTGTCAAACTTTGAGATTTCGTTTATCTGCTTGAAGTCTATACAGAACCACCAACTGCTGTCAGGCTTGGACACCAGCACAAAGGTAGAGGCCATTTCACTGCAAGAACTTTCTATTACGCCAAAGTTTAACTCCACTCTGATGATCCTCTTTTGTGCTTCCTGGAGAAGGTAAAGCTTTAGTCTGATGACTCTCAGGCGTGCTGTTAGAATTTGATCCACCACACTGTGTACTTGTACATGCTTTGTTGAAAATACAGCTGTGTATCTGCCATGTAACTAGACCAGTTCCTTGTGGCAGGATGTGAGGAGAGAGGTTGGTATGGTGCCTATGTTAACTTGGGATTGTACAGTAGTCTCCCTGGTGTTATTTTCATATAATACTAGAAGTTCAGTGTTGTTGTTCTCTTGCTATGCCTTCAGTTTGTTAATATGATAGAGCTGGGAGGGCTTTCTTGTATCAGCCTGCTGGACTTTGTAGGTCAGGCTCAATATGACTTTGGTGTTGACATAAGGACTGTGTCACTGTGTCACCTGGACAGTAACTTTTTTGTGTGGTGGTCAGCGGGACCATGACTTTGTCTCCCACTCGAAAGATGTGAAGCCTGGTGTTTTCATTATAGGCTTTCTCTTGGGGGGTCTGGGTTTCGCTTCCTTCATCATTGACGGTAATAACACCATAGTCTCTAAGGAGGTAAAAACACTTGGTTTCTACCTGGACGCAACGATGTCCTTCAATAAACAACTGAATTCTCTGGCTTCTACCACAGCCTACACGTGCAAGCTTATTAGAGCAGGAAGGCCCTTCCTCTCCAATGACAGCTGCATCATACTGGCCAGAGCATTCATTCTCGCAAGATTAGACTACTGTAATGCTCTCTACAGCAGTGCTAATAAAACTATTATCCACAAACTCCAAATATTACAAAACAACGCCATTAGAGCTGCACTAGGCATCAACAAAAGAGTGCACATATCCGCAATCAGACGCCATCACAAATGGTTATATACCAACAACAAAATACAACAAAAAAATTGCCTGCCTGACACATAAAGCACTACCCAATGCTGCACCTAGTTACCTAATTGACAGAATATCTAGAAGAACTTCCAGTAGACCGGCTAGAATTGTCAATACTAACTGCCTGCTAGTACCCACATTCAAATCCTCCAAGATCGGCAGCAATAGTTTCCCTGTGAAGGCCGCTTAACTCTGGAACACCCTGCCAAATGAGCTGAGAGCTGACCTTCCCTACTCTTTCTTTAGAAAGAACCACATTACCCACCTCAATCTGACTGAGAACTAGTCTCCTCTGAAACTATTGTACTCCAGTACTGCCTGCTTCCTAGATTGTAACTTTTTGTACACTCCTATACACTACGATGTAAATAACTCTGCCTTTGTGCGTAACTTGACTATTTGTATATTGTATATTGTACTATCCTTTGTGTAATGTGACTACTTATATATTGGTTGTGCATTATGTAACCTTGTAAGCCTCGCATAACCTTGCTACGCCCTGCTACTCCCGGGTCTGGTGCGCCTTATGAATTCAATAAACAAACAAACAAACAATACAACGCAAGGGTTAGTGCCTTTCAGACACTCAGGCTCCCACTTGGTCTTTTCTTAAATGCCCTGATTTTCTTCTCTCTACGTCTCTCTGTTGCTCACCCTTTCTTCTGCCTACTTTCCTCCCTACTACTACTCCACCCACTGTTTCTCCTTCTCTCCCTCACACTTCCTATTTTATCCCTCTGATTTTTCTCTCTACTATCTACCTGCTCCCTCTAATCTTACTTTCACACACTTTTTCGACACCACTTCTACTCCCCCATCGCCACACTACTACTCTGCGCTCTCTACACAACCATTATTCTCCCCTTTCCACACTGCTACTACCACTCTCTCCTCTGTACATTACTACTAGCCTCCCCTATCAATGCTTCTACTTTCATTTCACCCACACCTTCTCCCCAATCACCCTTCTTTCACTTCCCTAATCACCTCCTCATTCACTCCCTACTCTTTTGCCATTATTCTCATTCACACAAGTTGCACACACACTGAAACCAGCGTTCCACTTTCTCCCACCAGCTAATACTTCACCTTGCACACTCCTTCACCAATTCACCTCCAGACTCCTCTAGACCATCCTTTCTATAACCCACACCTTCCTGTTTCTTGTCATCCCTTTTCTCCTTCCCTATCCCTCTTTAGTGGCTTACTCCCTCACCTGGTTCCCCGGGCTAACCGCTGGCCGTCCTTTTGCCAGAGGAAGTGTTACAGGCCAGAAAACATTGTAAAGGGGCCTTTTCTGGTACGTGGGTCTGCCAGGTTCAGGAAATTGCGGCCTACTGTATTCAATGTCCTAGTTTGTGTGAGGGTTTTCTGGCCAGCATAAGGTGCTGGCTTGAAGAGGGAACCATTCTGCACCCCCCTCACAGCAGACTACAATGGGTCTCATTGCAAGTATGGCACTGCAGAAAAACAACTGCAGTATTTCCATTGCTGCCGCATTTCCGCCACATTACAGTACCCCTATACTAGAGGTTCAATGGTAAGGTGGAGGATTTACCTCTAACAAAAAGCTGGAGATAAATCCTCCACATTACTGCCAAAAACTGGCAAAATCAGTGAAATTACCACCTGCAGTAATTCTGCTGAAATCCCTATGGGGTCCTATGCACACCAAAAAAGGAGATTAACCTGGCCCCACCACCACTTGTGGCAGTAAAATTTATTGAGTTTAGCTGTAATTCAGTGGATTTACCAACAAATTCCCACCAAACTTGTAATGCGGCCAATTGTCTTACATTAATATGCTTTAAAACGGAGATTAAAAAAAATGCTTCCTTGAAAGGATTTATCAAGGACAAAAATGTAAATGCATCATTGTTTCACACTCAATGGTACAGAATGAGCAGAAATAATTACTGGCGTCTATTAGGTTTATATTTGTCACCATTCAAATCCAAACGATTAAAATGAAGTCTAGCAACAATGATTGATTACCTGTGACCAGTCCAGATACTCTTGCATTCCGTAACCATCGATAAGGAATACATACAATCTATTAGTTGCTTTCCCATCTTCAGGTTCTCTCGGTCCACGTCTTTCAGCAACTGTAAGTCTCCTATGCTCTTATTTATAAAACTTGACAGAAGCATTAATAACAAATCTATTGTAATCAAAGAAATAGAGAGGTTAGGTTTCCTTAACTCCTTTATCACAAGTGCAAAGCACGGAATAACATTTCCCCGATCACGCTGCCAAAAAGCCACAATAATCAATTGTGTAAGAGCACAATTTGTATGATACAAAGTCCGTAAAAATAATTCTACGGTGGCTACATGAAGGTACAGCATCTCTTGATAATGTCATTTTGAATGTTTTGTGATATCTGGCCATTTGCAGACGGGCAGAGATGCCAACCCCACACAAAGTAACAGTAGGTGCCTTGGATTTGTATAGGTTTAGCATATGCTTCACTGATTGGGTTTTAAATTGTCTAGAAAGTAAAAAGGAATCACCTATTGTCTATTTCATAATGTGACTTTGTTTCTCAACATGGCCAGAATTAGAAAGTGCCGTCAACCTTTTCCCCAAGAAATCCCATTCCTTAACATTCTTTAAGGTACAATTATCACCATGAAACCTCAGGATTTTAGCCCTTGAGGAATTGGAGATTACCATTATATCAAATGTATTTGAATTATCTCTTAGTCCCCTAAGTTTCATGCAGTCAATGTACAATTCAGTAGCAGTTGAAACGATCTTGGGATTGCAGCAAGTAAGGCACTCTCATCAACGTAAGAAAGGATAGGAATCCTAACACTGTCAATACTTGGGCAATCGGGACAAAGCGTATACATTCCATCATAAAGATTAGTAAATAGATTAAAAGGGAGAGGTGCCAATACACACCCCTGTTGAATACTTGGCTCAATATTAAAAGGAGTAGCAAGCAAACCTTTGCTACTGTAAGAGACTGCAGTTGTGCTATTATTATGCAAAAGTATAGTAGTCTTCAGTAACGCTTGGCATATACCTAAGTCTGATAACGTTTTCCAAAGGGCTATCCATTGACAGAATCAAAAGCCGCGGTCAGATCCACATGTGCCACAAACAGAGGTTATTGTTTCATATAAAAAGACTTCACCCCAATAAAGGAAGATACAATGCTTGATGTGATGTTCCTACACGTTCATGGAAGCCCAAAAGTTGGTTCCATGTCATTTCATCGCGGGATGTTTTTTCGTTGGGTTTTTGACCATGATTTTTTTTTTTTAAAAAAACCATCACCATTTTTATTTATTTTTTTCTAAAGGAAAGGACGTCCTACCCAAATGGTTCCATTCAGGGGAGAAAAGCTGATTCAAAATAACCCATTTGTTGAGCTTTCCTAAAACTGCTTTACCTGACAGTTTAGACGAACAGTCAAGCAAATGTTGATAATAGTGTAGGGACATTCAACAAACTTTTTTTTTTAAAGGGAAATATAATATCAGTTTTCCAAGACTCAGGAATTTTCTCTAACGCCAAGATACAATTAAAAACATTCCAAATCAAAAGTATCTAGACATCAGGAAACAATTTCTAAAAATCAGATGGTACCATATCCGAACCTGGGCTATTGCTGGCAATAGTTATTTCTTCTGAACTAAAAAATCTTTGAACTAACAGGCACTTCACCTGGGACATACCCACTAGGGCCATAAATATCTTGGGCTATCACAGAGACAGCTCTGTTACTTACATATATTTTTCTAAACTGGGCTTTTTCCTTTCCACAGCCAAAATGTTAGATTCTGTTGGCAGATTCTTTTTATGGGTGGGGCCATGAGACAGTAGCTCCAACACATGCTTATTATCCTCAGTGTTTACAGCAGCCGCTAGTGCACCCCAGTCTAAGGGCCTGATCACGACTTTGGCGGTAACGCCGGCGGTATTAGCCCTCCCGCCGAACTTCCCGGCGCTAATAGCGCCGGATCACGAGTTCGGCAGTACTGTAATTCCCAATTCCCCATTGAGCCCATTTGGGAATGCCCCATTCCCCATTGGACTCAATGGGGAAAATTTGCGCTCTCACCGCTGGCGGATTTCCCACCGGCGGTAATAGCGCGAATTTTCAGCGGATTTCCTCCTAGCCAAGAGCTGGGGCGAAATCCGCCGAAGTCCTGATTTGGCGGACCCTTAAATCCGGCGGTAACAGCGCGACTGCCGGATTTAAGGGTTGCCGCCAAAGTCGTGATGAGGCCCTAAGTCAGTTAACTCTTTGTCTCTATGGGTGCTTCATAGACAGCGCACTCATTCCTAATCAAATCAATAGGAGAGCTTTATCTTTCACTGTTTTTGGCAAATCTTTCCTTGAGGCACGAGAGGAACTAGGTAACGATGACTTTGTTGTATCTCTATTAGCTAGATCAATCAATTGAAGATCTCTTTTGGTCCTTATTTTGGCACTGTCCATAGATTTGCATTGCCTAGAGCTGGAGACAGGAAAGGCCTCGCCACTCTAGTAGGGATGCATACTTTCTTCACTCTTTTTCGGCATGCCTCTTGAAATATCATAGCCAATTTCAAATTATTATCCATTCTGCCACACCTGGTGTCTATTTTTAGAATGGCAAAAACCACTGTAAATGCAGATATCAATAACGTTGCCTAACTGATTCAGGAAAATCCTTCACGGCCCTTTGCAGATAATCTCTTATTGCAGTGAGGGCAGGTCAGTGGTCTTATTCTTCCCAGAGGGCAAGCTCCCTTCTGCAAGTACCGGTGCTGCCATTATATTTATTTTGCATTGCAGTAAGAAAAATGAAAAGACATGTGAAACGCACTTTCTTTATGCAACACTGGCACTTTTCCTTACCGACCACACACATCCTGGTTTGTAAGGTTGTTGCCTTGATCAGTCTTTGTGTCCAGATTTGTGATGGCTATTATTTTTTACAAATCCATGTGGTCCATCTCTTAGGAGTTGCGTGACAATCCAGGACTATCTGAGTGCTTCTGGTCGATCTTTGAGTCCCGGCGTCGGGTGGATAGAAGTTGAAAGTTATGCTTGTTCTGGTCTTTGGATGGTGTTTTGCAAGATTGGCTGTTGGCATCTAGTGAACAGACAGGTTTCAAGAGATGTACCAAAGACTATGCAATCAGCTCCTGTGTTGAGTAACCTGGGCACTGAATTCCATAGCTGGTTGATAGGAAAGAGAAGGAGGATCTTCGAGATATTCACTTTGTCAGCCGCTGGAGAACAAAGGGCTGAGTCGACCCTGCCAGAATTCAAATGTGTAGCTGCAGGTTGCATACCAGGGCATCGCATAGTAGGTCTGAAATCATGCAGCCAGACCTTCACTTGGTTTGAAAAAATCCACCCACGGTGCTATTCGCTCTAATGCCTATACCTGCTCCCGATAGAACAGGGGTTCTCAACCTTTGTCTCTCCAGATGTTTTAGAGTAAAACTTGCTTCTGCTCTATGCAGAATGGTCAATACTGAGGCGGGGGGGGCATTCTAGTTGCAGCCTAAAACATTTGAAGAGCTGCATGTTGCAGGCCCTGTGATAGAGCATAGAGTCATCCCACAAGTCTTAGGCTTGACTAACTGGCAGGGAATTCTGGTTCAGGGCTCCAAATAGGTATAGAATCTATTACTTGCCTCAAAATATGAGGTTCAACTTGGACGGAAAAATTACTCCGGCATTGCTGAAGCATGAATATATAGGAGGCTGTGCCGTGGGAGCAGGTGGGCTAGATGAACGGAAAAATACATGTTTGCCATACAATCTAATTACAATAGAGGATGGTGAGTAAAGTCAGTGAGGAGAGGAGGAGAGAGAGGTGCAGAAGATGAAAGTCTAGGGACAGGTGCAGCTTGACATTTCTGTACTTATTCTGCATGACAAAAGTGTTCATTTAGGCTGCCCATGCACTCATGCTCCCTGTGCTGTACTAAACCTATTTCTTTCCTGTTGCATGGTGGCGTGGGTGTGGCTGGGGGTAGGAGGAACTTGCATTAATCCTATTTATGCAACATTGAACATTATCTTTTGTGACCAGATCCTCCCCTCCATGACTTTCTTATAAGGTTTTAGTTCACGTTTCATGAGCTTTTATATGTAGGTGTGTTCGCGCAGGAGGGGTCGACTAGAGTGACCATATAACTACATCTCACTGAAAAACCTCGTTCCCAGCCCCTTTTCAGTTCTGGAAATATCCCAACAGTCTGGAGTCATGTTTACGGGGAAAATGACTTGGCAGTAAAAACGCTTCTGGCAGCCTTGGGAGCTTATTTACACTATGCAGAACACTATGCAGAACACTCTTGACCTGCTCTCTGTAAGGCCTGAAATGTTAAAGCCCTTGCTTTGAGCATGCTTCTTTCAGTAATCTAGTACAGCAGTTATAGTTTTAGTTCAGAGTATAAAGTCAGGTTTATAAGAAGCTTAATGCAATGTGATGATAAGACCTGGTTTAGCATATTGGACATAACATGGGCCAATTTCAGATGTCTTCAATCTTCCCACTAAGGTATACATGTATACATGTATGACGGGCACTTGCTCTTAGTCGTCGTTTTTTGCTGGAATGCAGCTAGTTTGTATGCATAATGTGCATACAACAAGATATAACATAACTTTGATGAGAAGACACCACTCATAGTTCAACAACCTAATAGTATAAACTCAGCTACAGATGGTGTGATTTTAATTCAAACCAATATCACTCTCAGCTTCAAATATAATATAATCAGAGACAGTGTTCAGCAGATGTGACAACACTCATATGACAGATGAGATATCACCCATAGGAAGGGAGAGCACAAATGCCTCCCAGATGTTTAACAACAGGGGAGGGAAACCCCCTCTTCCAACAGAGAGATGCTTATATGTTTATTTTCTGACTCTACATCCTAAATGAGAATGTTTGCAGTATCAAAGTGGCTGGAGATTGTACAAGACTGACTTTAAAGTCATGTGCATGAAATGCACTGTTGGTAGCACAGTGATTTTGAGGACAATCATGGATGCCTATCCAATGTTGAATCCTTTGAAAGTATAGTTACTAGAACACATGTGAAAAGGGTTGATAATAAAATTATTGAAAAAAAACCCTCCCTTCTGGTTCATTTGAACATTTCAGCACAATGATGTGTAAAGAAAACACACCTCTAATTCCAAAAACTTGTATTTTATGTAGTTTTCTGGTATCTACTTTTTACATTATTATAACAGATACTTCTGAACATCATAGATAGCAGCAACAACACAAGCAATCGTAATTTGCACAGTCAGAACAAAACAGAAGCAAGATATTGTTCTTGCATAGTGATATTAAACAACAAACATGATACAAATAGTACTGTTGCTATTCAAAAGAGACGACAGGGGTCAGAATCCAGTGAACAAATAAACAACAAGTCTATAATAATCTTTAGAACAAACAGTTGACAATGTTGACACTGTGCATTGAAGGGAAATGCGTCTACACCAGGTGTTTCAGCCCTATAAAGGGGCTAAGTGAGCCATTTCTTCCTAGGGCCTTCATCAGGACAAAGGTAGACTGTGAAGTCAGGATGTTCAGGAGGTGCTGTGGTGGCTAAAGAGCGGGCATTTATCAGAGTGCCTTTGAGGCTGGAGTTGGCATCTGTAATACAAGTTGTAGGATCTATAGTATTTGTAGTAGGGATAACATCAATGAGTTTCTTAGACGGAGCAGGGTCTTGGACATTCTGTGGAAGGGACGGGTGGTAAGTGGACGTTCAGTAGGGAGGTGGCAGTGATAACTTCTATGAGTCCGTACTGATAGTCTCTCTTGTCTTACTGTCCCTAGAATGGGTATGGTAGTGGGTGGAGAGATTTTTGGAGTTCCTGAACTGAGGTATTTGCGTCTAAGCGTGCGTAAGCAGGGGCTGGTGAGGCCTATTGGGTCAGAGGTGCTGACTGTCATGGTGAATAATGTAGGAGGGCATGGTGTGGATTTAGGGGGGAAGTCTGGAGGGGGTAGTGGGGCAATGAGTGGTCATGGGGGTGGGCCATCAGTGGTGGAAGGAACTGTGGTGTCAAGTGTGTAATTGGGTGTGTGTTTGTGCATGCTGATGCCTAGGGGTTTTATGCTGATGGACGCAATGGCAATTGGTCAAGTGGGGGCGTGATGGGAAGGGGAAGGCATTAGGTAGGAAAGGTGTGGGGCAGGGAAGGAGGTGGTGGCGGGGACACCAGCGACGGGCGAGTCTGTTCCCAAAGTGTGCAAACATACCATTCGTGCAGGGCAATGTACTTATCATGATAAGGTTTGAAGGAAGCTTTTAGGGTCCATTTGTACCTGTTACAGGTAGCCAGAAAGTAGTGAGTGTTAAAGAGTGGTTGGTGGCTAGGCTATTGTCAGTGGGGAACTATAGTGTCAGGGTGCTAAGCATAGAGCTAGAGCATAATTCTGACTTTGCTAGGCCAATCGGCAGCATGTTAACATGCGTGGTGGATATTCACCTTGCACTGGAGAGTAGAGGTGGGGCAATAGTGGGGGCTGAGGGCACGAGAGGAAGGCAAGCTGGATTTTGTATGGTGCGCTAGTATGTGCGCTAAAGCAATACAGCAGGTGAGTGACTGGAATGAAGGATCACCATGTGTACTGGGTGGTATGTGCCCAGTACAATTTAAAGTGCAGCATTAATTAGGCATGGGGAGTACAATCATAAAGTAAGAGATCAGTCACACACCTAATATGCCTGGAATGAGTAGGAGCCCAAAACGTGAATTTGCGATTTGGAACACAACATTAAGGGCCTGGAATGCGTGCAATCACACGGTACAGTTTCAAATACAGTAGTGATTAGGCAAGGAGGGCTCAGGAGCGCAGACATAGATAGGTGACAACAGTAAAGAATATGGCATAGATAAGGGCAGATAATGCAATTTCAAATAAGGCAGTAAGTAGACAAGGGGGAGAGCGATCATATGTTACAACTTCGATCACACCACTCATGGGCCTGGAAAGAGCAGGAGCTCACAGCGCGAGATCGGTTAACACAGTAACGTGCAGAGCAAGCGTGCGAGCACATGGTACAGTTTCAAATACAGTAGTGATTTGGCAAGGAGGGCTCAGGAGCGCAGACGCAAATCGGTAACAACAGTAAAGAATATGGCATAGATAAGGGCACACAATGCAATTTCAAATAAGGCAGTAAGTACACAAGGGAGAGAGCGATCATATGTTACAACTTCAATCGCACCACTCATGGGTCTGGAAAGAGCAGGATCTCACAAAGTGAGATTGGTTACAACAGAAATGTGCAGGGCAGGCGTGCGGGCACACGTTACAGATTCAAATGCAGTGGTAATTAGCCAGGGAGGGTGCGGGAACACAATCACAAATTGGAGACAACAGTAATGAATACGTACGTAATGGCACACGGTACAATGTCAGTAATATACTTAGATGAACGAGAGGGCATGTGGTGCTTAGCTTGCAACAAACTAATGTCATTTAGTGGGCACAGAGCAGCGGCAAGGGAATCAGCCCATCTGAGTAGTTTTCACATGTGGGAAGTAAGTCACTCACGTTTGAGCACCAGTGGGTAATGTTCGAGGAGGGTAATTAGCCGTGATATGGAAAACGATTGGAAGGAAGCTGAGTACAGGACTAAATTCTTACTGTAAGGGTAGAATGTTGAGAGAGATGTTAGCTCCCAGCTCTGCTTTCTCGGACAGGCTCAGACAGGAGCCTTTGTTATTGGGCCTTGAATGGAGGGCCGTCTTTTCCCGGCCGGCTCCCCTGAAGGGCTGATATGGGGTGATTCAGTTTCCTCTGTAGCCCCATTAGTGTTTTAACAAAGAAAAACAAATCATCAGCGAAGGCCAGCCAGTTTAGTTGCAAGTGTCCTAACCTGATGAGAAAAGTAGTGTCCTGAGACCATAGGCTCTCAATGTCAGAGATGTACATATTAAAGAGGGTGGGGGCCAAAACACAACCCTTCTTCAAACCAATGAAAGTCTGTATGGGTCTCGACAACATGCCCTCTTTGGTCAGCCTAACTTTGATGATGGTATCACTATGCAGCGATGCTAATAAATTAACCAACTACGAAGGTAAATGCCAAGCAAGACGTTTGTTCCATAATATGTTCCTATTTACTCTATCGAAGGCACTACTCATGTCCATAAAAGCCATGTAAGTAGTGCTGATGGATACTTTTCTTACTTCTGCCCGTATATGGGCCATGATGGTAGTTTTCAAAGCAGTGCATATTAAGGGCCTAAACCCCACCCGAAAATGAGAGATTATATCTAGGTGCATCGCCCATCTATTGATGCGTCAAGTAGGGCTATTGGCCTGTAGTTCCAAGAGTTGCTACGGTGTCCTTTTGTTTGTATATTGGAATGGTTATAGACCTAAGCCACGAAGGTGAAAAAGAATGAGTGGCCTGAAACTCCTTAAACAGTACCCCCAACAACCTGGCCATAGTTGTGGATCACTCTTAATAATCGCTGTAGATATGCCGTCAGGGCTTGATGCCCTGGATGACTGGTGCCTGTTTATTGCACATAGAATGTCTTTCTCAGTTTAAGGATAATCACTGTGTGTCCCAAATCTGTTATCCACACATTTAATTGGGGGATCCACGACATGTTTCACATACATGGGCGAGTAATACTCAATCCAGGGCCACTCAGAAATAGGACAGGCCATATGCTGTTCAAGTTTGCCTGTAATAGAATGTGTGAGGGCCCACAATTTCGAAGAGTTTACATTTTGAGGGTTTCCAAGATATTTTCGTTGTAGTTATTGTACAAATCGATTTTCAAGGATTTAATATTGTTTTTGTAACTTTGCTCAATTTTTTTCTTTTTATACTTCAAAACCTCCAAAGGTACACATTCGCATGACAACTCTCTCAATAATCTCCTTTTGCGCTTTTTGGCATGAGCAACCCTAGGATCATATGTGTGCGTACATTATTCAAGCCCAAACCGCTTGATTTCCTATTCAATTCCCCAAAGCATTCCAAAATAATTAAATTGTAACTTTCAATAGAAAGAGAATCATCATCAGAATTATTGCTATCTACAAATTGTTTTAACATCTGGCTACATCCACGGCAAGCAGTCACATTCCATTTTAAAATAAGCCCACCTCTAGCAGAAGAAACCATGGCAGTACTTGGTTGAAAATCACAAAGCTTCGGTGTTAATTGAAGGCTGAGAGAAAGATTGAATGATCACTGAGCTGTGTATTCTTCACAACTAAAGGCGCATGCAATGCTCTCAAACCTAGTGAAGCATATATGTGATCAATCCAAGGAAAAGCAGTACCTCTGTGCCAGCTGTAAACCTTATCATCAGAAAGCCCAACCTCAGGTGTATATAAAGCCAGGTGTCAATTCTGCATGAATGAATCCCATATAAGACCCCAAGGAGAGTGACCCAGCAAAGCAAACAAATCATCACTGGTAAGATCATTTAACCTAGAACCTTCTGCACAATCTGCATTGAAATATCCCCAATTATGATAATATAAGGATGCCCAGCTCAAGCTAATCTGTAATAATAGCTTCTAGGGCCAATTGCAGGGAAATGTATGTCATCTTGGCTGGGTTCCAATACAAATTTATAAGCAGAAGATCCATTGCTAGAGATTCTAGAGAAAGATCCACAGCAAGAAGATCCTCGTTAGGAGAAAATATTTCATGAAAATCTGCACAAATATTTAAGTCAATTGCAATCAGCAGGCCACCTGAAGGATGTCCCAACTGCCCTTTAAGAGCTGGTTTAGTGGATGTCTTGAAATCCTCTGGTTCAAAATGGTCAAAGGCCATAGTCTCTTGCAACAACAAAATGTGTTGATCTAGAAGAATTTTCTCTGTATGAAAGGCCCTAGAATGTTTGAGAACCCACAAACGTTCCAAGTTGAAATTTTAAAATTCGAAAGGTTACAGGTTGTTTGTGGGTTCTCTTGAATTGGTGAACATTTGTATTGCAGTAGCCAGCCATGGCCAATCTTGCTCGGGGGCCTTGGCTGAATCCAAGCACAACGCATTATTAACAAGGTTGGAGACATTGCCTATGCGCCGCCTCGTGAATTGAATAAGATGTGCGTCAAGAGCTCCTTCTTGCTACACTAATGGGGCAGATAAGAAGAAGGAAACTTCACGGGGTCTTAGAAACTCATTCAAATAGAAACCCAAAGTTCTGAAGGTGTTTCGCTGGTCCCAAACCAACCGGGCTACTATGTTGGAAGAAAAGTAGATGACCAAATGATTGGTACCATGCTCTAGGAATGTAACATAGTCAATGTCCCCTGTGTGCAATGATCCCAAGGTCAGAATGAATGAAAACACTTCCAATAATTTGCCCCAATTCATAGTTAATTCACCATTTATATGCATTAGATTCTCCCACCACACGATCTTTGCATCATAAGGGCCTTGTTGGGACACTTTCAGGGACTGAACAATTGGAGGGGGCGTACAGCCCATTGTTACCGCTGTCTTTTCCCCCGGCATAGTTGGCATTGTTGCATTAAACCCCAAAGAAGACAAAGATGTTGTTTGGGATCCCAACGTTGTCAGAACCGTTTTTACTGCCAAGTCCAATTTGGTAGCTTGGACATTCTGCTCCTCTCGCAAGTCATTCGACAATTCCCTCACAGCAAGAAGAAAAGTAGTAATTTTCTTCTGGTTTTGTGTATCCGCAGTCTTTTTTTAAAGTAGATGGACCCGGCAAATTGGTACTACTTGACAGTGGGATTTGCACAAAATCTTCTTGAAACGCCTGACTATTTAAATTGATTATTCCCCCTTCATTGTGTAAAGAACGCCAACATTTCAGCGATGATTTCTGTTTATTATTGTTGGAAGTTGTTTTTTTTTCTTCTTTTTCTGTTGAGGCTTTTTCCTGCTCACTGTTGTTTGGCAAGAAATGTCATCCTTTTGTTCAAAATTGCAGTTGCCTCACTCCTTCTCAATAGGGACTTCTTCCTCCCTAGGGGAATCAAACAGCACTGGGGAACCACTCAACCTGGAATAACCATCCAACAGAGGTGATGGACTGTTCAGTTGAGGACTGCTAACAAGTGATTTCTGAATTCCCACAGCCTCCACCACAGTCATCGAACTTTCCAAGTCTAGATGGCAACCCATGGTGCCCCGAGTGTGAATAGGAGGCTTTAAAAGAGGTTCTAATACAATTTGCACATTATGGCCCACAGCCGTGATCTTACTAGAATTTTCCTGAACAATGTCCTTAGTTTTGTCATAGAGTCTCAGGAGTGACTCAGATACTGTCAAAATAGACACTGGTCCAAACTAATCCAAGTTGGGATAATATCAGAATGTCGTCACAATTGCGCATTTCTGGGAGCAAAATAGTTTGCATGCCATGGTGTTTTCAGAAGTGCTTTCAAAGTAGTACATTCAGTCGTTGTAACATCCTACTTTATGATGTTTCCTGAATCCAAGCCCGGATTCCTGACTTTGTCTTCTGGTGAACGGTACAGGACCTGTCGCTCAAGTCATGCAAATCATGAAAGAGTCATAGAAAAGATTCATCTCAAACAATTGAATCAATCCGGTCCATGTTATTCCCTACATCCGGCACAGACTGAACCTGCACAAGATTAGAAGAGGAATTGGGTTAGGCAGTATCGAAGCCGGTGAGGGTGGCATGCTTGATGCAGCTTCTACAGTTTCTGCAATAACAAGGGGTTGAGCAGGGGCAGCAAGGGCGGCGGGCTGGACACAGTCTCGGCGGTTAGGCAGTAAGAGGTAATTACTTCCTGTTTCTTCTTCTGTAAACAACACCTCTGTACAGGCTGATCAGTGTTTAATGAGCTGGACGAATTTACCTACCGTCCCGTTTTAATTGGTAAATCCAAAGCAAGAGGCAACAACCCTCCAGGTCGGTAGTAAAATTGCTTCATATTTTAAAAGTGACAAAAGGTAAAGCTTGTGTTGTTGGCCATGAGCAGAATGGATTAGATGAGCAACCCCAGGAAAGTGCGCAGTAATGGAAGAAGTCAGGCAGCACGATTGATGGCAAAATAAGAAAATGACTTACTCTGTGCTCCTTCAAGAAATTGTGTCCACTGCTCCATGGTCACAACGGACCGCCATAGGCCGCACTTTCTCCACACTTCCGCGTACGCTCTGTGCTGGAAGTGTACTTTTCAAGGGTAGCCCCTCCTGTGGCAGGCTCACAGTGCAGCAGTGATGGTAAAAAGACTGGACTGGCAAGACTTTGCCCACAAGTCCTCAGCAAATTGAAAAGCCGCCACAGACCACACTTTCTCTGTACTTTTGCACTTGTTTTATTGAAGTAGCACATTTAGCAAATAGTGTGCTTAGCATATGGGAAGCCTACTTTGAACGTAGAAGGCACACTCGCCATTGATATTCCGAGCTCATCTATTCCCGTGGTGTCTGATTCAGGCCAGATGAAAGGACATGCTAAGCAAACAAAGAGACAGTAAAAATGGGATTGCACACTGGTCGGAGGTATACCTTGAAGAACTATGAAAAATGTTTTTAGACATTAGGGATGTAAGAGATTTTGTTTTATTGGGGTAAATTCGGGATTTGGTGGTATTTTCTTACCGTAAAAATATTGGCAGTAATTTGGCGGTAAATTAGTCTTACATTTAGAGTGGGTCTGGTATCACACTATTTTAGTGACCATAACTTGTTAGCTTGTATTGATGGTAATTTTAGAGGTATCTTATTTTGCCGTATTTTATCCCTGTGGTATAGTGATGAGCTTGTTTTATTTTTATGATCATAAAAAAATCTTTCCTTTCCATTAGAATACCTCTAGTTGTCTGTACAGAGTGCCAGACCTATGTACTTCTAGTAGAACCCAATGATTTTATTCATAGCGCCACCTACAGTTTGTGGCTGGTGTTACTGGCTTATGTACATCCAGTAACCTATGTGTTTAATTAGACATTACTGGCTTATGTACATCCAGTATTCTATGTATCAGATTAGATACCTTCCCATCAGCATGCAAGGAAGGAAACATTCATCACACCGCACACAAACCTCTGCTTTATAGATGTTTATTACTAGCTTTCTCTTGTTTGCTATTTTAATTGCATTGGTAAATTGGAAAATGTACTATTGCACTGATATGAGCCTCCCCTTTATACATCACTTATGTAAATAATTCACAGATGCATGAATGACACAAATATCCCATTTGTTTTTATATACACTTTCTGTATTGCATCTCATTGCAATACAAGTCACAATATTTTACCATGTTATTATTTACCGCCTCATCTGCAATGTAAAAAAACAAACAAACAGAACAAGCAGGTATTTTTGAAAACATGAATCAATGTTCCCACATTTTAAATATTGAGAAAAATAAACATGCAATGATTTCCAAACTTACCTACACTGCAAGAAATCTTAGTTACACATACAGCATTTTTATCTGGTCCTCACTTGCACTTATCTTACCAAGGTCAGTATTTCTTTGAAGTCCCCCGCACAACCTCGTTGTGTTCGCAGATGCAGACCCAGTGTCAGCGCAAAACTCTTATGTAAGCTTGTGTGGGGAGCGCCAGCTGATATTATTCCAAAGTTAGCACTCTACCCAATGGAACCTCTGTCTGTCTCCTCAGCTAGGCATGAACTAACTACTCTCCTCATTTCTTGTTACTAAGAAAACTCCTATCCATCCCCTTATTGACATGGCTTGTCTGCCTACAATTTCTACCAATCAGGTTAACAAGAATGTGTCCTGTGCCACCCTTCGTTTTCAAACAATGACAGCTTTAGGTCAAAAGTTACTCTTTCACTTTGCTTCCTGCAGCTTGCATTTTTTCTGTCTCCACAAGCTGAAGAAAACACCAGTGTGCATTTAAAAATGAATCTCAGCAGTGCCACCAAAACATGGATTTCAGCTCATTTTGCATAGAAGACTGCATTTTAATGTTAGAGAAGTTAAAATTAGTATTTTAGTAATATTAATAATGTTAGTCGGTTATATATTATAATGCAGTTTCCATACATGAAGCATCCAAAATGCATGGTGCACTTCATTATTTGAACCTGGTAGCACACTAAGTTTCTCTATGTGTGCTCTGAATATCTCCAATTTCAAGTTGGGCCTGGCTGTGTTGTAAATCCTGTACTTTGTATGCCACCAACAATGTTATATATTGTACTGGCAAAAAAAATGCTATATATGTCCTTACATACCCCCCTTTTTTCCGACAATTCTGGCTACCCAAATCCACAATTGGAGGAAACCCAAATTGTTCTTCTTTCTTTTTCCATCATATGAATCACAATTGAAATAATAGTAACTTAATAAAATGAACATTAAACATGTCATAAGTACTAATCACTGCTTAATCATACTGAAAGCATGTGCATGTGCATGTATAACGAAATATCCACACGTCTTTCTTTCCAACCGAAGTGTCCGCGTAGGTTTGAATGTTCTTTTACTCATAGTCTTTATATGTGTGACATCAACATTTCATATATGATAACAAAAATAATAAAATAAAATAAATAGATAAAATAAATGACTAATATAACTAACTAAAACAAATAATTAAAATAACAAACATGTGATTATCCACCACACTTATTTTCAGTCTCATGGAATAATACTATGCTTCATCAGGAATGCTGTAGAATTAAGTTCAATTCACCATTGTTCCATTAATGATGTTTACCAAATTTATGACTGCACCTTTGAGGTCTCCTGATCGTCAATTTTTCATCATCTGGTTCATTCAGTGAAACTCTTTCATCCTGGCGCTCTTGGATGCTTTTCCATAGAAATCATCTCCTTAGGCATCCCTGTCGCTCTGTTTTCACCTCCATACTTCAGTCCGAAGGCTTTACTTGAGCTTCATCCCGTGGACTCCAGGACTCCGTCATCTCTCGTGTCCTCCAGTCCTGCGACCTCCGACCCCAATTAAATGTCAGTTAATTTGTCTAAATCAAATAGAAAAAAGAACAGATTAAGTACATAGTACAATACCAATTTTACCCTTTCTACCACACAAAAACAAAATGTAGTCAAAAACATTCCAATTGACTCTTCCGATATCTGCAACTAAGCACATGTTAGAGAGAAAACAATAATATACATATGACATCCTTATACATCAAAACTATAGTGAATCAACCTGATTCAGCACCTTCTGGTAATTTTATTACCGCACCTTTCTTAAATGTGGTATTTTCATCTGCATTTATCTCCACCATAAACATTATCTATAAAAAATTTTTTATAGCGTGGGACACTATGAAGACAGTCACTGCATCTTTCTTTTCAAATACTCAGGACACTTAAGCTGTCTCTACTTGCTCAAGTCTCCTGATTTCATGTTTGGGGTGACAGGATTTAATTTGGTTAACATGAACAAATTGTTCTGTTACCATTTCACCCTCTGTCTTTAATATTTTGTAAACTACTGGGGACACCTTATCCACTATTCGAAATGGCCGTTGCCAGGCCGCAAGAAATTTAGAATTCTTATGTTTACCTTTTCCAAAATGTAATTTATATACATTATCCCCTACATTATACTCTTTCACGGATGTCTTTTTATCATAATATGACTTTGCACTGTCAGCAGCTCTTTCCATATTTCGCTGCACATATGCAAATGCATGTTGTAAATGCTTCCTCAGTTCTTCCACATATTCATGAACTGTAGATGCACTCACAAGTGTCTGTTCATGTTTCCTGTATAATAAATGTTGTGGCAGTACCATCTTCCTTCCTGTTAACACCTCATGAGGACTGATATCTGTCGCTTCGGCAGGAGTCGATCTGATTGCCATCAATACCAGAGGTAATCGTAAATCCCAACTGGAACCTGCCTCCGCTACAAACTTCTTTAATATCTCCACAACAGACCTGTTGCAAAGTTCAATATTTCCAGAAGAGGTGAGCCGGTAAGCAATATGCAGTTTCCTTTTCACCCCCAATATCTGCCACACCTTACTCATTAAGGTACTTGTGAAATGACTTCCTCTGTCTTACTCTATTCTTTGTGGTAATCTAGAAAATATATGATTTACCAGTAATGTAGCTGCTGTTTGCGTACTACAATCTGGGGCAGGAATACACTCTACTCATTTGACATCAAACAAACCACGGTCAAAAGATAACGGTTTCCCCTACTCGACCTTTTTACAGGCCCTACATAGTCAATTTGCAAATCTGACCATGGAAGGGTTAAGACTCTTTTCATCAGTGGAGCTCTATGCATTGGTGAAGCGGGTTTAAATTGGGCACATACCAGGCACCCCCTAGTGTATAATTCCACATCTTGGGACATATGTGGCCAGTAAGCATAAACCTTCAGTATCTCCAAAGTCTTTTGTGAACCTCTGTGTCCTGCAGTTATTTCATCATGTGCATGGTGTAACATTAGCCCTCTGAATGAAAGGGGTACCACCCACTGTATCTGTCCTATTATATATTCCCTGATCATAAGTCCATCATGTAGCTTAATCCGTTCTTTATTCTTTAATAACACCCTCAACTCTTCTTTTCCTGTACAATCATTTTCAGTTAAAGGATTTTGTTTGGGGTCCATCAAAAGATTATAATAGATCCCCAATATTGGATCATCTTTTTGCACCTTAATCAGATCTTGATCTGGTGTATCATAACTCCATTGCACTACTGGTTGTTGTACCTCTTTTGGAGTCTTAGAGCATGCAACTGCATCTATGTGTATTTCACCAATTAAGTGTTGAATGGGTAACAACTCTCCCATAACATCCCCAATCTTGGCTAAATGATCTGCTTCATCATTTCCCTCCTTATCCTCTCCTGGAGTTTTCAAATGTCCATGAATTTTCCTCCAGTATACTGTTAAATCATTCTCTGACACTAATTTGTCTATAGCTTGTATCATTTTCCCGTGCTTAAGGGGCTTTTTATTATAAGTGATCATGCCTCTTGTCTTCCAGCCAGGTAAATATTCTACAAAGCTATTTTGTGCATAATCAGAATCAGTCACCAGCACAATGTCACTGAATTTGTTATCAACTGCAGTAGTAATTGCTTTATAAATGGCGGCCAACTCTGCTACCTGGCTACTCCTAGCCCCAATTCTCATTCCTATACTAGGAATGTCCTCACATTTCAAACAGACATTGCCTATCCCTGACACCAACTGTTTATTGCTGTCATTTTCAATGTGAAAAACACATACATCAACATATACAGTTTTTCAAAAGCTTTGTGTTGTGATTGTTCAAACTCCTGCAAACTAGATTCCACCTCTACTTCATCTGATACACATCAGCTGCACAGTCATGTAAATCTGCTAATCCTTGAGCAACTGGGCTCCTTTTATTCTGGCCACACCTCACTTCTACAGGAAAGCTTTGCAATGCCAATGTCCATGAAGTAATTCTGGACTGTGCTAGATTGCCTGACCTAGTCCTTTTACTCTAGTAGTAACTGCAATGGTTTATGATTTGTTTCAATGATGACCTTTTCCTCTTGAACAATGGGGCAAAACTTTTGCAACGCCCACACATTGGTCAGAAGAGCCTTTTCACATTAGCTGAATTTAATCTCAACCTGGGAAAATGCCTTACTTGCATAGGCAATAGTTTTGAGGTTCAATCATGTTTTTGAGATAACACTGCTGACATACAATGTTCAGTGAAACCTATTTCTATAAAGAAATCTCTGTTTTTTATGGGATATGCTAAGCATGGTGCCTTTTTTGAGACATTGCTTCAATTTAGCAACTGCCTCAGATTTCTCTTTTTCCCACTTCCAGGGCGTCTTCAGCTTCAATAGTTTAGTCAATGGTCGAGTAATTTCAGCATAATTTTCAATACATTTCCTGTTATATCCCGTCATTTCTAAAAAACTTTTTAAACCTTACACATTTCGAGGGTCTTCCAATTTCTGTATGGCCTCCACCTTTTTCTTTTGTGGATTTAGCCCATGTTCAGTTACCTCATGGCCTAGGAAATTCACCTTTTTCTTGCATCATTGGGCTTTGTTTCATGATACTTTGGCACTCGCCTTTTGCAATTGGTCAAGTACATGTCTAATCTCATCAAAATGACTTTTTAAATTTTCATTTTTTATCAGGACATCATCTACATAAACTATAGTTCCTCTTTCCGCTGCATCTGGCATCGCCTTTCTCAAAAATATGCCAAATTCGCTCCCACTATTGGCATACCCGAATGGTGTTCTAGCCCATGCATATTGTGTTTTATCAAATGAAAATGAAAATAAATTTTGAATGTCCTCGGCCAGTGGCACACACCAATATCCAGATGTAAAATCTAATGTGGTAAATACCTTTGACCCATGCACCTGAGCAAGGCCTTGATCAATGAATGGCAGCAGCCATCTAGACACTGGTACTCTTTTATTTAATTCCCTCAGGTCTGCACACAGACGCCATTGACCATTTGGCTTTAACACACCCAAAATAGGAGTGTTGGAGGTACTATGAATGGGTCTGATAATTCCCCTAGATTCAGGTTATTAATTATCTCTGCCAATGACTCTAAGCAAGCCAATGGCAATTGGTATTGGCGCACGAATACTGGATTTCTACCACACCCCTCTGGTAATGTGGCAACATGTAAATTAGTTAGGCCGCAATCATATGCATCTTTGGCAAAAACTTCTTTAAATTCCATAAATATTTTTCTCAAATCATTCTTATCCTCTTCGCTATCACATGCATCTGCTAACAGAATCTGCTCCTCTACCATTTTTGAAAATTTGGGGAAATCCTCCAGTGGAGGAACCTCTGTGCTCGCTTCTAACTGTGTGGCTGTATCTCTTTGCAAAGCTGCCACTTTTAAATATTTTGGCATTTCTGCTTCCACCTCAAAATGCTGATTTTCTGTTTCATTTTCATTTAAGTCAAAAACTATACAATTCTCTTGATGACAGCACATTGTCTCATTGCAATCACAAGGGTACACAGATTGAATTCTAAAGATCCCTTTGGGTTGAGAATCCAGATATTCTGGCAACATACCCTGTGCATCTACATATCTCTCAGGGATATTTCCAATCACCATGTTATTGAAATCTGCAGTATAATGTGATTTTTGTATGGCCATTCCTACTAAAGACTTCTCTTCTAAATGAGTATCCTGATATCCTTTATTATTCCCCATAATGTTTACGGACCCTTCCCCAAGATCTACCAATGGGGTATATTCATAACGGTTCATAGTGACTGTTTCGACAGTCACAGTTTCGAATGACAAAAGTTCTGACACAAAAGTGTGGAAAAAAAAGTTTCACATTTTTTTTTATTTTTTAGGGGCCCCCCTCCGCAAACCCCTGTTTTTTTTAAAAACACTTATTTCACCATACAAACTTAAAATAAACCCTTTAATATTACAAAAAAATACATTCAAAACTTTTTTTTTCAAAACTTTTGTTTCGGAACTTATGTCATTCAAAACTATTGTTTTGAAACTTTAACTGGACACCTTCATAATCCAGGCCTTGCTGTTTCATGGATTCATTCAAGCATGCAAATGCATCAGAATCTTTCATTTGCTGACCATTCTTGCACTTTAGTGTTATAGCAACCTGCTTGGTGAATGCAGGCATAGTAACATCCTTCTTCATTTGTAATTCAATTGCATATGGAACCAATTGTGCGCAATGATAAGCCTTTCTCTTGTCTTCAAATTCGAGCGCAGGCCCACCTAGTCGGGACCATATTTTTTGGTTAAGGAAATCTAATACCATGCACATTCTGTGCATGATATCATTGCCCAGATAAAAATAATTTTGTGTTCCACTCACTATCCATACATTGTGGTAGATGTTTTTTTGTCCAATGTTAATCTTTAGCATGCACCTTCCTCCAATTCGATTTTCAATATCTGGATTGTCCAAACCAGAGACATATTGGTTTTTAATTCTAAATGTTGGGATCTCCTCCCTTTCCATTATTCTCTGCAGTAGTTTCTCATAAATAAAACTCCTTTCCTGTTCAAAAGCCAAAGTGGCTTTTTTCATTTTAGAATGGTCATTTATACCAATGTGAATCCATGGCTGCTCATCTTCCATGTGTATTTCAACAAGGGTGATGATGTGGTTTTCTGTGTCTGCTTTAGGAATAGTGTTCTGTTAGCATTTCTTCTCTTTTAAATAGAAGCGCAATGTGTGGTCATTATTTCAGTTTGCCATTTCTTCCTAGGATCCAAATCAATCTGCACAGATTGTTTTTCTTTTTCACTTTGCATTTTGTCCTGGCACTTCAAAATGACAGTGACACTAGGCACACAGCTATTCTGTAGGTGCACCTCCACTGCATCCTTTTATTTGGCAACAGTATGGCATTCATTTATACTGCTGTTTTGTGACTTTATTTTATTAGGTCTTAATGTTTTTTTGGTTAAAGACCACAGTACCCCATTTACCCTATCTATGAGAGGAGACAATCTTTTCAGGCAATCTGTCCACATCAAAAATGGAATTTCAGAAATAGATAGTGTGTTTCATTCTGTGTTTTCATATCGTTATGTCAACCTCGGTAACACCCACAATAGGCACCTCTTCACCGTTAAAGTTATATACTGGGCCTTCACCCTTCCTCACTGTGATCTGATTCTGTGGAGATCTCCCTTCATTGATACTGTTTACTAATTCTCTGGACATAATTGTGGCCTGTGCGCCTGTGTCAATCATTGCAAATGTATTGCATTTCTCTTCTACAGTAATGAGAGAATAATATCTGTCTTCAATTTCCTCTAACACACACACAAAGTGCAAATTCTTACTAATTTCAGGATTCACTTTTCTCAGACCTTTCTCACTTTTGGCTAAGCACATCAGTAAATGAAATGACATTTTTCCCTCCTTTCTGTCCATTTCCATTTGACAAACCTTACTCATCTCCCCATATTCAGAGGTCCTTTGGAGTGTGGCCACTGTTCGCCCTTCCAACCGGGGATCATTAGAATTCACACTACAATTCTCCAACTCAATATGCGTATAAACATCACCTGATAATTTGTCATTTTCTAATTCTGGGCATTTGGGGGTATTTGGCATGATACCAGTGTTTTTAACTTCCTCCAAAATCTGTGGCTCAAAGAACTCTTCAGGTGACTGATCTGTACCCTCCTTTTGAGTGCTTATTCTTCCTGCCTGTATTTTATTAGCATCTTGATTGTCTAGGGACAGCGTTCTAACATCCACACTTACTCCCTGATCAATTATTTTACCCGTGCAGGAGTTGTCTTTCTTAAATCTGTCTCTTTGTTTTTTTGCAATTTCATGTTTCTCTCGTTTTCCTTTTTCATTTATGCAAATTTCCAAAGTTTGATTTAACTCCAGGTTAAACCAAACCTCTTTTTTAGATGTATTTGCAATTTCTGCCTCATGATCATTTGCAGGTATTTTCGTTTTTAAATCATTAAACAGCTCAGAGTCATTATGCAAAACCAGACCAGGGCAATCTGTTTTATTATCATTGCAGGTATCATGAAGATTTAGTCACTTATTATCGGAAGCCATCCGGTCACTTCTATGGCCTTCTGCCCCCTCTTTTGATGACTGTTTTTGGGCCGTACAGAGCTTTCCTATTTGTTCAGCCAACATTTTCACTTGGGCCTCGAGACACTGGAATCTTTCCATCTCTCTAGAATCTTCTCTCTGCGGCCTATGCCGATATTGGTTGTTTTCCCCCTGGTTGAATCTATTCTGATATCTCTCAGGAGAGTGATTCCTATTGGGGTTGTTTCTGAACTCTTGATTCATGTGGGGATGGGAGCGGGGTGTACCCATCCTTTGGTTGTAGTCCCCTGGTGACGGTGATTGATTGTATTGAGGTGGGGCATAATTCATACTCTGCCTCATGTCCTGTCTCTCATTTTGTGAATATTGTCCCCTATACTGATTCCTATTTTCAGTAAAACGATCCACATACCGGGGTCTGTCCTGATTACCATATATCATGGTGTTGGGGTCAAATCTGCTCTCTGTCCCAAATGCCTGGTAGGGACCATTATTTCTTTGATCCTGGCTTTGTCTCAGATTGTTCTTCATACCTGACATATCAGGCTGATACCCTGCCCGGGGCCTGTCTCCTAAGTACGTAGAGCTAATGTAGCTCTCCCTATTACTAGGATCATGTGACTGAAACATTGTTGCAGAGAGTGGCAACCTCTGTTGATTACCCCTCTGTTCGGGTGTCACATTATTTTTGCCTGGACTTTGAGCGGACTCAAGTGACATTTTAGCTGACCTGATCTCCATTACTGTTGCCGAGGATTCTTTAGATTTTGGTCTAGTATCTTTCATTTTATCACTCTCTCTCTACCCTGACAGTATAGCACTTCATATAGCTTTGTACTTTGGTGTACAATCCACTCAAGGGACTTGTCACAATTAAATTTGCGGACTAACTGTGATATAATGTCTTTCTGCAACCCATAGAAATAGGCAGTTTTAAATTCATTGCAATTGGGATCAAAAGATACATCAAAGTGAGGAAAAAGCTCTTTTTAAGTCTTGCAAAAACTGGCGAGGGGATGTATTTGGCCCAGCCGTAATCGTGTATGCAACTTTCATTACCTCCTGTAATGACTGGAATGGAGAAAAATGACATCTAAACTCTTTTTCAAACTCTGCCCATGTCATGTTCTGCTGTTCATTCAATCCTCTAATGATACTGGCTGTGGGAGCGTCCAGAGTTAAGTGAAAGTATTGTCTGTATTGTTCTTTAGGTATCTAGAGGGCTTTAAATATATCGTACACCGCTTCTAAGTGGTCCTCTATACAGCACTCTCCTCCTTTCTTGAATGGTTTGATCAGGGCCTTGATTGATTTCATTATTGTGATAGGGCTACTTGTTGCTATGCGTGGGATTGCACTACTTTGTGATTCAACCCTTGTTTCAGGCGTATATCAACCCTTGTTTCAGGCATATGGGTTTGGTGGTGGCCCCCAATGGATGTGTAACATCCCCCAAGGGCGCTACAACCAAGTTCAGACTCTGGCACAGCCACTGGGGCACTGTCTCTCTGTGTAGAAATAGAATTCACCTCAATTCCATTGAATGTGTTTCGCTGTCGTTTGTCCTGGGACCTGGAAGTGCATATTTGCTGTTCCAAATCCTTGCACTTTTTGAGGAGCCGATTTGCCTCATTACCCAAGTAATTGTTTTCATCACCCATCTTATTAAACACATTTTGCATATCGCTCATTTGCATTTGGCATTTCTCGTTTGTCTCTTTCTTGGAACATTTTAACTATCTCTTGTTCCGCATTTTGAAGATCACTTTTTTTCTCAAAATGTTCTTTTTGTAAAATTTGCATTTCCAAGACAACCTCATCTTTATCTTGTCTAATATGATCTACCAATCCTTTCAAGTGTTTTAATTCTTGCTCATTATCCTCAAATTGTTTCTTTCTTTGGGACAATTGAGTGTCGAGTTCTTTACACTTTGACTGCATGTCCTTTTGGCATACCTCTACTTCTGGTCTTAATTTTCCTCCTGTTCACTAGCTCCATCTAGTTCAATTTTCAATCTGCTAATCAGCTTGACATCATTTTCTTGCATTCGCAGAGACCTATTTAAAATGAACCATGTCTTGGCACATAGCCGTATCAGACAATCTTTCTCTGCATGTTTATCAGCAGCATTTAATAATCTCAAAAGACAGACCTGAATTATGCTACCTTCTGCTAAAATGTTGTCCAATGGTTCTTTTTGCACTTCCCCATAGATACGGTCATGCCACTCTGTGGCGTTATTTGATTACCATGTTCCATGTGTATATAACTTTGCCTCCAGATATTGCACTAACTCTGGGAATGTGGCCTCCATTTGAGACATTCTGAGATTCACTTCACTTCACAATGCTCTCATAAAATGGGTTCCCCTTAATGCACGTATGGTAGTGTTAGACACAATTGCCACGGCCAGTAGATGCTCTACAGTCACTTTCCAGGCCAACGCACCATTATTTGTAAGAGACTTTGTTTTATTGGGGTAAATTCGAGATTTGGCGGTATTTTCTTACTGTAAAAATATTGGCGGTAATTTGGCAGTAAATTAGTCTTTCATTTAGAGTGGGTCTGGTATCACACTATTTTAGTTACCATACCTTGTTAGCTTGTATTGGTGGTAATTATAGTGTATCTTATTTTGCCGTATTTTATCCCTGTGGTATAGTGATGAGCTTGTTTTTTTATACTATAACCCCATCATAAAACAAATCTTTCCTTTCCATTAGAATACCTTCTAGTTGTCTGTAGAGAGTGCCAGACCTATGCACTTCTAGTAGAACCCAATGATTTCATTGATAGCGCCACCTACAGTTTGTGGCTGGTGTTACTGGCTTATGTACATCCAGTAACCCATGTGTTTATTTAGACATTACTGTCTTATGTACATCCAGTAATCTATATATCAGATTAGATACCTTCCCATCAGCATGCAAGGAAGGAAACATTCATCACACCGCACACAAACCTCTGCTTTATAGCTGTTTATTACTAGCTTTCTCTTGTTTGCTATTTTAATTGCATTGGTAAATTGGCAAATGTACTATTGCGCTGATATGAGCCTCCCCTTTATACATCACTTATGTAAATAATTCACAGATGCATGAATGACACAAAGATCCCATTTGTTTTTATGTAGACTTTCTGTATTGCATCTCATTTACAAGTCACAATATCTTACCATGTTATTATTTACAGCCTCATCTGCAATGTAAAAAAAAACAAGCAGGTATTTTTGAAAACATGAATCAATGTTCCCAGACTTGAAATATAGAGAAAAATAAACATGCAATGGTTTCCTAACTTGCAATAAATAAAAATAAAGTCACACATACAGCATTTTTATCTGGTCCTAACTTGCACTTATTTTACCAAGGTCAGTATTTCTTTGAAGTCCCCCGCACAACCTCGTTCTGTTCGCAGATGCAGACCCAGTGTCAGTGCGAAGCTCTTCTGTAAGCTTGTGTGGGGAGCGCCAGCTGATATTATTCCAAAGTTAGCACTCTACCCCTTGGAACCTCTGTCTGTCTCCTCAGACCAGCATGAGCTAACTGCTCTCCTCATTTCTTGTTACTAAGAAAACTCCTATCCATCCCCTTATTGATGTGGCTTGTCTGCCTACAATTTCTCCCAATTAGGTTAACAAGAATGTGTCCTGTGCCACCCTTCGTTTTCAAACAATGACAACTTCAGGTCAAAAGTTACTGTTTCACTTTGCTTCCTGCAGCTTGCATTTTTTCTGTCTCCACAAGCTGAAGAAAACACCAGTGTGCATTTAAAAATGAATCTCAGCAGTGACACCAAAACATGGATTTCAGCTCATTTTGCATAGAAGACTGCATTTTAATGTTAGAGAAGTTAAATTTGTATTTTAGTAATGTTAATAATGCTAGTCGGTTATATATTATGATGCAGTTTCCATACATGAAGCATCCAAAATCCAAGGTGCACTTCGTTAGTTGAACCTGGCAGCACACTAAGTTTCTTTATGTGTGCTCTGAATATCTGCAATTTCAAGTTGGGCCTGGCTGTGTTGTAAATCCTGTACTTTGCATGCCACTAACAATGTTATATATTATACTGGCAAAACAAATGCTATATATGTCCTTACAGGAGGAGGGGGAAGAGTACCAGTTAGGATGGCCAATTACCGACGGTAGAGTCATATATACAAGTCATCTATAGAGTCCACCCACTCATCTCCGTCATATTGGAAGAACAGCAAGAGAACACTGTATCACACCTGGTATCATCCCAATACCACATTGAGGGTATGAGAGATGTTATGCACTCAGACAACCGTACCAAATGTACCCCCAAACTGATGCAGTAGACTTGAGTCTGCGTACACCACTGGACATAGAAGAACTATAAGTCTGACAGAAGAGGAGTAACGTCATGAAGAGAGAAGATACGTGGACGCGCTGAACTCGATGTATGGATATCTGAAGAATGAAGATGTGATTGAAGCAATGAAGTAAACATAAATGAGAATATAAAAAAAAACATATACCCTTAGAAGATAAGCGGCAAGAGATGTAACCAATGTATTTATGCAGAAACGCAAGGTAACAAAGACAACATAGAAGCTTGCTAAAGTAGGAAATATAACACGAGTAAAGCAGCCATATTGAGAAAATGAATGTCAGCATCGTATAATAGTAACAGAGAATCCTCGAGAGGGGAAAGACCAAGGCTGCAGAGCTGAAAGGCACTGGAATACAGATTTGTGCAAGAACAAAGGGTAGTTGCTTCGCTCAGGACCAAGGATGCTGCAGCAAGAAGCAGTTGTCAGGAACGAAAGTCATAGAAGAGGATAGCCATGTACATAAGACATGTTTCTCTTAGATTAAGTAAAGAAATTAATAATTGTAAGTGCCAAGTATTGAACCGTCAAAGATGGAGAAAGTGCATGCAGGACGCAGCAACCAAGTCTCCAGGTGCAAAGAGGAGTAATAGTACCCAATATAATTAAATCAAATAGCACTATAAAGAAGGACAGAATGGACAAATCATGGTCTCCACACACATGGTGTAAGACCAGAAAATAATACTTATTCATAAAGCTCCAGACGAAGATACCAATGTACCTTCACTCCCTTAAAAATTCAGAGGAAAAGAACAGTGAGCAAGGTCAACTACAAAGAAGAAGCTTTGGCTTAGGGCCTAACTGATGAGAGATTGTAGTCTAATTAGTTAAGAAAGGCAGTTGTCTGACGTTGTGCGCTTGCACCTAGTTTCATTGCTTACGTGCTGCTAATGAGCCAAACATCCAAGGTTGGAAGAGAGTGGCAACCAGTCATGAGGGCCTATGTAATGGTGGACCATACATTGTTACAGGAGCCTATCTGCTGCAGTTGTTATGCTATTATCTGTATTTCACATAGTTAGAGGTAATTCAAGGCGTGCCTATCACAGAAGGGATATCCAATGATGATAGTAATATGCCTATAAACTATATGTATACGTTTCCCTTGACCAATCCCTCCACTCAGTAGGTTTTTACTTATTGACGCATATAATGACATCATGGCTGATGTATAATGAGGTATAAAACCTTTTGTGTAATTGAAATGCTTTTGAGAGTGTGTGAGCTACAATCTGTTCGTTCGACCAGTTTTCCAGACTTTATTGAACTGATGATAAAGTACTATTTTGCCATATTCCTTAAGTATATCCGGTTATTTGGGCCTGAGATCTTTTGTTGTGGTAATCCCACTCGGCACTTGGGACACTCTAGGTGCTACTGCACACCACCATTTCCTCCCAGCTCTCAGGGATGCCTATGCTCATCTGCTGACCCCGTAATGGCTACATATCCCTTCTCGTCCTTGCCTTCCCTTTAACATGTCTACTACATACCTCTCAGATCTTTCTGGCCTTGCTTCTAGTCCCCTTCTGCTTTTTCATACATTTTTGTCAAGATTTTACTGAACCCTGCTATTTTGACCTGCTCAGTAGCTGCTCTGGGCTAATCACCTTACCCAACCCACTAACCTTCCAGTCACCAGACTCCCCAGCCAAGTGTTCGTCCATACTTCCCCCTGCAACTCCATCCTTGCCCATTCCATAATCCTTGACCTTTGGGCCTGAAACACAGCGGGCACGATTGCCTTTTAACCCTGTTATGACAAAATACCCGCTAATATGCTGTTTGCAATGCTTTAACTTTCCAAAATGAAGTTTGTACACATATACTCTTCATGCAATGCTTCAGGTATATGAAACAAAGCTTATACACAAATACGGGATGGCAATGCTTTTGTTAACAAAGCAAAGTGTATATACGATTACGCTATTTGCAGTACTTATGAGCAATATCCAATTTCTCTTAACATGCATCTCTCCAGCTGCCACTCCCACAAACCTTGTGTCTATGATGTAACCGGAGCCAGAACACTGGTCTACCTCCACGGAGTGCAGACTAAGGGCCTCATTACAAGTTCTGCAGTGCAGACAAAAAGTGGTAGTAATTCCGTTACTGCCAATTTTTATGATGCTAACCGAATTTCAGCTATTTTTCCTGCACTGCCGAATTACACATTTGGAGGGAAACAAGCTGAAGGTAAATCCACCACATTACCTCCAAAAATCGGCATATTTACCACACAGTAATTCTGAGAGACGTAAATCCACCAAAAATCCCCACTGAGTCCCACGGCACAAAGTGACCGTAACAGTAATTGAGTTTGGCAGTAATTCAACACATTTACCGGCAAATTACCAACAACCTCGTAATGAGACCCTACGTGTCAGCCTCGTAAGTAAGTGGTGTAATAGATGTTTGTTTAAATCCCTTTTCTGACTTGCGTATGCTGGGCACCAAGGATCTTAAAGCGGACCACCATTGGGCCTGCCCAAACTCTCAGTCTCACCTCACATCCGGAGATACTGAACTAAACTTAAGATGCTCATAATTACAAAAGAGGAGAGCAGATGCATTTGTAGAGGCCTGGGCATGGAGTGTAAAAACTGCAGGCCTGTCTTGTCCCAAGCCAGAGCTAGTTTTCATATGCACATACATTTAAACTTATCTACTAACTTTATTTGATGAAGTGAAGTTGGCCGCTAAAGGTCTACAGGGTCCGTATACAGGTTAAAGCTCAAAGAGAGATTGGAAAACGCAGTATAGGGCATGCTCTCCCTACCAATATATTAGAGTATACGACTATAAATGTACAATTACTCCATTCCAGGCCTCTAGGCCTAAAAAGCCAGTGCCACAGTTAGCTTCTAGTAGCATGGCAGCTCTAAAGAGGAGTTGAAAAGGAATTACTAGAAGCCACCATCCCTGCCTTTAGAAGCATGTGATAGAAATGTGCAATGTGCCTGTATCCCAACACGTCACTGTGCATTTCTGACCCACATACACTTCCCAAAAATAAAATGGACAGGTAAATGCATTTTCATAGCCAATGGGCCTCATTACAAATTTGTCGGTCCAGTAACAACGGTAAGCAACCGGCACCGTTGTTAACGGACCGTTGCTACCAGACTGTTGATACCGGCACCATTGTTACCGGACCGCCAAACTACGAGTTCTGCGAGCGGGTGCCATTCTCCCCGCCAGGTAATGCCCCGGGAAGTCCCCATTGCTGGGTGCCGGTAAATTCATGACTCCGGTGGAAACCGTGCCAGCATTTACCAGCAGGGCTACCTCCAGGGTCATAATGACCCCCAATGCCTTAATAAAAGACTTTTCCCAGTGTGATAAGTGAACAAATATTTTCTGATTTTCATATAGGTGCTGCGCAGGCTTGGACTGGTCTATAGGGCAACAGGGCAATGTCCGAACCCAAAACGCAAAATGCTAGTGTGAGCCACCTTCATGGCCAATGTAGGCCCCTTTGATGAGTTACGCCACCATGTAACTAGTAGATTGTGCCAGTGTTACTGAATAAATATTGTTTAAACTGCACAATGTGCATCACGTTTTATCAAAAACGCCCGCTTGGGTACTACTCAAACAGTCTGCTACCAAAGGAATGAATTGTCATTTGCAACGGAGGGCCACTTTTTCATTGGTGCCCGAGACAATCTTATGCCCCAGTCTGACGCTGGCGCTGTGCGTCTTTAACAGGAGAGTACCACAGCTATGGTTATTGATGAATAAAGTGGCAGCTGAGCTAAAGTCTGTAATTGGTTGGCAGAGAAATGACACATACCATAAAGCAGTGTGACTGTGAAGTGAGACCCTGTTAAGAAGGAGGCAATACCCTTTAGTGGGATAACAGAACACCAGGCATCACAAGGAGTCTCAGCTTTGCTCTAAGCAATGCAGGGAAGTCATGTGGGTGGGTGATTAGAAGGCATCTTAGTGCGGTGTGACCCATTGAAGTAAAGAGGCTCACATACCTCCAATTACACACGCATAAACATCTAACACTAGACGAAGAATCCTGGTGGAACTGGATGATGAGCGGAGACAATACATCCCTGACGATTGCAACAGCAAGATTCCTACAGAGCCTGGACCTAGACGGAAAAGTACAAACTACAATCTTGCAAGAAGAAAACCAAACGGAATGACCTAAAAGCTACCAAGCTAGAGACCACAGACACAAGGAGCCCATTGGTATAACAGAGGACGATGCAACACTGGTTACAATGAGATAAAACCTCTCAAACTACCACTATCACGAAGGCTGCTCCATTTGGAAAAATATTTGCAAAAACTGTCAAAGTAACAATTATATTAAAAAAAAAGGAATATGTCTTGTGTTCAGAATAGGTGGAGATGTGTAAGTGGGAGAGTATGCAATGCCAAGTATGATGTTCGTTGTCTACCAACTTGTAAAAAGATATCGAATCTGTATGCGTGGACACCGTTTTTCGAGGCGGGCTTACTCTGCTGGTTTCCCTGCAGTTGCAAATAAACACACTGCTTCTGTCACCCGATGCTACTAGGACTGAATGTTGGGTATTGTTCGTGCTCCCATAGGGCCTCATTATAACCTTGGCGCTCCCGTAATGAAGGGTGCCGGTACGGGACCGGGAGTGCCGATTATGAGGTTCCCTTTGCGGGACCCGGTAAGGACGCCTGGTAAAACCAGACGTCCTTAGCGGGTCCCGCGAGGGGAACAGGGAACTAATAACGGGCTGTTATTAATGGCGCCGTTATTAGCTCCCTCCCCATTCCCATTGAGCCCCTTATGGGCTCAATGGGAATGGGGATGGGTTCCTTCAAGGAGGAATTACCAGGTCCTCCAATGTCGGAATGACCCGGTTATTCCTCATTGAAGGAACCCGGTACTGGGCTGCCTCCATACTCGTAATGAAGTCCTTAGTATATTTAGGGTGGGATCTGAATGGTGTGGGTGTGTGCTGATGGCACTGAGAATGTGCATGCTATGCCACTCTAGGGCCAGTAACGCCCACTGTGTGTTTCCATGAACACCTCCCAGTACTGCGTCGGGACATAGCTTTCACTTTTGCTTCTGGGTTTCGTGCCTGCATAATTTGATCAGTGCCGAACACGGGTTCGCAGCGTACTCACTGAGGTTACATTTACTTATCTGATCAGACCAAAGACTTTCTGCTGAGACAGTATATATCCCTACTTTGAAATTTGGAAGAGGTGTCCTCCTATTATAAGCATATTTCAATGGTTTTCTGTGAATGATTTTCAATGACTCTCTCGTGTCATGGTCTGGTCTTAAAAGTAACACCAGTGGAAGAAGACAGTCGGGTCCAAAGAAATTAGAGGAGTGCAGAATGATGAATGCGTTTGCTTATTATATGAAAAACATTAATAGAAAGTAACCATGCTCAAATATGATGGTTTTCATGTTTTAAGTACCTAAGATGGCGCAAGTGCGACAACGCTAAGTGCAGGGGGAACGGAGAGGGGGAGTACCTGGAAGAGGGAAGTGCAATCAGGGCAGCATTGCTCTGATTAGGTGCAGCCAGGGCAGCACAGCTCTGGGTAAGTCCAAGGAGGCAGGGGGCTGTAGAGATTACAGTTGCAGGCCCTAGGTGCGCGGTAGGCCTGGAGGCATTACATGGGAGACTGATCATGGAGGAGCCTGGTACCCTGAGGGTAGCCAAGCCACCAGTCGGTGCAGCAGACAGGTAGGTCAGAAGGGTAGGGAGAGAGAGAAAGCAGAGGTGAAAAGGAAGGTCTTGAGCTGCTTCTGGAACTTCAGGTAGTCCGACTCAAGTTTGAGAGGGTCAGTGAGGCCATTCCAGAGGGAGGCACCTGCAGAGAAAACAGATCTACCCCCCACTCTCTGACTGGAGAAACGTATGACCCTCAGAGAGTAGTAGGTCAAGCTGAGCGAAGGGCTTGAAAAGGAAGGTATTTTGGAAGAGAGAGTTGGATGTAATGCAGGCTCCAGCCCCATAAAGCCTTGTGGATGATGCAGAGGGCCTTGAACGTGATCCTTGCAGCTACCGGGAGCCAGTGTAGAGAATTCATGGGCTGGAGAGATACAGTCCCTGGGCTTGAGGCCATGGATAAGTCTTGCAGTCCCGTTCTGGATTAGTTGCAGAGGGCGTAGAGTAAGAAAGGCAGATTGAGAAAGAGGCTGTTGCAATAGTCCAGTCTAGAGACAACCAGGACTCAGGAGACAGTGAGCTTCTGAAGGGAAAGTGAGACAAGGAAGAATTCCTCTGAGGAGGTGCAGCTGGTAGTGGGCCTTCTTGGCAAGGTCTGTGATGTGACGAGAGAAGGAGAGAGTGGAGTCAAAGATGACACCAAGGTTTATTGCCTCAAAGAAAGGTGAAGCAAGAGGGACCCAGGAGGGCAGCCAGAGTAAGAGAGGAAACGTGGGAGCAGGGGTCCCAATGAGAAGGATCTCTGTTTTACTGGCATTAGGGCAGAGATCGATGGAGGCGCACCAATCCTGAATCAGGGATCGACAGTCAGGAATGAGCGATAGAGGACAGGACGCTGAGGGGAGCCTGAAAGAGAGCTGAGTGTCATCTGCATAACAATGCAAGTTAGAGGAGAAGGTAGAGATCAGATGGGCCAAAGGGGCCAAGTAGACATTGAAGAGCCAGGGTGAGTGGATAGAGCCCTGGGGAACACTGCATGTGGCGAGAGAAGTGGTGGAGAGAAATGACCCAAGTTGGACCTGGGCGGGTCAATCCGGGAGGAATGAGCTCACCCACTTCAGGGTCTGATCCGTGATGCCCAGGTTCTCACAGAGTTGATTGATCAGGATGGCGTGATTGACTGTGTCAAAAGCAGAGGAAAGGTCAAGGAGGATGAGGACAGAAGGAAGGCTGCAGTCAAGATTAGAGAGCCGATCTTCACGGGTGTCCAGGAGAGCAGATTCCGTGCCTCTGGCTGCTCTAAAGCCAGACTGATGGTCATTGGGCCAACCAACACATTCAATTTGGAGAATAAGCTGGGAGATGGCCAACTTTTCCTGGAGTGTGCACAGGAAAGGAGTGATAGAGATCAGGCGATAGTTTGCCAGAGTGGTAGCATCGGCAGAAGGCTTTTTAAGGAGGGGGCGCACAAGGTAGTGCTTGAGGATAGAGGGGGAAAATCCAGTAGCAAAGGAGTGATTGCAGAAATTGGCCAAGGCTGGAGCAATGGTGTCAATGCGGTCCTTGATGGTTCTGGAGGAACAGTGGAGCACCTGTTTGGATAACACTTTAATGGATCAGTCTAGAGACATCATCAGGGGGGCCGAGAGAGGGAAAGGAAGAGGAGAACGAGCACAGGATGTCCTGAGTTGTAGTGGTGAAGTGAGAAGCCAGAGCCATACAGAAGGCCTGGGAGGAAACAGGAGAGATGGAGACTGCAGAAGGATTGGCGAGTTCCTTGCAGATTTTAAAGAGTTTTACCATGTTGTTAGAGGCAACAGAGATGCAGGCTTTGATGCAGACTCTCTTCTTGGACAGGACACAGAGTCTGTATTGCCTTTGCAGCAGGCCTGTTTGTCAGAGGATGCACCCGAAGCCCTCCACATCCTCTCGGCCACCCTGCACTTGCATTTCAGGGCGGCGAGGTGGGAGTCATACCAAGAGTTGCACTTGGAGGTAGGCTTCAGACAAATTCTCATGACAGGGGCAAGGATGTCCAGAGTGTTCGAGTTAGAAAGATGCAGGTTTGAGAGGGCTGTGTCAGAGTAGGGGGGAGCAGAGAAAGTAGAGGCAAAGGCATCCACTGACACACGCTTCATGGGATGAATGACCGAGAAGGTAGTTGGCAGTGTTGGAGTGACCTTTGCCTGAGGAACAAAGACTTTCAGGTGTGAGGAAAGCAGAAAGTGGTCAGTCCAAGAAAGAGTGGTGCAAGTGTTAGAGGTGGGGAAGTCCGAGGAGATGAGAACATCCAAGGTGTGTCCGGCAGAGTGTGTCAGATCAGAGGGTAGAATGGCGAGAGAGAGAGTGTCACAGAGGTTGCGGAAGAGCCCATAGGAGGAATTAGAATCATCCAGGTGGATGTTGAGGTCTCTGAGGAGAAATTGAGAGGTAGAGGCAAGGAGAGAATAGGAGAGATCAGCCCACTTTGAGAGGAAGAGGGCAACCTGGCAAGGTGGCCTGTAGATGGTGGCCACAGTCATATAGAGGCCAGGAGAGATAAAGAGCCTGCAGACCAGGCATTCCAAGGAGGAATGGGCCTGCGTAGGAATGACAGAAGTAGGGACGCACTCCGGAAAGATCAGTTCTATTCCACCTCCAGGTCGGTTGGTTCTGGGCTTGGAGAGGATCTTGTAGTGATCAGGGAGTAGGTGTCTCGGTGAGAGCGAGGACATCCAGGTCAAGTTCTACGAGGAGGTGGCAGATGTCAGAGGAGTCTTTGACAGTGTAAGTGATTACATTCCGGCACTTCATCTAAGTCAATGCCTAGCGTGGGATGCACAACTGGAACCCTTAATTATTTATTTGTGTCTATAAATTCTTTTATTCTGAACGATGTACCACTTATATTACGCCCCTCTCTTTTAAAGCAAATATATCAATCCCAATTTCCCCCAGCAAACACCAGAGAAAAACAGAAATAATTGGCAAACTTGTCAAAAATGGTTTGAAGTTGGCTTTGAATGAATGGGTAAAACACTGAGAATAGATTTAATTCACTGAAATGGTTGAAATTCTAATGGGAGCCGCTTTGTATGGGTTCAGACACACACTAGCAATGATTTGAGAGTAATAGGCGAGTTGAAAACTTAATTTTGAGGTCGGGTGCAATGTACAGCTATTCTACACGTTATAGCTTTGAGCCAAATGAAAATTTTGCGACAAACTTTTCTGCGCACGGTGAACGCGATTGCGGAAAAACTATAAGGAGTTGAGATGCGGATTTGGGTTCTTTAGAAAGCCTAGGGTGTTAGCTTCAAGTAGACACATTTGTTTCTAGCATAAAGTATGAAGAAGTTATGAACGTTTTCGTGGCGGTCGTTTTTTCAGATAGAGGAAAAATGTAAAACAAGGATCCGCTTTTAAAATACAAACAAGGTTTCTTTACACTAGGGATGGACTATGAAGACTCAAACTACATGACAGCACAACAACCAGACCAGGACATCACCGATCAGGTTTTTGCACGCCGAGACGCTTGCCTTTCTTCAGATGCAATATATCAGCGCAAAGATGATTTTAACAATATTATTACAGAAGGACTATAGGATAAGAGAGAGAGTTCAGGCAAGACAAAAAGGATTTCGAACAATACAGTTCTGGATATAAATAGATTTGATTTGGATAGGGATGACTATGAACAGTACATAGGCTAGTGACAATCCTATACTATGGATACTCACTACCGATGTTTTGAAAGGAACCATCAGGGATTCTGGTCAAGGATTTTTCTGGGACAGACTGCTGGGCACACCGGACTGGTCTGGTTCAATGATCAGCAAGGCGCTCTGGACACCGCATGGCAGGACTGGACAGCAAGGCACTCCGGTCTACACTGCACAGCATGACTGGACTGGATCTGCAATGGCTCTCTGGTCTGCACAGCATGGCACCAGACTGGGATTTAATCTTCCCTTCTGGTTATGGAGATAATTCTTTGGCAGGCAAGCAGTTACAGCACAGCCTGGCTGCTCTTTGGTTTCCCCTTTAAGTTGAGGGATGGATTCTGGAAGTTAGGCCCAGCTGAAAGTGGATCAGTTATGCTCTGAGCCTTTCTGCTTGCAAAGTTTTTGGAGTCTGGAACAAGGAGTATGGATGGATCTCCTTCAAAGTGCTTCGCCGAATTCGGGATCGTGGGTGGATCAGTCTGTTTTTCTAAGTCCATAGCTGTCTCTATTTATGTGTTTGATAAAGGGGTGGATATACTGAATTATCCTAGGCGCACGCCCTAGGTAGTTTATTGGCTAAAGTCTGCTCGCTCCCTTGATTGGAGGAGAAAACAGAGTGTCATCATGATGATGCGGTTTATGAGAAAGGGAAAACCTCATCTTTGCCTTTTGCACATAAAATCCATTTTTGATATAATACATCTTTACATGTGTACAACCTTTATACCAAAGACATAGATAGATCACATATTTTGTGGAGCAAATATTCTTCCAAGCCCTGTAGCTGTGAGGTCTTGGGTCTGGATTTGACAATTTTTCTGACTTTTGTCCGGGACACAACATCTGATTTGTCCACAATTTTGTACATATGTGCGCATGATATCTGGGCATAATCATATGAAATTTCATGCTTCTGACCTAAATAGAATCGCTACAAAACCAGAATTTTCACTGCGCCTTCTCAGAACATGGCACAGAGTTCTGGGTCCTTTTAAAATGTGCACAAAAAAATCACATTAACACTGCTATTACTTTTATCATTTTTAGAAATTCGCACAGTCCTTTATCAGTCTTTTTCAAAAATATGCTTTCTGTCCATTGAGAATCAACAAAAATGTCTATCCCCGCCTCCAAAGGTTTCTTTAGCTCAAGAGCAATCCCCGCCTTCTTCCTCTGGCAGAGGCCACTGTTGACACTTACAATATGCATATCCTTTCAGCCAAGGAAGGTTCATTGTCTCTCCCAGGAGCAGCAACCCAAAATCTCCTCCCCTCTTAATCAACACCTGAATGTGAGTTCCTGGCCTTTGGAGCAGGAGAGATGCCTTTTGTTGGGGAAAAGCTGGGGAAAAGCTGGGGAAAACTGGTTTGGTGACTCTGAGTTCAGCTATATTCACTGTCAAATTATAACCTTTTTCTTAATTTAAAATAAAACTTGCAATTTTTAATCAAGCAGCTAGAACTCTGATTCCAGTCCCTAGATCATGGGGATTAAATAGTTACAGCCTATGTTCCTCTTAATGACAGGTCACTTAATTCCAATCATTTGATTTCCATCGCACAAGTTTAAGCTTCTGATGAAATTAAGGACAGCTGTCAATGCAGGCGGCCGGTGGTACTGCGCCCATATTTTGACAGATTTTCACAGGCAAGCACACTTTTTACTGCGGATATTCTGATGATAGATTCTGCTTTTCTTGACATTGTGTGCTCATATTGATTCCTTAAATGAAGTGGTGGGTAACACCAAGCAAAAATATTGGATGTTTTGTGGTGTTTTGGTCTGGTATTTTATATTTTCAGCAACCAAGAAACAGGGATTCAATTTCGGGGTTTCTTGCAATAAAGCACTACCTTTCATGCAGTTTTCCTTTTTACTTGGTGGACAGCCCAGTAACATGTTTCAGCAGTGAGGTCTCCGTTCCACTACTGACAACAGGCGAAGTAGATCTGGCAGCCATCTTTTCCAGTTTCAAAGCGCAATTTTCATAGGTTTTGGCAAGCATAGGACTTTTGCTGCCATTTTGCTGATTCTGGTGCCACCAGCACACAGGGATGTTGCAGGGCAGAGCCTAGTGGGTTAAAACATCCCACAACAGCCAAGCAAGAGTTGAGAGTAGCGAAGTGGAGCAGGTTGCCACATTTGAAAGACTACTGGGCAGTGGTAAAGGCTTGAGAAACACCCAGCGGAAGTGGGAGAGGGGCCCGAGAGTGGGCAGAGGTGGTTGCAGGAGGTGGCATAGTAGCCATAGAGGAGGAGGAGGAAGGTGCCAGAGAGCCTGCGGAAGAAGGGGGTGGCAGAGGAGTCAGAGAGGTGCTACTAGGAGTAGCGGGAGAAGGAAGGAAGTTGATTAGATGTGTTATGTTATGTTATGTTTTTTTATTTATAACGCACCAAAGCCCCAGGGCATCCAGGCGCTTAAACAGGAAAGACAGAGCTATGAGGTGGAAAGATCCATCATCACGTAATTATTTTACATAAACAACCTTGTCTTATGTGATTTCCTGAAGGCAAGGTGATTTTCCTCCTTCCGGAATGATTCTGGCAACTCATTCCAGGCCCGGGTCACCAAGATCGGGAAGGAGCGGCCATTTCCTCAGACTCTTTTAAAGTGATCCACTCTGAGGAGACAGGCCCTGGCTGAACGGAGGTCTCTGGTAGGTTGGTAGATTATAACCCTCTCTTTGAGGTACATGGGGGCGCCCCAAAAATGCATTTATGCTCTAAGGTCAATAACTTGAAAAAGACACTGGCTGACACTGGAGGCCAGTCCAACTCTCTCTGGGCAGTGGATACTGGTTCTCTTAGAGCGATTTGGTGGACTATGCGCACCGCTGCATTCTGAATTTTATGCAATCTTTGGATTGCTTCCTTGCTGACCCCTCCCATGATGGAGTTGCAATAGACCAAGCGGGGGAATATGATAGCCCGTGCTAGCTGTGCCAGATTATCTTTAGTAATCATGGGGCCAACCAGTCTTAATACTCTAAAATGGTAGTTCGTATTTTTCACAATGAAGTCCACTTGGGCCGCTGCGTTTAGGTTGGCCTCCATGTATGTACCCAGGGTCTTCAATTTGGCAGCAACTGCAATCCGACTGCCCTCAATCACAAAAGGGGAAACGCCTGGTCGATGGATTCCCCGGCTTGTCTGGACCCGTAGATCATCAACTCGGTTTTTCCGGCATTTAGACATAACAAATTTGTAGACATCTCGTTTTTTTTATGACCTAGTAGAGATTATTTAGCTTCTCCTGGTCCTTTGCGTGATCTCTACTGATCTCCATGGATAACTGGAAGTCATCCACATAGTTTGTAAAGAAGAAGCCCAATCTCTCTAACTCCACACAAAGTGGTTGAATATATATGTTGAAGAGTGAAGGGGACAGACATGCCCCCTGTGGGACTCTGCAGGCAATGAGTTCAGCCTCTGCTACAGAATGTCCCCAGTACACCCTCGATGTGCTACCTTCCAGGAATGATCTCATCCATTTGGCCGCCTCACCGAGAAACCCCCTGCGACCACCAGTCTCTCCAAAAGGATCCTGTGGTCCAGTAGATCAAATTCTGCTGATAGGTCAAGCAAAATCAGCAGCCCCGAACTACTTCTTTCCAACATCCTCAACATTTGTGTCTGCAGATCGATCAACGCACTTTCCGTGCCGTGGGAACATCAAAAACCTGTCTGCTTCTTATGTAAAGTCCCTGCAGCCTTCATATATGGTTGGAGCTGCAAAGTAACTACTTTGTCAACCAACTTTAGAAAAAACAGAGTATTGGAGATAGGTCACTAATTTGCTGTGTCGTTAATGTCCAGGCCCTGTTTCTTCAGAAGTGGCGGTCACTGCTACACCTTTAATAGATTGCAGATTAGTGCAATGTTTAAAAGAAGTGTTCACAAATCTGCACAGGTAGAGGGCAAAAATATCATGATGTTCCAAGATTACCTGGGATGGCAAGAGATCCCAGGACAGCTTTTGGGGTGCATAGCCCTGATAATATCTTCAGTTTCCATAGTTGTAATCGTCGAGAAACTAAAGAGGGTGGATGGGACCCCTTGGCTTTACTCCCCGAGATCAGATGTTACAGGGTCAACCACATTATCTAATGGCCCATTTACAGTATCGGCCACCAATGTAGCAGGCTTCATCCTATTAAAATTTTCCCTGATCTTGTTCTCAGCTAGCAAACGCTTGTCTGAGAAGGCCCTTTGAACTCTTGTGCAGTCTTCCTTAGATAGATTAATATTCTGATTGAGGACTCTGGCCTTTTCCCATGTTCTTAATAATGTAAAAAGTTCCTTTGTTTGGTTCCCTGCCCTATTTTATTGGTCATTATAATGATTACATTTTGCTTCAGTAATCTTATCTTTATACTCCTTTTCCTTCTTTTTCCATGCTGCTTTATTATTTGGACTTTTATCTTTGAGCCAGGCATGCTCTGCCTGTCTTTTATTTGCTTCTAACTGGGTCAATTCTGGGGAAAACCATTTCTGGTGGCTGGGAGCATCCCTCACATTTATTAGCTTGACTGGAGCTAACCTGTCGAGCAAGTTCATCATGTCTTTCAGGACTGCTAATGATCTTGACTGGCGCAGAGGCAGCACAAACTCCTGCCTCCCGTCTTGGCACCTGGGACTAGTATGAACCACAGGCAACCGCGACCCTTCGGGGAAAGAGGGTTATGGTCTGTAGGTTGGATGGGTAGAGGGTTGCAGGGTAACCAGAAAGAGGGTTAGGAAGAGGTTGTGGGTGGGTTGGGGAAGTTAGGGTAACATGCTCCTCAGCTCCTGCTGTCAGTTTGGTTGGTTTTGCTGGTGTTGTGCTCTCCACCCTTTCAAACCACACTCTCACAGCACTCACACTTAGAACTTGGCCAGCTGTTTAGGAAGCCTTTGTAGTGAAGCCTCTAACCACACTTGTTTGAGCTTTTGCCTGGAGCTCTAACCAATGCTTTCTACATTGCCTACACTTAGGCATAAACTGAGCATGGTATTGCACTGCTTCCTGCATTGCTTTCATGCAGTTAAGAAACAACGTGTTCACACTGTAATCTCATATCACTTTACACCATGCGTGCTTACAGGGCTTCTAGTAGTGACTAAAACAAAGAAAATGCACTTAGCTGCGGTTCGTAGATCTCGGTCCTTTTGTGCGGTCCAGGAAGTCCTGAATGTCTTGTGATGAAGCTCCGCTGGAAAATACCAAAAATAACAATAAGCGAAGGCTGAGCTAACTCCTGTGTTCATAGCAGTTGGCTTTTAACTGAAAGTAATGGGCAATCATGAGCGAGATGAGCACACAGCCCGGGGTTGATGTCACCCGAGGCTAATTACATGTGTTTTCTAAGATTCTCTGTTTGAGGCTTCGGAGACCATACGTTTCATGTTGCCGTCACCCAGAACATGGTAAACGTTGTAAAACGTTCATTAAGCACAGTCACATCAGGGAATGCATTCTGCATGTGGATTAGTGTCTGCCATGCTCTGCAGTCTTTACTGCGCAACCACAATAAACATGCCCCCAAAAGGATTAGTTCTGTTCGTCACATGAAGGTTAAGTAAGCCACTTATCTGTATATGGACGCGGGGCCTGTGAAGTGTTCAGGGGGGACGATGCCCTGTGTACGCGTGCCCTGAGCGGAGCGCTGAAATGCACATCTGTTCCCTCCGGTAGCCGAAATTGCAAGCAGGATCACATGGGCACGGCCCACACATACGCAGATTGTTGGGATTGGCTGTTCCCATGCTGGTAGGCTTGTGAAGCACTCAGCCTGCTGGGAAATGTAGTTTCCTGGTGTTTCTTTGTCCCTAGGCATTCTGCCTGCAATAAGGATGGAATAGCCTTGTTATATAACATGTAGAGGGTTTGTGCAGGGGGTTAGCAGCACCATGGTGTTCATGGAGGGTCTGCACTCGACCCCTAACACAATTAACATGCCCAGCCCTGACAGTACTCTCCCTCCCCCTCGCAGGTCCCGGCTTAGTGGGGTTATTACGGTGGAACTGACGGAGCCGAGGAGCAGGTTCCCAGGATTGTTCCTCTGACCCATACCATTTCCAGTCAATCAAGTACCACAATTCGTGTTGCTTGATAAGTGAGTCTAAGATGGCCTTAACTTTGTATTTGGGATGGCCATCAATCACAATGGGTGTTTTTTTTTTAGGTTTCATGGACAAAGGGGCCGCCTTCAATAAAGCTACATGAAATACCAGATGAATGTGCATATATTTTGGTAGTGCCAATCATACTGCCACTGGGATGACTACAGCTTCTATTGGAAATGGACCAATGTACCTGGGTTGGAATTTTCTCTGAGCCTGTAGGTGTAAATTGCGTGTGGAAATTCATACTGTATTGCCAATGCGATAGGGCAGACTTGGTTGACGCTTCCAGTCAGCGTATTTTTTGTAATTCTGTTTTGCTTCTGATAGATGGCATTGAATAACTCTCCAGGCATCTGTGAGTTGTTTTTTTTGTTCTTCGACTGCTGGGGCCATAGGGGGGAGCTCCGTCTGTGGCACAGGCTGAAAATGTGGGTGGTACCCATATGTACCGAAGAAAGGTGTCGTTTTAGTTGAAGAATGAATTGCGTTGTTGTAGGCGAATTCCGCTAGCCAAATGACCTCGGCCCAAGATTTTTCTCAAATGCGGGTCATGCATCGTACGTTTTGCTCCAAGGTTTGGTTCAGACGTTTAGTCTGCCCATCCGTTTCTGGGTGGTAACTAGTGGATAGACACATCTCGACTCCCACTGTCTTACAGAAGGCACTCCAGAAACGAGAGGTGAACTGTGGACCTCTGTCTGAGATAATACTTTGAGGGATTCCATGTAACCGGACTATGTTTTGTAAAAACAAATCGGCTAGAATGCCGGTGGATGGTGTGCCTCTACATGGCATAAAATGTCCCATCTTGGTTAGATAATCTTTGACCACTAAAACGGATGTGAACCCTAGACTCATGGGAAGCTCGACCATAAGGTCAAGGGAGATTGTATGCCAAGGTCTTGGAAGCGTTGATAATGGCTGAAGCATGCCAACTGGTCTTTGGTGATCCGTTTTATTCTGTAGACAGTTTTCGCAGTGGGTTAAGTTAAGTCGAATATACTTCGTCATGTGGGGCCACCAGAAGTGTCTACTGAGAAGTTCAATAGTCTTGGCTGCTCATGGGTGCCCTATGAAAGGTGAATCATGACACAAACTAATGGCTTTTTGTCGTAACCAAGTTGTTGGTAGGTATAGACTTGTTTTGTAGAATGGTAATCCTTCCTTCAGGGTCTGATCCTTGCCTTGCCACTTCCATTGTACCAGTTATTGTGCCGTCATGGCCTTTCTAATGTCTTGGAACATATCATCTTCCACTCTACTTCCAATCACACGTACCGGATCTACTATGGGTCTTGATTCCCTTGGGTTCTCTGTCGGTACCACAGTTGATCCTGGATAATGAGACAAGATGTCTGCTTTCTTATTTTCTGCACCTGGCCGATATGTAACCACAAAATCAAATTTAGCAAAATACATTGCCCATTTTAGCTGTCGAGGACTTAGTGCCTTAGCTGTCTTTAAGTACTGCAAATTCCAGTGGTCGACGAATATTGTAATTGTATGCCTGGCTCCCATTAAATAGTGACGCCATTCGCTAACGGCGGCTTTGATTGCCAGTAGTTCCCGGTCCGCTATAATGTAATTTGGTTCAGCAGGTAGTGAAGTTCTTGAATAATAGGCCACTGGGTGCAGTTGCCTGTGGTTATCACGCTGTGAAAGGACATCCCTAATGGCATAACTAGATGCATCGGTTTCCACCACAAAGGGTCTGGCTGGGTCTGGGTACATCAGCACCGGTGCTGTAGTGAATGCCTTTTTGAGTGCCTGAAAACTTTCTTTTGCTGCTGCATCCCACTTGAATGGCACCCCTTTTTTGAGGAGACGAGTGCCTGAATTGACTTTTTGGACGAAACCCTCTATAAAATGTCTGTAGAAGTTGGCGAATACTAGAATGGTTTGTATTTCTCTTACTGAAGCTGAGGATGGCCAATCTATGATGGCTTGTACTTTTCCTTTGTCCATGGTGACCCCCTGGGGCGATAAAATAAAACCCAGAAATTCCACCGTTGACCAATGAAATTCACATTTTTCTAGCTTTGCATATAACTGGTGTTCTCTCAACCTTTGTAAGATGGCCTTCACGTGGTCCCGGTGTTCCTCCATGTTCTGGAGCATATCAGTATGTCGTCTATGTATAGGACAGCAAATACATCCAGGTTACCCCGTAGAACTTCATCTAGGAAATGTTGGAATGCTGCTGGAGCATTGCAGAGCCTGAAGGGCATCACCTGATACTCGTATAAGCTGAACTTGGTCTGGAACGCTGTCTGCCATTTGTCTCCTTGTCTTACGCAGACAAGATGATATGCCCCGCGTAGGTCCAATTTCGTATATACTGTATAACCGTGTATTTGGTCTAACAACAACAGTATCAAGGGAAGTGGGTAATGGATCTTGATGGTGATCCGATGTATTGCTCTATAGTCAATACAAGTTCTTAAATCCCCCATCTTCTTAGGGATGAAGAATAAGGGAGAGGAGACCAGTGATGTAGAATGTCTGATTTATCTGTTTGCTAGCTTTGTATCGATATACGTTTTCAGGTGTTAATTTTCTGCCTCCGTGAGGGCGTAGATCCTACTGCATGGTAATATGGCCCTAGTTTCCAGGTCTATCCTGCAGTCAAAGGGTTGATGTGGGGGTAAATTCTCGCCAGCTGCCTTGCTAAAGACATCCCTGTACTCAGTATAGTCTTCCGGTAAAACTGTGTCCGTACTTCCGATGACTTGCATGATGTATGGCATTCCACAATACTTCTTACAATGAACCGATGAAAACTGAAGCAAGCCTGGAACCTAGTCTACAGTAGGATTATGTGCTCGTAGCCAAGACAAATCCAAAATGAACCCAAACTGCGGGGCCACAGTAATGTCGAACTGCAAATTTTCCTGGTGGTGTTTTCCACAGTCCAACCGAAGGAGTTGGGTTTGCTGCTTGATAGGACCTGACGTTAACAGGGACCCGTCCACTACTTTGACTTCTTCCTCCTGCTCCTTCTTGACTAATCGAAGACCTAAACTATGCGTCATTTGTGCGTCGACAAAGTTTCCGGTAGCTCCTAAATCGATCATAAGTGTTACGGGGATACATTTGTTTTGCCAACTCAACTGGCCCTCCAGCATCACATGTGCTGCCTGACTGTGGTATGTATTAGCCAGACTCTTTGGGGTGTCTTTAGCTGTGCTCGCCTGGGCCACCCTCACTGACGAGTGGTGGCGTTTCCCGACAGGAATGTTTTTTAGGACATTCCCGAACGAAATGCCCTGCTATGCCTCAGTATAGGCAGTGCTTATCCCGTCTTCTCTTTTCTTTTTCTTCTTTGGACAGTGTTCCCAGCACTTTTCCAATCTGCATAGGCTCCTCCATGCTTTTCTCTGGTGGTCTAGCAGATTTTTGTTGGTCTAATTGTACCATTGGTTTGGCTTCCCATTTCCGTTGGTCTTGACGTCGTTCATTTTGGCGCTGATCCAAGCGTAATGCTAAGTCGATCATCATAGAACAGACGTTTGGTTGCAGGTTCACTTGAGAAATCAGGTCCTTGAGGTCCTCTCAAAGGCCTTGGTAGAACAGTGCCATTCGTTTGTCTTGGGGCCAGTCCGTTTCCACGGCCAGCCTGTTGAATGATGTTACATAGGTGACTAATTCTTTACTCCCTTGCCGGAGAGTCAACAGTTCCCTGTCCTTAAGTAAAGAAGTCGATCGCCTCCTAGAAGTCCTCCCAAGAATACAAAAGAGCATTGTCCTTGTGCACAAAGGGTTTGCCCAGGATGCTGCATCTCCACTCAAGTAGGATATCACAAAGGCCGTACGGGCTTGGTCTGTTTGAAACACTGCGGGTTTGGTCAGAAAATGTAATTGACACTGCATAATAAACTGGTTGTATTTTTGGGGATCCCCTGATATTGTTCTGGGGCTGCCAATGTGAGAGGAGGCTCAGTAGATACCTGTACCTGTACTGGTGTTGGCGGGTCTCGGGGTAAGGGAGTTGCTTGGGCTTGGTTCTGGACTGTTAGGGTATGCACCTGGCCAGCCAGGGCCAAATATTCCGGTCTAGTTGCAGCAAGCTCATTCTTCAGCTCTTGCAACAAGGCAACCACATCTGTCATATCTCGTCGTGCTGCCTGGGCCCCTGAATATACGTGGGCTTGCTATTCTGTCAGGACTGCTAACAATCTTGACTGGCGCAGAGGTAGCACGAACTCCTGCCTCCCCATAAGGTCTTGGCACCTGGGACTAATATGAACCACAGGCAACCGCGACCCATCGGGAAAAGAGGGTCCATAGGTTGGATGGGCTGAGGGTTGCAGGGTAACCGGAAAGAGGGTAAGGAAGAGGTTGTGGGTGGGTTGGGAAAGTTAGGATAACATGCTCCTCAGCTCCTGCTGCCGGGTTTGGTTGGTTTTGCTGGTGTTGTGCTCTACTCCCTTTCAAACCACACTCTCACAGCACACACACTTAGAACTTGCCCAGCTGTTTAGGAAGCCTTTGTAGTGGAGCCTCTAACCACACTTGTTTGAGCTTTTGCCTGGAGCTCTAACCAATGCTTTCTACTTTGCCTACACTTAGGCATAAACTGAGTATGCTACTGCACTGCTTCCTGCATTGCTCTCATGCAGATAAGAAAGAACATGTTCCCACTCTAATCTCATTCACATTACAACATGCATGCTTACAGGGCTTCAAGCAGCGACTACAACAAAGAAGATACACTTAGCTGTGGTTTGTAGCTCTAGGTCCTTTTGTTCGATCTGGGAAGTACCAAATGTCCTGTGATGAAGCTCTGCTGGAAAATACCAAAAATAACAATAAGCGAGAGCTGAGCTAACTTCTGTGTTTATAGCAACATGCCCCCAAAAGGATTAGTTCTGTTCCTCACACGAAGGTTAAGTAAGCCACTTATCTGTATATGGACGCGGGGCCTGTGAAGTGTTCAGGCGGGCGGATGCCCTACGTAGGCGTGCCCTGAGCGGAGCCTGCCTGAAATACACGTCTGTTCCCTCCGGTAGCCGGAATAGCAAGCAGGATCACACGGGCGCAGCCTGCGCATGAGCAGATTGCCCGGCGTGGTTTTTCCCATGCTGGCAGGCTCGTGAAGCACATGGCCTGCTGGGATATGTAGTTTCCTGGTGTTTCTTTGTCCCTGGGCATTCTGCCCAGGGACATTCTGCCCAGGGGCAAGGAGGAATAGCCTCCTTATATAACACATAGAGGGTTTGTGCAGGGGGTTAGCAGCATCATGATGTTCATGGAGGGTCTGCACTGGACCCATAGCACAATTAACATGCCCAGCCCTGACAATGTCGTTGCTGTAGTTCTCAATGAGTATATCGGGGTGATCCAGGTCACGGGATTTTGTCATTAGGTCATCCATGCAGGCCGTCAGGGTGGCGGGAGTAATAGCCCGGTAATTCTTGCCTAATACTTTCCGTGCAACTCATATTGCTGCCTAAACAGGGAGGGAAGCTGAATCTGGCACATGATGGAAAAGTGGTCTGACCACACACAGGGGGTAGTGATGACCCCGGTCAGTGTGATTTTTTCACTGGCCACCCAATCTAGAGTGTTGCCTTTTATGTGCATTGGATCAGAGTTGTGGATAACAATATTCTCATTTTTCAGAAATGTCTCTAATTCCAGAGCTACTGTCTTTGGGATCCCATCTCCAGAGATTTAGGTCTCAAATAAGGATTACAGCAGTATTTGTTTTTTGCTTAGAGGATAACAGGTTAGTTAGGTCTTCATTAAACCGAGGTGTTTCTCCAGGAGACCTGTAGAGTGCTACAAGATTAACACTGAAATGATGGTTAGGGATCAATTTAGTATGCAATATATCGCACCCTTGCATGCCACATTGACCTCGTACATCCTGAGCTGCTTTTTACATATAATAGCGACTGCACCACCCAGGCCTTTGTCGCTATGTTTCCCAAAAAAGACATAGCCCGAGGGGTTGTGTGTTCTATTACAGGGCAATGGGCATCAGAGAGCCATGTCTCTGTAATGCACATTATGTCTACTACATGCTCCAGAATAAGGTCGTGGACATCCAGGGTATGTTTTACCAACAACCTAGTGTTGAGTCGGGAAACATTTAGGGGTTTGGCATGAGACATCTCCATAGATGGTATCTTCACAGGTGGCTCACTCTGCCCCCTGGTGGGAATAGATGTCAGAGAATCCCCCGGGCCATTTTGGGGTGTAGGAGATAATGGTCAGCAGTAGGTTTTGTAAGCCCTGGTGAGTTTTGTACCCCAGTCACCCAGATCTCAGAGTCCTCCCTCTTGTAGGCCCCATAAGCCGTCGCACCAGCACAAGTAATCTTCGGTGGGGCTTGTGGCTAACGTGGCCCATTTTCCATATGTAAGAACTGGTGTTTAGTACTTAATATCATTTCACCCAAGTTAGACCCTACCTCTGCTGGTATGGACCTTACTGTTAACTGAATTATCTGCCCCCTCCCTGGGGTTGTACATTTTCTCTATGTAAGAACTGGTGTTTCATACTTAATATCATTTCACCCAAGTTAGACCCTTCCTCTGCTGGTATCGACCCTACTGTTAACTGAATTATCTGACCCCTCCCTGGGGTTGTAAAAACAGCCTCGAGATGTGGGGCGGTCATGACAACTGGGCTCAAGGATATAGGAGGACCAGTGGTGGCAACATCCCTTGTTTGCATATTCAGGGTAGTCATTAAAAGTTTATCACAATCTTCTCTTACATCTATCCTGTGGTGGTCAGATATAGCTAAGGAGTGTGAGTTTAACTTACTTCTGGCGTCGTTAATCGCCTTAAGTACTTCAGAAATCCCCATTAGGGTGGTCACAGGGACAAAGGGACCTGCAGCACTAGCACGTCCTGGCATGGACTGCCACAGTCCGGCTAGTTCTGTTTGCGCCGGCTCGTTCGCGCCAGGGGACTAAAAAAGAACACTGAAAGAACTACAATCCTACTGGGATATGTAGTTCTGATTAGAAGGGCGTACGTGCAGAGCGAACTGCTTTGATTCAACTCGCACGTCGGAAGTAGCAAGCAACAAAGTTAAAATACAATTAATTAAATGTCAATGTAATTCAGAGGTCAAAGATTTTTAAAAAGAGCAACAGGGCAGCAAGAACACTAAAATCACGGCGAAAACTAATACAAACAATTAAAGTAATTAAAAGTGAAATGGTACTGCTAATACAATAGTTGCAACTTCTCTTCACGTTAAAAGACTATCTCTGAGGCAGTGGCACAGTCTGTAGCTATAAGTAGCACCACAGACCGGCTAGTCCACTAAAAAAGAACACTAAAAGAACTATAATCCTACAGGGATATGATGAGAAGGGTGTGCATGCAGAGCGAACTGCTCTGATTCAACTCGCTCGTCGGAAGTAGCAAGCAACAAAGATAAAATACAATTAATAAAATGTCAATGTAATTCAGAGGTAACAGATTTTTAAAAAGAGCAACAGGGCAGCAGGAACACTAAAAACTAATACGAACAATTAAATTGATTAAAAGTGAAATGGAGCCACTGATACAATAGTTTCAACCTCTCTTGTGGGTGATGCCGATCGAAAAGGAGGAGATCGGGCTGAGGGCCATTCAGATAGACATTAATGATGGTCTTGGAGGAGTGGAAGGAGGCCAAGAGGACCTCCCACCGAGTGCCACCATAAATGGAGAGGAAGAGATAGGAGAGCCGAGACCATATGAGGGGTGCATAGGTCTAGAGAGGGAATGACAAAGAGGATGTTGGTTAGGGTCCATCTGGAGGAAGCTGTGAGGTGGGTATCAGTGGTAGGGAGGCCAGGATTGGAGACCAGGATATCCATCTTGAACATTTTCCTACCATACTTAGTGAGAGGGATAGGAGATAGAGTAGCAGTTTGAGAAGATTGGAGAGATTGATAGTACCATAGAGGGTGCGAGGAGGCAGAAGGGAGCATCACAGGAGGCAAAAGAGGGGAGGGTTCACACAAAAGGAGTCACACAGGAGGCAACAAGCAGGCACCCACAGGGGAACGCAGGAGCAGTGTGGACGGAAGACAGGGGTGGGGCGTACTATAAAAACACTGAGAATCGACTTTCCTAAAAAAAGGGAAAAAAGCCTCATCTCAACTCAAACAGCAATGTAAAAAATACCCAGAATCGATATTCCTAAAAAGATGGGAAAAAGGCCAGTTTCAACACAAACAACAATGTAAAAAACACACCCAGAATCGACTTTCCTAAACACAGGGGAAAAGGCCTAGTTTCAACACAAACAACAATGTAAAAAACACCCAGAATAGACTTTCCTAAAAAGAGGGAGAACGGCCTAGTTTCAACACAAACAGCAATGTATAAAACATCCAGAACCGACTTTCCTAAAAAGAGGGAGAAAGGCCTAGCTTCACCACAAACATTATTTTGGTCTGTCCATCCGACCTTAAATGAAACCTAAGTCCTATGCAAATACAGAATGAATAACCCAATAAACACCCCCCAAAAGGTACATATAAAATATGTACCTTGATTGCTTGTTCATAAATACATTTCATCACACAATACTTTCATTACTGATGGTAAACTTTATTCATTCTATTTTTTTCTATTTCTTGAAGGCATAATTAAGGCACATCAGAGGGCTGTACAACCGATCAGAAGCACAACTCCATCAACAATAAAACAGATCAAAGCAATACGTTAATAATAAGCTGACTAGAAAGGAACCAGTCTTACTGAAGATCAATGAACAATCCCCGCCATGCATAGTGCGGGCCAAAACCAGGCTGAAGAGCAAGTAGTTGGAAAGGACTCTCAATATGTTGGGCAAATATTCCAAAGATTGCATTGGACACTGTAGGCCCCCACATATGAGGGGGCGTAGGTTGAGTTTTCAAAAAGAGAACATGTGATTGAATGAACTGCAAATATACTATCCTTGTGTTATGAGTCATACACAGTTTCTGTACACTGAATCAATGCTAATATACAACCTATTAACATTAGTTGCTCAGACTGCAAAATTCTCCGATAACTATATACCAAATCATATAGATGAGTTTCAGGAACTAGGCAGACATAACTTGTTCTTTCATATACTCTCTTATCTTGAATATGTGGCTCTTGGTACCAGGGGAAACTCTTGTTGCCTTTGATCTTGACTTACAATATATCTGCATCGCTCGTCAATTTAGAAATATACTTTTCTTTCACGAAATATATTATCCACACATCTAATACCCAGACAGTTCTGGACTGATACTGAATGGAAATGCAAACACATTATTCATTGGAAGGCACACACACTAAAGAGCCTACATGAACATGGTGGAGGGCGTTTCTATTTAACCCGTGCGACTGTAGGAGAGCCACGAAAAGCGGGAGATGGACATTCTGAAGGCACCAAAGCTCCGAAGCAGGTTGCGCTCCCCGGGATCCACCTGACAAGAGACTCAAGCCCGCCACAGCACTACAGAGCAGCACAGGACACCTCTGTCCTGCACTACTTACCTCCCATGCCCATGACAGGCCAGTACGGAGCATAGTTCCACTACTTCTTCTGGTAAACTTCGACCACTGGTTTCAGTGTTAACTGCATGTTTTTACTTCAACTAATAAAGTTGCCAAAATCCAGCAGGTTGATTCCCTTTTATTATGCTACACCCTTGGCTGCTATAATTGGTCCTCTCCGACCTAGAGCACTGGGCCTTCTCACCACAATACAGACAAACGTTCCATCCATTACTTCTTCTCTCCTGCAGGAAACTGTGGGCCGCTGTCGCTTCCCATCGGTATAACTTTCACCCTATCTGGCTGCTATATGAGTCCTCAACACCAACATTGGTCATATCATCCCTTTTTGTTTGAACATTTTTACTACATAGAAGAATTGCCAATTTAATTTTTTTACCAAAATTCTACCAGGAGCTACTTTTGACTCCCTCGGTCGTCAACTGGTCCCATACAAACATACCCATGCAACATTAACTGTTTCTTTGGGAATGTGTATAAAGCAGCATTAGAACACACTTACAAGACATTTAAAGCGTAATGGGACATATAAAATGAACAAAGGGTTATACTCTGTGTCCCATGTGCAAGTCATAATCACAACTTGAACGCACAAGCTCCTCATTCCCCAGAGGTAGCTCCTACTTACTGATACCGAGGAGCTGCCTTTTTAGCTCCTGCTAATCAAATCCATAATTTGGCCCATGCCTTATGTCTTCCGGTTCTTTCTTTAGCTCCTAAAGAAACACTGGCACTAATCTCTAGCTAGCAGTGGTTCGCACACACATTCAGACTCCAGCTATAGTGATCCAGGAATGAGCACCAGGTAGTATCATAATAAGGCCCACAACACAGTGTATCTTCATAGGAAGAATTTTAATCTCACTTTATCTTGATTATGGAAAACAATGTTTGTGTGATGAAAATATTTAAATTGATGCTGGAAAACCAAACACATTGCCAAGACTCTGCAGGAAAGCATTGAGGTAAAGGAATTAAATAACCCTTCGATATAATGCTACCTTTGTGCCTTTGGAGTTCTTTATAATTTGGTTCAGCCTCTACAATAGTGAGAAATGTACTAGGCTGGCAGCCAACATGCAACAACATAGAGCAGACACAGAGGTGCTGTAACTTGCTGAGTCTCGAGCACTCGTCAGCTGCAGTTTGTCTAAGCCACACACTGCCGGGAGAAGAACGCTTTGAAGCTTTGAAAAACCGAGAACGTTTCCGCGATCTCTGTCTCCTGCCTCTTGTTTCACCTGCACGCCACAGAAGATACAATCAGCTGAGCTAAATCAGAAAAATTGTTGCCACACTGTTGAGGACTACATTCATACTGCCTCATCACGAGTTGGACGGTAGCTCTTAAATGCGGCGGTAACGGTATTACCGCCGCATTTAAGGGCTAGCCCTATCACAAGTTTGGCTTATTTACCCCCAACTCTGAGCTGGGAGTAAATTTGCCGAAGAAATGCCCATTTTCAGCACAATTACTGCCAGCGGTATTACCACTCAATAATTGTGCAGAAAATTGGGGATTAACAGTAAGCGCCTAACTCGTGATACCGCTGGACCGGTGGGCGCTAAAACTAATATAGTTGTGTGGTATCCAAGCCGGGATACTGCCAAACTCGTGATTAGGCTTATAATCCGGTGATCAGCACGCTGCTTGGCGTTCCAGGCACCCAGCCCAGCCCATGCCGTACAGGAGGTAGCAAGAGCAGGAGGCTGTCACGGACGAGGGCTGTAGGCTAAGAAGAAACCGATCCCGGAGAGAAGCGAGAGATCAGACTGCAACGTGTAGAGCAATTGAAGGTGATGGCTCCCTCTGCACCCATGGTGGTGAATGCTACAGAGGCGTGAGTGAAATTGACAGAACTGCAGCACTTAAAATTGATTTGGTTGTCCAGTAAGGTAAACCAACTGAAGTTTTTAAAGTGCCCGTAGTGGATAACAGGACAATAATTACAAAGGCACAAGTCTACGATAAACATGCGCTGGACACCTTAACTATGAATGATTGTTCACATTATGTAGCAATATTAGTGCACTAGATACCGTGGGTTTCTATAAAGATTTGGAACATGATTTGGTGACGGAGGTGATGGGAGAGGCAAATCCCGAGCTTGTAGTCGAGGTTTATCTGGAGGCTGAACTAGTGGCTGAATCGGAGAATGAACTGGAGAGTGCGCAGCCTTTAACCTCAGCACCCGAATTTCAGCGGCCATCACAGGCCAGCCATTTGATACAAGCAAGACAATTAAGCCGACGCCAAGGGCCATGACCCCCTATTGTTCAACCAGTTGAATCAAATCCTGCAGGCAAAACAAAGCAAGATTCTAACAAAATCACATCGTATTTTACCCTAAAAAAGAACCAAAATGAACTGTTTGCAAGTGGTAGCGGGGAGGTCACAGACGCAGAAATCCTGGCACGTGTTGAAGACGCAGAGATTGAGGGTGTAGCAACAAATGGAGCTTTACTATCTCTGACAGTATTGCCAGTCTTGGGCATAGCCCAGCAAGGACCCCCTACTCCACAGGATTCTAGGTATAGCAAAGAGGACTCTGCGTGGCAATGTGCCCAATCTCGGGTTATAATTCCTGGCAAAGCCATGAATACGGCAACACGTTTGGTACCTCTTACAATTACAACCAACAACCAGAAACTACCCTTTGAGAGGACATTGGATAAAAAAGCAAAAACAATACTGAGCATGGACATTGCAAGGATAGAAAAGATGATACAGATGGTGGGTTCAGGCCTCCTTACCCCTGTTGTGAAAACACTGAACGGCAAGGATAGGATGGAGGATATCATGGATCCAAGAGAAGTCTTTGAAAGAACTTTATGTGATCTGGGTAAAGACAAGTCATTTTCTAAAATGGCCAATCTGACACATGGAACCTCCTGAAAAATCACTTCTTCCGATACATTAGGTTCTGCACTCTCAGAGCCAGAACCTAGAAGAGAAAGGTCATCTCAGGAAAGGAGAAGTTGAAATCCACCAAACCTTGAATTCTTTAATTCAATTTCAACCTTAACTGTTGCGTTGGCCCCTTTTATGAAGTTATGTGCAGTAGTACCTGGACCTTATCAAGGGCTACACGGGATTACCACAATAACCGATTTCAGGCACAAATAACCAGACAGACTCAAAGAATATGGCAAAATACTACTTTATTATTAGCTCAATAAAGTAGGGAAATTTGGCAAGCATAAGAAATCACAGCTCACTCACTCTCCAATACATTTCAGTTTTCCAAAAGCTTTATACCTCAATGAATGTCAGCTATGACATCATCCTACGAGGCAAATTATAAAACCTATCGGGCTGAGGGATTGGTTAGGGGAGCATAAATACATATATCTTATCTAGGTGTTAATACCATCATTGGCTGCCCCTTATCTGGTAGGCAAGCCTTGAACTACCTCGAACTACGTATATAATACAGATAATAATAAAATAACAGCAGCGGATTGGCTTCTGCAACAATGTATAGTCGACCATTGCATAGGCCATCCTTATTGGTTGAAACTCTCCTCCAACCCTCGATGTTTGGTTTGTTAGCAGCACGTAAGCAATACGAAACACAGGTGTGGGGTACAACGTCAGACAACTGCCCACTTGGATAATTAGCCTGCCATCTCTCATCTGTTAAGCCCTAAGGCAAGGCTTCTTCTTTGTAGTTGACCTTGCTGATTGTTCTCTTCTCCTGACCTTTTAAGGGAGTGAAAGTACATTGCTACCTTCGCCTGGAGTGCTATAAATAGGCCTTGTTTTCTGGTCTTGCACCACATGTGAGGAGACCATGATTTTGTCCTTCTATTCTTTTATTTAGTGCTATTTGTTTCAATTATCCTGGGTGCAATTACTCCTGTTCCTTGAAACACTTATGTATAGGCGCGTTATAAATGTAATATCACATAATTTCAGCCTCTGGAGATTTGGCTGCTCCATCGTGCATATGCTTTCTGCATCTTTAATTGTCCAATACTAGGCACTCGCAAATGTTCACTCCTTTACTTAATCTAAGAGAAATATGGCCCACGTACATGGCTTTTCCTCTTCAGTTTCTTTCATGCCTTGCAGTTGCTTCTTGCTGAGGCAACCTTGATCTTAAGCCTAACGAATACACTTTGTTTTTGGACAGTTCTGTATTCCAGCGCATGTCAGCTCTGCAGCCTTGGTCTCTCTCCTTGAGACTTCCAGCTTAATATTATACAAAACCAACGTCCATTTTCTGAACATGTCTGCTTTACCCGCATTATATTTTCTACTTCAGCAAGCTTCCATATGTCTCATCTACCTTGCGTTTCTGCATATATACTACATCTCTCATGTATGTTCATGTATGTTCAATTTGTTAATTCAGTCACATCTTCTTCCTTTGAGTATTCATATATCGTTTCAGTGTGCCACAAATTGGCGGCCGGCAAGCTATGATGTCACCGTCCTGGTGACATCATCCCGCACGCAATTGCTGTTGCCATTCCTACATTTATGTCCACTCTCAGGACACAGTTATCCAGAGCAGACGGATCCTGTTGTCCGGGGAGGAGCACCCCATACACAACTAGGTAAGCACTTTTTAAAGGAACAGATGAGAAGTTACCAGTCCATGTGCCTTTAAGGCACACGCCTGTCAAGTAAGGGGGCGCTGTTGATGACGATAGGGTTGGGAGGAGGAGTGTTGGTGCGGAAATGCCAGTTTCCTGTAGTACGTTAATAAAGGTTGTTGTGTTCCAAGTTTCTCAGGCTCTGCGTCCTTCCTTGAGTTGAGAGGGCCCAGTCCAGGCCACATCTGGTGACGAGGATCTCTCCCCGCATACCAGAGTCCTCCTTTGCGGGTGATCCTACCACACGTCCTCCTGCTTACGAGGCCGGTGATCCCACCGGGCTGCTTCCTCCTTCTCCGCCATGCTGCTTGGTGCCCCAGAGACGGCATGTCCCGCCGCACCCCACCACTCCAGTGACGGGCCCTGGCCCACACGTTATCCTGCTTGTGTGCAGTCCAACCCACCAACCGCCCTGTGAATACCTGCTGGCAGACAAAGCCACAGCAGCCCTGCAGGCTGACTGCATGCCTGTGGCGCAGGAGAACGCTTATGGTGACATCAGGCAGTACCCTCCCACTGTGCCTGACCACAACAACAATCACTGGACCATCAACGCTCCTGCTGGAGCAGGAAAACATGGACGGTGAGCGGCTGCAGCACAAGAGAGCGACCTTGCTCGACGCATCCCCGCCCCCTGCATCCCACTAGTGGCGCACGTGCCTACAAGGCACGGTCTCCTTTCTCTCGCCTGCAGAGCCCAATAGAAGCCTGCCAGAATCAGGCCCTTCAGACTCCTCCTCATCTGGCTTCACCCCACTGCACGTGCCAATAAAGACCCTAGGGGCCTCCTGGACTCGCCCTCAGAGCTTCCCTGGATCCCTCTTCTTTGGGACTGCAGCTCCCTCTACGGGCCACGTAAGTGTGGTACCCTGAGTCATTTGCCCACCGCCGGACCCACAGCTGGTGAGTGGGAGAGCCAGTGCACACCGCACGCACATTGAAAAGGGTGCCACCTGCCTTCATGGGTTAACCAGCCTCACCACCACCCGCTCGCAGCATGAAGTCCATACAGAAAAATAGCTATTTTGGTTTTGCTAAACCTCATAAAGGATAAAACCACCCCTGTTTTCTGGGTCAAACTAAATACTTACATGCACCTTTACACATACAGGACAACAGGAAAAGGCAGTTGTAAATGGAAAACACCTTGTGATCTCAAGGTATGACAAACATTTGTATTTGTATCTTATTGAATTTATATAGCGTTTTAATCTAAAACGCTTTACAAGAGAAACCAAAAATATACAGCAAGCATTACGTAACAATTGAATTAAACCAGAAAGCAATACAAAAACTATTTATATTATGGAAGGGGAAGAAGAGGAGGGAGGGGTCAAGGAGAGAGAAGTATGAGAGGAGGGAGAGGGAGTGAGGAGAAGGAAGGAATAGAGGAGGGTGAGAAACATACAGGAAGTTAGGAAGGAGATAGTGGAGTGAAAGGAGAGAGAGAAAGGGGGAAGGAAGTAAGAAAGGAAACGGAGGGGTTTGGGAGAATATTAAAAGAAGTAGGATAAAGCAAAGGGTTTTAAGGAGGTGAGTGAAAGAAATAGGATTTTAGGGAGGTACGAAAGTAAGTAAAGGAGGAAGTAGAGCGGATGGAAAGAGGGAGGCGGTTCCAGTGGAAAGGGCCAAGGAATTGAAAAGAGCAGAAGCGAGAAGGGGCACAGGGTGGAGGTAGAGAGGAGAGTAGGAAGAGATTGGAAGATCAGAGAGAACGGGCAGGAGTGTAGAAAGTGAGGAGGGAGGAGAGATAGGGGGGGTAAGACCATGGAGGGATTTGAATACGAGACAGAGGAAATTGAATTTGAGCTGGGAGTGAAATGGGAGCCAGCCTATAGAGGAGAGAGAATAGGAGATGGAGACATGGGGAGAGAGAAGGCATAGGGAGCGGATGGCAGAGTTGTAGATAGACTTGAGAGGGGAGAGGTGAGAGGATGGGAGTCCAAAGAAGAGAGTAGAGCAGTAGAAAAGTCTAGAGAAGATGAGTGAGGAGATTAAGAGTTTGGTGGCGTGAAAGGTTAGGAAGGAGCACATTTTACGGATGTTGTAGAGGTGAAAGCGGCAAGTTCTAGCAGTAAGAGAAATATGGTGAGAAAGGGAGAGGTGGGGGTCAAGATAAAGACCAAGGTTGCGCGCATGGGGAGAGAAGGAGAGGTTGGAGGGGGGAAAGAGAAGGAGAGGGGGAGGAGAAGGAGGAGGGAGAGTGCATGCAGGAAAGAAAAGGACTTCATTTTTGTCGGTATTGACAGTAAGGAAGGGAGAGGACATCCACGATTTAATGGCATAGAGGCAGGAGGAAAGCTTCTCGTGGATATAAGGAGAGAAGGAGGAGAAGGAGAGAAAGAGCTGGGTGTCATCCGCATAGAAATGATGTGAGACACCAAAGGAGGACATGATGGGAGCTAAGAAGGAGGTGTAGAGCGAAAAGAGAAAGGGACCAAGGACACAGCCTTGGGGAACGCCAAACATATACAAACATATAAAAATGCCTATCATTTGAGGGCTGATTAACACAAATATGGTACCGAAATGGAGAAATTGCATTGTAGGTCATGATACAGTTATACCAGTCTATACCCAAGACCTGACAATAGCCCAGCAACGCCAGAAACCAAATGAAGAATTGAAGCAGATAGGAGAGAGACAGGATAATAGTCAGGTAGTCAGCATGCACTAACCAATTACAGCAAATGTGATATGAAAACAATATCCTTATCCACTTACAGAATGTATTTGGTTATAACCTTTTGTTAGAAATTGGTCCCTGAAGATGGTTTAGTGAGACCGAAATGCATTGGACTTCACACATAAAGTGCCTATCTCCAAGGAATACATGCTTCATTATTATTCAAAAGACAATTGAAGACTTCAAAAAAGAATTTTTGTTGCCTACAAATGTTTACAATGTTATAAAAGAGTCAAAAACTCAGAAAATATAAGTCTATTATAGTAATCACTTGTGAGTAATTCACTTCAAGTCCTTCCACATGCCTGGGTAATCTCAACCCAGACAACAATTTCGGGTTTAGGAGATACCCCCAGAGCTGAAGTAACTCAGGGGAGAAATCGCCTTAGAATAACCAGAGAAAACATTGATAGCCTCATTGCACAATACTCTAGATCTGCATCTGTATGTAATGGGGAAGATGTGGGGTTGTCTTAGATTATCCTCCCATATTGCAGAGCTATGTGGAGGTGAACAAGGTGAGTGGGAAAAGACCATTTCATCATCGCCATGTCTTTGACATGGCCGTAGAGAAAAACATAGAGGACTCAGGAGAGACCTAAGACTAATTAAAAAGAAAACATGTCAATGGTTCTAACGATTGCAGCTGCAAGCAAAAGAAAAAAACTATATAAAAACTGGCTGCAATGGTATAAGGCAACTATGATCCAGCAGAATACAGAAACCATGTTAAAAACAATTTGCAAAAAAAGATCAGGCAAGACATGGGAACAAATAAATTGGAATGCTACTCCCCAGATGGTCGTCCAAATAAATGGGGTGTCAGAAAAAACATGGACAGATCATTTTACGGATCTCTCTGCAGATTTTGGAGTGCCATGTCAGGGACACAAAACTGGATTTGAGGATGAATGGTTAATTCCCCATGGGGGAGTGGACATCAGGGAGTAAGTTAGGAAAGCTAGCAGTTCTGAGTCTTGACGGATTGACAAATGCAATGTTAAAGGAGGACCGGAGCACTGGAACCTGATTCATCATACAGAAATTTAAAAAGGGCAGTAGGGAGGATCCAAAGAGTTATTGCCCTTTTGGTTGTCGCAGTAGAAAACGTTGCATCACTGGTACTAGGGCACTTGAGGGCCTGGATCACAATGACTGGACGGATGATATTTTCCAGACTGGGTTTGTCAAGGGACTTGGGACAAATGTAAACATATTTTTCTCTAACATATTGAAAGGCAGAGTTGTGGAAAATAAGACAAAAATATACTTTGCTTTTGTGGACTTGGCATAAGCCTTTGATAGCATCGACCGGCTCTGACTATGGGCCAAAATGTCTAATTGGAGGTGTCCCAAGGATTTACTGGAAGCGATAACGACTCCATACACAGCAACCTCAACGAGAGTGAGATTGAGTACGGTGAGATTGGTATCGGGCAACACACCTACATTTAGGGGATTAAAGCAGGGTTGCCCCCTAGCACCTTACAGTTGGTCAGATCTCGTAAGGTCCATTCGCGTTGGCCTATTTTTAAAAGATTTTGGTTTGATGGTGACCGGTAGGTTTAGTTTGGCTACGTGCCAATGTCTCCGTATTGTTTTTTCATTTGTGATGTGTGTATTCCATGGGTGATCATACATGTTATGCGATCATCTTCTTCTTCATCTGGCCTGGTTCGGTTATGATGTTCCAAGAGTGTGTCTCTGTTTGTATTCAGAGCTCTTTTGAATGCCTGTTTGAGTGCTGGTTCTGGATACCCTCGGGTTTTTAGTCTATTGGTAAGGTCTTTTGAGTGGTTCTTGAAATCTTCTTTCGATGTACAGTTCCTCCTTATCCGTAAATACTGTCCATACGGTAGGTTGGCTTTGGTGTGACTGGGGGGATTACTTGTGATATTCAGATCATGATACATTTATAGTTTAGCAGGCGTTGAAAAAATACTGAGCAGCTCGGGTGTTGGGGGCACGTTCAGGAAGAGAGGCAAGTCCCTTTTTAGAGTGACAGGTAGTAGCTTTTAAAAGTAGCAGAAAGAGGGTGTGAGTTTAGACGGGTAGGCTGACTTGCAAGGAGACATGCTGGGACCTTGACTGCCAAGTGCTGGGCTTTGACAGACAGTCTGAGATGCTTTTCTGGCTGAGACAGTGCTGCCGAGTTGCTGATATCATGACATTCCTTATCGGTGGCAAGCCAAGAACGAGGGGTTTTTCCAGAGATAGCAGCGCAGGCACCTCTCCAACTTCTAAGGTGAATATGGGTCATAAGTGAGGTTTGGCTGCATGGATGCACCTTTAATAGCTAGTCAGGGTCAGCAGATTGCTTTCATGTATAATGTTCATTAATGTTTGAATCAAACACCATTTTGTAAGTTCATATAAAAAAAGGATTGCTTTGTTGTATTTTTTTTCTTTTCTCTCTCTCAAGCTGCATCTTCTACCAATTTTGTTCGTTTACAAGGACATTGGTAAAATAAGATCGAGGGAGCCTCTTGATAAATGCAAAAGGTGTAATGAAACATAATCTTCCATGTTTCCTTTTGTACACAGGGCTTATACTGCATGAAATGTTTTATCTGTATAACTCTAAATATTATGGTATATAAACAAACAGAAAATGTATATCTTGAGTTGTATTTTATTGCACGTATGCAATCATTAGAAAAGAAACTGAGAGTTCACAGGGACTAGCCTTGTTTTATTATAGGTGGTAATTCATTTTACCACAGGTGGTAAAATCTGAAGTGGGCTGTCGGTTCTCATAGTAAGTGAGTTTAGAAATGTATGGTGTGTGTGTGTCCAATCTCCTGTGTACGATATACAATGTTTGCAGTTTGTCTATTTGGGCATAGCTCAGCATCATAGATCAGTTGCTAAGGAAAAAAGTGATACTGTCACATATAAGTGTAATAAGTCCGGTAGCTAGTATTGTGAAAAGACCCCGGGAAAAGGACAGGTGTTAGGGTATATTCTGAGGGGAGCATTACGACAATAAAATATACCACACTTTATCACAATAACAAAAATGTCACAAGATTAGGTGGCTCACCTCCAGAAAATATATTTAACAGAAGTTTCCAGAACTTAAGGAGATCCTCAAGTCTGAGAGGGGCAGGGAGGCCATTCCAGAAAGAGGCCCCTGTGGAGTAGTGTGATCAGCCCCCAATTCTCTGCTTGGAGAAACATCCGATCAGCAGAGAGTTAGAGATAGATGACCGAAGGGCTCTAGTAAGGAGGGAGATAGGGCGAGAGAGTTGGATGTAGCCAGGCCCCCGGCCACAGAAAGCCTTGTGGATGATGCAGAGGGTCTTGAACTTGATCCGCGCAGCAACCGGGAGCCAGAATAAAGTAAACATTTTTTTATCACCTGCATCATAAAGTTAGGGCATTTGGTTCAGTCCCTAGATATCTGTGTACATTTCCAAACAGCCACTACAGAAACCAGGTCACTAGGGTATGGATGAATCCATTCCCAACAAAAGCTCTATTAGCCAATCGGTCCGCGAGTGAGACAAAAGATGACAGGTGTTGATATTGCAATAACCGAGAGGAAAAGGAAACACTGTATCACATTGTATTATTTTGTACACGACTAACTTCGTTAAGAACTATGAATTTTGTAATTTGTCTGGGAAGACTTACCTACTTAACCCCTGAAGAGTTGTGGATTGTTTTAATACGTAGTGAAATAACACTGTTTGTTTTAGCGACTGTAACATTTGTAGATATTGTACTATTAATTTGTAAATTACTAAATAAGTGTATTGATATTTTATTAACTTGATAGGTAAAGATATGATTGTTAGACTCATATAGTGATGTTTATTCTATTAAATGATGGAGAGAATTGCTAAAAGGTTTGATTGAAACCAAATGCACATAAATAAAAATTACAAAACAATTGAACTGGGTCTCCATGCCTTCTATTCTTTTGAAGTGTAGAGCTACTTCATCTATCATTTGGCCCTTTTATGTAAGCTTGTACATTAAAATGAATTCTGGCAGGACATGGACACAGAATTAATACTTTAACAAGGACATTTTACTTTTAAGGTGCAAGGCTGTCAATATTTGAACTAGTCAATCAGTCCGTGCTAATCGCTTCCTACCGTTTCCTACCCACTGACATTCCCTAGTAAAGACTATTCTTTACTAGGTCACACTTGGCCCACAGGTTTGTCAGTGCCAGAATTAACAGGGTTTGCACAGTGGTAATATTTAAATGTAAGCCGCGGCAAATACGCCACCGAACACCAAAGGTCCACCCAAGCCTTTCTAAACTGGATCTTGCTTTAAAAACCGGCCTCACAAAAACAGTCCAATTAATGACATACACATTACACTATCCCTTTGTACCTGCTTTATAGATCCATGGTCCATCTTGCTGGACCTACAAGCACAAAACATCCTTTCCCCACCAAATCCCTCCCTCCCTTTTGTCCGTGCCACATTTTCCCTCTTCCCCATCCTCTTATCTCCCCTTGCACCTATTTGCTTGCACAGACTCAGGGTTGGATAGCTTGGGCGATGGCACAATACGACAATTTCCAGACAAACCAATCGGCTCTGCAACTACTACGGTGCTTGCGACATGGCCCAGTATAGAAACTTCATAACACATGTGAAAACGCAGGCTAATATTGTTTCCTTAACAGCTTTGATTAATCTCTCACACCAACAATCTGGCCCGTGGAACATACAGGAATTAACCAATGTTAGAATGTGTATATGATAGACTTAGCTCACTGACCCCATGTTCTTCCACCTTTTTTTTACCTCTCGATCAGATGATGGTTTGTTTGATATTTTCAACAGTAATGATATTTTGATGTTTTTTTCTCTCTTAGGTTTGATAGAAAACAATGATATTTGGTGGTTATAATTTTTAACTCTGTAAAGAGCGTTTGGTAAGTTTCATTGCTGTAAGTAGGGCATGCGTTTAAAGCAGGAAGGTACCAGGCCTCCTCCGCAGTTGGGGCGGTAGCGATACCGGTGATGGTCAACTGTTGCCTAGCTTACTACAGTTCTTTGTATGCAGGACTACCCTTGTCTCCCATCGCTAATATTCAAGTCACCCGTAATGGAGCGGTCAGGCTCGCCCTCGCTTTTCACCAAAGGGATCCCCCTTTCTGATCTTCCTGTTTAGCAGCTAGGTTTTACTTATGGCATATGAGGACATGGCCACCCTCTCTGCAGTGATGATTGGCACCAAGGTGCAATTTACATTGCGTTCTGAGCTCTGTGAAATATGTATTTATATTTTATATATTTATTTATATTTGTTTGTATGTACAGGGAGGAGCAATGCTCTTTTGATCACAAAATAACATACAATGGATCAGAAATCCAAATTGACAGGAAGCAGTGAGCTTCTTATAAAGGAGTGAGAAAAGTGGCATTCTGACCAGGCTGTGGAGGGGAGTAAATGGAACAGTCACCTGGGACGATACATAAATGGACATACATAGATTAAGGACAACCAAGATTAAACATTTTTAAATGCAGGTAGGCAGTACGGTCTTCTGTGTTCAGGATGTTACCATGACGGGTTACATGCTAGAATGGAGGCAGAGAAGGTGAGGGACAGAGGCAGGTTAGAATTGGGGGAAACATGTCAGCTAGAAGGCAGATGAGAGATAGGTAAAGAGGGTAACTCTGAGACGTGTAGGTACGAATCTAATTAGGTTTTGAAATTATTTCACTCAATTGCACACTCAAGCCCATGTGTCTACCACCCCTCCTCCAAAAAAGGAAAACCTCAGCTGGTGTCCTTCAATCCGCCTGCAAGTCCTTCTGCGTCTCCCCGCCTACCCATTCCAGGCGCAGGCAGGAACAGGCACAGTGCAGGAGCCGCGAGCCTGTCCTTTTACCCGCCCTGTCACCTGCTCTATGACAGGCCTATTACCAGCCTGTGCTGGGGCTTGACAGCATGGGAACCGCGGCTATGTAAACTTGACAGCCTTAGGGCTCCCGCTTTGACAGGCAGCCATGCAGAATCAAACATGGAGGGGCACTGGGGCTTCTTTGCTTTGACTGGTTCTAAGGTTACTGGAGGAGCCAGAGACATGCTGTGCTCCTTTACTGTGGCTTCACAGCAGTGGAAAATGATGCCCTATTCCGACATCGTTCCATATAGGGAGGGATACAGAAATGTGGGAATTACTTTACTTGCTGGTGGATTTCTATGGAAGCCATGCACAACAAATGCATTTATCTACAGACGTGCCTCACAAAATAGGAATTATTGTCAACTAAGTAAAGTCACAAGTGTGCATTACTTATATCAAGGAAAGTAGAGTTTCTAAGACATGGAGTGAACATGAGTCATTGTGTATTTAGTGTAAGGAAAGAACACGCTTCAAAAGGAAGTCACACGTATGGACCCATTTTCAGATGAGTGCAGTGGCAAATTGCACTCACTGTTACGGGTGATCTGTGTGTGCAATGTTTTTGCGTCATATTCCACTAGGGCTGCAGAAGGTGGGGTCTTGTGTTTGTTTACACACAATTCTTTGCTCGCCTTATTTTTTCACTGCTTGCATTGTGTGCATAGCAGCGTCCGACTCAGTGCATAAAACTAGTGAATTTGCATTGTCCGGCATACAATTAGCAGAACACTGATATTATTATGGCAGTTGGTATTTTTTCTTAAGTGTTAAATCCACTGTTGTTGATTTTATCTGCTGTAAAGATTTTTTGTTATCCTTTAAAGTCATTGTTCTGTTATTATATCATACTATTGCTTCCTTGGTGCATTTTAAGAAGTCATTCGTATTAGTTATTTTTGCATTAACATGTCAATATCATTATTATTTGTTGGTATGCAATTATTAAACTTATTTATTACTTATTACCGTGAGAAAACCATCAAGTGCATTTCAAACAGTTTTTTAAACAGAATTAACACATTATTGCCTACGTGAAGCAATGATAGTACTTCAATAATAATCTTCTTTTAATAAATAATACTAACAGTAATGAAAACATTTCTACTGATATTAGGTTTGTATTTTATGCTATTATTGCTAATATTACTAACATTAACACAAGTCTTTGCTTGGCATAACTTGCATAAGGGCACCATTTACTTTTGCAACAATATCAGACAGTTTTCCCGCTGACATATTTAACTTTCATAGATAATATGAAATCACTTTCCTGTTTAACGATCCATCAGACCGTCAAAAACGTATTCGATCCAATACATAAAAAACACGATCTGTGAAACATGACTCATTCACTGCTGTTCAAAACAGGGTTTTGTTCTCAATAGTGAAACATATACGTAAACGCCTCTGGCCTTTTTGCATTATGTTATGTTATGCTAAGAGGATATTGTTTCACACCCCAATGCTATTTGTATGCTCTCCAAACACTGTGGCGCATCTGGAAGAGAGTGGGTGGCTTTTGTTAGTTAGATGAAGGGGGAACTGCAAAATTGTGGTACTTTGTGTTGATGGTGCACATCGAAAGAACCCTGAGCTCTTAGTGTGAGGAATTCGACCATCCACACGGGCAGAGCATGCTCGCCTGGGCTTTTTGATTTTTTGATAAATGAACATGAGTGATGGGAAATCAACATCCAAGCACTGTTTGAGGCAATTCTGCACATAGTCCATCTGCTTCCCGCACAAAATGCATAGTCAGATGTATTCTGAGAAGACACACCCTACAGGCGCTGCCTTCGTCTGTAATATTCAGCTGGAATGTGTACATCAAAGCATCTCCAGAAGGGGAAGGCACACCTTCCTCCAGCCATGAGCAGCCTAATTTAAATATCAAAGGCTCCATGGATCTGCATTTCCTTTGTCCTCTGGCTGGTGGCAGTGCATACAAATGAGAAATAATTGAGGCAAGCCTAAAGTGGCTTGGTTGCCGGAGGAGCCATTAGGAAGGCTGGACTAACACCCCATTGGTATGCAATGTGTCAACTTGAAGCTAGTTCCCACCTCTCTTTATGAAAGGCAGTGAATGGCCTGTCTGGATCCAGCAGTTACTGCAGGTGTCCCTGCAAAGCAGACCCCTTTCAGAGGGATGAAGGATGTGACTTGGGAGAGACAATAAGTCTGTTCCCAGCACATGCTTCAAGTGAAGTATGTGCACCAGGTTTCTCATTCACCAGAAACTCACTAGTCACTTTAAGAGTTTGTGCCGCAGGGCGGTTCACACAGTCTTCTGCTTTTAGTGTCAGGGCTCCAGTTCCTGCCCCTCAGACTCTCCTGTTGTGGTCCTCCAACACAGGGTCACAAGCACTTCAAACAGAAAGGAATGGGGCAGTCTTCCTGCACAGCTCCCTTCACCTTTTCCAGTCTGCTCCAGGGAGTCCCAACTCCGACACCACGCTGTAGGCTTCTCTGCAGCATGCACAGACCTCCTGGTCCAACACCTGTCATCCCCTTTGCCACTGGGCTGGGCTCCATTTATACACCTGCATCCCCTTGACAGGCTGCAGGTGTGGATGACTAATTAGCCTTGCCTGACTAGAATTAAAAGGACATGTCTGACCTTCACTACACTTAGCAGGCATCTTCCTCGTCCCAGTACTACAGTGGTAAAATAGCATAGTCTTCCTTGCTCTTAGTTGTCCCTTCTTCGTCCCAGTACTGTCAAGTGTCATTTGTGGAGAAATGAGGGTAGCTGGCTTATAACAGCACATGAACATGGGGGAAGGGTTAGGTTGGTTGTCACTAGGGAAAGGGCAATACCATGTCTCATGCAAGGGCACCCCACTGCCAGGCCCCAAAGGACCCTCCACCCAGGTGATCCGCCCTCGCTTTTCTGGCCCCAGGGTCGGAATCCAATAGCGATGGCCTATTCCTGGCCACCTGCGCAGAGGATCCAAGGGGTCTAGGAGTGAGAATGTGGGTGAGAGGTGGTGGACAGAAGTAGGATAGGGAGAGAGACAGTGGAGGGCTTTCAGGCGGTCACACATTTTAGAGATTTGAGAGGAAAAGTAGTGAGCAAAGTAATTAGAAGAAAGGGAGGAGACAGTGGATAGTGGCTTGGGAGGTCTGAGCAAAGGTTGGAGGGTAAATGAAGTTAGCAGGGGTGTATGTGAAGGGAGGAGATTAGCTTTGTGTAGTAGGAGGATTTGGGAGAGTCCAGTGCAGAGGTTAGGACAGCAAGGACAGTTTTGTAGCCTAGGAGTAGGGTAGGTATCTGTAATTTGCACCAGCGTTGTAGGTCACAGCACATGTTTGTTTTGAGGGTCTGCATTTCAGAGGTGATCCATAGCATAAGGATGTCTGTGGATAATATCTCACAAACATTCTTGGCACAAGCATGGCTTTGTAACCACTTGCAAACACCTTTTTAATTACACTATAGCAGACCCTAAGGTACTTACCAACACAAGGGCATCTTCAACTTGCAAGTTGGGGTCCACTGGGCCAGTGCAAGCAAGGATCTACTGTCTGCCCTTTATGGGAGTAAGGTGGTAGTACCAATCTATAGACGTGTCAATAACCTACATAAGAGTGGGCCTTTAGATTCTTTTGAAGCAAATTCAGGTTTGGACAAGGTTTCCAAGCTCAGCCCTTAGCTGGGTCTAATCCTTACCCACTAATCACAGACAGCTCCTGTGATAATACCTTTTGCTCTCTTGGTACTGAGATGCAGCCCCAGCTTGAGTTGGACTTTAGTAATTAGCTCAACCCCAACCTCCACAAAACAATAAGGTGCAGGGTCCCCGTGGGGATTCATTGTTTTGAGACCACCTCATTGGTGATCATTGTGTTCCACAAATGCTAAAAATGAATAAACAAACAAACAAATAAATAAGTAAATACAATTTTGCTGTGATTGGAACTCCCACCCATACAGTCTGGTGACTGGATAGCAAGCATCTTCTGTGCTGTCAGGAATATGAAAGAGCGACACCTGATTACTCAGAGTACAATACCTTCTTATCTGAAAAAATATATAAATAACCCAAATATTACTGGAAAGTAATCAGAATAGACGAAATGGGCTGGGGGAAAGAGAAAGTGAGAGTAGAGTTGCAGCAGAATAGAGGTAGACTTCCCTCTATTGGATTAGAAAGCCTGATTCCTGATGACACTAGGCCAAGTATTCACATCCCTAAACAGCGCCAGGCTGGAATGTATGAGATCCAGTAGCAGGTAAACAGAATGTCCAAATCCAAATCCTAATAGGACCAATTGAGGATAATCTTTGCAGCAGATATCCAGTACAAGATCCTTAGTAAGGTCCACTTCATAAGCAAAGTAACCCAGCGGGGAAGAGGATGATGCAAGGCAAGCAAATCCAAAGGTGATCCAAGAGGAACAATGGGAAGCAAGTTCTTTTCCTTGATCATCATACTATGGCAATACTGTAGGATCTAAATATCTAAAAATGCAACACAAATAAAGAATACACTTTTGTATCCATTGGTTAGTCATTGCTATAAAGGATGTGATCTTCACATGTTGGTGAAATGTAATTCAGCACAGTTCAGATTCCCGACTCTGTAAACAAAGAACCATATTTCTTTTCTGTCTAGTAAACATATGTTTTTATGGGTCTAATAGTTGACCAGTGTTATTCAGCAGCGAAAACAGCTTTTTAACACAATGAAAAACACAATCAATTAATTAAATCAGTCATTAAAATGAGGATCCAAAAAGACCAACAATATCACAGATAAAACAGTTAACAACTGGCGACAGTGAAAGAGGTCTCCAGCATACATAAAACCTACATAAAATGTATAAAAAAACACAATACAAAGCTCAGTATTCCCCCACCCCCACCCATATACAACTCACATATTACTGGAGTAGGGAGTGAAGGCTCCATGCTTGCTGCCATCAGAGCAAAGGGTCAGAGTGTATCCAACGTCGCACAATGGACTAACAAGTGTTTGGCAGATTCAATGGAAGCAGTGCCACAGAAGCTGCACTTGCGCATAGGTCTAGGGATGGTAGTCCAGGTGCCCGTCACCTCCAAGATGTTGACAGAGTTAATTTTAAACTTAAGGTCCTCCCAGACCAAGGTATTGCCCACAAACTGTGCAGCATAATTCGCTGAAGAGACTGCTGTTCACCTTGGTGGCCAGGAATGTTACATGCTGCTCATGGTAGCTGGCATATACCACTGTGCATGTAGTGGCTTTACACCTGGGGTAAGACCAACACTCACATGTGGCTGTAAGCAAGTTCAGCCACTTGCTTACAGTCGAAAGAATGCATTGAAAGGCAGTACGAGGCATATAAGCAACCTTAGATCCGGCAGCGTTAAGGATCATGCAATTCAGGGTGCCAGGCTCAGCATTAACTAGTCGCCAATATATGCCTAGAAGGGAGAGCTGTAATCTTGCCTTACAGCAGAAGATGCAGAGTTCCAGAGAGATTGATTCAACTGGCCCACAGAGGGGTAATCGAAACAGCCTCTTTAGAAGGAAGGATTTGAGTCTTACCACACCCTTCTTGTTACTGAGGTGCCAGCCAATGGCACCATACATGATAATTGAGCTAGCCTTAGCCATGTGTAGCTGTGGCAACATGCCAAGGGAGTAGTCTCCACCGGAGAAAACCATTTTTCACAGAGTTCAAACCCCCTGGCAGCACCTAAGTTTAACTTGGGTGAGATGAAAGTCGCCACGGAGGCCATCATCAAAGTGGATCCCAAGGTATTGGTAAACATTTACCACCTCCAGTTTAACCCCTTCCAGGTGCCAAGGAACCGTGGTCTTGTGGCAGTCGAGAGGATGGAATACCATGATCTTGGTCTTTTTAATATTGACTATAAGGTCTAGGGAGTCCGAGTATCTCCTTAAAGTGTCAAGGGAGGCTTGCAGACTGCAGGAGTGAGGTCAAGCAGGATGATATTGACTGTGTAGCCCAGCCATTGAGGGGGAGATCCTCCAATTTGGGAGGAATAGAGATGGAATTAGCCAAGGCTGGGCCCATGTCTGCTAAGTATAAGATGAACAGAAGGGGGTGAGGATACAGCCTTCCTTGAGACCTGGGACTTTGGGATCCAAATAGAAGTGGTACCAGACTGGTCCAGCCAGACCTTTACCCTGGTTTCAGTGTGCAGTGATATAATCATTGACAGGAGGCAAGATGGATTGTTCCATGATGAAAGCTTGTTATGATTAACGTCATCAAAAGCTGCACTGTAGTCCATGATTGTGGTATAAACAGAGCATTGCCGAGTAAACCAAGCCTGTTGAATAATGGATTGGAGGGAGAAACAGTTGGTAGTCATGCTCAGGCCCCGCTGGAAACCAGTCTGGTTAAAAGGAATGAGCTTGGCTTCTGCAGCCCAAGATCAGAGGTCAGAGACGAGCATGCTAGAGAATATTGTTCCAAATGGGGACAATGATACTGTCTCTCTATGAGGATGGAAGCAATTGAGACTCTCTGATCCAGTGGAAAAGGCAATTTAATGGAGAGCCCTAGCAAGCAGGATCTAGTTTGAGGACATTACTGCAGATGCCTCTGGTGCCAAGAGCTTGCAATGACTTACTTCTAGCTATAATCCTGGTGATATCCCCAGGGCAATGAGTGTAAGACCATCTGCTCAGGGTCTGAGCACAGGCATTCACAGTGCAGGGATCTCCCCCCAGCAATGAAATCACATGCTCAACTCGTGCCAACTCAGTGACACCCAAGAAGTCATGCTCACAGTATTCACCCGAGACCAAGTTCCAGAATGTGCGTGTGTCATTTGCATGGGCAGTGTGGACCAAGAAACGCCAACGTGAGTGTTGCTGGACATACCGATATTGTTCAAGCCATTATCGGTGAAGGAGCTTGGCCTTGTTCAAGTGAGAGGCGCAAACTTGAGGGTCCGATTCGTACCCGCTATATTGTAGAGTTCCCTGAGTAAAGCCTTCTTCCTAGATATGATGGTTCTATCATCAGAGTGCCGGTGAGCACGCACAGGAAGATGGGGCACTTGTGGCTGGATGCTTTTCGTCTGAAAATAGAGGGGCCTAAGGTCAAGATTATTTCCCCAAAGCCCTGAATCACCTTTAGGGGGCAAACACTAGAGACACCCAAAACCTCGAGAGTCGAGCAATTAACAAGGGAGGTCAAAGCAGCACATAGAATTGGAGAGGCTTCTTCCAGTCTTTGCTCACTTCATGAGATGGGATTTAAAGTGGATTTACCCCTTAGTACCCCAGTTGGTTCAAGAGCCAGAGGTGGCTTAACCAGATTCAAGGACATCACAAGGGTGGAGTGATCACTCTCAAGGCAGGGAGAAACTACCATGTCAGTCACCAAAGAGGGGTCATTGGCAATGAAGCCATAGTCCAAGATGCTACTGGAGCCGATACCAAATTGAGTACAGTTTCAGAGTTATCAGCTGGGCTGGCTCCATTGATCATAGAGAAGGCGGTGGAATACAATAAGGTAGCCCATTCCAGGCCCCTTTTACAGGAACGGGCAAGCAGTCCAAACTCCACTGGGCAGGAGGAAGGGGGTCTAAGCACTATGGCCGAGTTAGAAGGGCCTGGAATCAGAGAGTTAAAATCCTCACAGATTATACAAGGAGGGCAAGAGCTTAGGTCGCTAATCAGGCACTCATTTTCTGCTAGAATTTAAGCATGTGGATATGTAAGGAGGATCATACAGATTGAAAATCACAACTTCCCTGCAGTCCCTGTCAAAAGGCACAGTAATCCCAGCCATAAGGATATTTGGGGAACTGGTCGGTAGCTCCACCATTCTAAGGAGGTTCTTGGTGCCCACCAGCAGCCCACCCTTATGGTGTCCCCTACGGCCCTGGGTGGCAAGCTTATTAATAAAGTGCCACCCGTCCACCACCACCGGCTCGGTCAGCCAGGTCTCCTGGAGAGCCACAATGGAATACTGGGCCAAGTTGTCAAAAAGGCCATCTGCCTTGAAAAGGTGGCTAGAGCCACGAGTATTCCAGCTGAACAATTGAACAAATTAAGGGTAGGGAGCAGCTAGAGGCCCTTGGGTCACTTATTCCCCCCCACACTTATTCATCTAATTATAACACTAGGGGGATGCTTCAGCGTGACTAAATTCCATACAAGACAGATCTTTAAAATGTCCATACTGAAGTTTTCACAAAACAATTAACAGATTTTCCATGGAGACGATTATGAATCCTGTAGTCTAAGATACAAGGCCAAAAAAGTAAGGAACACATATATTGAGTAGTAGAGCATCACTTATGTAGTTCACCATTGATATTTTTGGTGTTGAATCTCTACGCTAGTCAATGATCACAAGATTTGGTCTCACTCGCAGGTAACAAATGGGCTTAGAGATGAATCATCTTCCCAAGTTAAGGTCACACACATGTTATGTTATGTTGACTTATAGCATGTACCGCTACCATTCACATGGTCTCCAGGTGCTCAGGTGGCTTTGTAAGAAAGGGGGTGGGCGGGTATATTAGTGAGGGAAGATGGATAGGCTAGAGGTCGTGCTCTTCTGCTGGTGCTTACAGAACAAAGAAATACTGGCATGTGTTTTGGTTCGCTATCTGAGTGTGCTTTGATTGTGCGCACTCGGGTTATTGTGTACGTAGGGGCAACGTCCAGTGTTTGGGTTGTTTGTTGTTTGCGGCAGTTTGATCTTGTGGCTTGTGAGTTTGTGTGTAGTAAGGCTAGCCCATGTGGGTGTGGGTGGTATGTGGGAGGTATGTGGAGAGGAGCACGGATCAGGGCTGCTCTCAAAATGCATCTAGATTCAATACAGTGGCTACTCATAAAATGCATTTAGGTTCAATACTGTGACTACTCTCAGAAATGCACCTAGATTCAATGCAGTGGCTACCTCAAAAAGGCATCTAGATTCAATACAGTGGCTGCCCTAAAAAATGCATCTAGATTCAATAAAGTGACTACCCTCAAAAATTGGATCTAGATTCAATACAGTGGCTACCCTCAAAATGCATCTAGATTCAATACAGTGGCTACACAATAAAATGCAACTACATTGAATACAGTGGCTATCCTCAAACATGCATCTAGATTCAATATAGTGGCTACCTGAAAATGCACCTAGATTCAATACAGTGGCTACTTTCACAATGCATCCAGATTCATACAGTGGCTACCTTCACAAATGCATCTAGATGCAGTACAGTGGCTACCCTCAAAATTCCTCTAGGTTCAATACAGTGGCTACCCTCAAAACACATCTAGATTCAATACAGTGGCTTCCCTCAAAATACCTTAGATTTACACCTAATTCAGTTCACATGTTAGGAATACAGCCCTGTGCATGATACTAAATGGACGGCTCTTACCTGGAAGTTGCTGCAGACTGACTTAGAGTCCAGGCTTGGTCACACAGGGTGAACAGATGCAAACAGGCAATTGAGGTACCCTTTGCCTTTGGTCCTTCACCGGCTGCCCTGGCAAGGCTGTCATGGAAGGGTCTCTGAAATGCTGATATTCCCATCACATGGTGCGCTTCCGGACCAATCTGGTTCAAGATGGGCAGGCAGGGAGTAGAGGCAGGACTGGGAAGGTGCTGTGTGTTGGTGGGAGAGGCAAGGGCAGGGTTTGGGCCATGGGAGAAGTGAATATAAAGTAAAACAAGATGCGCTTACCGATGTGGGGTGCTGCCTGCAGAAAAGTGTTTAGGATGAACACAACTTCACAAAGAATCCCCCAAAAATATGATTCTCTATTGTACAAGGAAAGGCAGAGGCAACACGATGCAGACACAGCTCACTGCTTGAGGGAAAAAAACAGGAAGAAGGACAAGGAATCTATTCTAGGATGTCCCATTCAACCACCTACCTAGATGTCATTGAGGGTGTAATCCAAAAGAGTATACATATTATAAACCTATCATAAGGAATAAGCAGCGTGTCAGAAGTTACTAGTGTTTTTGTTACATCCTTCTGGCATGTTCCTGCTGTGAAATATGCTGATTGCAGTAAATAAAGCTCATTGAATTTATTAGAATATGCCTCAGAAAAGGTGATTATGTAAAATACATTATGGTCAGGTTTGTATTGGGATCAAGTATGAGTATGAGAGTGGAAAAGGTGGCACATGTAACTATTTAATTTATGTCATTTTAGTTGAGGTGCATGGATAGTATTATGAGGTGTTGCAGCTATGAACAAGGGCTCAATGTAGCTGAGAGATCATGTGCTGTTTTTACCAGAAATGTGAACCAGTCATATTAGGCTTCATGTTCAGAAATGTTAATGAGATTAACCAGAAGGATATCTATATCTAGCCAGTATAGGAATGGTAGGTTTATGAAGATTGGCACAGGAATAGAGACAGTGAAGGAGGGGAGAGGGTTAGGATAAGATATTTAAAAAAACATGAAATATAAACAGCAAGTCAATGCGAAGGGAAGTAAACGATCCTGGGGCTGTGATGGCGGTCTGCCCCATGGGAGAAGCATAGCTGAAGGACATGAACACCACATAGGGAAAAAAGTCCCAGAGTTTATCAGGGCGGGGTTGAAGGAATGCCCTGACAGCTGATCAAGTCTCTATCTACTGGGACACAGGGCATCCATATCTTCCTATGCAGTGGACCGTGTCACTGTCAAAAGTCAGTATGAACATGCGTTTGTAGGCAAAGGTGCCATTTCCTGGGGTACTCCAAGTCCTGAAGGAGGTAACCTTTTCTGTGGGATCTGGATAGTAATAATCAGTAGATGTTAAGGCTCAAGCAGCTTACCTGAATTTTAAATTGTGAACTCTGATGTCTATAGAAAGGAAAATTAAACACACACACACATCCAAAATGCAAAATGTGTGTCTCTATGCTTGCACACACACACACACACACACATCCAAAATGCAAAATGTGTGTCTCTATGCTTGCAGCAGAGTCTATGCTTTTCATGACAAGGTGCTACGTTCTGTTCTAAAGGAGAGCAATTACGTGTGCAATTTGCCCTGCTGAAGTGTGGATGTCTAACTATCGAATTGCCCAAGACCAGTTAACTGACATGCCCAAGGGAGGAATAGGAAATGCATTTAGGAAACAAAGAATGGAGGCACACGACTAAAGGATCGTAGGCTGTGACAAAACAGTAAATGTTCTGCTGCTCTTGATGAGTCATTTGTAATGAAGCTAAGCTTAAAATAGTATTTTCTATATCAGTTAATGATGATGATGAGTAATGGTAGACAACACCTGCTGTTCTTAGTGCAATTATCGTTATTACATGCACCATTAAGACTAACGATTATTGAGCTAAGAGCAGCGCGGGTGGTCTAATATCATGCTCGAATCTAACGAGTAGCGGCGGCTTGAATCTAAGATAGGGGACCATCGGGTACGAATAAAATTATAATTTAATCAGCTAAGATGGTACATAACTCAACATTATAACTCCTTTTGTATAAGCAATCATGTTTTTGAATGAATAGCATTGATAACTGGGAACATAGAATAAGGGAGGTTACTCTCTAGGAATTGTAAATGAATTTAGAAAAAAATAGATATTTGAAGTGGGCATAAACTAGAAAGTGAAATTGATTTTAGTTTTTGTGCTTTTATTGTAGAACGGTGGATGAATGTTTCCAAGCAGGCGTCTAGCTTGGAATAAATTATTTTGGAAACACGTGGGCGCTACACTAACCAGTGAAAAATTAATTCTTTCCTTATGAAGAAAGCATAATTTGAGTAAGCTCAAAAAGGCTCAAACACATTTTGTCAACGTTTCTCTGTTTCTTTTCAATCCAGCAAACTATACTTTGTACATAATAATTTGTGCTTGTTAAGTAAGAATAATTAGACCACAGGATTAATTGTGGTACAACTGTGATGATGTCAGCATCCAGACTTTGTTATTTATTTACATAGTTCCCATGTATGTATTGTTCTTAAAATGTTTTCTAGAATGCTGTATATTAATAAAGTTCTATCAGTAAGATTAGATTGTGCCACCCCTAATTAATGAGTTGTTAAATGAAATGATTTCTGTGATAAAGGACGAGCATACCCGTCCTTGGCACTTAAGCGGTTAATTCTGTGTAAAATGTTTTCAAGGCCATTCTGGTCTCTATTGAAATTATGACATGTCTGTCAAAGGTGTAATGGATGAAGCGGCATCTGGTAACTAGAAATGCCAAAATGGATATACATATATGTGGTTCTCTGGCCGAGTCATTTGTAATTCAAATGCAGTTGAACAGTATTTGGCAAAAAAATACAAACTAAACATTTCGCCTATTCAAACGGACAGTGGAATCTTACAGTTTAAGCATTTTCAAGCCAAGGAAAGGCTTGAAGCTGCAAACTAGATGTTGTTAAACTGATTCTTTACCCAATGAGCTATACCATCTCCTTTTGGAGAGCATAGCTTTTTTCACGATGACATGTCTAAAAAAGGTGTAATGGATAAAATGAATAGCCAGGTAGCAACGTCTCACTTGGGACGCATGTATCTGCTAATGGAGAAATTAAGACAAATTCATGTTTTTTTAAACCAGTAAAAAGCATAACAGACTAGAACATTGACCCATTTAGCTTCCATATTTAAGGTCAAACTAACAGTTTGGGCATCAATGATTGACTTTGTTAGTGACAAGACTATGCCCTAATCACTGACCTACTGGGTCTCCTATTTGACACCATAACCTTTTCCATTATGATATATTTGTCAAAGGTAAATGGAGGACGAGGCATCTGGAAACTAACAATGTCATTTGGGATTAACATCTGTTGCACTCTCGGAGTTTTGTGTAATGAAGATTAAGCTAAAACAATGTTTATCAACAAAAAAAGCATTAGAATCTAAACATTTGACCTCTTACAATGGGCAGCTTTAATTCTCATTGTGAGTATTTGCACGCCAATAAGGGGCTTGAACTTGCAAATATATACTAGTGATAAACCCTTTCTCTACCGAATGAGCTACAGGATCGCCCTCCCCAAAATATAGCTTATAAAGCAAATACGTAATAATTTCATTATGACATGTGTACCAAAGAATTACTAGATAAAGAGGCTCCTGGGAGCTAGCAATAGTAGTTGCCACCTTCCTTTTGAGGCTGATATTGGATCATCTGAGCCTCCACCTGCCGCCTCTTGGTCTGTTTTTCCTACTTTCTCTGTTTTGCAGTTGACCAGTGCTGTTATTATACTTAGGTCATCATCCCCTCTTGATCCTTTTCCTCTTCACCTTATTAAGGATATCCTTCCTCATGTTGTTCATTTGCTGACAGAAGCAGTTAACACATTCCTTTCTGCTGGAGCGATTCCGGCTTCCCTTAAACTGACCACTCTTATCCCACTATTAATGAAACCCTCTCTGGATCCAATGATTCCTTCTGATTAATATATTATCTCTCTTTTACCTTTCCCTATGAAACTTCTTGAATCTCTGGTCTGTCCTCTACGTTCTACTTTTCTTGAGGAATCCTCTATCTTTCACCCTTCACAGTCTGGGTTTTGCCCAGGGCATGGGACTGAGAATGCCCTGGTCTCTGTCATGGATGACTTGGTACAGACTCATGACTGGGGCAGCATCAGTGCTCTGATTTTAATGGATCTGTCAGCCACCCTTGACACCATTGATCATGGAGTCCTGCTAGGGCTCCTGGCACGGGCCAGCCTCTCTGGCACTGTCATGGATTGGTTCTCTTCTTTTCTCTCTGACCGTCAAATTCTATCACTCCCCCTTGTTTCTCTGCAGTTATGCCTTTAACCTGTGGGGTTCCTCAAGGGTGAGCCATCTCCCTGGTCATATTTAACATCTATGTTCAGGCTCTGACCAAACTGATATTCTCTCACGGCTTCCTCTGTTATTGCTACACTGACGACACAGAGATCCTGGTTCACCTGGATCTTTCTAGCCCTGAGTCAGCTGCATTATGTTATACCTGTCTGGAGGCTGTGGGAGAATGGAGGAATTCTAACTGTCTTAAGCTGAACGGTGATAAGACCGAGGTTTTGGTGGTGGGCCATCCCGCTGCTGTTCTTTTTGGATGCCGGCTTTCTGGCCTGCCTTTCTGGGCCCCTTTCCTCAGCCAGTCTTAATGGTCAAGAACCTTGGGGTTAAACTCACTGCGTCCTTGTCCATGGAGTAAAATGTTAGCTATATGCGCCAGCGCAGACATTTTCAGCTGAGGCTTTTGCATAGGGGTTATCCCCTATATCCTGGAGCATTTATGTGTCTTTGCCATCTCTGCTCTGGTTATGTCCTCATTGGACTACTGCAACTCTCTGTATTTAGGCCAACCTGCTTACATACTTCATCACCTGCAAGTCCTCCAGAATGCTGCTGCACGGCTGGTGACTTCTACTCCTCATGGTTGTCACATTTCCTCTGTCCTCCATAAACTCCATTGGCTGCCGGTGGCCAAACGTATTCTGTCAAGGCCCTTTTCCTGGTTCACCAAGCTTTTCAAGGCTAGGGGTTGTAATATCTCATGGCAAAGTGTTCACCCTACATCCCGTGTCGAGCTCTGTGGTCAGCTAACGCTTGTTTGCTGACTCTTCCACCAGTCAGGTACAGCCGCATTTGTGGCCTCTCTTTCTCAATGGCTGTGGCAGTTCTCTGGAATTCTCTACCTCTTTCTCTCAGAGCGATCCCTATTCATCCGGCTTTTCGCAAAGCTCTGAAAACATTCCTTTTCTAGGCTATTTCTCTCTCTGCTCTGTAGGGCGTGCCAAGATGCCCTCGGGCGAATGTTGCTCTTTACTAAATCCATTCAATTCCAGTAGTTGGGAAAAACAGAACTCTTTCTCAGAGTCATTTGCAATGACGATAATGCCTATAAAGTGTTTTTAAAAGCAATGAAAACTAAAAATGTGACCTATTCTATGGCATAGTTGAACCTTTCACTTGGATCATTTTCAAGCCAGTGATGGGCTTGAATGTGCAAGCTTGCTATGGGTAAACCCCTGCTCTTCCGACTGATCTTTAGGGTCTACCTGTGTAAAACATTAAAGCTTGCCCTTTTCATTATGAGATATCTGTCAAAGGTGTAATAGATGAAGAGATAGCTGAGAAACAGCAATGCAATTTGGCTAAACATATCTGATGCTTTCCCTCTCTGAGCCAATTTTGATAGAAATCAAGCTAAAAAAATGTTTTTATATTAGTAAAAAGCAGTCAAAACTGAATATATTACCTATTTTCTCCCAATGATCATTTCAGCCTACCAGTTTGAAAATGTGACATTGGTATTGATAAATGTATGCACTAACCACTGAGATTCACTGTATTCAATTAGAGAGTGGAGCTTTTTCATTACGACCTGGCGGTCAAATGCAAAATGGATGAAGGAGCATATGGGAACAAGCAATGACAATGACAAGTATTGATCAGCATAGCTGCTACTCTCTCTCTCTGAATCATTTCTAATGCATATCAAGATGTTTTAAAGTACTTATAATGGGCATAAGCATTAACAATTTTAAATAGGACTTTATCTTCCTAATCTACGGATGAACCTACCAGCTTGAATCATTTTAAGCAAACATGGGGATTGAACCTACAAACTTGCTATAGGTCAACCCATACTCTAACCACTGGTCATAGGTTCTCCCTTCCAAAAAGTATATTTTGTCATTATGACATGGCTGTCAAAGTTGTAATGGATTAAGAAACGTATTGGAACTAGCAATTCCACTTGGGATAAACATATCTGTTTCTCTTTCTGAGGAATTTGTAATGAAAACAAAGATAACACAATGTATTTATATAAGTTAAAAGATTTAAAATATTTGCCTATTTTCACTTAAACAACAGCTCAAATGACAAGCATGAGTATTTTGAAGCCAATGAGTTTCTTCAATCTGCTTCCCTGTAATTGGTCAACAACTCATGCTCTAACCTCTGAGTTACTGGGTTTCCCTTTAGAAAACATAGCATTTTTCATTAGTACCCAGCGAGGGCGCAATCAGAATGAAACAACCATTCTGATTGGCCCTCGCTGAGTCATTACCAGGCCAGGAATCCCTTTGTCGGGATTGCACGACCTTTGTCCCCGGCGGGGGGGGGGGCAGCCCCTCAGCCAATGAGGATGCTCGAAGCGGGGCCATCCCCGCTCCGAGCCTCCCCATGGCTTAGAGGTTTCCTTCGCCCTCCGCCGGGAACAGAGGTAAGGCTTTTTTTTCCATCCCCTTTCCTCCCACCTCCCTTCCATCCCCAGTCCCCACACAACTTACCTTCTATGCCTTGGTCCCCGGCGGGGGACGATGGCAGCTTCCTGCCCCGGGGCCTATAACTATGGGCCCTGGGGCATTACCTTAGTCGGTAATGCCCCCGCCGCTCGGGTCATATTGCTTAATTATGACATGGCTGTCGAAGGTGAAATGGATGATGATGCCTATTGGAACTTGCAATACCAGTTTGAATAGACATATAAGCTTCTCTCTCCAAGTCATTCGTAATGCAAATAAAGATAAAACAATGTATTTATGCCAGTAAAATTCTTTAAAATATTGGCCTATTTTCTCTCAATGGACAGTTCAACTGGCAGGCTTGCCTATTTTCAAGACAATGGGCCTCATTACACGGACAGCGGTGGACCAAGGTGCTTTTAGCACCTTGGTCCATGCCGGTAAAATACCGGCACCGCCTTGGTGGAAAGGGGAATTACCGCCCTATTCCAAGGTTGGTGGGGCGGTAATTCCCCCTTCCCCCATTGCCCTTCACCATTCCCATTTTTGTCCCATAGGGCATATTGGGAATGGGGAAGGTGCTAATTACGGCACTGTAAATTGCGGTACCGTAATTAGTTCCCTGGTCCCTTTGCGGGTTGGTTTTTAACGCCTGCAAAAAGCAGGCATTAAATTCGCCAACCCGCAAAGGGACCTCGTAGTAAGGTGGTAAGGGTTTACCGGTAACGGCAAAATACCGGTACCGGTAAACCCTTACTGCCTACCGTGTAATGAGGCTCAATGACAGTCTTGCATCTGCTACCTTGCAATTGGTAGACTCATGCTGTAACCACTAAGCTACTGGGCGTCACTTTAGAAAACATTGTTCATTATAACTTGGCTGTCGAAGGTGTAATGAATAAGATGCCTATTGCAATTTGCATTGAAAGTTGGGATATAAATGTCTGCTTCTATCTCTCTCTGAGTCAATTGTAATGAAAACAAAGCTAAAACAATGTATTAATTACAGTAAAAAGCTTCAACATCTAAATATTTACCAATGTTCTCTAAACTGACAGCTCAACCAATTAACTTGTGCATTTTCGAGCCAGTGAAGGTTGTGTGTCTTCCTTTTGGGAAACATATATTTTTTTTATCATAACTCATTTGCCAGAGGTGTAATTAATGAAGATCCATATTGGAGCTTTTGGCATAAACATATCTGCCTCTTTACCTCTGAGACACTTGTAATGAAAACAAAGATACAAGGATGTAGTTATAACAGTTAAGAGTTTTAAAAACTAAAATACTGACTTATTTGCATACAACAGACAGCTTCACCTCTTACCTGGAAGTTGCTGCAGACTGCCTTAGAGTCCAGGCTTGGTCACACAGGGTGAACAGATGCAAACAGGCAATTGAGGTACCCTTTGCCTTTGGTCCTTCACCGGCTGCCCCGGCAAGGCTGTCATGGAAGGGTCTCTGAAATGCTGATATTCCCATCACATGGTGCGCTCCCGGACCAATCTGGTTCAAGATGGGCAGGCAGGGAGTAGAGGCAGGACTGGGAAGGTGCTGTGTGTTGGTGGGAGAGGCAAGGGCAGGGTTTGGGCCATGGGAGAAGTGAATATAAAGTAAAACAAGATGCGCTTACCAATGTGGGGTGCTGCCTGCAGAAAAGTGTTTAGGATGGGCACAAATTCACAAAGAATCCCCCAAAAATATGATTCTCTATTGTACAAGGAAAGGCAGAGCCAACACGATGCAGACACAGCTCACTGCTTGAGGGATGAAAACAGGAAGAAGGACAAGGAATCTATTCTAGGACGTCCCATTCAACCACCTGCCTAGATGTCATTGAGGGTGTAATCCAAAAGAGTGTACACATTATAAACCTATCATAAGGAATACGTGGCGTGTCAGAAGTTACTAGTGTTTTTGTTACATCCTTCTGGCATGTTCCTGCTGTGAAATATGCTGATTGCAGTAAATAAAGCTCATTGAATTTATTAGAATATGCCTCAGAAAAGGTGATTATGTAAAACACATTATGGTCAGGTTTGTATTGGGATCGAGTATGAGAGTGGAAAAGGTGGCACATGTAACTATTTAATTTATGTCATTTTAGTTGAGGTGCATGGATAGTATTACGAGGTGTTGCAGCTATGAACAAGGGCTCAATGTAGCTGAGAGATCATGTGCTGTTTTTACCAGAAATGTGAACCAGTCATATTAGGCTTCATGTTCAGAAATGTTAATGAGATTAACCAGAAGGATATCTATATCTAGCCAGTATAGGAATGGTAGGTTTATGAAGATTGGCACAGGAATAGAGACAGTGAAGGAGGGGAGAGGGTTAGGATAAGATATTTAAAAAAAACATGAAATATAAACAGCAAGTCAATGCGAAGGAAGATGTCCAGGGAAGTAAACGATCCTGGGGCTGTGATGGTGGTCTGCCCCATGGGAGAAGCATAGCTGAAGGACATGAACACCACATAGGGAAAAATGTCCCAGAGTTTATCAGGGCGCGGTTGAAGAAATGCCCTGACAGCTGATGAAGTCTCTATCTACTGGGACACAGGGCATACATATCTTCCTATGCAGTGGACCGTGTCACTGTCAAAAGTCAGTATGAACATGCGTTTGTAGGCAAAGGTGCCCTTTCCTGGGGTACTCCAAGTCCTGAAGGAGGTAACCTTTTCTGTGGGATCTGGATAGTAATAATCAGTAGATATTAAGGCTCAAGCAGCTTACCTGAATTTTAAATTGTGAACTCTGATGTCTATAGGAAGGAAAATTAAACACACACACATATCCAAAATGCAAAATGTGTGTCTCTATGCTTGCACACACACACACACACATCCAAAATGCAAAATGTGTGTCTCTGTGCTTGCAGCAGAGTCTATGCTTTTCATGACAAGGTGCTACGTTCTGTTCTAAAGGAGAGCAATTAAGTGTGCAATTTGCCCTGCTGAAGTGTTAAATGTCTAACTATCGAATTGCCCAAGACCAGTTAACTGACATGCCCAAGGGAGGAATAGGAAATGCATTTAGGAAACAAAGAATGGAGGCACACGACTAAAGGATCGTAGGCTGTGACAAAACAGTAAATGTTCTGCTGCTCTTGGTGAGTCATTTGTAATGAAGCTAAGCTTAAAATAGTATTTTCTATATCAGTTAATGATGATGATGAGTAATGGTAGACAACACCTGCTGTTCTTAGTGCAATTATCGTTATTACATGCACCATTAAGACTAACGATTATTGAGCTAAGAGCGGTGCGGGTGGTCTAATATCATGCTCGAATCTAACGAGTAGCGGCGGCTTGAATCTAAGATAGGGGACCATCAGGTACGAATAGAATTATAATTTAATCAGCTAAGATGGTACATAACTCAACATTATAGCTCCTTTTGTATAAGCAATCATGTTTTTGAATGAATAGCATTGATAACTGGGAACATAGAATAAGGGAGGTTACTCTCTAGGAATTGTAAATGAATTTAGAAAAAAATAGATATTTGAAGTGGGCATAAACTAGAAAGTGAAATTGATTTTAGTTTTTGTGCTTTTATTGTAGAACGGTGGATGAATGTTTCCAAGCAGGCGTCTAGCTTGGAATAAATTATTTTGGAAACACGTGGGCGCTACACTAACCAGTGAAAAATTAATTCTTTCCTTATGAAGAAAGCATAATTTGAGTTAGCTCAAAAAGGCTGAAACACATTTTGTCAACGTTTCTCTGTTTCTTTTCAATCCAGCAAACTATACTTTGTACATAATAATTTGTGTTTGTTAAGTAAGAATAATTAGACCACAGGATTAATTGTGGTACAACTGTGATGATGTCAGCATCCAGACTGTGTTATTTATTTACATAGTTCCCATGTATGTATTGTTCTTAAAATGTTTTCTAGAATGCTGTATATTAATAAAGTTCTATCAGTAAGATTAGATTGTGCCACCCCTAATTAATGAGTTGTTAAATTAAATGATTTCTATGATAAAAGACGAGCATACCCGTCCTTGGCACTTAAGCGGTTAATTCTGTGTAAAATGTTTTCAAGGCCATTCTGGTCTCTATTGAAATTATGACATGTCTGTCAAAGGTGTAATGGATGAAGCGGCATCTGGTAACTAGAAATGCCAAAATGGATATACATATATGTGGTTCTCTCGCCAAGTCATTTGTAATTCAAATGCAGTTGAAAAGTATTTGGCAAAAAAAATACAAACTAAACATTTCGCCTATTCAAACGGACAGTGGAATCTTACAGTTTAAGCATTTTCAAGCCAAGGAAAGGCTTGAAGCTGCAAACTAGATGTTGTTAAACTGATTCTTTACCCAATGAGCTATACCATCTCCTTTTGGAGAGCATAGCTTTTTTCACGATGACATGTCTAACAAAGGTGTAATGGATAAAATGAATAGCCAGGTAGCAACGTCTCACTTGGGACGCATGTATCTGCTAATGGAGAAATTAAGACAAATTAATGTTTTTTTAAACCAGTAAAAAGCATAACAGACTAGAACATTGACCCATTTAGCTTCCAATGTAAAGGTCAAACTAACAGTTTGGGCATCAATAATTGACTTTGTTAGTGACAAGACTATGCCCTACTGGGTCTTCTATTTGACACCATAACCTTTTCCATTATGATATATTTGTCAAAGGTAAATGGAGGACGAGGCATCTGGAAACTAACAATGTCATTTGGGATTAACATCTGTTGCACTCTCGGAGTCTTGTGTAATGAAGATTAAGCTAAAACAATGTTTATCAACAATAAAAAGCATTACAATCTAAACATTTGACCTCTTACAATGGGCAGCTTTAATTCTCATTGTGAGTATTTGCACGCCAATAAGGGGCTTGAACTTGCAAATATATACTAGTGATAAACCCTTTCTCTACCGAATGAGCTACAGGATCGCCCTCCCCAAAATATAGCTTATAAAGCAAATACGTAATAATTTCATTATGACATGTGTACCAAAGAATTACTAGATAAAGAGGCTCCTGGGAGCTAGCAATAGTAGTTGCCACCTTCCTTTTGAGGCTGATATTGGATCATCTGAGCCTCCACCTGCCGCCTCTTGGTCTGTTTTTCCTACTTTCTCTGTTTTGCAGGTGACCAGTGCTGTTATTATACTTAGGTCATCATCCCCTCTTGATCCTTTTCCTCTTCATCTTATTAAGGATATCCTTCCTCATGTTGTTCATTTGCTGACAGAAGCAGTTAACACATTCCTTTCTGCTGGAGCGATTCCGGCTTCCCTTAAACTGACCACTCTTATCCCACTATTAATGAAACCCTCTCTGGATCCACTGATTCCTTCTGATTAATATATTATCTCTCTTTTACCTTTCCCTATGAAACTTCTTGAATCTCTGGTCTGTCCTCTACTTTCTACTTTTCATGAGGAATCCTCTATCTTTCACCCTTCACAGTCTGGGTTTTGCCCAGGGCATGGGACTGAGAATGCCCTGGTCTCTGTCATGGATGACTTGGTACAGACTCATGACTGGGGCAGCATCAGTGCTCTGATTTTAATGGATCTGTCAGCCACCCTTGACACCATTGATCATGGAGTCCTGCTAGGGCTCCTGGCAGGGGCCGGCCTCTCTGGCACTGCCCTGGATTGGTTCTCTTCTTTTCTCTCTGACCGTCATCAAATTCTATCACTCCCCCTTGTTTCTCTGCAGTTATGGCTTTAACCTGTGGGGTTCCTCAAGGGTGAGCCATCTCCCTGGTCATATTTAACATCTATGTTCAGGCTCTGACCAAACTGATATTCTCTCACGGCTTCCTCTGTTATTGCTACACTGACGACACAGAGATCCTGGTTCACCTGGATCTTTCTAGCCCTGAGTCAGCTGCATGATTTTATGCCTGTCTGGAGGCTGTGGGAGAATGGAGGAATTCTAACTGTCTTAAGCTGAACGGTGATAAGACCGAGGTTTTGGTGGTGGGCCATCCCGCAGCTGTTCTTTTTGGATGCCGGCTTTCTGGCCTGCCTTTCTGGGCCCCTTTCCTCAGCCAGTCTTAACGGTCAGGACCTTGGGGTTAAACTCAACGCGTCCTTGTCCATGGAGTAAAAAGTTAGCTCTATGCGCCAGCGCAGACATTTTCAGCTGAGGCTTTTGCATAGGGGTTATCCCCTATATCCTGGAGAATTTATGTGTCTTTGTCATCTCTGCTCTGGTTATGTCCTCATTGGACTACTGCAACTCTCTGTATTTAGGACAACCTGCTTACAAACTTCATCACCTGCAAGTCCTCCAGAATGCTGCTGCACGGCTGGTGACGTCTACTCCTCATGGCTGTCACATTTCCTCTGTCCTCCATAAACTCCATTGGCTGCCGGTGGCCAAACGTATTCTGTCAAGGCCCTTTGCCTGGTTCACCAAGCTTTTCAAGGCTAGGGGTTGTAATATCTCATGGCAAAGTGTTCACCCTACATCCCGTGTCGAGCTCTGTGGTCAGCTAACGCTTGTTTGCTGACTCTTCCACCAGTCAGGTACAGCCGCATTTGTGGCCTCTCTTTCTCAATGGCTGTGGCAGTTCTCTGGAATTCTCTACCTCTTTCTCTCAGAGCGATCCCTATTCATCCGGCTTTTCGCAAAGCTCTGAAAACATTCCTTTTCTAGGCTATTTCTCTCTCTGCTCTGTAGGGCGTGCCAAGATGCCCTCGGGCGAATGTTGCTCTTTACTAAATCCATTCAATTCCAGTAGTTGGGAAAAACAGAACTCTTTCTCAGAGTCATTTGCAATGACGATAATGCCTATAAGGTGTTTTTAAAAGCAATGAAAACTAAAAATGTGACCTATTCTATGGCATAGTTGAACCTTTCACTTGGATCATTTTCAAGCCAGTGATGGGCTTGAATGTGCAAGCTTGCTATGGGTAAACCCCTGCTCTTCCGACTGATCTTTAGGGTCTACCTGTGTAAAACATTAAAGCTTGCCCTTTTCATTATGAGATATCTGTCAAAGGTGTAATAGATGAAGAGATAGCTGAGAAACAGCAATGCAATTTGGCTAAACATATCTGATGCTTTCCCTCTCTGAGCCAATTTTGATAGAAATTAAGCTAAAAAATTTTTTTATATTAGTAAAAAGCAGTCAAAACTGAATATATGACCTATTTTCTCCCAATGTTCAGTTCAGCCTACCAGTTTGAAAATGTGACGTTGGTATTGATAAATGTATGCACTAACCACTGAGATTCACTGGGCCTCATTCCGAGTACGGCGCTAACCAATGGCGCTATTAACGCCTTGGTTGACGCCGTACCCGGACCGGCAGCGCCTTGGTGGATGGCGGAATCACCGCCCCATTCCAAGGTTGGCGGGGCGGTAATTCCCCATTCACCAAGGCTCTTCCCCATTCCCAAATGAGCCCCAATAGGTCTCAATGGGAATGGGGAAGATGCAAATAACGGTGACCGTTCATTACGGTCACCGTTATTGGCTTGGAGGCCCCTTTGCGCCCTGCTCAACACCTGCTCAAAGCAGGCGTTAAGGGCGAGGGCGCAGAGGGAACTCGGAGTATGGCGGTAAGGGAATACCGCCACCGGTCTCGTTACCGGTGGCCGCTATCCCTTACCGCCATACTCGGAATGAGGCCCACTGTATTCAATTAGAGAGTGGAGCTTTTTCATTACGACCTGGCGGTCAAATGCAAAATGGATGAAGGAGCATATGGGAACAAGCAATGACAATGACAAGTATTGATCAGCATAGCTGCTAATCTCTCTCTCTGAATCATTTGTAATGCATATAAAGATTTTTTTAAGTGTTTATAATGGGCATAAGCATTAACAGTTTTAAATAGGACTTTATCTTCCTAATCTACGGATGAACCTACCAGCTTGAATCATTTTAAGCAAACATGGGGATTGAACCTACAAACTTGCTATAGGTCAACCCATTCTCTAACCACTGGTCACTGGTTCTATCTTCCAAAAAGTAGATTTTGTCATTATGACATGGCTGTCAAAGTTGTAATGGCTTAAGAAACGTATTGGAACTAGCAATTCCACTTGGGATAAACATATCTGTTTCTCTTTCTGAGGAATTTGTAATGAAAACAAAGATAACACAATGTATTTATATACGTTAAAAGATTTAAAATATTTGCCTATTTTCACTCAAACAACAGCTCAATTGACAAGCATGAGTATTTTGAAGCCAATGAGTTTCTTCAATCTGCTTCCCTGTAATTGGTCAACAACTCATGCTCTAACCTCTGAGTTACTGGGTTTCCCTTTAGAAAACATAGCATTTTTCATTAGTACCCAGCGAGGGCGCAATCAGAATGAAAGAGCCATTCTGATTGGCCCTCGCGGAGTCATTACCAGGCCAGGAATCCCTTTGTTGGGATTGCACGGCCTTTGTCCCCGGCGGGGTCATGGCAGCCCCTCAGCCAATGAGGATGCTCGAAGCGGGGCCATCCCCGCTCCGAGCCTCCCCACGGTTTAGAGGCTACCTTCGCCCTCCGCCGGGGACAGAGGTAAGGCTTTTTTTTCCATCCCCTTTCCTCCCACCTCCCTGCCCTCCCCAGTCCCCACCCCACTTACCTTCTATGCCTTGGTCCCTGGCGGGGGACGATGGTAGCTTCCTGCCCCGGGGCCTATAACTATGGGCCCTGGGGCATTACCTGAGTCGGTAATGCCCCCACCGCTCGGGTCATATTGCTTAATTATAACATGGCTGTCGAAGGTGAAATGGATGAAGATGCCTATTGGAACTTGCAATACCAGTTTGAATAGACATAAGCTTCTCTCTCCGAGTCATTCGTAATGCAAATAAAGATAAAACAATGTATTTATGCCAGTAAAATGCTTTAAAATATTGGCCTATGTTCTCTCAATGGACAGTTCAACTGGCAGGCTTGCCTATTTTCAAGACAATGGGCCTCATTACACGGACGGCGGTGGACCAAGGTGCTATTAGCACCTTGGTCCATGCCGATAAAATACCGGCACCGCCTTGGTGGAAAGGGGAATTACCGCCCTATTCCAAGGTTGGTGGGGCGGTAATTCCCCCTTCCCCCATTGCCCTTCCCCATTTCCATTTTTGCCCCATAGGGCATAATGGGAATGGGGAAGGTGCTAATTACGGCACCGCAAATTGCGGTACCGTAATTAGCTCCCTGGTCCCTTTGCGGGTTGGTTTTTAACGCCTGCAAAAAGCAGGCCTTAAATTCTCCAACCCGCAAAGGGACCTCGTAGTAAGGCGCTAAGGGTTTACCGGTACCGGTAAAATACCAGTACCGGTAAACCCTTACCGCCTACCGTGTAATGAGTCCCAATGACATTCTTGCATCTGCTACCTTGCAATTGGTAGACTCATGCTGTAACCACTAAGCTACTGGGCGTCACTTTAGAAAACATTGTCCATTATAACATGGCTGTCGAAGGTGTAATGAATAAGTTGCATATTGCAATTTGCAATGAAAGTTGGGATATAAATGTCTGCTTCTATCTCTCTCTGAGTCATTTGTAATGAAAACAAAGCTAAACAATGTATTAATTACAGTAAAAAGCTTCAACATCTAAATATTTACCAATATTCTCTAAACTGACAGCTCAACCAATTAACTTGTGCATTTTCGAGCCAGTGAAGGTTGTGTGTCTTCCTTTTGGGAAACATATATTTTTTTTATCATGACTCATTTGCCAGAGGTGTAATTCATGACGATGCATATTGGAACTTTTGGCATAAACATATCTGCTTCTTTGCCTCTGAGACACTTGTAATGAAAACAAAGATACAAGGATGTAGTTATAACAGTTAAGAGCTTTATAAACTAAAATACTGACTTATTTGCATACAACAGACAGCTTCACCTATCAGTTTCAGCATTTTATGTCAATGAGAGGCTTGAACATGGCACCTTGCTAATGATAAACCCACACTCAACTTACTGCCTGTAACAAATGCTGGACTACCCTTGGGTTTGGGAGTTACACAAATGCCATAAATAAATAAATACAAATAAATAAAACGTATCTACTGGATGTCATTTCAAAAAGCATAGCTTTCTACATTATGTAATATGTGTCAAAGGTGTTGTAGAAAGCCTTGCCTGGGGACCTTCTCATGTGGCCAGGCTGATCCAGACCCTGGGGGTGGTGTTCTGCGGGAGGATCACATGAGGGGGAGCAGGTCAGGAGGAAAGGGAAATCCCCTTGTTCAACTTCTCCAGAGACCCCAACCTTCTAATGACCTTTTGTAAAATAGAAGAAGTTAGAAAAATTGATTTTTGCATTGTGGACTTCCAGTCCCATAATCCCCAGGGTACTGGGTTGAAGAAGAGGTCTAAAGAGGAAATGCAAAATGCAGCTTGTTAATTGGAATGACCCACACCTGAGGGAGACTCCGATGCTTGAAAGGCCCCCTTAGGTGTCGGCCATTAGTAAGAAGAAGGAGCAGAGCAGTAGTCGTAGGTGGAGGAATTGTGAACTCTCCACGTTGCAGCAGAAGCAAAGACTGGAAGTGAAAGAAGACACCAAGACCACTGTCGAGTGTCGATGGTAGCCGGTCCTGAGAGGGACTTCACATGCAGAAGCCTAAATTGCAGAGGTAGCTCAGCTGGAAGCGAAAGTTTGAAAAGCTTCCCCCACAACAAGACTGTCTCTGGTGGCAGGCGGGCACAGGAGAACCTTTGGAGCAGAGGAAACTCTGTGAGCGAGTGGCTGACTGGAAGTAACAGATTGCCAGACCGCGAGGATCAGCTGAAGTGGAGAACCTGGGACCAGCAAGGGATATGGATGCGCATGCGATACCCAGTGAGTTCACTAAGCTATTGTGATAATGGAGCGCTCCCTAACCACTCGTGTGATCAGAAAAGGTACTTTAACAACAGAAAGCAAACACCTAGAGGGAAAACCACAAAAGATGGCAATTTTGAATACTGAACCGACAAAAAGCAGAGAAAGCATTATTTTGTAAAAACAAACTGACTGTGCTGTTAAGTATGCAGGGTTGTTTGAAAGTCAGCAACAAGGGGTGACAGTAATTCTAGAACCCAATACAAACTACCATTGTTCAAGCCAAAAGAAAGTTAAAACAAGGCAATTTAAAACTAACACACATTGCCAAAGTGAAGAGGGGGCAAATAAGAATCCAAAAGATTGCAAAGTTGTCCATGTTTAAAGAAGCGCATAAATTAAGCTTGTGGAAACCCACATTGCCAAAGCCAAAGAAGAGATAGAGTGAGACCATATTATTGTCAGTGAGACCATATGATTGACATTATTTGGTTAATGAAGAAGTGGGGAAACAAGAGTGGCAAGAAGTCTGCCCTTCTGTTAAAGGATATTCAGAAGGAGTGGAGCATAACTTGCAGAGGTTGTGGAAATCATAAAAGTGTAATAAAGAGCAACAATGTGAATCTTGTTTTCCCTGAAGAGATTCTCAAAACGTAGTGTTGTGAAGCAATAGACATTGCAAAGTTGTAAACTGAGCTTAATTACACAAGCTTTTATTGTTCGTTATTTCCTGGCCTGACAGGGGAGTATGTCAGGTCAGAGGTTGTGGTAACACTTTGGGCCTCATTGCGAGTTGGGCGGTATGTGGTAATATTGGCAGTAACTCTGTTACTGCCACTGTACCACTATGCCAAATGATAGTGTACCGAAATGTTGGCGGTAACACCTCTGGTGGAGTTACCTCCAGCAGAATTACCTCCGGCAGTAACTCAGACAAGAATTGGCAGAATCAGAGCCAGAGGTAATTCCATGGGTGGAATTACCTCCAAAAAACAAATAACTATTTCCGCCATATTACAAGTTAAAAAACTGAGGAAGTGCCTCAAAAAATCAGTGGTATTTGCTCAAAAAACACATCACAATTACCTCCACAAAAAAGGTGGAGGTAAATACATACCGGTGTCACAAATCAAGGCCCAGGTGCACCAGATCCACTCAGGTGGAGTATAAAATGCTCACGCCCACCCCTAACATACATCCAAGCAACGTGCAGCCACAAGCAGATGTAGATTACAGGCTCCACAACCTGCTACTCTATATTGAGCTATAGCAGCATGCTGGATCTCAGCAGTGAATGAGACAGGTGCAACCAAGGCGTAAGAGATACATGAAGTGGAGGGTACCGATACCACGTGTCAGATCATCCCCATGGACACTCACGGGAAGGCAATTAGTCACCTTATACAGACTGGACCATTCAACTATCGCCAACCTGCTCACCCTGACACAGGCAAAACTGCAGAGTGCAATTTCCATCCCGACCATTTCGCCCCTGCTGAAGGTTGTGTCTGTCCTACATTTCTGTGGCACAGGTGCCTTCCAAAACACAAAGTAGGGGCACTGCGTGGCATGTCTCAGCCCACATTTTCAAAGGTGCTGGACCAAGTCCTGGATGCCCTAATGATGCATGCACATCTGCACATCTCCATGCCCATCAACCAGGCACAGGTGCATGCAGCAAAGGCCAGGTTCTACAGCATAGAACATTTGCCCAACACAATTGCTGCATTGGACTGCACCTATGTGGCGTTATTACCACCCCAGGCAACAGGACAGGCCCACCACCACTGGAAACAATATCACTTTATGAACATGCAGGTAACCTGTGATGCTGATTTCACCATCAGTCACTGCTGTGCCTGATATCCTGGGGCACACATGATGCACTGATTCTGCACAATAGCACACTGTCTGCATACATGGAGAGGCACAGAGGACAGCACATCAGGCTTGTGGGTAAGTAGCACTCAGACCTGACTGCCAAAAGCACTCACATGTACCTGGGGCACGCACGTAGTAGTGAAGTTGATTAACTATAAGTACCATGATGCAACAACAATGATACCCAGAATAGGCCAGGCACCCTGACTGACCCACCCCAGGACACAGACTTGACACATGTGATGAATCAGGGCATGCAACCATGCAAGGCAGCACCACGCAATTAGGTCAATGTACAACACATGCAAGCATATCCATGTACCCTTCATGGTGTAGTGCCACACCATAGCTGATCAGTGCATTGCCAATGCCACTTCATTGACAGACTACTCATGACTGCCGACTCCCACAATGCATATGACTGGAAAGTAGCCATGTTGACCATGTCCCAACAACACCGATGCACAGACGGTGCCCTGTGCCCATCCACTGAGACTGCACATAGGAGTATGCACGTCAGGACCATGCACTTGTACCTTGGACAACACACCGCCATGTCTCACACAGTCCATCCATGTCTTGCAGGTGATGATGTATACCCGCAGTTGCCATGGATAATGACCCCCATGCGTAACCCTGCTACACCACAGAAGATGGCCCACAATGTTGCACAGAGGAGAACAAGATCATGCATTGAAAGGACATTTGGCCTTCTGAAACCTGGTTCAGGTGCCTACATCACACATGCAGTGCACTGATGTACAGCTGCGAAAAAGTATGAAAAATCATAGTGGTCTGCGCCATGCTGCACAACATGTGCATATAGAGGAATATAGCAATGCCTGCAGATGAGGACAATTACCCCCCTGATGAGATAGAGGCTGGAGGAGTGGACTGGGCACCCCAGCCCCTACATGGGGAAGCAAGGGAAGGTTGGATGGTCCGCCAGGAGCTCACTGAAAATGATTCTTGACTCCAGAGACATGACACCCATACATGTAATGAATGCATCTGTCTGAATTGCATTAAACTGATACTACAAATATGAAGAAGATTCAAGTGTGTTTAATACTGGCAACAAGGCAACAACATTCCCTTCAACATCTACCACCGCCCACCCCATCCCCAACAACAACTACCACCCCCTACCCCATCCCCAACAACTACCACCCCCACCCCATCCCCAACAAGAACTACCACCCCCACCCCATCCCCAACAACTACCACCCTCATACCCAACAACAACTACCACTCGCATTAGCACTTGTCTGATGGCCTGGCAGCATTTGCGGCACGTCGGTGTGAGCACCTGGGTGGGGTGCTATCCGTTGACCCCTCAGGAGGGGTAACAGACTGTGAGCTGCCCTGCATTCTCCCCATAGATGTTCCAGGCTCAGATGTATGGCTCTGGCCATGGTCTCATGTGACAAGGACATTTGTTAAGCCAGCTCCAGGACCCTCTGGCTGGTGAGACAGGCTTGCATTGAATGTGATTGTGCTCCTGCATAGACGGTCGATTGACTGTGACAACCATCTCGAGGACCCCTGTGTGCAGTCACGCATTGCCTCCGCATGCCCTAAGTGTTCCTGTGCAATGGTTCATATTTTTGCCTGCCTCTGTTCCATGCAGTCCAGACTGTCCCACATGTCTTGGAGTGTGAGAGCAGGCACTGGCGGTGATGTTTGCATTTGGCCATGTTCCTCGTGCTGGGCATGATGCTGAGCATCCCTGGCCCGATCGTCTGATGAGTCCTCTGCAAAGCACATGGTGCGGTGGACATCATGCTGGGATGGTGGTGTGTGCAGTGGTGAGAGGCTGAGCATGGGGGAGGACTCAGGCAAAAACTGCAGAGGGGGGAATGTAGGTGGCTGGATGCAGGGGAGGCCCCCTCCCCATGGTCTACATCCATGCCTGCAGTGGCCTGCTGTGATTGCTTGCTGTCATCCTCATCCTGACCCACCTGTGCTTCCACAGTCGGGCCCAATGTGGCACTGTCCTGGCATCTTCTTGTTGGCACAGTTTGCACACATGGGGTCTGTGTTGGCCAGTGGGCTTGTCTTTCTGGAAAGCAGGAGTGTCTGCCAGTGGCCTGTTGGGACAAACTGGCATGTGCATTACCACTTTGTTGCTGATGTGCTTTGGAAAACAACACTCACTATCACTTTTGCTATGTTGTCACTGTGTGTTGGGCCTCCTAGGGGGGACTAGCATCACCTTTCGGCCCTTTTGTACATGGCATACATTGCGTATGGATGGTCAGGTGTGGGTTGGCCTGCTAGATTTGGAGGTGCATCAAAGGGATTAGCTGGGCCATGGGCTGTCCTGTTCAGGGGAGAGACTGAACTGTTGGTGGGAAGTATCTGGTGGTGCAGACATGTGGGTGGAGTGCATTTGGTTGCGTGTGGGTCAGGTGGACATGCTGTCAGATGTGTACTCCTCAATGTGTCTGTAAATGGGCCATGGTAGTGGAGGGGCCTGTGGCTGGGACGCAAGTATCAACTGCATCCATGGTCAGGAACAATTTGCATGGTTGCATGGTGGCTATGTTAACTGTGTATATGTGTCAGTTCAGGGGGGGGGGGTCCGGTGGTCACTGGTTGCTGTCAGGGGGCCTGAAACCTCACATGGATGGTGATTTCTTTCTGGGGGTCATGTTGCTTGCTTGCAGTGTGGGTGTTCGGGCATGCCTGCAGGGTTGTGCAGTCATTGTTGCATGTGTCACTGTGGCACTCACCAGATTCAGCTTGGCTGCTGTCTCCTAGCTCTGCCAAGGCCACACCCTTGATCCCGACAATGTGCAGTATCCCACTGACCATCTCCTCCCACAGTGTCAGTAGCAGGGATTCTACTGTGCCTCCTCCAGTTTCAGCAGTCTCCAGGCTGTGATTGGAGATGAGGGTCGTGACCCTGGTCTTGAGGTCATTCCAGCTCTTCTTCATGTCCTCTACATCACGTTGGATGTGCCCTACGGTCACCACCTTGTCCCTGATTTCAGTCCATATATTGTTCTTGCACTGTTGGCTGATCTTCCTCTGCGATGGCCCATATAGGTCATTAGAGTTGGCAACCACTTGCTCTGACAACACTGTTAGCTCCTGTTCGCTGAATTTAGGCTTCTGCTGCCTCATATCGGGCACCCTGCCGTTGCCATTTCATGTGGACATGTTTGGCCTTAGCTGGGTGTCTGGATGGCAATCCTATCTTGAGATATTGGATGGACTGTGTTTTTCAAAATGGCTGCCGTGGAGCTTCCTTTTAGAGCGATGATGAATTTCCACCCGTGGAAATACCGCATGCGTATTTTCCACTGATGCCATGGCGGTAACAGTAATTCTACCATTTCTTGCTGGATTTTCATCGTACCAGTGAGTTTTATTACCGTTACCGCCATTGGTGTGGGCGGGCACGCGGCCACCAGGTTGTAATTCGGCATTGAATCTGCGGCGATGCATGGTAGTAATACTAAATCCGCCACTGCCGATTTACCACCTTACTCATAGTGAGGCCCTTTATATTGTCCGGTCAGGGGGGTATACCCGAACAGAGAACTTTGAAGTGGTAGGCCTGGGGTTAGGCAGAATCACCTGCAGTACCCTTTGTGAATACTACAGGCAATTAAGACTACAAGTATAAGCACAATTTCACCTTTGGTACAAGCCTGTACTACACAGAAAAGTGGTAGCGATGGCTGAGCAGCCACACTTATCTTAAGAGATTCAGTGAGCAGGAGAAAAGTTACACAAAGGACCAACTAATACAGTGATTCAAACAAACACTTACTCAAGGTTTCTTGGTAAAAGAATATACATTTATTTACTCAGTCAGTTAGAAAACATTACACTAGCATAAGCAGCTCAATATCACACACTAATAAGCCACAAAAATACAACCGGTAAGTAAATGAAAAAGTTTAGCTTCCCTGAAGTGGGAGCAAAATGGCACTTCAGATACTTAATAAAGGGGTAAAAAGACAAGGTTATAAAAATAGACATCCCAAATACATTCAGGGGCAGGGCAAAGAGTTTCAGTTAACTACAACCAGCAATTCTTCTAAATAGGCCTGGACCAAAGTCAATGGTTCAGAGTGTTTGTATAGGATAGTACATTTCTCGTAGATAACAGTTAAGTCTTTGCCACAGAGTTTAGAAGAATTTGGCTAGGTGAAAAGTTTGACGAATATTTAGGGAAGGACAAGCCTTCGTAGTTGAGGAAAGTTTCACGCACTTTCTCGATGGCCGAAAAGATTTTCGGCCCGCGTTTGCACAGTACCTTGTTAATGAAGAAGAGCTGTAGCTGAGGCAGTTTTTCCTGGCAGTTTGAGCAGATCTCGCTGTTCCTGAGCTTCAGTCGTGGGGACAAGAAGGAGGACGTCAGGAGGTTCCTGCACTGCCCAGAGATGAGGCCAAAAGCTTTAGCAAAAGTTGGTTTAAGGTGTGAGTGCCTTAAAGTCGACGAGCTGGTTTCTTTCCGTTTGGCTATCCGGTTTTCAACAGCACTCTGATGAAAATTCGACCAGATGGGGATGGTGTCCAGGTGGCTTGCGAGTTGGTTGTTCCCACCAAACTCAGGGGAAGAAGTTAACCTTGAAGGGCTTCTCTGTGGATGGAGTTTCAGGCAATTCGGACCTGCAGTAGGGCTTCACGGGTTGTCCAGGAGTTGCAGCAGTCCTCTTCCTTCAGCTCGGCTTCGGTTATTTCGTTCCAGTGGTCGACTCTGCTTTCCAAGTCCCAGAGTCCTGCTTTTAAACAGTTTTCCCCAATTCATTCCAGCCTGGCTGTCAATCACACAGCAGGGTGGCTGTCCTTGCCAGACAGTCAGTCGGCCAGTCACGCCAGAGTGCATTCAGGTCTCCTAGGAGACTAAGCACAGGGAGTTTCGGGCACCTCCCTCACATCCTGTCCATCCCAGACACTCAGGCGCTAGAGGAGGGCTTCAGCATTGAAGCCCGCCAAAGGCCAACAAACAAAGGGACCAAACCTGGTTTGGCGCACAGAGTTAGACACAAGAAGGACTTTTCCTAAAAGAAATGGCGAAAAAAGATGACTGGAGTCTGTTTTTACAGATAGGTCTGGGGCGCCATATTGAAAAACATGGCAGACCCGATTTTTTGCTACCGTTGTTAGCAGTTGGGAAAAATCATGGTAGTTGATCTAAACCACTGCCACCAGCTACTTAAAGTAGGAAAAGCTAACATTTGAGTGTTACATGAGTGTTTGACTAAGGGGAAGCTAGGCAACCCCTCCAGCACTCTATAGGAAGATAGTGTGTGCTGGGTCAGTAAATTTAAAAAGACTAGTAAAGTCAATTTAACTTTACAGGCTCTGGGAGACAGTAGTCAGTCCCAGAGAAGGTATTTAAACATTGGAAACTCGGAAAGGCATCCCTGTGTCACTGCACTGAAGGTGCTGTGTGACACACAGAAACAGATGATATCACTGGAGATGTTTTAAAACTCCATAACCAAAGAACACAAAAGTAAAACACACATCAAAATACATGGAAGAGTGGGAAAAAGGCTCTCACTCTTCCAAGGTAAAAAAAATCAAATCCTAGAAATCCAACAAAGTTGCTGGGGGTCTCAAAAGGTAAGGGAAATTAGCACATTTTGAGAATTCTCCCTAACATTCGACCCCCCAGACTAAGGGACAGGAGGATTTAATCCACTCCTGGAAGAATCTCCTTACTCCAGTCGGTCAAACATCCTGTAGCGACCCTCTTCATTTTAGTGGTGACACCCAGACATGTGTTCAATGGTAAAATCAAACCCTTGCAGGCTTATTGACCATCCCAGTAGTTTTGGGTTTTCCCCTTTCATTTGCATCAACCATCTCAAGTGTTGGTGATCAGTCTGAATCACTAAAGTGGATCCATACAAGTATGGTCTAAACTTCTTCAGTGACCACACAATAGGACAACACTCACGCTCAATGGTTGCCCACCTTGTTTCTGGTTCCTTCAACTTCCTGCTGATGAAGCAAACGGGGTGCTCCCTACCTTTCTCATCCTGTTGACTAAGGACTGCACCTTTACCTGTATTTGAAGCATCTGTCTGCACAATGAGAATTGGTTATAGTCAGAAGCTCTTAGGACTGGAGCTTGACAAATGACTTTCTTTAGGCCTTCAAGTGCTTGAGAGCACCCCTCATTCCACCTGACCTTTTTAGGGAATTTAGGAGATGAGATCATGGTCCCATAATTCTCAATGAAGTTCCTATCGTAACCAGAAGGCTCTCACTTGGGTTTGAGTAGTAGGGGTGGCCCAGTTTTGTACAGCTTGTAAATTTGCTAGGCAATGGCCTGATTTCACCTCCTCCTACCTCATGTCCAAGGTAGACAACTTTACGCTGACCAATTTCACATTTACTAGACTTTATGGTCAGATGGGCCTGCTCAAGAGCCTGTAAAACATATCCTAAGTGGTCCACATGTTCTTTCCAAGTAGGGCTGAATACTGCAATGTCATCCAAGTATGCCATGCAGAAGTCCTCCATCCCATTCAGAACTTGACTAACCATCCTCTGGAATGTAGCAGGTGCATTCTTTAATCCAAAAGGCATTACCTTAAACTGGTAGAGGCCTACTGAGTTTGAGAATGCAGTTTTCTCCTTGGCATGGTCTGTCAGTGCTATTTGCCATTAGCCTGAAGTGAGATCAAATGTACTGAGGTACTTGGCTGAACCAAGTTTATCCACCAGTTCATCTGTCCTGGGTAAAGGGTGGCCATCAGTCTTGGTGACTGCATTAAGAGCTCAATAGTCCACACAGAATCTCAACTCCTTGGATCCTGCCTTCGGTACTAGAACAACTGGACTAGACCATGGACTGGTAGAGGGCTCTATTACCCCGAGATCAAGCATCTTGTTGACCTCCTGCTTTATGTGGGATCTTACATGATCTGACATCCTGTAACCTCTGCTTTTAACAGGTAAACAGTCACCAGTGTGAATATCATGCTGGCACAAGGGGCAAGCCTGGTGAAAGTGAAAACAGAGAGGCAAACTGATTTAACAGAAACTTGCACTCATCCTGTTGTTCAGGTGTCAAATTAGAAGAGAGATTAACTCCTTCTATGTTCTCATCTAAAGGCTGGCCTCTGAGTAGGTCAGGTAGAGGTTCACTCTCCTCCTCCTCTTGAGCTGAAGCTAGAAGCAAAGCTCCCACTTCTGGTCTTGAGACATAAGCTTTTAAACAGAGGTGTGAAAGACTCTGGGAACCTCCTTAGGTTTGCCTAAGTCCACCAGATAGTTGACCTCTCCAAGGTTACCCACAACCTTGAAGGGTCCTTTCCACTTGTCCTGTAAGGCCCTCCGACTTGGAGGTACCTTACCTAGGACTAGCTGGTCCTGAGAAAACTAAACCATGTTGGCCTTCTGGTCATGCCAATGCTTTACCAGTGCCTGACCTGCTTTCAAGTTGTCTGATGCTTCTGCCATCATGTGTGACATTCTCCTCCGGAGACCTATTACATAGTCAGTGATCTCACTGGCTTGGGGGAAGGAGCACTCTCCAACCCCTCCTTAATTAGGGCCAAGGGGCGTCTAACTGGATGGCCATAAAGAAGTTCAAAGGGACTAAATCCAACTCCCTCCTGAGGGAGTTCTCTATAAGCAAATAGAAGGCATGGAAGTAGAAGGTCCCACTTTCTTCTAAGGGATTCCTCTAAAGCACCTATCATGCTCTTCAGTGTACGGTTGAACCTCTCTACCAATTCATGTGTCTGAGGATGGTAGGCAGTTGAGAACTTGTAACTTACTCCACAGTTTTTCCACATGGCCTGTATGTAGTGGGACATAAAATTGGACCCCCTGTCAGAGATAACTTCCTTAGGAAAACCTACCCTGGTAAAAATACCAAGTAGGGCCTTAGCAACAGACTGAGCTGTAACAGTCCTCATAGGTATAGCTTCAGGATACCTAGTAGCATGGTCTACTACAACCAGGATAAACCTGTTTCCTGAAGATGTGGGAGGGTCTAAGGGACCAACAATGTCGATTCCTACCCTCTCAAAAGGAACGCCCACCACTGGGAGAGACACCAAGGGTACCGCATTCTTGGCTCGACTCTTGCCAGAGGTTTAGCAAGTGTGACAGCTCCTACAGAACCTATCTACATCAGACCCCAATTTAGTCCAGTAGAAATAATAGAGAGCCTTTCCTTGGTCGTCTTAAAACTTAAGTGACCAGCCAAAGGTATCTCATGGGCTAACTGTAGGAATTGGAGTCTGCTTTCAAGATGCACTACAAGTCTTCTGTAGTCCCCTGGGATAGACTCAGTCGGATCACTGTAGAAGAGGCCCTCTTCCCAGTACAACCTATGCTTCCCTGCTTCTTGCCCTTCCAGCTGGGAAGCTGCCTGTTGGCGAAGACCTTCAAGAGTAGGACACTCTCTTTGACCTCTGCTGAAGTCTGTTCTACAGGGTCCACCTTCTGCCAGTAAAGACTGCAGCTCAGGATAGTCTGCAGGATCCAGATCTCCAATAGGAGCAAGGTCCTCTTCCAGCTCTGATTCCTCAGCAGCTGATTCAACTACACAAGGTTGTTCCACACACTCAGCCTCCGCTGGTGGAGGAGTCACAGGTGTGACATTGGACAGTCCTCTCAGGAATGTCCTTGTTGGTAGCACAGGAGTGCTGCCTGGTTTCTTCCTGGAGGTTTTAGGTTTCCCTTTTTCCTCTTTCTTCTTAGAAATTGCAGTCAGTAAGTCCTGTGGACTGGGAGTTATATTTTCTTCTATAATCTCCTCTTGAGAGCCCCTTAAGGTACTCTCTCTGACCTTCCTAGTCTGCTCCTGTTTCCTTTTGCTGCGAGGCCTGGGAGTGCTTGATACAACTCCAAGAGTTTTAAAGTTTTAAGTCATTCCCCAACAGGACTCTCCCAGGTACTTCACTCTGCACACTTACAGGTATCTTGACAGTCATGTCATTGCACTGGGTGAGAGCTGGTAACTGTGGAAGCATTTGGACAGGGCCTCCAACAAGCTTAGTTAAGAATTTGGGTGCCTTAGCAACATCCTCATCCTCATCCTTGAAAAATGATTAATCAACTACAGTTATGCTGGCCCCAGTGTCTCTGTTGGCAGGAGTCTCCTGACCATTCACAAGAACACTGACTTTAGGTATTGTCTGGAATAGAGTTATACACATCTAAATTCTGTTGTTCCCACAGACCCAGGGATACTAAAGAAACATTGGCTGAGACTTTCATGGGTTCCTCAGCCAGTAAGTGAAAGTTTCCACTTGCCATTGGTACTTCATTCTCTGGGAAGAAGGCTAAGGAGACAGTGTGGACCCCTGCAGGTTTATCCTTACATCTGGGATCCCCTTTCACATGGTCAGTTGACCCACAAGCATAACATTTACCAAATGTCTTTATAAATGGGGGTTTGTTCTGACCTCCTTCTGGTTTGGCACCACAAGGTACACTAGCCTGATTTGGTTTCCCTGGTGGCTTACCCTTGTTATGTTTGGGGCCCTCTTTTGGATTGGAGGTCTTAGAATTCTCTTTGGTATCTTTCTTGTGCTGCTTCCCCTCATCCTCCACATCCGTGTTACAATTTAATTACAGCCAGATACTAGATCCAAAAGAAAACCTCAGTGGTAAGGACCAAAAAAGGAACAAGGCTGTGATGAAGGACGGAAAGGATAGAGCGAGTTTCTTACTATCCCTAGCTAGTCCAAAATCTCAGCTAGGTAGCGCTGATGTGCCGCTTATCTAATAGAGACAGTATAAGAGATAAACTATCAACTTCTATAAGATGTAATACATTCAGCCTTGTTCATCCTTAACCACACTATTCCAACCGTGTGTGCATTTCGAAGAGAATAAATATGTTAAAACAGCGCACTCAAAGTCAGACAACCAGACATCTAATAGGGTATATCCTATTTTAATAGCCTAAAGACCGTCTGGCTGATGCTGGTGAGCTTAGGTTAAAAAGGCACACAAAATACTGACAACAAGAAGACAAATCAGTCCCCTCACTCCATCTTTGAGTGTATTGGTTAGGCGGACTGTGGGAAAAGTAAAAAGGTTTGCTCAAACTACATGATAGGCCAAATTATGCCTCTCGAGTGTGGCAACCACCGTCGACCGGTTTCAGTGGCATGGGTGTCGAATCAAGCCACTTTCATCAGGACAGTCTTCGTTTTCAGACAACTGGTGTAATCATATGTATCAGAACCAAGTTGAAGAAACAAGGTGGGCAAGTGGTTTTATACTTTACCAACTTATCTCAAGTGCCATTAAACTGGATCAGTCCATGAGGGAACCTGACATTGGGTCTCCCCTGTGTGTTCTGGACAACAGAGAGAAAGCTTCTCCCCTTTTCGAGCAGTGCCATAGGAATGCAAAATAAGCACTGTCTATTTATTAGGTGCAGCAAGGGTCAGCTACCAAGTGTTGCTGCGTCCGCATCCAGTCGGGTTATGTTGTTAGCGCACAGTCTATAATCAATGACAAACTTTAATTGGTGAAGACAGTGTTGTGTAAACTGCTGCCGAAGTGTATAATGCTTTCTAAACAAATATGTGGTTGAAGACTAATTCTGACAAAGACAATTTATGTTAATTCTACTGAATTCAGGGATTGTTTTGGGTTTATGCAAAGAAGATAGTTTTTCTTAATATTACAAGTGGGAGTGAAAGAAACCTTGTTGAACAATCCTGAAGGGTTGGAACTTTGTTTGTTGCTAAGTGGAAATCCAAAGAACTGCATTCGATTTTTGATACAAGACCGGATTTCCATATTCTTTTAGAAATGTTGACCAGAACCCTGCGTAAATCTAGGGAAGCAAAATTCACTCAAATGAAATGGAGAGACAATTATCTTATTGGGCATTTAACTTTTATATTTGTTACTCTTGAACTGACGTATGTATTACCTTGTTGAGTTGGTGTATGTACAAGTGTGAGGGACAGAAACCTTTTGTTAGAGTGTGTTCCTTAGTTTATTTTAGGCAGGGAAATCAGAGTAGGGATAGTGAGGTGTTTATCCAACCTTTAAAGTTAATAAAATGGCATCTTTTGAAAAAACTTCACAAAGTAATTTGCCTCACATTTCTAACCCCTCACAGTGTCGTAGGTGAAGATGCATGTTGCAACTAGTGATGGCAGTTTGGATAAACATATTTGCTTCTCTCACATTAGTGAGGAAAATAAAGCTAAAAATAATGAATTACTGTCATGCCCTTCAGTCCCTGGTCACTTTGGTCCTCTTGGAGTATCGTGCCGGGGTTTGCGGGTGCTATCTTTTTTTCCAAGATGGCACCTTGCCATTCCATGCGGAAGTGAAACGAGCGGTCTACTCTTCCTCCAATTGCCAGTGACAGCAAAAGCCGCATCTACTAAGTCAGAATGCCAACACTGTTCATCGTGTCTCAACGCTCTGTAATTATTACCCAGCTAAGCGCTCTGTTTTCTTGTTTTCTTGATCCCTGTTTCTTCCTGGTCCCTTCTTGTTCCACCTTCTTGTTGCTCTCCTCCTTCCTTCCTCCTGTAGGGGCCTTCATTGCTCCTTCATTGCTCCCTACTGGTACCCTCCTTCCTGGAATCACCCTCCGTGGTGCTCCATCCAGGTTTTTACTTCCTGGCAGTTCCTCTGGTGGTCACCTACCTGGAGGTTTACTTACAGGCAGGGTGGTGTCTGGAGACGCTCGCCCGTACCTGCATGACACCTGGTCCAAACGGAACACTCGCCAAGGAAGGGTCCAAAAGAAGTCTTCGACAAAGAAGTCATAGTTGAGCCAATCTATTGATTTCGAGGACCCTGAAAGTTTGAGACACCTAGGGCCTAATTACGACCCAGGCAGAGGACCATGGTGCTACTATGGAATTACCACCCCATTCCGAGGTTGGTGGGGCGGTAATTCCCCATGCCACCATGGCCCTTCCCCATTCCCATTTTTGCCCCATAGGGCTCAATGGGAATGGGGAAGGCGCTAATAACGGTACCGCAAATTGCGGTACCCTTATTAGCACCAAAGTCCCTTTGCGGGTCCCTACTCTAACGGCTGGAAAAAACAGCCGTTAAGGTCAGGTCCCGCAAAGGGACCTCGTAATTAGGCACTAAATGTTTAACGGCGCCGCAGCCTTTTACGGCGCTGTTAAACACTTAGCGCCTGGGTCGTAATGAGGCCCCTAGTAACTTTAGAACCTGGGACAATGGACACAGTTCAAGACTTATGCGGAATGCAGGAACACAACACCGAAATGCAAGCCATTAAGGCAGAAAATGCTGCCTTGCGCCAAATGGTGTTGTCAAGGTATCTCCTCATTCAAGAAGGCCCTTTTTTGGGAACAGTCTTGGAGTATGACGGCACTCCCCAAACATTGCGTACCTTTTTGGATTCCTGTGTAGTTCATTTTACTTTTAAGACTCATTTTTCACGCCTTGAAACACTTGTGTATAGGCACGTTATAAATACCATATCATATCATATCATATCATATCATATTTTTATGCCACAGATAGAGTCAAAGTAGGCTTTATCATTTCACACCTAACTGGCAAATCCCTTTCTTGGGCGACACCTTTGGTTTCTAATGGGGATCCTCTTTTGGATAACTAGGCAGGCTTCTTAGCTGCATTTAGAGCAATGTCCGACCGCCGAGACTCTGTGTTTTCAGTAAAAGAAAAGCTGCTTGATTTCGAGCAAGGCTCCCAGGACTTGTCAACCTATGTGACCAAGTTAAAACAGCTGGCCAAAGTAGCAGATTGGTACTAGAGTGCTTGCTTCACTCTATTCCGAAAGAGGCCTGAACAATGAAATAAAAGATGAACTAGCTGGGGTGGAAAGACCCGACAGCTTCCAAGCTCTCCTTGAATAGGCTATCCAGATTACCTTTAGAATGCAAAAAAGAAAGGCAGAGAAGAGACGTCATCACCTGCCATTGCCCAGATCTTCATCTGTGCCTCCTGTGCTTCCGGTTTTCACCACAGCATCTTCCAGAGAATCATAACCCATGCAATTAGGGTTGCTGCAAGGCCCTCTAACTAATGAAGAGATAAATCGAAGGATTGAACAGTGTCTCTGCTTGTTCTGCCCCTTGCCTATAGACATGGTTTGGAATTGTCCGATTGTTCCTACTCTGCGTTCGGGAAATGACAGCTCCCATTCATGAATGGAGTTAGGAAACGGGAGGATGGCACCAGTTCCTCTTTTTCAGCAACTCTTGAGTCTCCAGCAATAACATAATTTGTGGACCTCCAAGTGGCTCTACAGCTAGAAGACAAGGGCATCATTTTGGTACAGATTCATTGAGAATAGAGAGACCACGAATAAACTGTTGAAGGGATAGTTGACAGAACACTTTCCTCTGGCCCCATTATGCAAAGATCGAAACCAGTAAAACTGGTCATTAACAACCATGTCAAGTACCTACAGTTTGAAATAATAAAGGCAGCACATTATCCTTTGGTCTTGGGAATGCCTAGGTTGCACAGACACAACACCTTTATTAATTGCACATCTGGAACCCTATTTCTCAGATATGAAAACTGCCTGTCTCACCGTCTACAGGAGAAGGTTGAATTGACTACGACTACTATTACTATTACTATTATTATTACTATGTTACTAGGGACCCAAGCAACAAACAGAGGTTATCTCTGTCCCATTTTAAGCATGTTCCTATGGAATACCAGGACTTTACTGACATCTTGTGTGAGTCTCTAGAAAAAACCCTCCCTCCTCATCGGCCGGAGGACTGTGCTATCGATACACAACCCAATGCCATTATCCCCTTTGGGAGAATGTTTATACTTTCCACTCCATAAAAAGAGGCATTACGACAATACTTAGGTATCAGGAGCTTCTCTTTTTTTGTGACGAAAAGGGATGCTTCTGAACTCTGTCCCTGTCTTGTTTATCGAGGGCTCTACTAGGTTACACAAACAGACACATTTCCGTTACCCTTGATCCCCGACATTCTTGAAGCTCTTCAAAGGGCTGTTTTGTTTTCCAAACTCGACCTAGGAGGAGCTTATCACCTCATCCGAATAAGACCTGCGGATGAGCGGAAGACAGCGTTCCGGATGCCCTTAAGGCATTATGAGTATCTCGTAATGCCATTTGGCTTAATGAAGGCACCCTCTGTATTCCAGCGATTTATGGACTGGGTTTTCTCTGCTATGCTTTTCCTGTATGTCATAGTATGTCTCAATGACTTCTTAATATACTCTCGCACTCCAGAGGAACATAGAGTACACGTCACCAATGTCCTAACTTGCCTTCGGGAAAATCATCTACTGACTAAACTAGAGAAATGCCAATTCCATGCAACCTTAATTCCATATCTAGGATTTGTCATCTGCCAGACAGGTATCTTCATGGACCCTCGCAAGGTTACAGGCATCACGTCTTGGCCACAGCCACCATCTGTTAAACAAGTTCAATCCTTCTTAGGACTTGCTAACTTTGACAGGAAGTTCATACCTAATTTATCAGGCATTGTACAACCTATCGGAAACCTTCTGAAGAAGAATGCACTGTGAATTTGGTCTAATGAACAGGATTATGCCTTTATCCTTCTAAAGAAAGAGTATACGGAAGCTGCTATTCTTTGTCAACCGGACACAAAGAAAACTTTCGTAGTTGATAACGATGAGTCTGATGCTGCTATTGGGGCCGTTCTTAAACAAATCCAAGATGACAACGAGGAACCTACCGTAGCGTACCTCTCAAGAACCTTCTCTGACAGCGAAAGACACTATTTAGTTCTTGAGAAAGAGCTTTTGTCTATCAGACAAGCCTTTCTTGAGTGGTGACATCGCACTCTGAGGACGGTGCACCCAGTACTGGTCAGGGCGGACCATCAAAACCTGCAAGTTCTTCAATCTTTCGAATGTTGGAACAGTAGACAGGCCCAATGGGCATATTTCTTTGCTCAGTTTTATTTTCATATCACGTACATATGAGGTAATCCAAACCGGATTGTGGACACCCTTTCCCATAGACCAGATTTGATGGACCTTGAACCAATTCCTTTTCCAAGGGTTTTTTCAGGAGACAGTATTTCTTCATCACCTTTGACCAATTTCTGGAATGTGTCTGTCGGGACACGACAATGTCTTCAGAGTGGAGATTACTACCTCAAAACAACCCATGGACCTTGCGCACCAGGGAAATGGCCCTCCACTTATGCTATGATACTCTGCCTGCTGGACATCGGGATGTTCCAGCCACCCTAAATTCTCTACGAAGACAGTTTTGGTGGCCAGCCATGTTTTGTTCCATCAAAAACCATGTACGATCTTGTGTTGTTTGTGCTCAGAACAAACATTCCAAAGACAAACCTGTTGTCTTATTACATCAGCCTGATTTACCCACCAAACCCTGGCAAACCATCGCCACATACTTCATTGTCGATCTTCCTCCTTCTAGGGGGTGTACCACGATTATAGTTACCGTTGACTCATACTCTCAGATGACACATTTCACTCCATTCTCTAAACTCCCTTCATCGGCCCAGATTTTGGGCTCAATTGTGTCAATTGCTCAGTGTTAAATTAGCCTTGTCCTCTGGATTCCATCCACAGAGTAATGGCTTAACCAAGAGAACCAACCAAACTCTTGAGCAGTACCTTTGTTGTTTTTCCAACCAAGTAAGCGACAATTGGGTTTCTCTCATACCCATTGAGGATTTTGCTTATTACAACGCTTAGCATTCCTCTCTGAAGACCAGTCCTTTTTTTCTGTACTTTTGGATAATCATCCTTCAGTTTTTCCTTCGATCCCCATGGAGTCCACCAACATTACTGCCGTCGATAAGTGGGTCGCCAACCTGACCTCGATACATCAAATAGCCAAAGAACACCTGCTTGAGGCAAGAGAGTCAATCAAACACTTTGCTGATGATCGCTGAAAGGACTGCCCAATGTATTCTGTTGGTGATTTGGTGTGGCTCTCTTCAAAGTACCTACCAAGACATCTCGGGCCTAGTGAGCTCTCTCCCAGATATTATGGACCCTTTTCTATTGACAAACTGATAAACCCTGTTATCTTTCATCTTCACTTACGTTGGACCTGGAACAGAATCCATCCAGCATTCCAAACTTCCCCTTTGAAGCCTTGTTTGTCCTCTTCACAAAACCAAGAAGTCTGCCTCTATGGATTTCAGAAGATCATCAAGTCGAATTCAAAGTTGCCAGAATTTGTGTCTCCCATTATCGGAGAGGTCATCTCCAATACCATGCAGATTGGAAGGGTTATCCTCCCAGTGAACATTCACGGGAACCTGCTTCCAACATTCATGCTCCTCTCCTTTTGCGAAGATTTCAATTCTTACATCCGGTCAAACCCAGAGGGCACAGTTTCCGGAGGGGCATGCTGTCATGCTCTTCAGGCCCTGGTCACTTTGGTCCTCTTGAAGGATCAATCTGGGGATTGTGGGCACCATCTTTTCTTCCAAGATGGTGCCTTGCCATTCCCTGCAGAAGGGAACCAAGTTATATACTCTTCCCCCAATTGCTGATGACAGCACAAGCCGCATCTACTAAGTCAGAATGCCAACACTGTTCATCGCGTCTCAACGTTCAGTAATTATAACCCAGCTCAGTGCTCTGTTTTCTTGTTCCCTTGATACCCGTTTCTTCCTGGTCCTTCCTTGTTCCACCCTCATGTTGCTCTCCTCGTTCCTTCCTCCTGGAGGTGCCTTCTTTCCTCCTTTGTTGGTTCCTACTGGGACTTCTTCTGTCTGCCTGCTGTCTTTGTGCCTCCAGTGCTCTGTTCCACTTGACATCATTCATCACGCTCTTGGATCCACTCTATGTACTGCTCCATCCAGCTTTAAAAACTAAAACATTCACTTAACTTTCTCCAAATGGACAGCTCCACCTATCAGTTTCAGCATTTTCAACCCAGTGAGGGAATTGAACTTGTCACCTTGCAGTTGGCAAACCCATGCTCTAACCTCTGAACTATTGGGTCTCCCTTAGGAAAGCATAGATTTTGTTTTAATACAGCTTTCCTGTCAAAGATGTAAAGGGTGAATATGAAAATTGGTATTAGCAATACAAGTTGGCATAAACATATCTTCTTCTCTCTTTCTGAGCCATTTCTAATGTTAACAAAGATAAAGCAATGTATTTAGAGCAGTGCAAATCTGGAAAAACCAGCCCTCTTTTCTCTTAATGGAGGGCGAAACTGACAACCTAGATAATTTCCATGCCAACCAGAGTCATGAATCTTCTACTTATTTTTAGGATCAGACTCTAACCACCGAGTTACGTGGTCTGCCTTTTAGAAAAAAGCCTTTTTCATTTTGACATGGCAGTCAAGGTGTAATGGATAAAGATGCATATTGGAACTAACAGTGCCATTCGGGAGAAACAAACCTGCGTCTTTTTCAGAGTCATTTGTAGTGTAAATAAAGATTAACAATGTATTCATTACGTAAAAAGCTTTTACAACTAACATATGAACCTGTTTTCTCTCATTGAATGGCCTAACTGACAAACCTACAATGTTTCCGGGTCAACCTTTAAAAAATGTAGCATGGCGTCACAGGATGTCATCGATGAAGGTGTATTTAGGAAAAAAGGATGCCAGTTGGGATAAACATATCTGCTTCTCTTTCTCTGGGTCATTTGAAATTTAAAAACATTTAGGCAATAATAGCATGTTCAGTCTAATTAAAAAAAAAAAACATATTCACTGAGCTACCCAGTCTCCCTTTAAACAACTCATGTTTCATGATGACATGGCGGTCAAAGGTCTAATAAATGAAGATGCATATTGGACCAAGCAGAGACAGTTGAGCTATTTTCTTCCAATGGACCGATCAACCTACCAGTTTGAGTACTTTTGAGCCATTGAGAGGCCTTAATCTACAACCTTGCTATTCACAATCCCATGCTCTAAACTCACTTTGGAAAGCATAGCATCTTCATTTTGACATGGCTGCCAAAGGTGCAATTGATCAATAATCATATTGCAACTAGCAATGAAAGCTGGGATACATATTTGCTGATTTCTCTCTGAGTCATTTTGTAATGAAAATAAAGATGCAACAATATTTATTATAGTAAAAAGCTTTAACGACTAAAACCTTTGCCTATATTCTCCCAACTGACAGCTTAACCTACTTGATTGAGTATTTTCATGCAAGTGAGAATTTTGAACATGTAACTATTTTATTTGTAACCCATGCTCTTAACAGTGATCAAATGGGTCTCAGTTTTGGGAAACGGAATGTTAATCATTGTGATATATATGCCAAAGGTGTAATCGATGAAGATGCTTGTAGAAACTAGCAATGCCTTTTCGGATACAGATATCTGCTTCTTTCTCTCCGAGTCAATTGTATTGAAAACAATGACAACACAATGGATTCATAACAGTAAAATGCTTTAAAGACTGACCTATTTTTTGCCAACAGACAGCTGAAATTATATTTTCAGCATTTTCAAGCCAATGGGAGTCTTGAACATGGCACTGTGTTATTGGTAAACACAGGCTCAAACGACTGAGCTATTGGGTGTCCCTTTAAAAAAACAATACGAGGTTGGAGGCAAAACCCTACCGACTCCGCCCTGGTGAATGGAGCAATTACCGGTCCATTCCGTGGTCGGATGGACCGGTAATTCCCCATTCACAAGGGGGGCTCAAATGGGAATGGGGAAGGCGCTAATAACGGTACCGTAAATTGCGATACCGTTATTAGCTCTAGAGACCCTTTGCAGGTCCCGTCCTTAACGCCTGCAAAAACGAGGGGTTAAGGAAGGACCCGCAAAGGGAACTCGTAGTAGAGAGGTAAGGGATTACGGGCACTGGTGCCCTTACCGGTGCCGATAATCTCTTACCGCCCACCTCGTAATGAGGCCCAATGTCATTATGACATGGCTGTCAAAGATTTAACAGATGAGATGAATATCGGTATTAACAATGCCAATTGGGAAACATATCTGCTGATCTCTCCCTGAGTTACTTGCAATAGAAATTAACATACAACATTGTTTTCATAACTGTATACAGCATTTCAAACTAAAAATGTGACATGTTACTCCCAACTGATGGTTCCATCTAGCGGTTTTATCATTGTCAAGCTAATGAGGTCATGAAACTGCACTCTTTCTATTGACAGGCCAATGCCATAACCACCATGCTACCTGGTCTGTCTTTTCAGCACATAACTATTTTCACTAGGACATGTCTGTGAAAGGAGTAATGGGTAAAGATGCATCTGGGAACTTGCAGTGGCAGTTAGGATAAATATATCTGCTGCTCTCTCGATAAGTCATTTGTACAGTGAAAACATACAAAACTAAAGGTATGATCTATTTTCTCCCAATGGACAGCTCAACCTGCCAGTTTGGGTAGTTTATATTGAATAAGAGTAAATAAAGCTAACACAAAGGCTGTGTAACAGTAAAGATCCTTAAGAACTAAACATGTGACATATTTCTTCTGAAGAGATAGCTCAACCAAACAGTTTGAGGGTTTTCGAAGCAATGAGGGGCTTGAACTGGCAACCTTGCTATTGGTAAACCCCTGCTCAAATCACTAAGCTTGGGCCTCCCCTTAGTGAATATTGCTTTTTTCATTATGATGTGTCTCAAATGTTTAATGGGTTAAGACACGTCTGGGAACTAGCAGTACTAGTTCGGATAGACGTATCTGCTGGTCTGTCTCTAAGTCATTAGTAATTAAAATTAAGAGTAAGCAATGTTTGCATAAGAGTAAACAATATTATAAACTAAAAGTTTGACCTATTTCCACCCAAAGGACAGCTCAACTAAACAGTTTGATTACCTTGAAAGCAATGAGTGGCCTCCAACGTTGTGATTAGTTAGCCCTTAATTTAAACGCTGAGATACCAGGGCTCCCTTTAAAAAATGCTTTTTTTATTATTGCATGAGTGTAAAGGGTGTAATTCATAAATCTGTATATGGGAAGTAGCATTGCTGGGTGGGATACACAAATCTGCTGCTTTTTCTCAGTTATTTCCAATTCGAATAAACAACTAAAATGTGTATATATACTTAAAGTCATAAAAACAGAGGAATTGTGACCTTTTTCCACCCAACAGACAGCTGAACTTTCCAGTTTGAGTTTTATCAAGCCAATGATGTGCTTTAGCCTGCATCCTTGCGACTGGCAAACCCACCATGATCTAAATCGTGAATGCCTGGGTCTCTCCTCACAGAACATATCTTTTCTTCATTATGACATGACATAAATATGTCTAATGGATGAAGCTGCATATGGGAACTAAACATGCTAGTTTGGGTATAGATATCTGCTGCTCGTTTCCAAATATGTGAATAAAGAAAAAAAAACAATATTTTTACTACACTAAAAAGTATTACAAATTCAGTCAATTAGCCAATTAGGGGCTGGCACCTGCAATCTTGTTACGAATACGTCCGTGCTGTAACTACTGAGCTACCAGTTTAGTCTTTTGAAAGCATCACTTTTTTCATTATGACACTTTGTGAAAAGTATTATGGGTAAAGATGAATCTAGAAAATTGCAATGCCAGTTGGGATAACATATCGGATGCTCCCTCTACATTAATTGTAATGAAAACAAACATAAAAGGAGGATTTGACAATTGTAAAAAGCATTACAAACTAATATATTGTCATATTTCCTCCAAACAGACAGCTTAAACTATCTGTTTGAGTATATTATAGCCAATTAGAGGTTTGGACCATGCAATCTTGCATTTGTTAAGGCCATGCCAGAACCTATTATGTCTCATTTTACAAAATAGAGTTTTTTTAGAACACGAATATCAAAGGTGTAATGGGCAGAGGTACATCTGTTGGGATCAACAAATCTGCTGCTCTCTCCCTGTAATTTGCAAAGAAAGTAAAGATCAAGCAATGCTTTTTAACAGCAAAAAGCATTACAATCTAAGAATGTGACCTCTTTTGCCACAATGGACAGTGCAACCTACCTGTTTAAGTACGTTTTAGCCAAGGTGGGCCCATGCTCCAGAAACTGAGTTATTGGGTCTTTCTTCACTAAGCAGAGCTTTGTTATTATGGCATGGCTGTCATAGGTATTATGGATGAAGATGAATATATAAACTAGCAATGCCAACTGGGATAAATAGGTTTCTTGCTCTCTCTCGCTCTCTCTTACTCTGCTTTTTGTGTAATGACAATATTTCTGACAAATGGACTGATCAGCCAACCAGTTTGAGTATTTTTAAAACATGATAGGCTTAAATCTACAACATTTCTACTCGTAAACCCATGGTTCAACTTCTGAGCTTCTGGGTCTCTTTTTAGAAGGCAGAACTTTTTCATTAAGTGTTTTTGGTCCACATTTCACCTTTACACTATCAAAAAGGATACAACACATACATTCAACATTTCATCTTTAAAGTTATAAAAGAATAAAACACATAAATTCATCACATCAATTAATTCTACAATAAAAACCTTTTTAAGAATCAAATTTGAATACATCAGAAAAAGTACATTCAATCAACAATACAGCAAGATCGAAAATGTTTACATTTTAACATCAGGGAATTTCTAAACAGGAAGGTGCTAAGACTTTATATTTATATACATAGATTTCAATAGAATCTTACGTGATTTAAGGATATTCACAAGGTTTTACATTTGGCCCCTTAAGCAGATGCAGGCTTTTTTCCACCTGAAGCCAAATGTGATACGCTACGGCCGTCTACCAGAGATTTCACCCCATACAATGAGCTCCAGAACTGGTCTGAAATGGGGACAATACATTTATGGTATCCCTTCTTATAAAGGTTAGACAGCATAGTACATTGTGTGAGTAAATGCCTCGAGGATTCAATAGCATCATTACATAGGCGACATAGGCGATCACCCCTTTTAAAACCAATCCAATCCCCCATATTTTCATATACCGGGAGAATTTGTAAGCGCAAGGCTAGGATAAAACATACAAATTGTGGAGAATATGATTAAGTTAGTCACATCGATAGATTTTGTTCAATCCCTGGGCTGAATATAAAGCGTATTTGCGCTTTTTTTGATAGGTAGTCTACAGAACTTGAGCGATCATAGTCTCTAGACTTCCTCTCAAAATCCAACCTATATACTACCTCCAGTGACTCAGGCAAACCATTCATGCCGATGTTTAGGCCATGTTTTCAAACCAGGTTTGGCATATCCATAAACCAAACCGTACGCGAGCAACATTGTCCATGTTTCACAGTTGGGCTCAAAAGTCGTCCATTTGCTGGGTCACTAAAACAAATATTTGCCAAGAATTTACAGACTGCCGTCGTCCATAATATATTTAAATACAGCAGTCCAAGTTCCAGTCCAATTGCTTCTACCGGAACAGTGGCCGGTAGGCCCAATAGAGATCTCAGGAGTTTACCCTAGATTTTCTTAAGCCAGCCCACCGAACCCACAGGCAGTCTCCAGTGCATACAGAATCCCTGGAAATACTGACATTCTATATGCACTGAGTTTGGCCTCAATGGAACTGCTGCCTTGTCTATCGATAGCATTTGTTTGTGATAACCATGTTGTCCATTTTCATTTTTACATGGTTGTCAAACGTGTGATCAATGAAGAAGCATATTGGAAATAGTAATGCCAGTTGCATTGCATACTTGCTGATCTCTGAATCAGATGCAGTGTAAATAAAGATAATGTTTTTATAACATTAAAACGTCTTTAACATTAAAAGCTCGAGCTATTTACTGATCAGGCTACCACTTTGAATATTTTTGTGCCAATGAGGGATTTCAACCCACAATCTTGCTATTGATAAATTCCTGCCTAACCCTTGAGCAAAAGCGTCTCTGATATAAAAAACACTATTTTTTTCATTATGATTTGGCTTTTAAAAGTGGTATGAATGAAGATAATCAGCAATGCCAGATGGGGTAATCGTATCTGCTGCTCTCTCTCTTTCAGTTATTTGTAATGAAAATAAACTTATAACAATGTTTTTTTAAAAATAAAAGTGAAAGGCATTAAAAACTAAATATGAGACCGTTTTCCTCCAAAGGAGCAGCTCAACCTAACCGTTTGAGTGTTTCCAAGCAAACTAGGGCCTTGAAACTACAACTTTGTTATTGGTAAACATATGCTCTGAATATTGAGCTACCGGGTCCCTTTTCAGAGGGCATAGCGTGTACATTATGACACGGCTGTCAAAGGTATCATGAATGAAGGGGCCTGCAACCTTGCTATTGGTAAGCCAGTCCTAAGCTACTGGAATTCCCTTCAGAAAACATACCTCTTTTCATTATGTCCTGGCTCGCCAAGGAGTAATGGGTGATGCTACATATTGCATATCACAAAGCCAGCTGGTAGAAACGTATCTGCTTCTCTATTTTTCTGTCATTTGTGATCAGAATAAAGATGTAACAGTGTGTTTACAAAAAGAAAACCCATGAAAAATGAACAAAAAGTATCTATTTCCTCCCGGCACACCGCTGAACCGACCAGTTTAAGTATTTTGAAGCCAATGAGGGTTTGCACCTGCATCCTTGATATCGATAATTGCATGCTCTAATCAATGAGCTACTGCATCTCCCCTTAGAAATAATAGTGTTGTCATTATGACATGGGCATCAAAGATGTAATGGATGAAGATGTATATGGAAACTAGCAAGGACAGTTGGGATCAACATATATGCTGCTCTCTCTTTGCATTATGTGTGATGTAAATAAGCACACACCTATGTTTTACAGTAGTACAAAGCCCTACAAACTAAAAAGGTGACCCATTTACTCCCAAAGGACAACTCAACCTAACAGTTTAAGTATTTTCTAACTATTGGGGGTCTTGAACCTGACACCTTTCTATTGGTAAAGCCATGCCCTAACATCTGAGGTGCTGTGTCTGCTTTTGGAAAAGCATAGCTTTTTCATGATGACATGGCTCCCAAACTGTAATGAATTAAGATGCACATTGGAACTAGCAATTCCAGTGGGGATACACATATCTGTGTCTTTCTGTCTCTTTGAGTTATTTGTCCCAAAAATAAAGGGAAAACAATGTTTCTATAGCAGTGGTATGCATTAAAAAAATGTCCTATTTACTCCCAATGTACACATCAACCTAATGGTCTAGGTATTTGCTAGCAACTGGGCGGCTTGAACCTGCACATTTTCTTTTGGTAAAGCCGTGGTCTAACCTCTGAGATACTGCTCTCCCTTTTGAAAGCATTGCTTTTTTTAATTGACATGGCTGTCAATGGAGTCATGAATAAATATGCATGTTAGAACCAGAAATTCCAGTTGTTGTGAATTTATCTGCTGCTCTTTGAGAGTCATCTGTATTGAGAATTAAGTGCAAACAATGTTTTTAGAAAAGTAAAAACCAAAATGACCTGTTTCACCCTAGTTGACAACACAGCCCAATAGTTTAAATATTTATTAGCCAATGAGTGACCAGCAACATTGCATTTGATAAGCCCATGCTCTAACCACTGAGATACTCAGTCTGCCTGGTGAAAACATAGCTGTTTCTTTAAGACGTGGCTGTCAAAATGGTATTAGATTAAGATACAAATGGGAACTCCCAATGCTGATTAGGATTATGAAAGATGCTGTGATGAAAATAAATATGAACAATGCTTTTAAAGTGGTAGAACACATTAAAGTCTACAACTTTGACCCATTTCTTCACACCTGGCAACTCAAATAACAAGCTTGATTATTTTTGAGCCAATGGAGGGCTTGAACTTGAAACGTTGCCCTTGGCAAACCCAAGCATTCGCTGTTGTGCTTCTGGTTCACGCTCTTCAGAGTTTTGCTTTTTTCATCATGACATGTCTATGAAAGGTGTAATGGATGAAGATTCATTTTGGAATTAGCAATGACATTTGGTATAGAGGAGCTCAGAAGCCATGTCTTAGAACCTATTAGAAGATGGACCTGGCTATGACCAACCTGAGTTCTGGCTACTTATTCATGTTCAATATTTCGTTCCTATGACATAGTTACATTTGGTCGCAAGTTCAACTAGAATGCTTGGATGTCCTTCAGTCTAGCATCAGTGATGAAGGTTGAACGTCTGAATGAGCACTCCATTCTTCCTAAGTCACATCATCTGAGTGCATTAAATGGATGACAGCCACAGCAATTATTGCAAGATCTAGAAATGAGAGGAATCTGGCATGAAGCCTTACATTAAACAAATATTATATTTATTATTGTAGCAATGACACAGGAACTTAAACTGCACTCATTACAGACAGACATGTTATATGTTGTTAGATAATCTACATTATGGAGAGAGTAGAATGAAGAGACAAAACATAGAAACAAAACAATCGCAATACCATCACGAAATAGCCAAATGAAAGAAATTAGTTAAACCGTTTCTGGAATAAAGTGTGATCAGATTTTTCAAACAGAAAAAAAAACGGGGACAATTTTGTAAAATCAACATATTAGACATTTAATGGTAACATACAGACAGTGTATGGAAAACAGACTTGGCAGATAACAATGGCTTCGTTCACAAATGGGCTTGAATGATCAGTATATTATAAAAGTAAAATTACATCTAGATGTGGGGTACCTTTAAACTCTATACCTGCTATTTTAGTATTATTGCAACCATTTCAGGAGAAACGTGCATAGTTTCTTATGTTTCACAGGAATATTTTTTTGCAGAATAGTGGGAGCACAACTGGTTATCATTGTGAGTGGCGGCACAGAAGGGTACAATATGGGAGCACTGGTGCACACACAGTTTCAATAACCTCTATTATTTTCTCCACCTTGCATCCATTTTTCTTGGTATTTGCCTTGCTTTTTATCCTTACTCCCTTATACAGTTTCCTTTCGTCTATAGCATCCTATTATTTTCTACAACCTTTCTTTAGTGTGATCCTTTCTTTTTTGCCTGATCTTCAGGAGCAGTAAGAGATGCTTATGATGACCCTGCCTCTCCATTACATTCAGTTTCCTATTTTTTTAGAAAGTGTTAGGGGCTTGTGCCTATGGACTCAATGGAGGTCCTTGTAAGCACTTCCGACTTTCACACAAATAGACTGACTGAGACTGACACTTTCCATCTCTTCTATATCTTACACGTCACAGGTGTGAATCATTCTTTTATGATATCTCTTATGGCATCACATCAGTGCCAGTCTCACACTCAACACCCATCTTCGTAAGTGATCTCCACTTACAAGGAAACCCAACCAATTAAAAGCACCAGGGATGCTTGCCATCATCTCATGGAAGTCATGAAAATAAAACAACATGTTCTGAACCCCACCGAGGTAAAAACATACTCATCCTTGTCTTCTCTGCCTCTTGGCTGGAAAAATATTTCTACCTTATCCCATCAGGCTGGACAGAGCACAGTCCTTCCCCATACCCTCCCAATTAATAAGGGGCAGGGAAAGCCCACTATGGGCCCGATTCATGGAATTCTTTGCACGGTTCAAAGTGATTTTGGACGGCTGAAATGTGACCTTGCACTACCGACACAAACCTTGATTCATGGAACTGTACAAAGTGTATTATTGCAGTATAAAGTCAGTACAAAGTCATTTTTGCAGTTCAAAATGACTTTGCACTGCAATAATGTACGTTGCACAGTTCGATGAATCAGGGTTTGTGTCGACAGTGCAAAATCACTTTTCAGAAGTGGTCCAGAAAGGGAGCCTCAGATATGACCATTGACTGGTCACCTGCAGAGTCCCATGGCGATCAATACACTCCCAGGTGATCTTCAATCTCTACACTTGTCTCCCTGCTCAATGACCCAAGCATCTCATTTCACCAATAGGCTTACAATACTCAGGTGTACCCTAAATGAAATGCCTTGCCTCTATACAAGCTTTGTTGACAAGCACCTACTTGTAATTCATTCCCACCAAAACGGAAATTGTCCAACCAGGCCATACATCTAAACATGGGGCCACCCGAGGGTGGCTGAATGGCATGCACCTTGGTGAATTCACATGTCAGGTTCATTATTGGCAGCATTCTCCTTCTGGCAACATATCAACAAAAAAGCTCAAATCACTGGTATCCCCTAGCAATCCCCCAGGTGGCAAAACCCTACCTTCCCCCGAGAATTTCAGAACCACGGTCATGGCTCTGTTGGTCTTACTGCTCATTGGAGGGAATGCTTGCCTCGCTAATGTCCCGGCCACATACCTGGCCACCCTTAGGGCCATTCAACATGTCACTGCATACCTCATAATGGGAACTAAGAAATGCGAACACATCCCCCATCCTAAAGGAATTACACTGGGCACCTATCCCATCTAGGATAAACTTCATAACTGCCTGAATCACATATAAAGAAGCAACTCCCTAAACAACAGCTTACCAGCCCGCAAAACTCATGGGTTCAGGTGATACTTTCTCCTCTAGGAGACAGGCCATTGCGAGACTTGAGACTTAATCAGCACTCAAAGATTAAACCAAGAAACAGTCCTTCACTTGCTGTGCTCCAACCAACTACAACACCATCCAGTGGCAATCAGGACCACTCCAACGTTCACGCAGTTCAGAAAGGTAGTCACGATTCTGCTATTCAGAGAATACCAAGGGGTTACTTAGGACCTGCTTCTCCTTGATTTATACCACCCTTGAAGAATGGGATATGCAAGTTACTATAAGAAGTAACCACCCTTCCACCAAACTTTGTCACCCGCAGCAGTATAGCACTCTGTTGTTTTCTAGCTAGGTTTGTGTTGAACCCCTATACAAATACAAAAACACGGTGTGAAAAATCTGCACTGTTCACGTGAAATCAGGATGGTTACTCCAACATTGGTATACTCACAATACACCCTGTGTGAGATACAGTGGGAACTAATTTCAAGGGCCTGTCATTATGCATTGTTACTACACATGATGCACAATTGCAAGTCAATCCATGAGGCTCAAAGGCAATAACAGTAATTACTACAATGAGCCAGTACACCATACCTACGAGGACCGCAATATAAACACAGTTCCTTCCTGTATTTATTCAATTTCATCGCACAAAATCCACAAAGGGGATGCAATATCATCTCATGCCACCTCTTTAGGGATTTAAATAGCATTGCAGAACTTCATTGTAAAGTGCAATATCAGCCCTGTTGGATGTTTGATAAAAATAACCATAAACCCTATTTCACTTTTAATATAATCCTGCACAAACCCTATAGAGATTCCAATACATTATTACACCCCATCATGTGGAAACGTATATCATCACTCATCATCTTTCAGGGATTTCAGCACACACACTAGCTAGCAAAATGAAATTATCATCACACACAATTACTCTGGGGACATCAATATCATCACAGACCATCCCAGTGAGAGCTTTGGTATCACCAAACACCATCTACATTGCCAACACAACATCATCACTTATAATGCCTGTTGCATCTTCAATATCATCCCACCACAATTTTGCTGAATATTTCCAGATCATCTCACATCATGATATTATGCATTATCACACAACCTCTCTTTGGGGACTTCAAATCATCACTTATCGTCCCTGTAAGTAGGTTATAACAATACATTCCTTCAGGGATTACAATATTTTGACATACTATCAATGCACAGACTTCAACACTGTCACAAAACATCCCTTTGGGGAATCAAATATTATCATGCAAAATTTCTATGGAGAATTCAATATTATCACACACCATGCTTTTAGAGATTGGAGCATTCATCCCACAAAATCTCATCAGGGACTTCAGATTATCTCAAATCATGCCTCAAATATCATCACAGACCCCCTTGCTTTGTGGTGGGTGGTTCAATATCAATGATCATGTGATTCACCCTAAAATCTTACCATGGAATAATAACTGTGAAGATCTTAGTGTATTTGCACAATATCGACGAGGGTTTTTGTAATGTGTCCCCATCCTTTAAGACATTCATTGTCATGGCAACCTTTCCTGCTTGGAACCGAAAATCAGTAGAGTGTCTAGAGCATAGAACACATCAATATCAAATGACACCACTTTTGTTTGGAATCCAACCATATCACACATCACCTATGTGGGGACTTAAATATCACAGCACACTATATCTGTGTGAACTTCAATACCAGTCTGATCCCTTTTGTGAATATTGTAGCATAATTGTGCATTCGATTAGCTTTTTTCCCCCCAAGAAAAGCACATATTGAGTCACAAACAGAATGCAATTTCCTATGCAAGGACAACTGTTGGGACTAGGTATATCTGTGCAAGCTGGGGTGCACGCAAGTGCCTGGCCACGTGACAGTGAGCAGCCTTGGTGGTTTAGAATGATGGCATGTGTTCTAGAGATGAATGTTGGTCGTAGGAGGTGACTGTTGAGGGAGAGAGCAAAGAGAGTGACAGCCTGGGTGGCAGAGTGCTGGCTTTCATATTTTACCATGGTATGTCTCCTGCGATACACCACTGCTTATGAACAATTAAAGGCTTGGTTGAATTTCCCGGAGTTCCCAGCTTGTTCTTCACTACAGATTGCCTGCCGAGCCCACAACAACACCCTCACGTGCCCCTGTACTTGTTTTGTAGATGTGGGGAGCTGTACAATGCATACATGGGTTTTATCTGCCCCTATTTTAACTAAGACATCTGTAGTGTGAACTGTTGCTGCCCTGCTATTGCTTCTATCCCTCATTCATGGCATACACTTTTTGTCAATTCTCCATAGCATGCGATTCAATGGCCATCATAGCAAAATGCTCTAAAAGAAGTCACCTTGGTGCTCAGAGCTTCTGACTATAATGCGGTTAGCCTTGATGCACTCAAAGTGCTAGCCCGCACATCATTTGCTATAGAGCATTGCTTCTGTGAAGCGTGCAGGCCATCACTGTAAATGGGTTATGCAGAAAGAAGGGCCTCATTTGAACTGTTTTGAAATGCCTGAATCTTTGTGAATGTGGCCAGTAATATATTATACGAACTCTGTATGCATGGTATAACGAGCAAGGAAACAAATCAGCTACTGATGTGAACATTCACGGTAATATAACCTGCACAGAAAAGCAGCCAGTTTAACCAAATGCTAACTTCAAAAATTGCAAGGAAAAAAAGTCACATTATGGCTCATTTACTGTAGTGGACGGTCAGTCAATAAACTGCCATGTTGAAGTATAATGTGCACTAAAATAATGAATAATAAATCAAATCATTAATAGTTGTGATCTAAATTGGCTGAAAATGCACAAATGGAAAAAGCAGGAGCTTAATTTGATGTATACTTAATTTAAATAAAAGGAGAACAATACATGAAATAGACTTTTGTGTTTTAATAAAAGGACATGCTAGGAGCCATGGCAAATGTTTCTTTAAAATACTCTCCTTAATGTTACTCCTTTCGGCATCAGGATCTTGAAGTGGTATGGCGTGTTTGGGCACAGTGCTATTGGCGCAGGCCCCTTTCAGGCGCACCATGTTCACCGCAGTCAGCAGGCACAGGGACCCGCGCACCTCGACAGCTCTCGTTTGTTTAAATATCATGTCATTAAAGCACTGAAAAATGCAGTGCTTCCGATGACATTGGGCCTCATTACGACCCTGGCGGAGATCGTGGTGCAATATGCACCATGGAGCACGGCGGAAAGCTGCCAATACCGCCATGGGGGTTGGCGGATTTACCGCCCCATTCCGACCTTGGCGGGGCGGTAAATCCCCAATCCCCATTTTACCCTTCCCCATTCCCATTTTTGCCCCGTAGGGTATAATGGGAGTGGGGAAGGCGTTAATTACGCCACCGTAAAATACGGTGGCGTAATTAACAACAAGGTCCCGTAGCGCCATGGATTTCTCCGCCCGGAAAAACCAGGCGGAAAACGGCTCCATGGCGCTACGGGAACTCGTAGTAGGGCGGAAGGGTCCGCCGCGAATACCGCTGGCGTAAACCCACTCCGCCAGGGTCGTAGTGAGGCCTATTATATTTAAGCAAAGAATAACAGCTGAGTAGATGGAGCTGCACTTTAACTGCACCCTCCATGCACAAATAGGTTGCTGTGCGCCGCATGTCACGGCGAACAGGGTGCACCTAAACCAGGCCTGCGCCCAAGGTGCTGCTCCGAAACGGCCAGCGCCGAAAGAGAATCTCCGGCTTTGTCCTGAAGGGTGTTTACATGCCTGTGAGTGTGGTAAGGTCTATGGGGGCAGAGTTAAGATAATAAATAAACAAAATGAAACATGTATTTACAAGGTACTGTTTTCAAACATTGGGAACATTCTCACAGATGCTTTCTAAGTCATTTAAAATATTTTGGAAGTCATTCTCTCTCTCTCTCTCTCTCTCTCTCTCTCCCACTCTCTCTCCTCCTCCTTCTGTTCCTCCTCCTCCTCTTCCTCCTCCTCCTCCTCCTCTCAGGCTGCAGTCTTAGCTCATGAATTATATCATGACAGGCAGATCCCATTTTATAAGTGATTGTGGAATAAAAACATCATGTCCACTCACTTCTAATATCTTTGTGTAAGCTTAAAGTTAAAGTTAAGTATGCAATTGTACTGCAGTTCCGATTTGCATTGTTTGCACTGTTAATTCTATATGAAATGTTTCTTCACGAATCATAGCCATTGGAATTCTGCATGAAATGTTTGCCCATTAGCAAAGAAAAAGACATTGGCGGCCATTTAAAAGATATGCTTATAGCGTGCAGGGGACAGCCAAAGCTTGCACCTGTGTGTTGCTGTTCCCCTGCATGCAATTGCTTTCAACACTCATGAAGGAGAGTGTAATTGTGAAGAGTAAATGAAGGTGAAATTGCTTTTAGTCTCTGACTTGTGAGAGGTAAAAACACTGCCTGCAGATTAAGCTTTGCAGGTGGCATTTTATATGGATGCCTATGGAATTGGTCTGGACAAATGCATGTGAATGACAGTCAGACCCACCTCCAACAGGAAGCTGAATACAGGAGCAAGAGATGGAAGAGTTATCACAGCTAGTTTGAACCATATCTTTTATTGGATGAAGGAAAGCTACCAGTGCTTTAAAAGGTTTAAGATGAAGAGACTGGAGACTGGGTGGGTGGAGTGGTTAAGCAAACATTCTGCCCCTTTTATATGGACTCTCACCACCATTAAAAAACTCCTACAGTACAACATTAGAGAAACCCAATGGTCACCTGAAAGTCTGAATCGTCACAGGCTGGTCGATTAACAAACAGCCCAAGCTCAAAGTGGTTTCAAAATCTTGTGTTTTCTTTTAAAGCCAAAGGGCAAAAATCCCCTGTGGCACCCAAACAAACTCTTAGCCTTCGAACAGGAGATCAAAGCCATCTTCTCGTGGTCTACTGGATGCATCAGGGTCTAGTAATACCTACTCTGCAAGTCCAGGACCGAAAGCCACATACTCTGCATCTGGCAATTCAATTCCTTCTTCTCCAGGGAAATTGTGTATTGGTCTTGAATAGTTCAGATGAAAAGTCAACGATAGTCTATGCACATTCGGACAACTCAATTCTTCTTCTGGGTTACAACGAAGGGAGAAGGATAGGGGATCCTGGACAACTGGATGATTACTGTCTGCAGAAGTTCATTCAGCTGGCGGCATACATCCTCCTCATCTCCAGGGGCCAGGCATTGCAACCGCTTCGTGAAGGGTGTCTTGTCACTCACTTGGACATAGTTTAGCTTTGAAGCTAAACAGAATCAGTCTCGCTTACTGCATGGATGGGTGAATGAATGGGTGAATGAATGGGCATCCACATTTTTTTTAAACCATGCTACTGTCAGTCTGTGAAAGTTTTGCACTCAGAGATTTTTTTTTGCCTTTTTCTGAATTGAATTATGATATTTGTAGTCTCCCAGTGATAGATTTTTTTTTTTTTACAGCATTAGTGGGTGTCCTGGTTACTGCATGGATGGGAGACAGTGCACAGTCCCTAATGGTGTGTGTTTTCTTAGTTTTAAATATTTCATAACACACGTCAACCACATTTTTTTTATAAGCTTTGCTACTGTCATACCTTAAAAGTTTTTCACTTAGAGACCATTGTTTTGCCTTTTGCTGAATTGCATTCTGGTAGTTGTAGTCTCACAGTCAAGATGGGGGAATAATGCCACAATTATACACTTTTTGCCTAACATAGTTCTATAAGGATTTATATATTTGAGTGACACTTTTCAAGCTGCCATTATAAAGCAGAGTATTGTTGAAAGCCAAACATGGGGGTGAGGAGTGGAAATGATGAGCGGGCAAGTAAGTCATGACCATATGCCCACAATGTGGCAAGAGAGTAAGCGAACATGGACACTGGTGCAGTTATTTTCCCCTGATTGTGGCTGCTTTTCAGGGCACCAGTAAAGGACACATGTGGGTGGACAACATAACATTTTTTCAGAGGGAGGACGCAGCCCCTTGTTTTTTCTGAGGTTGGCAAGCTTGCTCAAGTATTTGGCTACCAGGCTTTTACTCAGGTTATCATGTTCCCAGTGCAGACGCTTACTCACAAGACCACAAGCACTTATTTCTTGTATTGGGATATCGTTTTCCAGGGAATATTTCATGACAAATTGCTGGGTTTAAAAGGTGAGCATCTTTGATACTTTGACAACATATTTATTGGAACAGTTCCTCTCTTTTGTTTGGTGTACATTACTTTTTTTAAAAGCCCAATGCTCTTTTGTCTTGTGCACTTTCGTCCACGGAGTAGGTCTATCGAACTACATTAGTATATTTCACTTTAAGATGATTTTCGCTTTGGCGGCAAAAGTACCTGGGCATATGTTATTTTTGCAGCTGGTCATTTTGGTCCCTTTTACATGCTGTTTAAATGCGGTTAGTTGGGGTTGTGCGATGTATGACAACAGTCACCAAGAGACCGGCCATAAAACAAGGGGCTTGTAGCATGCTGCTTAACCAAGGTTTGTGATCATCGGCGAACAATTTAATCACACAGGGCATTAACTGAAAGCATTGGGAGTTTTCAAAGCCTGCAATCTTGTTTACATAATAAAAATAATAGATATGTGTACAGCTACAGAGACATCTGGGGTTAAAAATCACTGGTGACCTGGGTCTCACATCCATGCAGTAACAATGACCGACTGTGCTTAGCTTGAAAGTAAGGAAAAGGCTGTCACCCTCAGGCCATGGCGCCTAATAAGTGTGGCAATGTTACAAGACCAGAGCACCATGGCTTGAGGGTGTCAGCCCCTTCCTCACTTTGAAGCTAAGCAGTACTGTGCATATATTCATGGGTGCCAGCTTTTGATTTTTTGCTATGGGTGCAGAAAGTCACTGGGCATATGTTATTCAGTGCTGCTTAAATGTGGTTAGTTGGTGTTGTGCGATGTATTACAACAGTCACCAAGAGACTTGCCATGAAACAAGTGGCTTGGAGTACGGGACAGGACATTTTGGTGCACCCAGTTAGATGCACGCCATTATGGTGCAACCGTTTCGCCACAGGTCCCGTTTGGGCGTGCCCAGTTAGACGCAGCCAGTTTGGCGCAGGGACCTCTTGGCAATAGGATGTTTTGGAGTGAGAGGTTGCAATTGACATGAACCTGCTTGCACTTTCATTTAGTAATATGGATTAAGCCTGAAAACCATTTATTTACTGGAGGGATATGGGGAGGAAAGAAAATAGTAAGGGGAGTGGGGAGGAGACAGACGAGGTTGCTATCATACTAGGTCCAGGGACAATTCTGATAGAGTGAGTGCAGAGAAGAAAGTAAGGGGAGGAGATAGGAAAAGGGAGAAGGGAAAGGAGGAGAGAACAGAGATTTAGCAGTCAAAAGAGTGGAGAAGCAACAGAGAGTTAGCAGTCAAAAGAGTGGAGAAGCAAGAGGGGAGAGTGAATACAATTGCAGAAGTCGGTAGTAACACATAATGTTGCAAGCCAGGGTACAAGATGAAGTTGGGAACAGCATGATTCAGGGCCACCATGAGTACAAGATGCAAAGGAAGTCCAGCATGAGAGTTGAAAAAGGGTGACGCACCATCAATGAATGAAGTCCATAAAAATCAAATCCAGCATTGGTCACAAGACAGTGATGGTGAAACCAGAATTTATCAGGACAGACTCCTGCAGAAGTAGGCTTGAGGAGGGTTAGGGGGGATCAGGGTAGAAGAATCAAGCAAAACAGGCAACACCTGTGTGCGAGAATGGTGAAGGCACAAGGGAACATCACAGGGAGACCAGAGGGCGTGGGGCTGGCCTGTGGGGACAGAGGGAGTAACACATGTTGGTGCATGCTTACCTGCTGTCTGAGCAGGAGGTCAGGCCCTGGCTCCTCCTGGTCCAAACAGGTCCAAACAGGAATTGCCCTTTTCTTTGTCTGCCCTTCATTTCAGATGCCGGGGCAAGAGACGCCCTTGATCTAATAGTTAAGAGCAGGAAGGAAGAGGCAGGGCTAAGAAGGTGGGTGGTGCTTAGGCCAGGTGACCTAGAACCATTTGCACCTTCTCCCCATTAGCAAAGGAAAAGAGGCTGGAGGGCTTCTTAAGTATGGAAAAAGAGCGGCAAGCAGGAAGGCACCAGGTGCGGGGGGCTTGCTAAGTGGTGAAAAAGAGTGGCAGGCAGGAAGGCACCAGGTGGGCGGGGCTTGCTAAGTGGTGAAAAAGAGCGGCAGGCAGGAAGGCACCAGGTGGGCGGGGCTTAGGCCAGGTGACCTAGATCCACTTGCACCTGCTCACCATCTGCAAAGGAAAAGAGGCTGGAGGGCTCCTTAAGTAGGGAAAAAGAGTGGCAAGCAAGAAGGAACCAGCTGAGCGGGGCTTGCTAAGTGGTGAAAAAGAGCAGCAGGCAGGACAGACAGGTAGATTTAAGCCAGTTGATGTAACTAAGTCTAAAGTTCAGAATGGATTGATCTTCTCAGATTGGGGGTGGCAATGAGTTCCAGAGTTGGGCCGCTTTGACGGGAAAGCTGCAGCCACCAACCTTTGAGAGCTTAAATCTGGGAATGGTGAGGCATTTAGTGTTAGCTAGTCTCATGGGTCTGATGGAAGTTCTTCTGTGGAATCTATCAGTGAGGTAGCTGGGGGCAGCGTTGTTCAGTGCTTTATAGGTAAGGGATGTCGTTTCTAGCTGGATTTTGTATATGTTGAAAGCCAATTATATTGGCGCCTTATCTCAGATATTGGGTTCTTCAAGTCATACCGAGGGCTGCTCTTAGGGCATTATTTTGGAGAATTTGTATCCTCTGGATGATCAATTTGTTGGCACCGATGTAGAGGGTGTTACAGTAGTCTAGCCTGGAGAGGATGTGGGCTCTAGCCAGGATAATGCAGCTGTGGTCAGAGAGAAAGGGTTTGCCAGTTCTAATAAGCTTACAAGTGTAAGCGGTGGGAGAGGGCATGGAATTCACATGTTTGGTGAAGGAGAGAGTGGAATTGAGGTAGAAACCAAGGGTCTTTACCTCCTTGGCCACTTTGATGAGGTTACCATCGATTATGAAGGATGAATAATCCTGGCCTAGTGTATTGAGGTTGGTATGAGTACCCAGGATGATGAGCTCAGTTTTGTCATCATTCAGGCATAGACTGTGGGTCGCCATGATGTACACTCTATTCACCAAGGCCAAATCCTTAGCGTAATCCCCAGAAAGTGGGAGGATAATCTGAGTATCATCTGCATAATTAGTGTAGGTGAAACCAAGATGGTCCAGATTGTTTAAAAGGGGCTTAGTGAATATATTGTACAATGTGGGGGAGACAGAGGAGCCCTGGGGCACCCCGCAGGTGATAGTGATGGGGTCTGTCGCTGCTGAGGGGGAAAAGACCCTTATGGTCCTGTCACTCAAGAACGACTCTTTGGAGAAGTGGGCAGCTGAGTCTAGGTGGCTATTTAAGACCTTGTGATCCACGAGGTCGAATGCAGCAGAGAGGTCAAGCAGGAGAAGAGGGCTGTTTTCTCTTTGTCTCTTAGCTCATCGACTTGGGTCTTCAAGTCGATAAGGGCAGTCTCAGTTCTGTGTTGGGGGCAGAAACCTGATTGTCGAGCTCCTAAGAGTTTGTGGCGTTCCAGATATTTTTGGATTTAAAGGTAGGAAACCTTGTCAAGTATTTTTAACAGAAATTTACTGTCGTAATCGGACGGTAGTTGATGGGTATGAGTGGGTCAAGGGTTTGCTTTATTAGCAGTGGGAGCACCCAAGATAGTTTGAGGTTGGTAGGGAAGGTGCCAGATGCAAATTAGGCATTGATAAGTTTGGAGATAAAAGGGGCAAGTTCTCTTGCAGCATCCTTCATAAGCTGGGCTGGGCAGAGGTCTCCCTGGCAATTGGAAGGCTTAAGAGAGAGAATCACTTTTTCTACCTCAAGAAAGGATGTTTTAGTGAAATTGAATCTGGCATGGGAGGAGTCGGATAATGTTTCCTCGGGCGGGGGGCTCAAGAGTAGTGCTATTAGGATGTGATAGAGGATTTAGGGAGGCTTTTTTTTAAGGCTATTTTATTTTGGAGTGTAGTTACTTTGTTAGAGAGTGCCTGTTGTATGTCTGAGCACCACGTTTTGTCTTTGGTACAAATGTCTGGAGTAGGGATAGGAGACTCTAATTTCTTTAACATTGTGAATAATTCCTTCATGCTAGAGTTAGTATGAGAGATACGTTTGTTATAGGAATTGCCTTTGGCCAGGCAAATTTCATTTTTGTATTGGGATGAAATTTCTGTTAATTTGATTCTGTTAGCTTCTGAGGGGAGTGATCTCGATGCTGCAACATTATAAAACAGAATGGAACATGTATTACACCATCTCTGGGCAAAATTAAAAAACACATTCGCCCTGAACGCTGCCTTTGACAACCCTGGCCTACATGAGTTCAAGACACAGCACTTAACCATCATTCTACAATTATATTATTGTTTGGATTCTCACAAGTTTCATACTTAGCCTTTTACAATTGGACATATTACATTTTAGGCTAAGTATGAAATGTATGCATCAAGAAGCACTTACCCATTGTGGCATAGTGGCTGAATGCTGGTCCTTGAACCAGACCAGTGTTCAACACCTTTAAAAAAAAAAAGTAAAACAGTATATTTTGGTAAACACTCTGTATTCTGGACTATGTAGTCTTAACAGGCATGCCTTTGATTCAAGTGGCCTCCTTCATAATAATAATAATTTCGCATTTATATAGCGCAACAAACCCTCAGGTATCTGAGCACTGCTTATTATTACCCACTTATCTACCTCGGAAGGATGAAATGCTGAGTTAGGCCCTACAGGGATTCGAACCTGCATTAGTAGGCTCTGCACGAGTGCTCTACTCGCTGTGCCACTTGACCAGCATGGAAACGTTCACCCAATCACATGATTTTAAGAAGGCCTTTTGAGCTACACTTCCAATGGGTTAATAATAGTTGTGCGTCTTCCATTGCATGTGAGCCAGAGCAAACAACATTTACTTCTTGATGCATACATTTCATACTTAGCCTAAAATGTAATATGTCCAATTGTAAAAGGCTAAGTATGAAACTCCCTTCTACCACTACTCCAGTAGTTTTTAAACATTTGTTATAAAAAGGGGCAATCACAAGACACTATTTACACTATCACTACACCTAAGCAGCTGTTTGACTAAAAAAAGAAGAGTTGATAAAACACACACAATAACCCTTTGAAAAATATAAAAAGGTTCTTTAAAATATAAAATAAAGTCCTTAAAAATGCATAAAAAGAGTCTTTTTACAGTGCAATTTAACTATATACAAAAACCTTACTTCTGCCTGAGTTCTTGGGTTTCCTTTTCAGATGGTCTGCAGGCAGGCAGGCAGGCAGCAGCAGCATTTGTGGGGGACACAAAGTCATTGTAAGCAGGACTGCATATGCTAAGAGTTGCTCAGCAACTCAGCAGAAGCAGCATCAGAGGAGTCTGTTTTGTTATTTATGACTGGGCTGCATATGCTATGTACAGCCCGGCATTAATTGCAGCATGGGGTTGGAGCACAATCAATTCTTCAACAAAGGCTGCGACGGCCATCAGCAGCCTGGGGAGTTTGTTTTTTTGTGGACCACCTTGCAAGGCCAGGGCTAACACAATCACACAGTAGTCCACTCCCTCTCCGCGGAAATGTTGCATATGGCATGCATGGCTCGGGAGGCAGCAGTGACTTTGGGTGATCCCCACCCTAAAGGGGAGCAACACCCCTTGAGGCCGGTCTTTGGCAGTAAAACGGGAAGGCAGGGTCAACTAGGTAAGAAGTTCTTTGTCGACGCAACACCAAGTGGAACGCTGTACCCACCCTCCTATTAAACTGATCAAATGGTGCTCTGGTCTCGCCACAAACAGCTCTGTATTGTTCCTTTTCAGTGAAGGGTGCACCATGCTGCATCATGTGTTTGGGGATCCTTCATTGTTTTTCCTTTCCTTTTGCTTCTTTTCTTTTTCCCCAATACGGCCTTACATCTCTTTGCCAATGAAGGACAATGCTTTAGTCTCTGCCTGATTCCACAATTACATAGTCTTATCATGTTTTCTCTTTTTCCTCCCCTCTTTCCTTTCTTTTTCATTTTACTACAGTGCCACCTTTCTCCTAACTACTGGTTCTCTCCTCTTTCTAGATATTTCTATCCTCCCTCATGTTGCTGCACCTTTTATCCTCCTCCTTGATCACACTCTCCTCCAACTCCAGCCTCTCACTCATGCTTCTGCTTTTCTCCTTATCATCCTCCTTGAGTTTTCAATCTTCCAATTCTATCCTCTCCTCACCCATCTGGATCTCTGCTCCTCAGTGATATTTCCCTCCTCCAACTTCAGCCTCTCCCTCACTCCCCTGCTTCTCTCCTCCTTGCAATTTTGATCCTCCAACCCTAGCATCTCGGTTGTGCTTCTGCTGCTTTGCTCCTTCCATCCATAAATGCATACATGAAATCCATACACTTTTATATAAAAAAAACATTTACCATACCTGCATGCACACTCCACATGCTCCCGTACCACCATTGGAAGGACTGGGTGGCCTGCTTCTCCTCACTGCAACATAAACAGGGTGATTGACAGGAAAGGACAAACACAACATACAAAAAGAAAATAGAAATGTTTACCATGAGATGCGTCCATGCTCAGAGGCAGGCAGCATAGTTGTAAGCGTGTCCCTAATTACGCTCACACCAGAATAAATGCACCCCTCTAGGAAAGTAAGGCAAGTGAGCGATCTTGTAAGGATAACAGGTTTAATATTACAAAATGAGGATAGTCGAAAAGCACTCTGCTGCCTGAACGGTCTTCTCCTGTCACTGGATATGGATCATGACTTCATCCCAATCCATCCTTTTTCCATAATAGGGATGCTCCAAAACCTTCTTTCTTCGCTGTCAGCAGTTTTGTCAGGGCATGCTGTTCTACCTTTTGATAGCTCTGTAAGAATACACTGTAGCTCATGCTTTCCTCCTATGCACAAACACGCTGCGGCTCTGCAGACTTTTACAAACCTCGAGGCCTAACCCAAGGGAAAAACAAAACATTTTTATGTGTAAAACCATTTCCCAGTCATTCTCTCCATATTCCACTCATCCTGCTCATTCTTTATCTGGGTCCTGTAGCCTTTTCCGCACTTTAATCTAATTTGTCCCATTCTGCATTTTGTCGCACAGACATGTAATTCCTATTTTTAATCTGCATGGGCGCTTGATGGACAGTAGACAGCTAGTGAGTCAGTGGGTTGGCTATGTTCACGAACACCGCACATTTAAGCGCCTGTGGTAATTTTTAGATTCCACAGGCCGCATTCCTTCTGGGAAGGAGCTTGACTCCTCTATAGCACTTAAGATTTTACAATGCCTAGGATCTGACATTACAAATCTATCCAGCTAATAGTTAATGGTGCCTTATATTTAGACAATAACTACCTTCTTCATTGTTTGTTTATGTCTGTGTATGTGATTTTGTTTGCATGAGAGAGCCTTCCCAGTGCCCCTCCCCCCTCCTATTCCATTATAGCGCCTTAAAGAGGTCTTGCCTAACTCTAAAGCCCTTGGGGGTTCGGGAGGAGCATGGTTTCTTCCCAACATTCCCCCCTTTCGTTACTTCTACAGTAACAAAGTCATCCCCACCCGACATATCTACAACCCCAAAATATCAGTTTGAGTTTCGCTGTTTATTGTATGGCAAGGTGCATTAGAACTCCCAAATGATATCCTCATGTTTGCACTACTAGGTACTATATTGACACAACATCAAAGACCCAATTGGCACATGCAGAAGAGGACCAATAAGAACACGATAACAGGCACCAGTATTTTTACTGCTGCCCCCAGCCATGACGGGACCCAGTCAAAGGCAAGCGATAGCCAACCCGTGTTCTGAACGCCACCTTCTTTCTTCATTTGAACACCTAGATTGTGCACCGCCTTGATGATGAGGGATAGTGACCCACTCTCAGCTTCCTCCGGGGGTACAAAAGTGCAGCAGCTGCTTTCCAAATTTGTACACACTCCTCTTCTATAGCTGTAGCTGGACTAGCTCCCATCCGATGATCCACACCCACTTGGCGTTAGCAGCTGCTTGTCCCCCAGAAGCCAAAAAAGATGAAAAGAAAGTCTCTGCTGCACTAAAAAGTCGATGCTCGTCAGGTATTCTTCTGATCAGTGCGGAAGAGTCTTTTGAGATATAGTTCGATCTCTTCTTTCTTTTCAGTTGTTGAAATCGTTCTTTTTCTGGCAGCAAACACAATTCATGTGTGATCTGCAAGTCTCTCTCTGCTTCTTTAGGTGCTGGAGTGGTGTACAGGAGGGTGGGAAATTCATTGCCCATAGGTCAGTGCTCACCCTGTAGCACTTGTAAGACAGGATAGCTGCACCATGTGAGGGATGGGGGTGCAGGATTCACTTACTCCAACACGACTCAATAATGAGGACTCAGTAGTTTGGCAAAGGGAAGTCTGTTTAATGACAAGTACATCAAACACGGAAACAAATGGGAATCAGCATCGTTGTGATCACCTGTCTCGCTCCAACTTCCTCGAACTTCAGTTGAACAGCAATTCTTATAGGCAATATTCATCATCATTGACGTCTAATTCTACAAAACTCGTCATGCAATGTAATTGGTTAGGAAAGGTAACTTAGGTATAGGTGCTATATCTGTATATGATAATGGAACATGCTTTATTTTGTACTGCCATTGCATAGCGCTGGGTCTAGATCTGAAGAGAAGGTCCCAACACCCTCTCACCGGGCCTTAGCACCCTGAGATCAGGTAAGGCACTCTCAAACACATCAGGACACTCAGGCTGGTTTTCAAGAGACATAAGTTTATTTTTTTCAGCAGACCAGCACACAGCAGACCAAAGAAAACTCTGCAACTCCTAACTTCCCTCAGATTTCAGCTCCTCATATACTATTTTAAAAAGTGATGTAATGCAATGATCAATATAAAACATCCTGATCGGCTTTGGTGCTTAAAGACAACCCCTTTTCCAATCTCTGGTTGGTTGCCTTAGCTGCCATTCAGAACTAGTCTAAACAGGTTCCACCTAGCTTATTCTACACCAGTGGACTCTCCATTAACTTCTATGTAAACATATCCACTGACATCATCATGACTATGTACAAATCGACCATTTTGTAACCTCAAGCATCCATTTTAGAGTTGTCTGACTTGTTTTAACAAAAACGTCTGACCAAATTACGAAATGCCTGACCAACCTATTTTTACTCAAAATGTGGTACCTGCTCAGTTTCAAATCTAGTTTGTTTGATAATTTATGATAAACATGTACTACTTGACATATTCTCTACTGTGCATGACATTCTGACCCCAAAAATAGATTGCCTTAAAAGCGCTTTTCTGAAAGGCACTATATTTCTGATTTTTGCAGAATTAAAGTAATTGAATACCCGACAAGTTATCTACATTCGGTTTGAGGGGGAGAGTTGCTACCTTCTATACAGTCAGTTGAGAGGGGTGGGGTCTATCCCCTGTACACTCCTCCCTCTGGATTGTATTTAGTCACTTAAATACATACCACTACACCCATGTCCACCCTCCTCAATTTTTGTTTACCTACACAACTCTTTCCTAATCACCCTTTCCTGTGATACTATTTATTTTAATATGGGAGGTATCCTAAAACAGTTCTACAACGTCAATACTAACACATTATTTTCTCCTAGTCAAAACATGTATGTGTCCCTAAAGAATAGCTTTCTTTACTTTTATCTGAGTCCCGCCTCCATTACCCAGTTAACTTTAACCTAACTATATGCCTCAGATAATTTTACAGTCACTATGAGAATTTGAAAGAAGGTCACGCTTTGAGGTAACCCATCAGCCCATTTGTCACACTTTATTCACGTGTGGATTATACTCCACATTTTTCCATCACTCCCATTCCATAACATTTCCTGGTTCCCCATTTGTATTTTTATACATTGATTTTCCTTTTCTTCTTTATTCATTGTGTATTTCTTCCACCCAAATCATCTTGGTTTGGACTCCATAGATCATCCGTGTCCGGTCGTGTTTGTCCTCTTTTAGGAGTGCTTTGCAGCAAGTTCCTGAGCCTTTCACTGCATAGGCCACTTAGTCCACTGTTTTTCATTTTTTTAATATCTTTTGCATAACATTGTAAAACATGGGGGCATTTGGCCATTTCTTGGGAAATTCAAGGATATGGGAGTTTTCACAGGAGTTTGTCCACTGTCAAAACTGCATAGCAAACACATTTGTTTATGGGCATCTGGTTAGGTCCCTTGACCCTACTCTCTGCTCATAGGTTCGAGTGCCGGCAATTTTCTGAGCATATAGGGTTCTCTTTCTCTCCACCTCTAATATAAAACTGAATGAGTTTCCTTTGAAAAATAAGTATGTCTCTATCGTCAATATTTTTCCTTTCAACGCCACCCTTTAAAAACAATGTATGTGTTACCTTTAAACATTCATTCCTGCTAAACAACCTCCATTAGATATCACCTTTGAACATCCCTGCCTCCTAAAGCAAAACTTTATCATAAAATGTGGTTCCTTTTATACCAAAGCTACTGATCCTCTCCCTTTTGCGTACACATTTACTATTTTCTTACTGTATGCTGTCTAATACTGGGACCTGGTGTGTTTTCAATAAACACATTCACCTGTGTCTAATTTCTAGCCAATAAATACATTCACCTCTTTTCCTAAGGTCGACACTTTCAGACCAAGGAGACAAAAAATAAACAACAGACAGACAATAGAAACAAATATAACAAGATTAGATGTCTTCTTCTTCTGTCTTCTAGGTGCATCCATAGCAGAAGAGGACACTGCTTGCAGGGATCCGTGTTGTCTGTAGAACATCAACATAGAGCCAAAAAGTCATTTGTGTACTGGGAAAGGGGGGAAATGTTTCTTCCTAAACTAAACTCTTTCTCCTTGCTGCTTACAAAAAATGTTTACTAGAATCATTGCTGGCTTTTTTCAGCCCATTTAACTCATAGGCTTTCCCTGACTCGTACAACATTTGAACCTGTTCTTGTTTTTTTTCCAGCTCAGCTGAGCGATCTTCGTCTGCTTTGCTGCATGTGCTTCATCTGCTTTGCTGCAAGTGCTTCATCTGCTTTGCTGCAAGTACTTCATCTGCTCAACTGAATGTGCTTCATCTTTCCTTCATCATCTTCCTTTCGATCGTGTAGGACCGTGGCCATTTTCCTTCTGTGCTGTCTTTTCTTCCTTTTTGAGACACAATAAACATTTTGCTTCACTACACTAATGTGGCCTACCCCTGTTTTTCTAGAATCTTGCACTAATCCTTACTACGTGCCTTCCCATTTTAACATGATACACTCATTATTCACTTGTTCTATACATTTCCTATGCTTTTTGCCAAAGCTCCCCTTTCTGGCGTCCTGACAATTATCAAAAAATAACAAGGTTACTCACCTTTCATTAGGCGTCTTCTATGTCCTGTGTTGTCTGAGGTGGCCATGCTTGCATCTATATGCTACTCTATTTACACCTATTTGCACCTATCTTGGGAATAAATGGCTACATAATTGTAACACTGTGTCTCTTACTGCCTCTTTTTCTGTTACTCACCTGGGTCCTCTTACTCCTAATAATGATCATCAGTGTGTTCACACCATGTCATGTGAACCATTACTCACCTCTTTTCTTCTCTCTCTATTCACTGATACTCACATTTGTTGTGGTATAATGTCTCTTCCCCTATTAAGGCCATGCAGCCATTCCTTCTATGGTCAAGAAAGGTCCATGATCTTCGTCTATGAAATATAAACCAACACCATCAAATACTCTTACGCTCACCTGGTATCCACGGGGGCGCCACCCAGCCAGTTGGTCGTTGGTGCACTTCCCAATGATTCCCTGGTGTGGTCTTGGTGTCGATGGAATTCCGCCTGGAAATCCAGACTATATTAGGACTGGGCGACCAAGGTAAGTTTTCCCTCACCTCCCTTGTGTTTCCAGCCCCTTCAGGTTCTCTTCTCACCTGGTTGTCGGAATCAGTGGGCTCTCCTTCCTGCTCTCTGGGCAAGGGCTTGTTGTCTTTTGTGGGCGCGGGCGGTCCAGTTACTTCACTGACTGCTGCCCTTGTAGTGTCTTTCAGGAAGGTCTTATTGCGATTGATGGTGTCGTAATTCTTGCATGCCTTTTCTCTGTTCTAAATGTCTCTTTTTTTATCTCCCTAGGAGCGTGTAGTGTCCGCTTGGAGAACTGGATATGCTGGTTCTTACTGGGAGATGATGGTGCGCTATAGCGCTATGATGCGGTAAGGAGGCGCTTTGCGTAGCGCTGCAATGTCTTGTCCTCACTGACCTGTTATTTTCTCTTTTCGTAGGTCGCGGTGAGTACTCAGCGGATATGGAGTTCCGGAGCTATGCCGGCCAAAAAGCAACCAACCAGGTAAGTCTTTAAGTCCTTTGTGGTTGTAATGTCTCCACTACCTCCTTTAATGATGTCTTCCTCCTTTTCTCAGGTCCTTCGATCCGGGCGGTGAACCCCACCAACAGAGCTGCTCAGGAGCTGCGAGCAGTGAAGGATGATGAATGCAGGTAAGATTCTGCTGCTAACGATGTTCTTGGTTTTTCTGCAGGTCCAGAATTCACCAGGCTTGTGAGAAAGCTGGACACGGTGAGCGTCACGTTGCTAGAAGCAAAGTAACGCGAATCGTGTTGTCTTGTTTGGGTGTGGTTTAAAAAAACACTATAAAGTAGTTCAGGTAAAATAGTCCCTAGGCCACCACACCCAAAACACTAGACCGAATAGCTTGGTTCTAGGAATCACGCTATGTGGATGCCTCAATGTTGGCTGAAAGCCTAAATAAAGTAGTTCCTCAAGTTGATGTCTTTCCTTACTGATGAGCCTGGCGCCAAAGGCGCCAGGACTGTCTCCAAGAGGGCCTGAGAAGTGGATGCCAGGCCTTATTAGTGATCCGACCCCTGATTCCACCTGGCCAATGGGCTTGCCAGTGGGGATCAGGGCTGAGGGTTGTGACAATACATTCAAATAGTGTTATTTTTACTCACCCTAATATCTTCTCTTGAATTGGCTCTGTATAAAATGTTCCTTGTACGGTTAACTCAATTTTGGTCAACCATACCCTTTGGTTCCTTTATTAATCTCATCATTTTTTTTATTGAAAAGCACAGCTTTTTCAATTTTGGCCATCAACCTTCATTGGTGCCATTTAATTTTACAAAATCCGAATTTTTAATTATTTATACTTTTTATCTTTTAATGTCCAATCATTCATTCATCCATTCATTTATATATTAATTTATTTCATGTGAATGATGTACATTTTTTAAACTGAGCTCCTTATTCCTATACTGTTTAAAGTGAATTGATTATTTTCATCTTCTCCTAATTCATTCTTCTGGACCCATGCCAAAAAAGGCCCACAGTCTACCTGACATTTTTTGGCACTCTCCAAGTTTTCCTAAAATTATACTGAATGCTGCTTTTTAATTTATAGGGGTCCTGCCCCCCCTCTTTGTCCATAAATATCTGTGGTGTGAAACTGAATTAATCAAATATTCTCACCTCTTTCCTCCACTAGGCCACACAGCCATGTGCAACACTATGCTTATTTTATAACACCAAAACCTCTGCTCTCACCAGAAAACACCTCGTAGGACTTCTTGCCCTGTGCATGCCACTACGAACTCACCCATATTCACACGATACATTCCCAAAACAAAACACACTTTCCCTTAATCACCTAAAAATAATCTTTATCTTTAGGCTTTGTCACTTAATCCCTTCTCCAACCATTGTCACGTGTCTGTCACATATGCAACAAAAATTTGTCATAATACCCTCTCCTCCAGAGACTACTAATTCTTCACAAAGCAAAAAACTGCATTTATAGTCTTCAATAAAAAACTCCTCAATCTTCTAATATTCATTCAACACCTTTCTGTCTTTGCTCCATGGACATACAGTCCCAATGTCTACCACTAGAACAAAGATTGTTCTCCCTTTGCCATATAATTTTCAGCACTCCTTGAGGCTTAGTGCCACTAACAATTCTGAGCACATCAAGTTGCCCTGTGAAGCTGTCCCACTGTGGGTGCACGCATACACCTGTTCCTATAAAGGATTCCTTCCTTTCATAATGATAACTTCTATCCTGGGTGTCAGTATTTATCTTGGTTTTACATACTTGCTGAGTCAGCATGTGGGTTTACTGCACTTGCCCTGTGCAGTAAATCCATTTTGCACTTTTCCTAAGCTGCTGTACTTGCTACACTCCCAGCGCTCATGTCTGATATAATGTCTGATTCTGAGCAAACCCCTCACTTTGTTAAGTGTGTGCAGGCGGGTATGTGGTCCCCCGCTTGAGAATTGCCCATTTTGCCCAAACCCTTGGCTTTTACACATTTGTGCAATGTGTCCTGTCATTCCATATGTCCAACATACAGGAGGTCTCCTAACTTGCCCTCCTTGCATGCCTTGATTATCGTTCTGTATGTTTTGAAATCCACTTTGATTATTCTGGAAATTTCCCTGATTATTCTGGAAACCTCTGCCTCTAAAGCCTCCCCTACCTTGTGGTATGAATCCATTATTACTCTGATCAAACTACCTTTGGTTATTCACCTGTGGCATGCCTGTACTTTGCCGCAAACGTGACCCTTCCCACTAGTCAACACTGCTCCTTTTATGGTGTATTTTGACAATTTATTCTGCACTAATTTTGTTTCCTCACCTTTCCTAGCATCATCTTTCTTTCAATTCTTCTCTTGCAATAGTTTGCAATAATGCGCAATGGTCAGCTGAATTTCTGACCATGGTTTTGCTTCCATACCCACCAATTGTTTTAGCTGCTTATGTACTGGCTCTGGCAAGCCTTGACATAATATATGGTAGAACACAGGCATAGATCCTCCCCAAGGTTCATGAATCTCCAGGCTACATTCCTCCTGAAAATTTGGAATGTAAATAAAAGGATCATCCCCTTCCTGAATCTTTTTTCATAATTATAGCTCCCATATTGTCATGATACTTGCCCCTCTTGTCCCCAGCCCTCCAAGATGTCAGGCTGGTGCTAGGCCACGATCACGTACATGGCCCTCAAGGGCCTCTTCATCCCTCCAAAGATTCACTTGGATTCAGACTTGGCGCTTGTGGCACCAGACTCACTCACTCCCATAGGATAACATTGGGGATTGGACTTGTAATGCATTGATGGGGTCAAGATGGATGCCCCCACATATTTTGGTTCCCAGAACTGCATGTGCGGTCTAGTCTTTTGGGTGTGGTTCAGCCCAGAGGCACCTGGGATACCCAGAGACTATTTAAGCCACACCCAGGCTGAGAAGCATGCTTTGAGTTTTCTGACCCTGCAGCATGACACTCACCGTGTTCGGATCGGTCTCCAGGGGGCCTGCATCTTTCTTCTGCGCTCAGCTCCTGCAAGAACACCATTAGGAACAGCCTTACCTTGCAGCCCTTCTGCCCATCATTCAATGCTCCTTCTGGTCTGTGGGCATCTTCGGCGGTGTCATTCCCATCCCGGCACGCCACTTCCTAAAGAAGAGGAAAAGAACAGAGAAAAGGCATTAGTAAGCATTTTACAGCTCTTCGCTTATTTTTTCTTTTAATACAGTACGAGCTTCAAACGCTTACCTGAATCCCAGCCGCTCTGGGGGAACTGTGTCTCCGGAACTTCTCATCCATCTGCGAGGGGGAAAAAGACACTCCAGGTTAGCGTGGAAACATCTAGAGGCGCCGCATACCGCGCTTACTCACCGCATTTGTTCTTCATAACCGGCATCCACGCTGACGACGTTGCGTCACCTAAAAGACTCAGACAAAGAACTCAGTTCAATACAAATACGAAAAGGGTGCATCGCGCATCACGCTCTCACTCACCTTCAGTGCCACTCATCTCAGCAGCACGCTGCCATCCCCGGACGCTGCCCATCATCTAAGAAGGAAAGGAACGAAGTTAGAGAACTGTTCAAAGACTCATTATACTTACCATTCCGACTCTCGCCAGTGAACTAACTAGGCACCAACGACCCCGTATCAATCAACGCACCCCTGCGCTGAAAGCAGGACAGAGAGCACACCATCCAAGAAAACCAGGTGAGCTGTGGATCAAAGGGAAGGGTTGGTCCCAGGGGAGGAAGGGGTTCAAGCACACAGAGGCAATAGGGAGTTAAACTCTACCAATCCTGTGTTTCAGGCCCAGTTGCCAGTCGAATAGCCTCCAGGGAAGGGTTCGATGTCGTAAGAGGCCAGGACCCGCTGAGTGACGTCCCGTGGATACCAGGTGAGCGTTACTCATATCTGACGAGTCCGTGTAAAGCACTCTGAGCGCTTTCCAAACTTCCGCTCTACAGTTATTAAACGTTGCTCCATCATGAGCAGTGTTCTGCAAAGTGGCACTCGAATATCCTACACTCGACCAAACATTGTCTGCTCTCTCCACAAGGATAGCGTCTAGAAGACCTTTAATGTCTCCTATAGCTAGCCTGTTTCCTCCTGTCATTTTTCTAACTCATGTATCCATTTCCCAGCGCCAGATGTTAAACTCTGGAATTTAAACCTTAAATTATCCTTATCCATCTGTGGTCAAGGTATATACTGTGGCTTAGCTCCTCCTTTCTCTAACAAGGGAAACTGTGAGATCCTAAACTCACATTCATACCCTATCATCTGTCTGTCCATAGCAGAGACAATGGTTCTGCACCGGCTTTTTCTGGCAGCGACCTTAACCTGTTCACATAAGATTGTGAGTCCCCCCTCCCACTATGGGATCGCCCTCTAGGTCGATCTAGTCGTGCCAGGGATTCTGTCGCCCTCGATTTGGGTAGATCTAGATCTGACATCTCAATTCTCTGTCTGTCTAAGAACGTCCCTCCCCTCGGGATCACATGCACTAGCACCCTGCCTCTCTTGAAAGGTTTCCCCTTCTTGGTCTGCCATATTTTCTGTCCCTTACTAATGTGGCTCTCACCTTTCCAGTCTCTATTTTAAATCAACCTGTCCATAGACAAGACTCAATGCTTGAAGTAGAACAAGCCTCCTATGTTTAAATCTGTCCATCCTGCATATTCTTAGTTTTCATATATATGTACACTGTGCAGTCTGTTGTCTCATATATTTAATGCACAGGAGGGGTTCTTCTGATTAGCCTTGTTTGCACATTCATCATATTGCATATTTCTGAAATCTATCTTGGTTTTTTCTGCAAACCATCTCTTCCTTTGAAATCTGTTCCCTTTGCTTTTGAGCATACACCCATCCCTGGCATAGCCCATCTGGCACTCAATTATTTGGCCCACTGATTGCCACATTCCCAACTTTCTTCATCACTAGCCAGCCTTGACTTTTGCAGACTTTCCTCAAGGCTGCCCAGAATGTGCGATAACTACTGCATCCTTCTTTGGTGATCTCACTGGTACTCCCACTTGTTCCCAAAATGCTTTCATATCTACTTCAAACCGTATTTTTTTGCTATTGATCACAGCAAAATATAATTACTGTTCATACTCGTGTTTTAAAAACGTCTCAATATTTTAAAAAATGCACATTTCTGTTCTTCCTATTTTTCTCTAAAGATTACTAGCTGTTCGTATTTTCCACATCAGCTGTCATGCTAACTGTAAAAACAAAAGCCTCCTGTGTCTGTGTTGTGCATGCGTGCAGGGGTGCATTGTCTGTAGTGTACTGATTGCCTATACTTCCATAAAATCATATGTGTACATGTGTGTGTGCGCTTATATGTATACATGAGTGTGTGTGTGTGTATGTGTGCAATGGTGTATGAGTGTGAGTGTATGAGTTTGCATTCTCTCTTATGTCAGTGCATCTACATGAATGCCTGCCTATATTGGTATACCTTGCTAGCACTTTCTTCAATGCTTACAGCTTCCTTAAGCTAAATACAACATTAGTCTATTTTTGTCATGTATCTCAAAAGAAAATCAAAAAATCATGTTTTTGCTCATTTATTTTGGACATTTCCCAAAACTATTTACTGTGTCTAGTTCAAATACCATCTACTTAGCACATTGGTCTGCTTTTTGCCGCAATTTGCACTCAAAAGTACATTTTGAATCTCGGCTACACCTGTGATCTTGGACACATTATTTCCGATTTTGTCTCCAAATGTCCTCAAATTGTACAGACATAATGTACAGCACTGGAAACATTGCTCCCTTGCTTGGCACCTGCCTACAGTATTCCAAATTTATTTGGTGCACATTTATAAACTTGTATGTATTATACTTCATGCTATCATTGCATTGTAATACTTCTCTATTTCCAACTCCCTGTCTTCTCCTCATTCTGGTTGCCTAAAGCACCCTCCTGATTCCTTTTGACAATTTATCTCCTTTCTTCTTCATGGTGCAATTAAAAATAATTGTTTGCCTCATTCTCTTCTCATTTTGCACAGCCAACCTGTGCATGACTCAATAACCTATGGGCATTTCTAATTGTTCCAGGTTTTTGCCACACATAGAATCAATAACTTTGGGGCATTTCTCAACACATACCCAATAAAAAAGCATTAATCACTATTCCATCAGGATGATTTAGCCAATTATTTTACACTAAGAAACAGTTTCTATAATTCCCAAACAATGTCTCAGTGTGGCTTTCCCTAACCTACACATAGCTTCACTGCTGTGAACAGCCTTAAATCATGAAGGCAATAACTTCAACTATTCAATCCTCCTTCAGTCTAAAAGCATCAGCTTTTTCAGCATACTGATCACTAAGGAGTTAACTTGCCCCATTCACCGACAAGGGCTTGTCTCACATCTGTTGGTTTCACCGTTATTCATTGTCCCTATACTTTCGTGCACACTGTCTGAGTTGCGTTTTACTCAGAAAAGCTGCTACTGTGGACATAAATTACCATGCCTAACTGTGTCTGCTGTTATCTCCTAATCCTTTAAGCAAACACTATCCACTTTCAGCAGAGCAATCTAGCTTGGCCAACTGCCAAGCTACGCACTTCACTTTTTTCCCTTTTTAAGAGAATTTATTTAGTCTCCAACATTCTCATGTGCTGCCGTCTTATTATCTGTACTTTTTTAAACAAGAAAGGAAAGTATTGCCAGAATTACAGCCCTTTCTTCTGAAACCTACGCAGCCGGCTGCAAAACAGCCTAAAGCAAGCCACAATTTTTCAGATCTTTGTCAAGTCTTATCTGGGCTCCGTTTGTAGTATAACTAGTGCAGTGTTTTGTCGTTTGAAGTTAATTAAGTTCCTGAAGGTGTTAACTACATAAATACAAGAGATTAATCCTCTGACTGCTAGCGTCTTCCTGCTGTAGAGATTAAGGGGGTAATTCATAGAATTTAGCGCACAAGTGGCGCACGCGGCTGGCACACAGTGTGCGCGTGCGAATCTCTGCGCCAGCCGCGTGCGCTAAAATCCATTTCCGCGCCCAGCGTATTCATGGATTTTAGCTACCAAAACCAGCCGTGGCGCTCAGTGACGCAGCGACCCTGCAACAGCACAAGTTACGCCCCCAAGAACACCCCTCACGCAGGGAAAAGCCATCAAAATCCCCAATCCAGCGCAAAGGGCTGCGCTAACCCTGTAAAAGTATACATGGCCGCCACACAGCACACAGCAAGCGGGGTAAGTGTATTACTGGGGTTTGCGGGAAGTTTCACACGCGATTGGCCTTGTGCGAGTGGGGTACATGTATTATTGGGGTTCGCGGGAAGTTTCATACGCGATTGGCCCTGTGTGAGTGGGGTACGTGTATTACTGGGGTTCGCTGGAAGTTTCACACGCGAAAGGGCCTGTGTGAGTGGGGTACGTGTATTACTGGGGTTCGCGGGAAGTTTCACACACGAAAGGCCCTGGGCGAGTGGGGTACATGTATTACTGGGGTTTGCGGGAAGTTTCATATGCGAAAGGCCCTGTGCGAGTGGGGTACGTGTATTACTGGGGTTTGCGGGAAGTTTCACACGCGATTGGCCCTGTGCGAGTGGGGTACGCGTATTGCTGGGGTTCGCAGGAAGTTTCACACGCGATTGGGCCTGTGCGAGGGGGGTACGTGTATTACTGGGGTTCGTGGGAAGTTTCACACGCGATTGGGCCTGTGCGAGTCGGGTACGTGTATTACTGGGGTTCGCAGGAAGTTTCACATGCGAAAGGGCCTGTGCGAGTGGGGTACGTGTATTACTGGGGTTTGCAGGAATTTTCACACGCGATTTCGCTGTCAGAGCAGGTACGTGTATCTAGTGGGGTGCACAGGGAGTCCCACATGTGAATTGACAGTGTGGGTCCCCCCAGGTGTGCCCTCCACCCCATCCACGGCCCCTGCAGGCAACCCACAACACAGGGGACTACCCTGTACCCCTGGGCATGCCCCCCAGCCAGCACACATGTCACCTTCCACTAGTGATCACCAACTTATGTCCACCTGCACCTCCACCCCCAAGCAGTGACAGGCACCTGCCAGCAGGCCCCAACTCATGTCTCACTCATGTCCCCCTGCACCCCCACCACCCCAGCAGTGATGGGCACCTCCCAGCAGGCCCCCACTCATGTCCCACTCATGTCCCCCTGCATGCCCACCCCCCAGCAATGACGGGCACCTGCCAGCAGGCCCCACTCATGTACCCCTGCACCCCCACCCCCCAGCAGTGACAGGCACCTGCCAGCAGGCCCTCACTCATGTCCCACTCATGTCCCCCTGCACCCCCACCCCCCAGCAGTGATAGGCACCTGCCAGCAGGCCCCCACTCATGTCCCACTCATGTCCCCCTGCACCCCCACCCCCCAGCAGTGAAGGGCACCTGCCAGCAGGCCCCCACTCATGCCCCCCTGCACCCCCACCCCCCAGCAGTGATGTGCACCTGCCAGCAGGCCCCCGCTCATGTCCCCCTGCACCCCCACCCCCCAGCAGTGACGGGCACCTGCCAGCAGGCCCCCACTCATGCCCCCCTGCACTCCCAACCCCCAGCAGTGACAGACACCTGCCAGCTGGCCTCCACTCATGTCCCCCTGCACCCCCACCCCCAGCAGTGACAGACACCTGCCAGCAGGCCCCCACTCATGTCCCACTCATGTCCCCCTGCACCCCCACCCCCCAGCAGTGAGGGGCACCTGCCAGCAGGCCCTCACTCATGTCTCACTCATGTCCCCCTGCACCCCCGCCCCCCAGCAGTGACAGGCACCTGCCAGCAGGCCCCCACTCATGTCCCACTCATGTCCCCCTGCACCCCCACCCCCCAGCAGTGACGGGCACCTGACAGCAGGCCCACACTCATGTCCCCCTGCACCCCCACCCCCCAGCAGTGATGGGCACCTGCCAGCAGGCCCCCACTCATGTCCCCCTGCACCCCCACCCCCCAGCAGTGACAGGCACCTGCCAGCTGGCCCCCACTCATGTCTCCCTGCACCCCCACCCCCCAGCAGTGACAGGCACCTGCCGGCAGGCCCCCACTCATGTCCCACTCATGTCCCCCTGCACCCCCACCCCCCAGCAGTGAGGGGCACCTGCCAGCAGGCCCTCACCCATGTCCCAGTCATGTCCCCCTGCACCCCCACGCCCCAGAAGTGACGGGCACCTGCCAGCAGGCCCCCACTCATGTCCCACTCATGTCCCCCTGCACCCCCACCCCCAGCAGTGACAGGCACCTGCCAGGCAGCCCCCAGCAGTGAGGGGCACCTGCCAGCAGGCCCCCACTCATGTCCCACTCATGTCCCCCTGAACCCCCACCCCCCAGCAGTGACAGGCACCTGTCAGCAGGCCCCCACTCATGTCCCATTCATGTCCCCCTGCACTCCCACCCCCCAGCAGTGACAGGCACCTGCCTGCAGGCCCCCACTCATGTCCCACTCATGTCCCCCCCTACACACAATAAAGAAGCACAATCATGGGCCACTTGTACACCAAAAAACCACATCACGCCACCCCATTCTTGAGACACAATGATTTCCCAATCCACCCCACACTGGCATGCCTATCCCAACACACAAACCAAAAGTCAACTATGTACATCAACACATGTCCGTCACACAGATACACTGGTTGGCATTGATTGTGTAAACCCACATTTTCACATGCATCAACCCAATGAGCGAATCCCACACATGGAAATAAAATATGAATATGTATTATGTACAAAAATAAATTAATGAAATGAAATCATACAAAAATAGCAAACATGAAATGAAAAGCATGTGCAAAAGATGAGTGAATGAAAATTATAACCAATCCAAAAAAATTGGAAAGAAAAACAGTCCAAACTCTCCCTCCCCCAACGCAAATCCAAAGGAAAGGTAAAAGAAAAATCCATTGCTTCATGTTCATAATGAAAGAAAAAATTCAAATTATTCCATAGTCCAACTATTTACAATGCATTGTTCCAAAAAAAAAATCCATTACTCCATGTCCATGATGAAAAAAAATATTCTAATTAATCCATGATCAAACTATTCACAATCCATTGTCCAAAAGAAAAATCCATGAATCCATGTGCAAAATCCCAAAAATAAATCAAATCAATCCATTGTCCAACTATGTAAAGGGTCCATGGGCCCAACCAAACAAATGAAACCTACCTAAGAAACTACATAAAAATAAAACTATTTACAAATGTTTGTGGCATTGTCCATTGACCACAAATAAAAGGAAAAGGAAAAGGAGACCTAACTCTAAAAACTATTTACAATGGCAGCGGGCTAGTCCGACGGCTCACTTCCCGATTTCCCGGGCCAGGGCATCATCGAACTCCTGCTCGATGTCCCAGAAGGCAGTCCTCTTCCATGGCCCAGAGGGTTCGCAGGGACGATGACATGTGGACCTCCAGGTCCCTACGAATTGCCTCGAGGCACTCGGCCCGCCTCAGAGCCCTACACATGGAGTTCTCCGGCCTGACCATTGTGAGCTGTGCCTCTTCTGCCCGCTGCCGCTCCGCATCTATAGCATGGCCTAACCGCTGCCACAGAGAAGACACTTCCAGTCCTGGGTCCTCCTGCCCTCTGGCCGATGCCTGCCCCTCCGATGTTGAAGGCCCCGAGCCATCATGGCTCCCACCTTGTTGCTGCTGCTGCTGTGCCTCTGCCCTGGCTCTTACTGCCTGCACATCCTCCTCCGGCTGGCGTGCAGTTGTTGAGGTGGCCACCCCTGCTGGACGTCCGACTCCCGACTGTGGCAGGGATGTGTCCTCCACCAGCCTGGCCGCAGGGTCAGAGGCAGCTCCACAGGGTACCCAGGTGATACATGGGTGGGAAGATGGCATGGAGGACGACTGGCGCATAGGGGGTTCAGGTGAGGAGGAGGTCGGAACAAGGTCCAGCAAATGGAGGAATCCGGCCCTGGTGACCCGTCCCAGTAGGTCATCGCGGTCAACGAGGCATTCGAGATGACGTGCAGTGTCCTCATGAAAACACTGCAGGTCACCTTGCATTCCCTGTTGACGCAACGCCATCCCACTCAGGACAGGCTCAACCCGGTCCCGGATAGCCACGTCCGCAGGGAGCGGAAGGCCAGTTGTTGTAAGCGGATCGCCACCCTGAAAACGGGTCAGGATGTAGGCATCCCTGCTGGTGCAGGATAATGCAGTCACAGGATCAGGGACAGGATTACACACAGGCACCTCCGCAGTGGCCTGTCCTGCCTCCTGTCCCTGCCCCTGCACTGCACCACTAGCACCAGTGGAATCCCTACCTCCAGACTCTGTGTCTGTCCCTTGCACGGCCTCCTCCTCCACCAAACCACCCACCAACCTGGATGACTCCGTGCCATCTTCCTCCGTCGGACCCTGTGGGGTCTCAGCTGCCCCTTCTGCTGCCGAGGAGTCCAACTCCGACCTTCGCCTCTTGGACCTACCCTCGGCAGCTGTGGCCTGGGACGCGGCACCAGACTCCTCACTCCCTGAAGAGATGACAACCTGGGAGGGGAGCCGGGCCTTGTGTCTCCGGCTGGCGGTGCGATCCATGCCGCTGTGCTCCACAGCATGCTCTCCGCCCTCTTCATCAGTTGACGCTGCAGACAGGGAGAGATAGGACACAGGCATCAGGGCACTGTACAATGGACTGATACACACATGACAGTTGCACATGAGTGGCAGTGTCAAACTTCAGACATGGCATCACAATCCCCAACACACATGTCATTTCAACTCACACACATGAGCAATTCCACAGCCATATCACAACAGCCAGCATCATCCATACACATACAACAGCATGAGCATCCAAAGGTGAGCCAGACATCACATGAAACACAGGGAGTGCAGTAGACATGCACACACGCCACCACACTTACATGCATGTCTACATATCCTCCAACTGTTGCAGTGATGAGATCGCCATACATGTCAGATCTGCCATTCAGTCTTCTACATATCAGTGTCACATGCATCCATGTTGCATCACAGTTGCACACTTGTCAAGTACACACACTTGCACATGTACACAGTGCATATGCATGCATTAGGAACCACCATCCATGCCACAACCATGCCAATGTACATACACAGAAATTCAAACATGTGTGCTCCCACACCTGCATTTGTCCAGCATGCTTACCAACACATACACCAACCATGTGTCTCACACATGGGAGGACACACATGTGGCAGCCTCACGCCCATGTTCATACACATCCCTACATGCTCCTACAAAAACACATGTGCAACCTGCACACTACTGGCACACCACGACACGCACAGCGTCCAATCACTCTGCATGTACACTTACCGCTCGACTCCAGGCGCCTCTGCCTCCCAAGGATCTGGACATAGAGCACTGGGCATATGTGTTCTAGGACCCTCATTTGGTGGTCCGACAGCTGGATCCGGCGCCCCTCGGCATCCGCTGCCTTCACGAGGCGCTGGGTCTTGTTGAAGGTCCTGGACCTGAAGTCCTCCCAGTGCTTCTTGACATGATGTAAGTCACGGACTGCCACCCCCTCCGCGTTGATGGCAGTCACGATGTCCATCCCGATCCTGGTCCATCCTTCATTGTCGGCACGCAAACTTCTAAAGAGCGCATCATACTGCCCCAGGATTTGCTCCACCAGGACACCAACTTCCCTGGCACTGAAGCTGGTGGCCCTCTGCCTCTCTGGCTGGGGGTTGTAAGTGCTGCCAGATGGTGTTGTGCTGGACATGGCAACCCCAGAAGCAGGAGTGGGTGGGCAACTGGGTCCTGGTCCTGGGCCTGGGCTGTGTAGCGATGGAATCCCAGTCGGGAGTCTTCAGTTCCAGCAGTGGTGGTCACAGCAACTGCACCACTGGCTGACATGCAGGCAGCAAATGGCAAGGCACGTGGGCAGCAGGCAGTCAGGCAGCAGCAGATTGCAGGTGGGAGCGTGCTCGAGGACCTGGGGGGCAGTAATTCGGTCTTCTGGGCAGGAGCGTGGTCTTTCATTTGTTTTCGTGTGGCCAGCTTGATATGGAGTGATTTGGCACATGAAAAAATTGCATGTCAGCATGTAATTGGAGGAAAGGCCTTTAGCACGTAAGTGCATCAGCACATGTACGCGTTTTCAATGGACCAAAGGCCCTTAGCGCATAAGCTCTTCTCTGACTGAAAAAACTGCATGTCCGTGTGTGAATACGTGTAATCCAAGGAAAGGGCCTATTCGCGTAAGTGACGTGACGCGCGCGTGCGTTTCCCTCAGCACGGGTTAAAGGTGAGCAGGACCAGCAGTTCGCTGTACGTGCCTTTTGTGGAGACCACGTGTGTAGCTGCTACATGTTGTTTCGCGCGCCATCACATCTTCACAGGACGTATCTCTTCTTTTGGCGGGGGTATTGGCTACGCGTGTTTTTCTGCATCGCGCTAGTCAGATGGTGAGTCGCGCACGCTATTTTTCCCACTGCGGGTGCCCCTGTGTATCGCACCCTTTTTCGAGGTCATAGTAGCCTGCGTGTCCCATGCGTACGCGTTTTTCGTGTTACTGGGTGCCACCGCATACTGCGGGAGGTTGATTCCACGCACGTAGGCTGCAGGGTTTCGTGCATGGTTTTACTGCAGTTTTGGGGTGCCTTAGCATAGCGTGAACCGTCACTACATCACCGGGGTCACATACAGCCTTGCAGGTGCAGGGGGGCTGTTAACATCTTGCATCCCACCCCTTTCACCCCAATTGCCCAGGTCAATTGTGGTGTACACCTCCCATTGGCACTACTCCATCTGTGCCGGCACTACTCCATCTGTGCCGGCCCTACTCCATCTGTGCCATGGTTGGGAGGCCACCAAAGGTGAGGGGCGCCCCAGCTGGGCGTACTCCTCGTGGCGGGCGTGGTCAGGTACATGGCCAGGGTGACCAGGGAGTAGGGGGACTCCAGGGTGTCCAGGGTGGCCGCACAGGGGGAAGAGGCAGGGGTGCGCCACTTGAGCACGATGTTGTGCCATGTGTCGGTGCAGTCATGCAACCACCCCCTGTGGTTCTGGGAGATGCAGCTTCTACATCTGGCACTGGCGCCCGTGTGACCTGGCAGTCCATTTCATCGACTGCCATGGGCCCAAGGGTAGTGGTAGCTGCAGGTGTAGCTGTGGACACCACCTCCCAGGCTCAGGGTCTGCCAGCGCAGGCTGCGTTGGCAATTGAAGAGCCCTTGGAAGATTTCCAACAGGCCCGGAGGGAAACCGTAGGGGCATGCAGGGCTGCCCTGACCAAGACACGTGTCCCTGGGGCAGTAATGTCACCTGCTGCCCCGAACAGCCGGGTGTTGGCAAGTGCAGGGGCAGAGGCACCCAACAACACCCCGGTTGTGAGTCTGCCAACCAGGACAGTCGCGGTCAATGACCCTGCCACAGCGGATGTTGCTGCGCAGGGTCCATTAGAGGGCACCCAGCTGCCACTGACACAAGTCATCCCTTTGGTCGTCCCGCCACCTGCCACTCCCTTGTCTCAATCCACCGGTCCCATTGGCCATACTGATCAGGGCGGCATCAGCCAGCCAGGGTCTGCACAACAATCCAAGAGGAGGAAGGTTGCACCTGCAGCACAGTCTGGGACCCCACACACAGCCACGACCTCCTGCACATCGAGGAAGAAGCCTTTCTGCAACCAGATACTGGACTACCTCGTGGACTACTTGCGGGACCACAGCCGTGACATGCTAGTGGGTGCTAATTGTCAGACTACGTCTGCCCACCGTGATACCCACTGGAAGCAAGTTTCGGAACATGTGAGTGCATTCGGCCATGAGGTGCGCACGGCGCAAGAGTGCAAAAAAGCGTTGGAATGACCTCAAACGCAGCACTAAGGCTAAGCATGCCTCAAATTACAACTTGACTCTGGTGACTGGCAGTGGGCCTGCACTGGAGGAGGAAGACCTCACTCCGCATGAGTCACTCGTTGCAGAGTTCATACCATCGGAATTGGTAGAAGGAGTGCGAGAGATGCCGGACTTTGATGCACAGTCCAGTGAGTGTTGATGCGTGTTTGGCAAGGACGTGTGTGTTTTACTTGTGTGATCTGATGTGCATGACTGCCACTACATGTCACGTGTACATGGTTATGATGTGTGAGTAATGCAATGCTTCCCTGATGCATGTCTACTCTTCTGGATGGTGGACATGTGGAGCCAACGGGGACTGTCCACATAACAACTTTTGCACCCTACTCACATGCTGGTTACCAGTTTGCCCCTCTGGTCCATGTTCCAGCTCGCTGGCACTTCTGCATGTAGCGTGGGGTGAGCTTCCTCTAAGCCCAGGAACTATGCATAGCATGACTGACGTGCATGTGTACTCTGCCTGCAAGGGGGTACCCAATGTAGGCATGCTCCCTTGCCCCTCAACCCCCTGCTCTGCACCCCAATTCCACCTTAGCACTGGTCTGCTACAATATTGCCGTTGAGTACTTCCCTGTTCATGCCTCCTGTGTACATGCTAACATCCAGCGGCCAATCTGCCAGACATATCCTTTGTGGTACATCCTTAGTACTTGATGCAGGGTGTCTCACTTGGACTGTGCAGAGGTCAGATGCCCCGCAGGGACATGAGTGCCCATTTATGCCCCCTGTGCATTCCACACATGTCCATATGTGTCCATGACTGGATGATGACTGTAATACAAGTCCATGATGACCTAAATTGCATGGCATTTCATCTGCATTCCCATGTCAACTGTGGCTCAGTACTGCGTTGCATACATGTTTAGGGTCTGACAATCTGTGAAGGTCACAGGCCTCAGCCTGTTTAATGGCCAATGACTCTGTCCAACTAGTGTATTGTCTTCTTCAAATGTGGGTGGACTCCAGAGGTTTCATCATGTGTCCTGCTTACTGTCCCATCATCATTTGCAGTGTTGTCACTTGACTCACATGAAGCTGTTGATGCTAGTCAACACGGTCTGTCAATACACAGGTCTATGGTCAGCCTTTTGATACCATGCTAGGCATCCCTGCTTTTGCACTTGGGTGGAGGGGTGCTTTGCTTGTAGATATGCTACCCATTGAATGCACATTGCACGTGATGCCTGAAGTTGACCTTGCACTGCTTTGACATTTTCTGACACACACCATGGAGTCCGTCTACATGTAGGTAGTGAGTAACATACATATTTGCTGCACTGCATAGACCCACTTCAATGCAAACCGCCACCTTTCAACAGGTCTAATCACAGAAGAAATTTCAAGTTGACCCAGCATGCATGCCAGGTTCTATGTTGTATGTCACATGTCTGCCTGATGTGTTTGTTGTCGGTCTGTGTGTGTGTTGTGTGCTTCTCACATGTGTAGTGACCTTTTTTCACTCTATTTTTCAGATGATGACGCAATGGAGCCGGAGGATGGTGTTGTCATGCCAGGCACAGGGTTGTTATCACTGCATCAACCCAACACAAGTGGGGGTAGTGGGGTGGTAGGCCACGAAAACCCCCAAGTGCTACAGTCCATCTTGTCTCTGGCTGCCTATGAGTCCAGCCCTGAAGAGCACTCTGACGACCATGTCGAGTTGGATGAGCATCAGGTCCATATGTCAGGGGTGAGTGATTCTGATGTAGACACTCCTCTGTCTGCAACACCTGCACTGCGAGGTCAGACAGTCTTGGAACCTCCGCCCGTGGTGGATCCGGACGCAGGGTCACCCTCCACACCAGTCACTGATGTGTCTGGGACATCACGTCGACGGGGGCATGTAGTCGTGCAGTCGCGGGCGGAGCCAACACAATGAGGACACCCGGTCCTTGGGTCCTGCAGGGGTCAAGCCCAGCAACGTGGTCGCAGCGCGCAACCACAGTATACTGAGTTTGAGCAAGAAATGACTGCCAATTCTGAACAGCATGGGGCAGCAATGGAGAACATTTCTGAGAGCATGGAGCGTGTGGCCCAATCTGTGCTCCCCCCTGCTAGGCAGGTGCTTCTCCAGCAGCAGGCAGCACGGTCCACGGCCCGCTCGCTCATGCCGGGCATGGTGGCCTCAGACAGGGCACGCCTGGCTGAAATGTCGTCTCTGCATCAAGCAATTGCTGCTCACGCAGAGGCAAACATGAAGGCCCTGAGGGAGGAGCATGCTTCCATCAGATCCACGCTGGGTGTCCTTCTGATGTCCCAGAGGGAGCAGGCAGAGGAGAGGTTTGCACAGCTTGAGCGTACCATCTCGGCTGAGCTACCTGCTTGCCGGGAGTTGCAGCGGTTGTCAAGCCAGGCCTTGCAGGAGGAACTCTGTGTTACACGTGCTACCTTGCAAGAGGAAGCACGTGTATCACGTGAGGTTCTGCATGCAGACCTACATGTCATCACCACACAGAACCAGGCTCACCCATCTGGCAGACCTGCTGCCGACGAGGGGCAAGCTGCGGCTAGGCGTTGTCATGCACCTGTGCCACGTCCTCCTTTCCAGGAAGAGCCAGACTCGGACGACAATCTATCTCCCACATAGGTTGGGCTGTGCAGGCGTTAAGCCCATGGAGGTTTTTTTTTTCCTCAGCATCATCGCATGTGGGTGTTGAGCAGCACCCTGTACCTCCTCCCTCCTGGGTGCCCCCCCTGGGTCGTATATGGCCATTTTCGATTTTTCTTTTCGTTTAGGTAGTTAAGTTTCTGTTTGATAGTTAGTTTAAATAGGTAAAGTAGGTTTTTCATAGTTAGTTTAATTAGTTAATATGGTTTAAAATTGCTAGTCTATTGTGCTTTCATGTGACGGTGTGGTGCTTTGTGGCTTTTGAAAGCATCCACTGTCTGTTCCGGCTGGGCCCTTCAAGCTTGTCTTTTGTATATGTTTGCTGCTTGGGGTCCTTGACTCACATATGCCACTCCTGCTTCCCTTATCCATGGGCTCGCAAGGATGGTTCGGTGTAACAGCCTATTACACATGGGCAATGGAGTCATATCTGCGGCATGTCTGCTGCTATGGAACTTGTGTTAACACCCCTAGTGGGGATGATTGGGGTGTAATTGTCCACTGTTCTTCTTTTGCTAGATGGGGTGTTTAATGATTCATGTGTACATTCATTGCTATGCATTGAGTAGTATGTTTCTTATCTTTAATGAACATGTGCTTGTTGCAAATTATGCCGTAGATAGTGTGTTCCACACTGTTGTTGTGAAAGACGGACTGATGGTGTGATTTCTGATGTACGTCTCTGACATGGTCCAGTCATGTAATGACTGAAGAGACACACACAGATGAATATTAAGCATTAATCATGTGTTTCATGTACTTTCTGCAGGGGGATGAGCCTCAAGACCACCTTTGCCAGAAGACATGGGCCATTGGATGCCTGGAATCAGGACACGTTTGGTGCTGCCGACATGCGCATGTGTGCGCAGGCAGAGGCACAGCAATTGCGATCATACATCCAAAAATCGATGACATGTTTCACGGGACTCCAGGCAAGGTGAGCAGCACAGGTGGGTCACAACACAGCAAACCTTCCACCTGGCCAGTTGAACATGCATGCTTAGTAGCAGCACTGATGGTGAACCTGGACAAATATTGGTGTAGAAGCGCACAATACAGCTCAGATGTGTTAGTGGACTGAAAGTTGTCTGGGGCACCTGCAGGGGCAGTGGCACATACCCTCCGGTCCACCATGGTCCATTGAGGCACTTGTATTAGCCATGTAGCATTCCGAGACATGGAATGAAGCAGCTCACAGGGACAGACAGCAAGGGACAGACTCGGGTGCAGTGCATTTCATTTCCAAGTAGAAATTGATACATGCAGTGGCTACTTTATTTTGGTCACGGTGGTACAGGACTTGTTCTGAAGTCAGACCTTGCTATATGCGTCTGTCTGCTTACACAGGGAACATTGCATGTTGTGTGAATCGTGACACATTGGGGTTCCATTTGCCACGCACCCACCGGTGCCTGACTTACTGCATTGACTGTGTATGAACCATCAGAGGGGTAATGTTACGTATGGGTATGAAGCATCCACACAAGTTTGTCTGTTTGTAGTGTATTTTGTTACTTTGGGGCATATTTGGTAGTGTGTTTGTGTGTTTTGGGCACGCACAGATTATTAACTGTGGCTCTCTTTGCAGCATTGAAATGCTCCTGTTACCGGACCTGAGAGTGCGCAGGCAGGTGGCCAGCACTCACCCCAAAGACAAGTTTCTCTTTGACTTACATTTGAGTAATTTGGTGCTATGTGCATGTGAACAAGTTTGATCTAATTGTGTATGTGTTAATGTGTGTACTCCATTTTGGTGCATTCCCTACTTTCCCATGTCAATCCTACTCTCCTCTCCTGCCCCTCATTCTGGTTATTCAGTATGCCAATGCCTGTCCCGACTGCATATCCCTGACCGTCCTTCCCACCAGGGTCTCAGAGGCCTGTGTGAGTTAGACTTTGTAAGCACCAAGACCACGGTGGGGGTGGTTGTTTGGTGCCACTCCTGCATCTGTACACCGGAGCTGTGACAGTAGACATCTGTTTGTGGTGCATCATTCTATGTTATGTGCCACACATGGTTCAGATCATGTTGTGACATTGTTTTACTGTGTTGCCTTGGTTGTTAACATCATTGTGGTAGTACTTGACCTTTGTGGCGTACTGCTACTTCAAGTCATCTACTGGAGGCTGTTCTGGTTTGTTTTACTGCCTGCAGGCTATTTGCTTGGCTTCTGTGTTGTCCTGCTTTGAGTTCTGTTGGATTTTGTGCTTTTGCAAATTGAAGTGGAGTCTGAGGGTGCTGGCAACTTATTACACATAAGGTGGGAGATGGTGACAAAGGGGAAGGGTGATCCTGTGGCCAGGTGGAATTCAAGGATGTCGGATGAATAACCCAGATGCAGTTGTTCAGTGGGTCGTGATGATTTGTGAGGGAGGGGGGGGGTGTTTTGTTGTTGATAGTTGCCTTGCCCTGCAGTGTGATGGGCACCCTGAAATTGTAATTGTGTTTTCCTATTTACATGATGTATTCTGCTGATCAATGCCTGTTTATGTGTTGTGTTTACCTTTAAGGTGTGATGGGATAGTTGTGATTTGACATGCTGGGGTATACACATGGTGAATGTTCACATGTGATGTGTAGAGGACACTGATAGTCACTTGATTCTACACACATATGTTGAGTGCATGTCCCTAGTGACCCACACACTCGCTCTATGATCCACTACATGTACAACCACCCTTCCATGTCCACGTGTACACTCTGTTTGCCTTCTGATGCCCACTGAGTCCCTGCAGTACATGTTCTTTGTCCATTTGTGGATCCTGTACATGCCTATTTTTTTATTTTTTTATGTAGTTTGTCGCTTAGATGTGATGCTCAGGGTGTGTATCACACACAATGGCTGTTCACTGTGCTGTGCGCTGAGCAGTGTGTTGCAGGAGGTGGACACGGCACACCGTAGCTGCAGTGTTGATTTTGCAATGCACATTGTGCATGTGGACAGGCATTCATTGTTATGTTTTCAATATAACTTTTGGAATGCATTTGGGTATGACTTATTTTGGGTGGGAGGTTGTTGGTCTGTCATTTCATCTGATTCCATGTCAGGCATCATTGTCTGATGCCCATTTAAATTTTTCACATGGCAATGTGTACCTTTTTGGTACTGTGTTGGTGTATGGCTATTGCTTGCCATGTCATGATGTGGTTTTGGAGGGTTTGAGTGACATACCAGTGATAGTCATGTCCTTTTTTGCAGGTCTGTGTGATTCACACCTTGCATGTGTGCCTTTTGGTCACACAGGATTGCTTGTGTTTAAGTAGCTAGGGATGCACACAATGTGGCAATTCCATGGCAACAATTTCATGGTGGTAAGGTTCTGACAGTTGACTGTCTCTTTGTCATCATCGATTGTCACCTGGTATGTGCCAGTCCTATGGGCACTCCGCAGGGTTGGGAGTTTAGGTGAAAAATCTGGCCACAAGCTGGGTCCGGGCTTCCTCGCCACGTGCCCTATCCCCTCCCATGGGCATCGCCTGGGCCTGTGGTTTGGTGATGTGGGGGCACCACCATGTCCACCGGTACGCCCTGCTGTGTTGCAACATTGTGCAGGACACATGCTGCCACAATGATCCTGCACACTACTGGGGGTGCATAGAGTAGCTGCCCGCCAGAGCGGTCAAGGGAGCGGAAGCGTGACTTGAGCACTCCGAATGTGCACTCCACTATGGCCCTGGTTGCAATATGGGCCATGTTGTATCTTACCTGGGGTGGTGTGGTGGGGTTCCGGATTGGCGTCATCATGTGGTTGCTCAGAGGGTAGGCACTGTCCCCTGGAGAGGTGATAATGGTTGTGATTATTGGGGTTTGTGTATTTGTGTGTGTGTATGACATGCATGCATGTGCACGGGCATTTGTACTCACCTAGGAGCCATGTGTCACCATGCTGCCCAGCTTTCGGGCCCAGCTCAGGGCGGACATTCTGTATATGAAACGGTCATGTGTGGAGCCAGGGTAGTTTGCATAGACAGAGGTGATGATTCCCTTTGCATCGCATACCACCTGTACGTTGATGGAATGCCAGTGCTTGCGGTTTCAGTAGATGTACTCAGTGGCCCTAGGTGGACGTAGGGCCACATGGGTGCAATCTGTGGCACCAAGCACTTTGGGGAAGTGTGCCAGCCTGTAAAAGTCCCGGACAACGGCCTGCCTTTCTGTGGGTGTTCTGGGCATGTATGTGTGCCTGCGGACTGAGGGGTGCACTGTCATGATTGCTAATACCTGGTGTAGGCAGCGTGACTGCGTGGCCTGTTAGACCCCCCCACTATGGCAGTAGTCTGCTGAAAAGACCCAGTGGCCCAAAAATGCAGGACATTGAGCACCTTCTCCAAGGGGCTAAATGCTTGGGAGCAGAGGGTGGGGGGTGTTAGGTCATCTTCCCACTCTCTGACCAGGTCTAGGATGATATGGGGTGGAAACCTATACCTGTCATAGACCTGGTCGTCAGGCATTCCAAAAAGGCTTGTCCGTGGAGAAAAAATGCGTGCCCTGGCTATTCTCCTCCTCCTGTGGTTTCCCACGATCAGTGCTGCGACAAATGTGGCATTCATCGTAGCTGTATATACGTGTTTGTTGTTTGCGCGCACTTTTATGCTGTGCGCGGGGACGCTTCTGCCTGCCTTCGTGTGGCGGACACGTTGACGCCTGTGCACGTCTTTTGCCGTGCGTGGGTTTCCCGCATTCGTATCCATGAATACGGGTTGTTTGCGTGCTTGTGGCCGTTCCGTGTAGTTCCCTGCAGTACTTCCCCAGTTACGCATTCTTTTTCATGTGTTATTCCCCATTCCGTGTGTTACGCCCACTGTTCCGCCCACTTTTGTTGTGTGCGCTGCGCTATGTGCGCTTAGCGCACGCTGTTTGGAGACATGTGCTCCAGCGTGCGCCATGCACGGATTTGACGCACAACCATTGGGAAAGTAGCGCAGCGCCTTCCTTGAATCGCACGCGTGCAAGGGCGCTTGCTTTGTCCCGCTTGCGCCTCCTTGCGCCTGCTTGCGCTGGGATTTTCGGCGCACGTTTGTTCCATGAATCGGCCCCTTAAAGTGTCTGCGCATTTGGAAAACACAAATCATTTTTTCGTCCCAAAGCATATTTTCTCTGCTCTTCGTTCTTGGCAAGCGAAGTGTGAAGTTTAAACACTTCCTGGCTAGGCAGGAATGTGTTCTGTTCATGAATATAAAAATTAACTCTGTCTGCCAGGCTACTACATAGATTCAAAGTGACTGCATCTTTCTGACTTTTGCTTGCATTATCTCGCCTATTATTGCATTTGCCACAATTTAAACAACACACACATGTGCATTCTCATCCTTAGCTTATTTTGTCATCTCTTTTTCCCATTTATTGATCACTTTATTTTTTGGATTGGTGCCAATTTTTCCTTAACAACACACACATGTGCATTCTCATCCTTAGCTTATTTTGTCATCTCTTTTTCCCATTTATTGATCACTTTATTTTTTGGATTGGTGCCAATTTTTCCTTAACTCAATAAACATGTGTCTTCTTAACTTTTTATCATAAAAACTTCATACAAATGCACACCACATAACACATAACACAATTTTGACAAACATGACAGACTGGCCAGCACATAAATCTCAGTCTGATCCTTAAAACTTATCTTGCCCCTAATACTACCCTGATTGGGATGTGAACCGTTGTCTTTGGATTGCCTTTAAACAAATGTGTAGTCTACGTCACCCACAAATGGGGCTCTAGATATGGTTCCTTCTGTTACATCTTTATGATGCAGGACACTGGGTATAATCTTTATAGTGGCTCCTTTCCTCACAATTTCTCATAATTGCTTGGCCTCTCCGCAAGTCAATTATATAATCACTCAATTGCTTGTCCTCTCCTCAAGTCAATTTATTTAATCACTGGACGCACAACGTCGTGAGTTGTTTTCACCCCAACTTCCCATTACTTCTTCTAAACTACTATATTACACTTTAAACCTATTGATTACACAAAATTAAAAAAAAACTAATGACCACTCTAAAATAACTCTCAACAAATATATAAAATAATGTTTCTATAAGGCCCCCCCAGAAATGGTTAAGGTTTTTTCTAAAAGACACTCAAAAAATAACCCCATAATTTTTTTTTTTCTGGAAGACCACCTAAAAATAGCCAAAAGAATTTTTCTGGAAGTGCTCCAAAAAAAAAAAAATATTATTCTGGAAAACTTCCGAAAAATAGATTTATAGGCGTGGGCATCTGCAGTTTGCCCTCCCATCTCTCTCTCTCTTTCTCTCTCTCTCTCTCTCTCTCTCTCTCTCTCTCTCTCTCTCTCTCACCCTCTCTCCCCCAGGCCTGATAGCATGTACCTGTAATCCAAGTTCACCTCAAAGTTCTGGAGAAGATCATCTCAGGACTGCTGGGCTGGCTCGCCATGTGAAGAGAAGGTCCCAACACCCTCTCACTGGGCCTTGGCACCCCAAGAACAGGAAAGGCACTCTCAAACACATCAGGACACTCAGGCTGGTTTTCAAGAGACATTAGTTTATTCTTTTCAGCAGACCAGGACACAGCATACAGCACACCAAAGAAAACTCTGCAACTCCTAACTTCCCTCAGATTTCAGCTCCTTATATACTATTTTAAAAAAGTGATGTGATGTAATGATCAATATAAAACATCCTGATTGGCTTTGGTGCTTGAAGACAACCCCTTTTCCAATCCCTGGTTGGTTGCCTTAGCTGCCAATCAGAACTAGTCTAAACAGGTTCCACCTAGCTCATTCTACACCAGTGGACTCTCGATGAACTTCTATGAAAAGAATGATCTAATGACATCATCATGACTATGTACAAATCGACCATTTTGCATTCTCAAGCATTCACATTTTAGAGTTGCCTGACTTGTCTTAACAAATATGGTCAACCAAATTACGAAATGCCTGACCAACCTATTTTTACTCAAGATTTGGTACCTGCTCAGTTTTGGATCTAGTTTGCTTGATAATTTAGGAGAAACATGTACTATTTGACATATTCTCTACTGTGCACGACATTCAAACCCACAAAATAGATTGCCTTAAAAGCGCTTTTCTAAAAGGCACTTCATTTCAGATTTTTGCAGTATTAAAGTCATTGATCAACCCGACAAGTAATCTACATTTGGTTTGTGGGCGAGGGGGGCTACCTTCCATACAGTCAGTTGAGGGTGGCGGGGTCTACCCCTGTACAGATCGATGCGCCTCCACTGCACGCTGTGTGCCTGGAATGTGTCCTTTGTCCTACATAGTGCAAGATGTACCAGGCATTGTGCCTCTATAATTGGGACTGGATGTGGAACTAAAACCTTGGGAGCCCCTGACGCATGCAGGATGAGTGCACACAAGGGACAGCTTTCTTTCATCACATTCCTTCACGCAGTACACACATCAGAGTACCAGCTATTACATGACTCTGTATTCTGAATGTCAGAAATGGCGTCAACGCCCAACCCCTTACATAAATCATACGTCATTCGTACTTTCCGTTTTATGCATACAAGAAAATCTGTAAGGTTGGCTGGCAAAAAGTGAGACATTATTTGATTCTTATTTATGGCCGGCAAAAAGTGATACATTGTTTGATTCTAATTTATCATAGACATATTCATACCATTGCTTATAAATCTAATAACATTATTTTCCTTTATAAGTAACTGCCCACCCCCCTTTACATGGCTACCCCATATAACAGACATACCTTCATACACTCCGACAACCACAACCAGTGTCACACACAACAATATAAAACCAAGAAAGCATGATGCAGAGATTCCTAGAACTAATTACATTAATTTTATCATTATTCCTACATAACAGAGAGGTTTGAACACGTTGGTCAAGCATCCTTGCTTATTCCTGGAAAGGAGAAAAAAGGTTACCAAGAAAGAGAGAAAGAAGAGAGAGAAAGGGAGAGGAAGAGGGGGAAAAGGGGAGAGTGGGAGACAGAGAGTGAGAGGTTAGGAGATGGGAACAGAGAGAGAAAGAAAGAGACTCATTTTCCACCAGGGCCTACCGGGTTGTAGACCTTCAAAAATCAAAACATTTAAAAAAGATCACAAAATGAAAGAACAATAAAAAATTTAAAAAAGGATCCACCAGGGGGCGCTGAGATGTGTTGAAGCATCTCCGCTCGTCTCCCCAACAGGGCGCTAATCGAGGGACCTGAGCCCCCCCCGACCCCCCCGGAGCGAGACAGCGACACCCCCCCCCCGTGTGAAGGTGCCGGGCACCCCCGGCCCAATTTTGAAAGCCGAGTGTGGACCAGAGCCGGAGCTCTGAGCCTGCGAACTTCGAGGCGCGAGGCCCCTCCCCCCTGCGGCCCTGCGGCTCCGCAGAAAGCAGCGTCGAGCCCGGGCCCGGAGAAGACCTGCAAAGGCCCAGGCGATCGAGGCCGAGGGCTCCTGCCCTGACCAGACGGCCGTTCGTGACGGCGAAACGGCCCAGGAGGTGGCACCGCAACAGGTCAAGGAACCCCCCCAGCAGGGAGACAGCAACGGAACAGCACCCCACGAGCGGCGGGGGAGTGGCCCCCCCAAGGTTAGAAGACCCACCCCGGGGCTGGGCACCCACCGGGGGAAACAAAACCCATAAGGGGGAAGGAGGAGAGAAGCCAGGGACTGCCCACGCAAGCCCCGGAAGCACCCTGAGACTGAGAGGGGCACGGGGCTCAATCTGAGGCACCCACCCCCCGCAAACGCCGCAATAGGACAGCCGGCAAAAACACAACAGGTCACGGCCCCCAACTACGGGGATAAAACAGCGGGGAAGATCGGAGAAGGGGAAACCACCGCCCTCGACAGGGGAATTGACTGGGGCTCCAACCCCCCCACAACCTTGCCCCCACCCTCGGCCGCAGAGCTACCAGGGGCCCCCGCCCCCCCCAGGACGCAAAGGAGACAAGTAGGCCCCGCTGGCCACAATCACTCGGTGGTAGACACCGGGGAGCAAGAGCGCCCAGGGAAGGCCTATGACCTGGAGGGAAACACTGCAGAGGTTTCGGCGCCCGTCCCTCGAGCCCCCTACAGCCCCTGATATGGCCGCCCAAACGCAACAAGAAGCGACAGATGCCAATTCAGTCTCCAGGGGTATGGCGGCCCTGCTGGATGAAATTAGAGGATTCCGTGCAGATATCACCCTTAGGCTGGACACCCTAGACAAAAAGGTGGACAATATAGAAGACAGGGTGCAGGCACTGGAGAACACTACAACCTCGAGTGACATTTTCGAGACTCAATTTGACATGCGCCTGTCGGAGCTTGAGAGAAGAGAAGAGAAATGCTCATTAAAAATGGACGATTTGGAAAACAGGGAAAGGCGCTGTAACCTACGTTTCCTAGGCTTCCCGGAACAAGATGGTAAAACTCAGGCAGACATTGTCAAGGCAGTCAACGCGGTGGTGAGAGCCCTTTTCGACGGGGCTAATACTAACGAACCCACTATTGACAGGGCCCATAGAGCAGGGGCAGCCTCCAGAGGCCCCAGATCCGTCCTAGTCCGCTTCCACTACTTCTCAGAGAAAAGCAGGATCCTCGAACTGGCTCGCAGGAAGGGCCCGGTGGAATGGGAAGGGGCCCAGATCTCGGTATATCAGGATCTGTCGGCCTTCACACTGGCAAGACGCCGCCTGTGTTCCCCTCTGACGAAAATGCTCCAAGCCAAGGGAGTCCGATACAGGTGGGGATATCCTTTTTCGCTTTCTTTCGAATTTGAGGGATATAAGTATACCCTGATCACCGAAGATGACATCCAAAGAGTGACGGGCGAACTCCTAGATAGTTCGGGCCTGGATCCGGGAGACCGAGATCCGGAGCGCACCCCGATGGGCCCAAAAAAGAGCAAAGCTCCAAAGGAGAGGCGCAGAGTACGAGGCCAAAGGAAATTCAGGAGGGTGGCACCAGCGTCGCCGGACCCACAGAACGGCTGAAACAAACTACTGGAAAGCGATGAAAATGTTATCCACTTGACTATGCAAGGGGGGATGTTGCTAGATTCTACAGCCTTGCATTCATCCCGAAGAGGGGGGGGGGGCTCGATTGGGTGTGTATAATGAGGTAACGAGCCCGGAGGGGGGAGACATGGTTGGCCGGTTGTGTGTCCTCGGGACGATGCCTCAACACAACCAGGCGATCTGGGGGGAGGGGGGTGGGGGGAGAGAAGAGGGGAAGTTGGGATGTTGGGGGATCTGTTATGTCACGCCTAAGTTTGGGGAATTGATCACACCCTGGGGGTCGTTACTAGCCCCCTGCGAGGTACTGAAACAACTAGGGAGTAACGGCACTTGCATCCTTGAAATTGGAGTTATGTGCTTCAAAACGCGTCTTAATGGATGACACACTCCAATCCTTGTCAGTGGGGTCTCTAAATGTTCGGGGGCTCAACTCACCCACCAAGAGGTCGCTGCTCATGCGGGAATTCACGAGGATGAAACTACAGTTCCTCTTTGTGCAAGAGACCCACTGGGTTCGGGGGAAGGAGCCCAAACTCAAGGCTAAGAACATAGATCAGGTATTCTCAGCCTCTACCCAGTCCAAGAAGAGGGGAGTAGCTCTGCTGGTGTCCCCCGGGGCTAATTTTGGGTTCAAGGTGGCACAAACTGACCCGGAGGGTCAGTATCTCATGGTAAAAGGGGATGTGCGGGGTCGTTTGTTCACCTTGGTCTGCATATACGCCCCAAATGAGTCGCAGGACGTCTTCTGGGAAGGCATGAAGGGGACAATAATGGCATTCACGGAGGGTACCCTCCTGGTGGGAGGGGACTTTAATATGGTGCTGTGTCCCGAGAGGGATAGAAAAGCTGCGAACCCTTGCCCCAACATCCGTCTCCACAAAAAATTGGCATCAACCTTCCAGGAAGTGAATGGGGAATTGGGATTGTGTGACACGAGTACACCCAGGAAAGGTCTAAACCCCGACTACACTTTTTACTCTAAGCCTCATGATGTCTTCTCGCGTATAGACTACATTCTGGTAGATTCACCTATGCAAGGAGAGGTCTCCAGCGCGGGGGTGGAAACCGTCCCCTGGACGGACCATGACATGGTTAAGATTAGGATTGGCCTCCCCCCTACTCCTGCAACCAGCTCCCGCTGGAGTTGTAACGACCTCCTTCTACATGACAAGGAGACGCGCCAAACTCTTCTGACAGCCATAGAAGATTATTTCGCCCTGAACGACAACGGGGAGGTAGGCACTATGGGAGTATGGGAGGCGTTTAAGGCAACTATTAGAGGTACCTTGATTGGCATAGGGGCAGGGAAAAAAAGGGAGAGGGACCGGGAAGAGAAAGACCTGAAATCTAAGATAGGGGCCATACAACCGGGTGGTAAGCTGAAAACACAGATGTTCCCTGGGCAGTGGGAGGAATTGCAGAAGCTGCGTACTAGACTGGCTCACCTTCAAGTAGGGCAAATGGAAAGGAAGCTCTCTTTTCTGAAACAAAAATATATGGAAAAAGGGGAAAAGGCCGACAAGATACTGGCCTGGAGACTTCGCGAACTGAGGAACAGCAGAAGAGTGAATTCTATCCGCTCTGCGGACGGTAACTCGACTGCAAGGGACTCTAAGATAGCGGAACAATTCAGGCTATATTATGAAAAATTATACTGCTCAGAATACAAGGGGGATAGGAAAGTCGTTGATAGGTTCCTGGATTCCCTCCCTATCCCGGGCCTGCTACCGGACAAAGCCGACACTCTGGAAATCCCCATTTCCCCGGAAGAAGTAATCGACACTATCTCCTCCTTAAAAAGTGGTACGGCCCCGGGGGACGACGGCTTCTCAGTCAAATTCTATAAGACCTATAGATCCACACTCGCCCCCTTTCTGGCCAAGCTGTTCAACAGTGCGCTTAGCCAAGGGTCACTCCCACCCACAATGATGTCTGCCCTAATAGTGGTCTTACCTAAGGAGGGCAAGGACCCAACCTTATGCCAGTCATACCGCCCCATATCGCTTCTAAACACCGACGTCAAAATTCTGGCGAAACTTCTGGCGAACAGATTGGCAAAGTTCCTCCCTACCCTGGTCCATGGAGATCAAGTGGGCTTTATCCCGGGGCGCCAGGGGTCAGATAACATTAGAAAAACCCTCGACCTGATGCATGAGGCAACCAAGCAGGGAGTGGAGGGGTACCTCCTTTCACTCGACTCGGAGAAAGCCTTCGACCGGGTCGAGTGGCCTTACATGATCAAGGTTCTCAGGAAAATGGGATTGGGAGTTAACTTCTGCAGGTGGGTCGCAGCACTATACAACTCGCCCTCGGCGAGAGTATTAGTTAATGGGGGTACATCCGAGCCTTTTTCCCTTTCCCGAGGCACCCGGCAAGGTTGTCCCCTGTCACCTCTCCTATATGCCCTGGCCATGGAGCCCCTGGCTATAGCGGTTAGGAACGACCCGGAAATTATGGGTATACGATGTGGTGAGTGCGAGTTTAAGCTCTCCCTTTTCGCAGATGATATACTAGGATACCTGACCAGCATTCCAAAATCCCTACCGAGGCTGTTTGATCTCATACACTTATTTGGCTCCTTTTCGGGGTTGAGAGTAAACACATCCAAATCAAGCATCATGCCAATGGGCCCAGGGGAACAAGATATTGAGAATAAAACCGACATTCAGGGGGTTAGAATCGAGCGAGAATCCACAAGATATCTGGGCACCATCATCCCCAGAGACCTGTCACAACTATATCAATGGAATTTCCCTGGAATCCTGGCCCGGGTCAGTAGCGATCTCAAAAGATGGGCCCCCCTTACGCTTTCCTGGCTTGGACGCATGGTTTCGGTTAAGATGAACGTTCTACCACGCCTTCTCTATCTCTTTTCAGCTCTCCCCGTCGTGATACCTGAGGCCTTCTTCGAGGCGCTCCAGTCCCGTGTCCTCCACTTCATTTGGAATGGCAAAAGGCCCAGGGTTAAAACTTCCACTCTGACCCTTCCAAAATCCCATGGTGGCTTTGGACTCCCCGATTTCCGGCTTTATTATAAAGCAGCTCAGCTCAGGCTGATGTTGGAGCACATGCGGGACGATATGCGTACATTCTGGACGTATGTCGAAGACACCCATGCACGTCCTAGGAAGGTTAGGGACTATCTCTGGGCCTCTCCCAGGTCAATCCCCCCACAACTCAAGACACATCCTACCTTAGCAGTCCTCTGGACGCTATGGAAACCCAGCAAAGCCAACAATTTGATATCTACATGGCCTTCTCCTCTGTCATCTCTCTGGGGCCCACCCATCGATCTGGACATGAGAGGTTTTCGAGACACGCAGGCATGGTCTGACATGGGACTGGAAAGAGTCTCCCAGCTTACACAAGAGGAGGGCTTTATTGAATACGACAGTTTGACAGAGGCTCTGGTGGATAGGCCCCCCACGATTTTTGAATTCCTGCGGTTGAAAGGGATACTCACCCAACCAAGGTGGTCCGAGCAGCTTAGTCGTCCCCTCACCCCATTCGAACTTATTCTGGCCAAAAGTAGATCCCGCAAGGGTTCGCTGTCTAAGCTCTATAGTGTGCTGATTACAGCGGACCTAGAAGGCAGACAACCCTTTAAGCGCATATGGGAAGAGAGGATGGGAATGTCAATAGATGATCACACCTGGAGGGCGGTTTTCAAGTGCATCTTCACGGGCTCCCTATACACAGCAGCTATGGAACATAGCTTTAAGATCCTTCATTCATGGCACCGCCCCCCGGCTCTGTTGTCTAGAATGTACCGAGATGTTTCCCCCCTCTGCCCCAGAGGATGTCACCAACGGGGAACCTGGTTTCATATGTGGTGGAGCTGCCCGTCCATACAGGTATACTGGACGGAGCTTCTTAGCTGGATCAAGGACATCGAGGGTTATGGTCCATCGCTGCACCCGCTGGAAATCCTACTGGGCTCCCCCATGCCTGAGTCAGAGGTGAATGCCTTCCCCAAGGTCATCGGCGCCATGCTGCGGGCAGGGAGATTGGCGCTTGCGCAAAAATGGAAGAGTGTCCTGGCCCCCTCCAAAGAGGAATGGCTCGGCAAGCTCAGGGTGATTTTCAGCTATGAAAAACTCTCGGCAATAGCAAACGATACCATGTCTGACTTTGTCCAAGAATGGACAGCAGTGCTGCTGCACGATGACTGTATTACTATGCGATTGTAGAGGGGCGATTGAACAAGTGTGTAAACTATTGGTTGCAAGGTGCGGGTCCCCACACTCCCCAGAGGGTTGGTCTTGCCCTGGCTCAAGCGCTTCATGGTCTTACCCCACTGTCTCAAGGATCACTTTTATTTGTCTAGTGCTATACGAATGTTCTTCCCTAGGTTTAATGTAATTGCATCTTCCCCAAAGCTGACGTGACAATTGTGTGGGGGGAGGGATCGGGAGGGGGGAACAGGGGTAGGGAGTTAATCAGAAAATGTTCCTGACAATGTGATTTCTTATGCATTTATTGTTGAGGTGATGGGCCACTTGGCCCACCCTGGTTTGTATATTGTCAATAAAAAACAAATTTAAAAAAAAAAAATTTAAGGAAGAAAAAGTAAAATGCCACCCTGGCATGGATCCTTTACTAAACATCTTCTTCATCAGTTTTGTCCTTAATCTGTAAATTGAGCTTTGCAGGCTCTCAATGCCTCGATGAGATCGACAAGTTCCGCTGCCTGAGCTGAATAGTGCATAGGTAATCTTTTCATGATCAGAACTTCATGCTTCCCCCTTTTCCCTGAACCACTGTCGCCCCTGTGTGCCTCCGTCCCGTCTCCTGGTCAGTTATTGATGACCCATCAACAAATAGTATATCTCCTTCCGTCAATGCATGAGCCATTCATCAGAGTAGGATAATAAATAAAACTCATGTGTATAATCCGGATTTGATAAAACAGGGGCTGTGCAAATAGCTTCTTTCAAGTCCTCAAATTATCTATTCATTTTTTCAGTCCATTCCAATTTACCGTTTTCTGTCTTCTGTCCTTCTCTGAGACTTTGTAACAGTGGCCTTGTCTAGGCTGTGTAGTCTAGGATCCATGCCCTACAATAATTACATAAGCCCCGAAACTGCTGCATTTCCTTGACAGAAATGGGCTGGGGTGGCCCGTACTGCTGCCGCCCTATCTGGTAGTATTACTTTTCCTGTTTACAGAGATAAGTTGCCCCAAACATAGTACCTCCTGTTGGCAGTATTGTAGCTTTTTTTTTATCTGCCTTATAACGTTTGTGAGGCAGCAATTGCAATAATGTAATAGAATCCCTCCTGCACTGCTGTTCATTTTCACAGTCCATAATTGTGCTGGCACATATCACATGTCCGCCTCAATAAAGAAAGAAAGGGTCACCATTGCCATCTGGGGGCACTGTATCTTCCTATACTGCACCATGATATCACAGGGGAAGCAGATTTCCAAAATCATCTCCCCATTTTGCTCACTGTCCACAAATAACTCCTCATCCGTCATTTCCTTCAATTTTACTGTCGGGTTTATGCATAGTACCGTGCACCATTCGCACCCATCCTGATCTGTTCCAATGAGAACTACTTTTTTGTCTGACACTACTAGTCCTTGTAAATCTAATGACAATATTGTCCCCACCACCACCTCGGGTGGCACCATGGGTCAGAAAATAAAATCTGTGGGCACTTGCCAACATTTTGTCGCAATTTGAGTCACTGTTTTTGCTAGTACCCTGAAGGCATTGGCAAATATGTCCGGGACCACAGGAACTCCACAGACTACTGACTCCCTTGCCATTACATTGATTATTACCATTGCTCGAGCTACACATATCCATCTTACAAGAGTCTATTTACATGTGCGTGTTCTCCTGGGTTTCCCTCCATTACGGGGTCCCAATACTGGTCTGTCCTTCTCTCTGGAGCCACGCCAGCTTCAGTGAGCAGAGAGGATTTCTTTTAAAATGGCCCCTTCTAAAACCGCTCAGGAAACATGTGCTTTTTGATTTGGGGGACTGGTTGCTGTGGCTTTTTTTTCCTGGAGAAGTCACCTGGAACCTTTCTGCAAAGTACAGGGGGACTGGGATCACTTTGGGATAGTCACCACTTGTAAGGGGGTTCCTATTTACGCTCACACCAGAATAAATACACCCCTCTAGGGAAATAATGCAAGAGAGCGATCTTGTAAGGATAACAAGTTTAATCTTACAAAATGATGATTTCAGCAAAGGACTCTGCTGTCTGAACGGTCTTCTCCTGTCCCTCTTCCATTCCTTCCTGCCAAAGTGGTTTGAGGCAGGGCTTTATATAGGCCTGGCTTATTGTGGTGGTGTCACTGGAAATGGATCATGACTTCAACCCAATTCGTCCTTTTTCCATGATAGGGATGCTCCAAAGCCTTCTTTCTTCATTGTCAGTGGTTTTGTCAGGGCATGCTGTTCTACATTTTGCTAGCTCTGCAAGAATACACTGCAATTCATGCTTTCCTCCTATGCAAAAAAAAACACGCCAGCTTTGCAGACTTTTACAAACCTTGAGGTCTAGGGAAAAACTAAACATTTTTATGTGTACAAACATTTTACAGTCATTATCTCCATATTCACTTATCCTGCTCATAATTTATCTGGGTCCTGTAGTCTCCTCCACACTTTACTCGAATGTGTCCCATTCTGCATTGTGCCACACAGAACATGTCATTCCTATTTTAAACCTGCATGGACCCCTGAAGGAAGACAGCTGGTGAGTCAGTGTGCTGGCCATGGTGACGAACAACGCACACTTAAGCGCCTGTGGTCATTTTTAGATTCCACAGGCCGCATTCCTTCTGGGAAGGAGCTTGACTCCTCTATAGCACTTAAGATTTTACAATGCCTAGGATCTGACATTACAAATCTATCCAGCTAATAGTTAATGGTGCCTTATATTTAGACAATAACTACCTTCTTCATTGTTTGTTTATGTCTGTGTATGTGATTTTGTTTGCATGAGAGAGCATTCCCGGTGCTGCTCGTCTATTATAGTGCCTTAAAGAGGTCTTGCCTAACTCTAAAGTGCTTAGGGGTTCGGGAGGACCTTGGCTCCGCCCAAAACACAGTCCACTGTGCAAATAAAGCACACAGGCGACTGTGCTGCCGACCACACAGGCTAGGGGGCAATGCTCCCCTACACATTGTGGGGACGCCACTGGGTGCATGTAGGTCGGGTGAACAGAAGGGGAATGCACGACTCCGTGGACAGCACCACAGAACTAGCAGCTTTCCCAGGCACCAAGGCCCCTTGCACTCCTAACTCCAGCAGCTCACATGTGACTTTGTCACACAGCGACCATCTGCCTCTTTACCTATGTGGATACGTGCTTTTATTACTTTCTGGATAATGTGTTACCATTTTATGATCGCTTTACTCAGATACTTATTGTTTGTTATTCAACCTTTAATGGAGAAAAGAGGTGAAATCTGGAATGTCTGCTGCAGTTGTACCATTTTAGCATAATGACTCTTGGTTTTTATTGTTGCGATAAGTGGTTCATTCTAATTTGTCTTGAGGGAAAATGTGATTATTTATCCACTTATGTTGGAAAATAACAATTCATTTCATGGCAAGTACAGGATCATAGTTGTATACCGTCACAAAAGACATTGCTGAACTGTTTTTGTAATTAATACATTATTTAAAACATAAACTCATCTTCTGAAAAGTTTACGTCAGCATTTAAAGCATTAATTATTTTCTCCACATCACGTTGAGTGAAATATATTACTTTAGTGTAACTCCATCTGGTTTTCCGCTTTTGGTTCCATCTTTTCTGTTGTCATAGTTTACCTCACGGAGAAGCTGGCGGGCACCTCACAAGGCAGGCACAACCTACAACCAGAGTAACAGCATCAGTGGTCGAGGTGTAGGAAAAGAAGTAGTGGACCCATGATCCCTGCTGGCCTGCGCCTGCTCCCCACAAACCCTATTGCTACAACCCTTCCGTCACACAATCCAAACCCCCAAACAAACACACCTGCTCTTTATGGGAATGTTCAGTGCAGTGCACTGAAGTGCAAGCTTCAACTTCTTCCTATACTTTTATTTTAAAGCGAAACCATTCTAGAACGGTTTATTTTTTAAAATAAAAGTATAGAAACGGTGAAACTTAAAAATAAAAAGTATAGGAACACTGCTCCCGACCACTCCCGCCCACTTCGACCTCTGAACAGCATCGACCGGAAGGGCACTCACTACCTGCCCTGGGTTGCTTAGGTCCAGACCCCTTGCGAGAGTCTCCTACTTAAGAAAACCAATGTGTTACTAACTGAGCGTATCAATGATAACATTAATGCATAAATCAGAAACGAGTCACAAAAGAAAACCTAACCATTAATCAGGACACCTGCAAAAGTGCTGCCTTCGACCATGAGCTATGGCTAACCAGTAGCTGCTCGTTAATTATGTCCAGGAGCCGGCCTTGGCTTGCAAAGTTAGAACTTCAGCAGGAACTGATAAAGTGTCGGTGCTAACTGCTTTGCTGAGGATTCTCCATCTTGCAACACAAGGAATTGCACATACTCACACCTGTATGTGACTTTGGGTGCTTTCCTGCCAGCGGAGCATCACCCTGTGAGCCCGTACCACAGCCGTGCGGCAGGAAGGCAGGATCAACTGCCCCAACAGCGCTCCACTTGCGCTGCATGCAGATTTCTTTTTGTGCTCCTTTTCAATGAAGGGTCCTCCGCCCAGCATCACATGCCCGGTGATGCTTCATTTTTGTTTTGTTTTATGCCTTTTCCTGCAATCTCCTTGCCAATGAAGGAAATGGAAAACATTGTTTAGTCTCTTCCTGATTCCCTGATTACACCATCTTCTGATGGCTTGCCTTTTTTCCCACTCGTCTTTCTGCTTTTATTCCAAGGTATCCTTTCTCGTAACACCTCTGTTTCTCTCCTCTTTCAAGATCTTTCTTTCCTCCAACTCCAGTGCCTCCCTCATGTTGCTGCACCTCCCCTCTTCCTTGTTTTTAATGATGCCCCTGCGCTGGTCCTGGCTAGCAAAGTTAGAACGTCAGCAAGTGTCCATGCTAACCGCTGCACTGAGGAGTATCCTACTCGCAACTCAATATTATTGCACATACTCACAACTGTATATTACTTTGGGTGATCCCCCCTATCAGGGGAGCTTCCCCCTTTGAGCCCGGACTGCCGGGGTGAGACTGGAAACAAGGATCAACCAGGTAAGACGTTCTTTGTTAGCAGAGCACTGAGTGGATCGCCTTTCCTAGCCTCCCATGTAAGGGCTGGGATTCAACTGTCCCAATGGTGCTCCGCTCGCGGCGCAAGCACAATTCATTTTGCTCCTGTTGAAAGAAGAGCCCTCTGCCCAGCATCACATGCCAGCGGATTGTCAGTTTTTTTTTTGTTTTGTTAACTTTCTTTTCCTCCAATAGGGGGATACACCTCTCTGAAGACGAAGGAAATGGACAACATTCTTTAGTCTCTGCCTGATTCCCTGATTACACCATCTTATGATGGTTTTTCTTTTTCCCATTCCACTTTCCTTCCTTTCTCTTTATACTCCGCTACTCTTTCTGTTTTTATTTCAAGGTCAGCTTTCTAGATCTGTCTTTCCTTCAACTCTAGCCTCACCTTCATGTTGCTGCACCTCTTCTCCTCCTTCTTGATCTCACTCATCTCCAACTCCAGCCTCTACCTCACGTTTCTGCGTTTCTCTCCATTCTCCTCCTTGAAATGTCCCTCTTCCAACTATACGTTCTCCCACACCCATCTGCATCTCTCCTCCTCATTGATCATTCATTTCTCGAACTCCTTGCTCTCTGTTGTGCTTCTGTTGTTTTCCTCCTTCTCCAACCCTGACCTCTCCCTTCCTCACTCTCTTTGTGCAACTCTTCTTCTCCGACATCCTTTCAAACTTCCTCTACTTGGAAATGTACATCCCCCTTCATACAGGGGACAACTTGGCCCTATTGGTGGTGGGAGCATTGGATTGATTAGAGGGTATTGCACAGTGCTCCCGAAAATGTATGCAGAACACTATTTTGATTACTCATTGAGGTGGAGCAGGTGTGTGCCCCATCATGATAACTGGGGAGCTTCCATCTTAGAAACAGGTGGCCCCATCATGGTGGCTGCCAGACTCCACCTTGGCTTCCTGCTAAGCTGTGGCGTAACTCCCGTGTTCTCAGACGAGGCCCGGGACCCTGGCGGCTGTACAACTTCTGGTGCTTGCAGCATTGGCCCACTCGCAGCGTGCCTCTTACCTGGGTCCTTGTGGCCTGGCCCCCATCCACGTTACGGCAGTTTCTTCCTACTCCTTGTGGGCCCGATGGGTTGCCCGATCCTTGGGAGTTTGATGCAGCCATGTTTACCTGGCCATTGTCTGCATGCTGTATCCAGAGGCAAGCATATGCTTGCTCACATTCCGCACAGTGTTGCCTAGCAACTCCTAACACCGGCCATAAAAGCAGCCTAACACACAGCTCTGCGCGTCAAAACAGCCTTGTTGCACCGCTCCTGTTTCCTACTCTCCTTTTCTCAATGCATCCCTTCTGGGTGTTTCTCTGCTTGCCCCTTAACCTTGCCCATGTTTCCTGCTTTCCTCACTCTTTTTGCATTCTCTTGCTCTGAGTGCCTTGTCGTGTTCCTGCTTCTCCTGTCCTTTGGACAGCTTCTCTGTGCATATTTCCATCTGGATTTACCTGCTTAGTGCCTTGCACTGTTTTTGCATCACGTTAATCTCGGGAAATCCTTTTTGTGGTGCAAGAAGACTTTGGCCCTCATTACGACCCTGGCGGAATCCGAAAAACGATGGCGGAAATGCAATACCGCCATCGAATACCGCTCGGTGCGACTATGACCCGTCACCGCAAAGTACGAAGCCATTAGCGACACCGTAGTGAACGCCAACGCTAACTGCACCAAGTACGCGCGCGCGCGCCATGCCAAACCGTAAATACCACCATGGCGCAAGGGTACGCGAATTCCGACCCTAGCGGACATGTACCTAACGCCATCAAGCATGGCGGAAAGCACCAATCCGCCATGGTGAGAAGTACGGCATCGCGAATCAACCGTAAACGGCCCCACTGAGTGCCTGTACACCGCTCCCTGCCCACAAAGTACAACTCCCCGTAGGTGCAATGAAGTCACAATGCAACCAGTGAAATGTACAAGTCACCCATGCATGCCAACGAACAAAAGAAACACAAGAGGGGCCAATGGGAGCTGCAGGGCACAGATGGCACGAATACAGAAGCCATTCCAATGGACATGACCACAGTCCCCCCCCCCCGAAACGCACGCAAACACAGGCACCTGTGACCAGCAATATTCCGAAAATCACAACATGCCACCAGTCCACCTGGCTGACCGGCATCTGTTACACAAAACCCATTCCCCCGCCCCTGAGCATGACAACATGCAAACAGTCACATTGGCAGCCCCCATCCCTGACCTCACTGGGCTCCGTAGGCAAACGCGCCCAGCACAGTACCACGCGACTAAACTCCGAAGCTGGAACCCAATGCAGATCTCCTCACAATACATCGCTCCCCAAATAGGAATATGCCACATCACTCGCAAAGAAGAACGCTACACGGCCCATATCAGAATAGAAATTTAATGCACAACTAAATCACCAAGCCCATACAGCCATTAGTCCATGAACTCCAAAACACATATCACCATTGTGGGCTGCATCCGCAAGGAATGACCAGCTACTACTTGTGTGACGCCCTGTTCCATCATGGTACACAGAGCCACATTCACGTACGAAAAGGCAACATGGAAGCGCACAGACCCGCAGGGCCGTCCCAATGGGGAGGCACTAGTCCAGCTGAAAGGCCGAAATGTTGCTCTGAGCCACTAGTACTGCGTAAGGGCATGTGGCCCATTGGCGATCGTCCCATAAGATCGTAATGCTGCTCCACTGATTAACACGAAGCAGCAGGTGTCGGGAGTAAACGCCATCTGCAGGAGTGGCATACAGATGGCAGTGGCAAAAGGGGAGGAGATACCTGTCAACCAAAAGAAAAGAAAAAGAACAGAATGGCCATCAGAACTACATTCGAACAACTCACTTCAATGATCACACTAAATCCACAGTCATATGCATGCTAGCCCACTCCAAAGGATCATCACCACCCCGAAACCACTAGCGACTCATAACTATCTATATCGAGGTGTAAACACCATCACAAACGAGTGTACCTGTGCATGCGTCTGTCAGAACAGATTCCATCAGATGGGAATGTTAACGTGCATGGACACAAGTGTCTGAAGGCGCGTCGAGACAGGGAGGGCTCAACAAGGCCAGATAGACGATGGTCCCACTATGGCAGCCCTGCATCACATAGCGCAGGGGAGGCGGATAGATTCCAAGAAGCCCTGTACATGGCAAACCCTGTATCAAATCACCTGCCCATGCATCCATTCATCATTCCCTCATCCTGTTATAAAAACGCCTGAATATTTACTCACAAAACATTCGAACTTTCCATTGAGTCTGTGCGTTATGCAGCCTGCAAAATCCATAGTGCCCCAGCCCGTAATTCCAGTGTTGTGAAGTTACATGTATTTGGGAACGTCCGGCCTCATCGCCCACGTCACTATTGCGCATCCAAAACTATTCATATCAATCATTGCTTCCTCGCCATGGCCCCTGTCTCAAGGACATCGAACAAAAGAACGTTATATTTGCAGTCAGACCTGTGGGCATCTCCCCGGCGCTAGCTGAAAACTGAAAGCGCCGGCCTTCCAATTCCTCATTTGCAACATCACGTCGAAGAGGCATCTGTGGCCGTTTGAAATCACTAATTAATCCATCGAGTGCGGCTGTGTGTGAAAATGGCAACTGCCTTCACCCACGAATGGGACGCCCCGCCCGTCGTTGCAACTCGGTACAGTGATGCATGAGGGCCCACCGTTACTCGAGTACTACGTCCCACTGACCCATCACAAGTCTGTTCGCGACTGCAAAGATTGTATGTGAAACAATGGGACCATAGCCGAATGTACATATCAACAAATGTTACACGGCCATCGGGTACAAATACATGAATGCAAGAGCAAGATGCCATGCGTCACATTGCAGCGTTGTGTGCGGGACGTGCTCGGCCAAAGGGGAGAGCAGCTTGCACAGGTGGAATGAATCACCACAGGTGGAGGCCATACAGCCTGAAAACACATAAATTGCACACCCAGTCTCCTCCCACAACCACACCCACTCCGAAATGCTACCGGCAGGACTCGCGATGTTGGCCCTGGGGGACCTGATAGCACTGCAAGTGCTCCAACTCCAAGAAGAAGACGAACACCAACTACAACCGGCCGCACGGAGGAGACGCAGGAGGAGGAGGAGGGCAAGGCAGGGCCAGCAAGGGCCGCCAGCACAGCCACTACCACCACGCAGGCAGCCCGCAATCCCACGCCTCCGAGCACATCCGTTCAACCTCACTGATGAGCAGATCCACACCCTCTACCGTTTGGACCGGGACACCATAGCCGCCATCGTGGACATGACACAGGCTGACCTTGTCAGCATGATAGATAGCCCAACCGCCATCCCACCCCTACTGAAGGTGGTGTCTGTACTACACTTCCTGGCCACAGGCACCTACCAGCACACAGTCGGACAGTTGCATGGCATTTCACAGCCACTGTTCTCACGGACACTATTGCAAGTGCTCGATGCCCTCCTGCAGCACGCAGACGACTACATCTCTCTACCACGCTCGGAGCAGGAAATTACCAACACAAAAGTGGGATTCCATGCACTTGCCGGCATACCGGGTTGCATTGGTGCCATCGACTGCACCCATGTGGAATTGGTCGTTCCACATGCCATGGAGGCCCAGTACCGCAACCGAAAACAATTTCATTCCCTGAATGTACAAATGGTGTGTGACTCCAACAGGATCATTACACATTGTTGTGCCAGATTCCCTGGATCAACCCATGATTCTATGGTCTTGAGGAACTCTACTATACCACGCTACATGGAGCGACACGCAGGGAACAGATCCTGGCTACTCGGTGAGTCTCATTTCATGCATGATGATGTGGGGTATGTGATGCGGCAATGAACTGCCAGGAAGGGGGGGGGGTGCGTACGTAGCAATGGCATTCCACATCATACGTTTCTCGTCCACATACAGGTGATGCTGGGTATCCTCTGAAGAGATGGCTCCTCACACCAGTCCGGAACCCACGGGACCAGCATGAGGAGGACTACAACCATGCCCACTCACGTACCCGTGTAGTCATTGAACAGGCATTCGGCCTACTGAAGACTCGTTTCCGCTGCCTCAGCAGGTCTGGCGGGGCACTCCTGTACCGCCATGAGAAGTTTGCAAAGATGGTCATGGCATGTGTCATGCTCCACAACATGTGCGTACGTAGAAATGTGCCCATGCCCCCTGACGCTGAACTGCAAGCACCTGATGATGGTCATGATGAGGGTGGGGATGTGGCAGCACCTCAAGGAGTCTGCGAGGCACCGGAGGGCCGTGACATTCGTCAGCATCTCATTGATGCATGCTTCTAGCACTCACGCCTGGTGGCTGATACATGGACACGGGACTCGTGGCACTGTGTGTGTCTGGTACATGCACAATATGGACTGTACGCCTATGATGGCCTAGTACACAAAGATCATTGTCCACACATCTCATTGGTTGATCGTGCACTGTTTATGGCATATGTGATATCATGTAGAACACCCTATCGACCCGCCACCCAAGTGAGCCCAACACACCCCCTCCACCCTCCTACCTCCCCCCCGAACACCAGTGTCCAAAGAAGCTCATTGTCAGTGGGCTGTCGCTATTGCAAGCCCCCTCTGCGGGTATCAGGGGCACCCCTGCCTGTGGATCGCAGGTTCCTCCCAGATCTACGTTGGGGGCTGCCCTGGACGGAACTTGCAACGGATGACGTCTCTGCCTGCTCACGTCCATGCATGTCCCTAAGGGTTTGTGAGAGCTCAGTGAGCACACGGCGCACTGCGGCAAGTTCGGCACATACGTCTTTGGACGTCGCATGCAGTTCCCCCCTCAGGCTCTCGGTGCTTCTCTCCATTTGGACTCTCAGGCTCTCGGTGCTACTCTCCATTTGGACTCTCAGGCTCTCGGTGCTACTCTCCATTTGTGCCCTGAGTGTCTCAGTTGATGTTTCTATGTCTGCCTTAGTGCCCCCACATTCATCGGCATGGTCCTTGAGGAGCGTGGCCAGTTGCTGCTGTTGCACGATTAACTGGTCGAGGGACTGTTGCCTCTGCTGGGCCATGGCCATTTGCGGGGGTGTCACAGAGGGGCTGTTGACCTCATGTTGCCTTGCCACAGGGCTTGGGGGGGATGGCCAGTCGTCGTCTTGTGGGTGCCCCTGCGTGGTATCCTCATGTTGTACGGGATGGGACAGACAGGGGGAATGGGACAGGTCATGGATGGATCTGACTTCGACATCCCCGTCTTCTGTGTCGGAGCATGCTGCCATCAATGGGGTGTCACCTATGGTGCTGCTGCCACCAGAGGCAGTGCCTTCTGTGGCATCCGTTGGGGGGACCTGTGGTGGTGGTGTTGTGGGCATGCTGGCTGCTGGGGTGCCTGTTGATGTTCCCCCCTCTGTGCTGCCACCTGATTTGTGCTGCTGCCGTGTCTTGATGCGTGCAGCTGAGGTGGAGGGTCTTTGGCCGTTGGTCTTGGCCCTCTTTGCAGGTGTGCTGGTAGGGGTGTCCTGATGCTCGTCGTTTGGATCGGAGCCTGTGGTGGAGTAAAGGAGGGCGAGGGTTATTAATGGGTCTGTGGGTATTGGAATGGCATTGTATCACATGCATTGGGGTGGTACATGAGGGTGATTTGGGTCGGTGCCTTGGAGGTGCTTTTATTTGTGTGTGGGGTGAGGGTGCAGTTGTTTGGCAGCCTGCAGTTAGGGTGTGCCTGCTGGACGTGTGGTGGGTGTTTTAGGGGTTTTTAATTATTTATGTATTTATTGTGGTTTTAAGGTGCACTATCAGGGCGATGTGTGTGGACGTTCTCCTGGACATGTGTTTCTGTTGCACTATGTGGACACATGGTACTTCACATGATTGGACATTGTGGATTTAGCATTGTTTTATCTGGGCCACCTTTGCAGGTGTGCTGGTAGGGGTGTCCTGATGCTCGTCGTTTGGATCGGAGCCTGTGGTGGAGTAAAGGAGGGCGAGGGTTATTAATGGGTCTGTGGGTATTGGAATGGCATTGTATCACATGCATTGGGGTGGTACATGAGGGTGATTTGGGTCGGTGCCTTGGAGGTGCTTTTATTTGTGTGTGGGGTGAGGGTGCAGTTGTTTGGCAGCCTGCAGTTAGGGTGTGCCTGCTGGACGTGTGGTGGGTGTTTTAGGGGTTTTTAATTATTTATGTATTTATTGTGGTTTTAAGGTGCACTATCAGGGCGATGTGTGTGGACGTTCTCCTGGACATGTGTTTCTGTTGCACTATGTGGACACATGGTACTTCACATGATTGGACATTGTGGATTTAGCATTGTTTTATCTGGGCCACCTACCTGATTCTTCTGATGTCTGCACTCCTTTCTCCATCCCTCCGACTCCCTCTATGCTCTCCATTCCGATGGTGGAGGCACAGATTTCTTCCCAGGGGGTCAACTTGATGGGTGATTCAGGACCTCCCCCGGTGGCTGTGGCAATGTTGCGGTTGGCAGAGAGTATGCTGCGGACGCGTATCCGCAGGTCGTCCCACCGCTTTCTGCATTGCTGTGGGTTGCGGGGTGCGGTCCCCACCGCGCTTACCCGCTGTGCCACCAGAGCCCATATGGCCTTCTTGTTGGCAAGTGCCGTCCTGGTCATTTGCGTGGAGAAGACGGCGGCGGCATTCTCCTGGAGGGTCTCTGTTAGCACGGTGAGTTCCTCACGGGAGAAGTGGACCTGCCGCTTGCGGTCGCACGCTTTCTTCGCTACTTTTCCCATTTTTCTTGGTTTCGCTAGGGTGGATGACGGGTTGGGGTGTGTCTCAGGGTAGTGATTTTAGTGGTTGTGTGGTTTTAGTGGTTTTATGGGTGCACGGCGGGATGTTTCCCGTTCCGGGCCCATGTTTTAACTTCCGTTTCCGTATATTTCCGGTCACCGTACTTTCCGGTAGGCGCACTCTGCGGTGCCCGCTGTGATGGGTGGCGGTATTGCACCTAGGGCGCCGTACGGCGGCGGTGTGGGCCGTTTTGGGGTCATTTCCGCCATCGCGGACTTTGCACTTCCGCCATGCCGTGGTGCTCGTGCCCGATGGGTCGGAATGGGCCGCAATTTGCTCCTTCGTGCAATGGCGGAAACGCTATTTACGCTGTGGCGGTCCGGTCAGTCACTTTCCGCCAGGGTCGTAATGAGGGCCTTTGCCTGTATCTTGCCTTCTAGGTGTTTCACTGGGTAGGCAGTTACAGGGTGGAGCTTCTACACTGCCCTTCCATGGTTCCAGCGTCAGGAGCATCGTGGTGGACTCCACTCAGCGGACCTTAGGATCAGGTATGAGCCAGTGCTCCATTCAGCTTGACACTTCCCCATGCTTGCCTGACTGTCCCTTAGCTCTACGACATTATTCTTGTGCCCTTGTTGCTTATGAGTATTTATTCCTCTCAAGGCCTGGTTCTTCACTTCCAATGTATAGCCCTCGATGCTGCAATGCCCACCGTATAATTACTCTACAATCTGCCTACGTAAATACTTCCACTCTACTTCATCAGTACACCACTTATGTGAATAAGATTGCACATGTAAATATCACTGATTATTATACTTACAGATCCTGTGCATCTGTAAATTATCCTATGTCTGTAATTATGCTACTTATTTGAATAAGATTGCACATGTAAATATCACTGATTATCATACTCACAGATCCTATACATCTGTTAATTATCCTATGTCTGAAAATATGCTCAATATAATACATGCCAAACTTATGTTTTCTATTGTTGACTGTACCACATTACCTGTTTTCAAGCGCCCAGATACCCACGGGTATGGCGCGCTCTATAAATGCTAAATAAAATACAAATAAATTCCCTTGGTTACCTGCAGAGAGCAAATGGTGATTTTTTTTGGGTGCATATGTGGTCCTGTTGCTGATCGCACATGGTTTTGCCTGTTCCTCACAGTGGTTTATGTTGAGATTGTCAAACTGACGCAGGGATCCTCCTGTTTCTTATGGTTTCCAGAGTCAGAATTCTCTGCTTTGGACATCTCTGTGTCGGTCGATGCAGTGGCGGCTGGTGAATTTATTAACTGAAGTGGTGTACATGCTGGTGTGTAATATGCGGGAGCGACTGAGTGCAGCAAAAGACCATGGACCAAACCAGATTGGTTGGGGGTTCTCCCCTGAGATTTGTTGTTAAATAATAGATTAAAATAGTGCATTTTACAACGCATTTTCATTGTGCTTTTGCCCACAACATATGGTTTCCAGAGGCTGCTGTCACTGTCTTGAACATCTCTGCATAGATGGATAGCGGTCGGGACAGCAGACGGAGAATGGGAGAGAGGTAGTGAGGGAAACCCCATATACTGTCTCCATGGACATCACCACAGACCTGCCAGCTTCCCCTAGCACTAAAGTCTCTTGCACTCCTAACCGCAACAGCTCACATCTAACTTTGTCACATACCTCTCATTTGCCTGCTTTTCTAAATGGATACGTGTTTTATTACTTTCTGGACAGTGGGTTACTATTGCTTGTTTATTATTCAGCCTTTAGTGGCCAACAATGCTGCCGTTGCACCATTTTAACATTATGACTCTTGGCATTTATTGCTGCAGGGAGCAGTAAATAAAAATGTGGCTTGAGGAAAAATGTGATTATCCATTCACCTATGCTAAGAAAATAGCAATTCATTTCCTAGGAATCTCTGCACTATAACTGCATACCTTCACAAAAGACATCACTGAACTGTTTTGGTGATTAATACATTCTTTGACAAATAATTGACCTCATCTTCTGAAACGTTTACTTCAGCATTTAACACATTACTAATTTTCTCTGCATCAACTTGAGTGGAATTTATTTATTTAGTGCGACTCCATCTGGTTTTCCACCTTGGACACCATCTGCTCTAATCTACATCGTTTAGGCCCTGCCTGCTGTCATAGTTTACGTCACGGAGAAGGTGATGGGCACCTCACAAGCCAGGCATGACCTACAACCAGAGTAACAACATCGACCGGAAGGGCACTAGCTGCCATGTGTTGCTTGGCCCGGATCCTTTGCGAGATTTTCCTACTTGAGAAAAAGAATGTATTACTAACTGGGAGTACCCATGATAACAATACTGCATAAATCATAAATGAGACACAAGAGAACCTATCCAGTAATCAGGAGGACACCTGGAGATATGATCCCTTCGATGGTGAGATATGGCTAGCCAGTAGCTGTTTATGAATCATGCCCCTAAGCTGGTTCTGGCTAGCAAAGCTAGTACTTCAGCAGGAACTGCTAAAATATCGATGCTAACCGCTGCACTGAGGATAACCCTACTTGAAACACAAAGTAATTACACATATTCACAACAGTATGAATACTCCTTTTTCTAACCCTGTATCCATTTTGTTGTGAGGTAATAACTTTACAAAACACTGCTCGCCAATTTGTTTCTGGCCCCTTATTCATGCACGTCTCTAGGCTCATGAACACACTCGTCTCTGGCGGTATCTCCACAGTCAGATACAGGTGTGAACAAGTGTAGGTTTTCTATGCAATTCGCCCATAGGTCCTGATTCATTGAAGTGTTTTATAATGGCACAATCCCATAGGAAAACGTTCTGTGAATCAGGCCCATAGTCTCCAGTGTGTGTGCCTTTGAGCACAGATATGGCACATCTGGCCTCATAAGACATCTCACTGTATTTCACTGCAGTCTTATATTATGTGGGGCAGCCCCACACACCCCACTTTGTGTCCCCCACTCCCTCCAATGCCTGTCAAGCAATGTAGCCCCTATATTGCCTGCCCTATATTCTAAAAGCAACCACATTCACTGCAGTAAAATGTGCTAAAAAGTCTCACCACAAAATGCAGTGAACCGGATGAGGCCACATCGGAAGGTGCCTTGAGCACAGGTTAAATTAGTACCACTATACTGGTCCTCTGCATTGCCATATGTTATTGCAATACTATTAGCATTTTAATAGGTCATGAACTTAAGCCCCTCCTCTAATGACTTCTCAAGGTTACTCCCTCACACTTTCATACCCCTTGCAGTAGCAGCGAAGCAGAGCAAGTTTTTGAGCAACAGCAGTGCAAGTGTTACTACATATGAAACAGGAACAGCATAAGCAGAAATAGATCAAACTTCCTTCACTTGCCCCTACCCCTAATTTAGAGCACTGCCAAAACCAGTGTATGGATTCCTCACACAGAACAAGAGCAGAAACATAATTTCTCCTCACACACAAAATGTGTACAGCACACAGAGTAGTAGACAAACGTACGTTGCAGAATGTGACTCCAAAATCCGATGTGAAAAAAAGATCTCAGGTGGAGAATAAATACACTTTGTCAGAAAAGCAATTGTATTGCATGCTGTCGGCCGGAAGGGGTTAGTCAGCCTCTTGAAGCTGAAAACAAACAATTCCTTCCAGTGCCCAACAAAGTTGCACCTTCTTTTATACACACTGAAACAATTTACATAATTATACATATTCTGTTACAAAGGCATCCCACAAACTCCCAATGGCTATCCCTAATACAAAGACATGTATTCCCTCTACAATCTCTAACCCCATTGGACACATGGACAAAACACAGTCCCCTTCAACACGTGTTTTCTTGTAATCAGCCATGGCATACTAAAATATTATTGGTTTTAGTAACTCAAAACAATTCAACAGTTAACTTGCTCCATTTGTCAGAACATTTTTAACCCAGTATGTGATGTACACAGCTTTTCATAAACACTCCAAAAGCAGAGGAGGGTGAAAAACAATGATTATTTGTTTGAACTAGCAGTAACATTCTTATTGCCCCAGACATGTTGGCGTCTCATATTATTTTTTTCTTTAATTTCTTTCTGCACATCACCTTATTTGCAACTGTCATCTCAAATTATACAGCCGCTTTCAGCACATATCCTATCTCACTGAGAGCCCATGAAACACTGGACAAGTTTTGCCCTTAAGCACCCCTCACATGTGTTTTATTTACTAAGCCCCAATTCAACCCACCATGTAATCAGACTTCCCTGGTTGAACAACAAAGCTACTTGCCCTCAGGAAGATTGCTCTTGTATCTACAAACCCAATATGGCCATAAACCCCAACCAAATGGCCTTTGATTCTGTTCTCACCTTCATCCCTTTGTGCTGCTATCACCAGCTGCCCATATGCAGTTTGCTACCTACCCCCTTCCCTGTCCTCGGTCATCCACATCTCCAAACCAGGCGAAAAACCATTCCTGCAAACCAAAAGACTCTGCTGCTCATAGAGACCCCGACTAAGCAATAACAGTACTCTGCAATGTCTCCATGTACCCACAATGAACCCCATGCTTCCCAATGTCCTGAAATGTGTCTGTAATTTAAACCATTGTCGAATCCTCACATGTACACTGTTCAAGATTACTGAATTACCTGATTTCCCCTCAGCAAGCTTCTCTCTCTCGTTTGTGTGAAGCTCCCCGTTACATGCTTCTAAGCGCTACAAGTTGTACATAGCACAATAACATTGTATCCATGCTACTGCTAATTATGTTGCTACCTATTGCAAATCTAAAATGTATCCAATTCCGTTAATTACACAAAAACACAGATTTAGTTGCAACATTGCATCTAATACGGTTGCATTATAGCCTAATGTAACATAAACCTCTTTCCCGCATTGGGAACTCGAACGTCCTCCACAACAACATCATGCACATAAAACAATTAAGCCACAGGCAGCAATGGTAGACGCTTCCATCCTTCAGAGAATGGGTACAGTATTGGTAGCATCCGGACAAGTTCACCACATACGATATGAGTGCCAGCAGAGGCAAAGAAAGCTCCACTCACACGAAAACACATATAGCACAGGAAACACTAGTGCACACTTCAAACTACGCACAGAACATACACAATGTGGTCTGCAGCAGTGTAAGCTTCCCCCACACGAACAGAGCAAATACAGAATGTGCAGCATCTGTTTATGCTTTACTCACATATATAGCAGGTAGATTAAAACCAATGTTCTCTCTCTTGCGCTCTCTCTCTCTCTCTCTCTCTCGCTCTCCATCTCTCTCTCTCTCTGTCTCTCTCCCTTCCTCCCTCCCCAGAGGGTAGCAGTGTAAGTGTCACACACACATAAGAGTTACATCAAGAACAAGACCAGCAAAAGCAAGAGCTAGAGCAGTACCAGCTTCCTCTGACGGGACACTAGCAGTGCAAGGGCAATAGACAGCTGTTATTTCCCTGTGCCCTGCTACCAATATGATGTGCTTGACTGCTCAAACATAGTGCATTAAAAAAAAAGATTGTTGGGGTAATTTTCCAGGGGTCGGCAGGGCTGTCCGCGGACCTCTGGGGTTGGGGAGGCCCAACTCCTCCCGCGTCCCAAAGGAGAATGAGGCACACACAAAAGCAAAAAGAGTTACTGCTGTTTATTGCATAAAACAGACAGGGACAGGTTCTCGGATCACAGGTACCCAGGAAACGTCTCAATCGTGGTGGGCTCGCAGGCCCTTTTTCTATGGCTATGTGCGTCACCTGGGAAAACTAGACCCTAAACCTAAGGCTACCTCGTGTTGGCTCCCCGAGTGGTAGGGTCAGTATGGACCCGTATAGAAGAAAAGGTTATTGGTAGAGAAAGGGTCAGGTGGTACGCTTGGGTTGTCCCTAATAGTTGCTACATGAGAATTGTTACAAGGGGAAAATTGGTGATTGGCTAAACTATAGTGGCGTCAGTGGTTAGCCCCTCGTATTCTGATTGGTTCACCTGTGAGCCCCCAAGCCTGGGACTATCGCTATGTCCAGCTCACGGTGTACCTGGTGCTGGCAACAATGTATGACTATGTGTCAGTGGCGGACAATGGACAGGTCTGACTATTGGCTGTTGGGTGTCCCTTTCCCATCGCTGTCGGTGTCCAACTTGTCACTTCATTGTTGCAGTCTGTGTCCCAGATGTGAAACCCCAGAGCTTCTCTGGTCCTTGAGGCTTGGCATCTTATCAGGTCGGCCTGGTCACGTGTTGTCAGACCGTGGCTGGAGCAGAATTACGGGTATTTAATTTGTATTTCGACTCTGAGGAGTGTTTAGCAGTGGCAGGTGTAACCTTGGCGCGGGAAGCGCAGCTGGAGAGATTGTAACTTCGTGGCCTTGGCTGTGGGGCTCTCGTCAGGGTTCGTTCTGCATGATCAGTATCTTGCAGCCTCGTCTGAGCTGCTCCGGCCTGGGGACTCTGGTTTGAGGCCTACTTTTGCCTAGCTCTTGGGTGGCAGTATACAGTTCATAATACCGGGGTCGCCGGGGCGACATGGCTTCTTATGCACTAGTCCATGTACAGGGCTACATCTTCATAGTTTTAGTAGCGGGGAAGCTTCTGCAAGCTTGTACACAAGCTCTTCTGGCGTCTTGCGTTTCTGCACTGCTGTATTTGGCCTATGTGAAAAATAACAACGATGCATATGTGAGTGTGAGTGGTCCTCTACGTCATAGCACTGAGTATGTACTTCATGTGGGTTGGTGTGTGTCTGATCTATGTGCTTAGTGGCATGTGCGTTCTTGTCCACTGGCTATGTCGTCATGGCATCTCTAATGATGACGATGTTGGTGGGTGATGTCTAATCTAGTTGGTCCATATGGTCGGTGTCAGTTCCACCCGAGGTCCCAGCCCAAGGTTGGGATGACACGCAGCTTGCCTGGGTGTGCGGGGTGTGGCCACGGTGGATCTTGACATCTGGGGCAGCAGTGAGCTGGTCAAACTCCTTCCGCGGCGGGTGCTTAGGTCATGACATCATAGGCCACGGTCTGGACGAGAATCGGGGGAAGGGATCATCCCATTTTCCCTCTTCAGTCCCCCCTTTTGTCGACTTGTCAACCACAAAATGATCCACTCTCTTATCTCCTCGTACTCGCCATACCTTTGTTATTCCTGCCAAGTGTCTGTACCGGTCCACATGGTCTTCAATTGACCAGTACATATATACACATGCAATAAACCCATTTTCCAACATAGCTTTTCGGGTTCCTTGGATTCTCAACTTTAATGGATGGTGGCTACAAGTCTGCTTCTACTATCTGCTGGCACAGCCGTTCACGTTCCTTTATGATTACGTCTGTGTGTTTATCATCTTCAGCTGGCATTGGGACGTGCATGCCGATCATTTCCTCAGCAGTACGCTCTGACCTTGCCTTCCATAGCTTTATTCCGATCAGAGAAGTCATTCCCAAAATCACGCATCCTGCCACAACCTTGAAGCCATCTGAGAGCCATGATGACATCCAGGACCAGATATATAAAAACCAGCTACCATCCTTCTTCACTCCCTTTGCTTCTTCTTCCATCTTGGCGTGCATCTTGGCCAGCTGTGATACTGCTTCAGATAATGTACCGTTGTCCTCGTCGTTTGCAGGAATGAACGTGCAGCATGAACTTCCAATTTTTGCACAAACACCTCCTTCTATTGCTGTCAGAAGGTCCAGCACATATCTGATCGGCAGGGCCACCATTCTGATTGCTCTTAATTCTTCCTTTATCGCGTTGAATCAGTTGACTGTGGAGTTAATCCTCATCATTAGCTCCCATCTTGTTATTTCTAACCATTTTGCATTTGCATGCGCCTCTACACCTGGATGTATAATGGAGGAAAAGAACATAGCCACTCTGCTAAATAACCTGTGTGCTGGTGGAATGTCACTCAGGGCTGTTTCTGACTTTCCCCACATGTAGTTTCCTGTCAGTGGTTCTCCTTCTCTTTTTACTCTGGATAAGTGTGCACTGTCGCTTTGTGTCTTTCTTCCTATCACCTTCAGGGATCTATTCTTCCTTTTGTTCCCTTCGTCCATCTTAGGGAAGTTCTCCATGTTGACGTGTTTTTGTGGTACTACTAGTGATGGTACGTTGATGTGTACCATAGTGCACACTCCATTCCAAAATGGTGGCAAGCTGTTATATGCCTTGGCTCCGCAGGCCCAATAGTAGTCCATCAATACTGCTGTTCCTGCACCCCCCTCAGGAAGCTTGACCGTTCTCTTGCATCCTTCATTTGTTCCAACTTCAACTTCTCCATCACGCTGGTAACACAGTGTGGGTGCTGTAAGGAGAATTATTGTTATGGGTTCTTCTTCTTTATCTAACCATGTTACCAATGCTGTGCTCTGTGTCCATTCCTTGTAGCATTTCTCGTTTTCTTCTTGCACTGTAATCACTGATGATTTTGCCAACGTCAAGATTTTACTTCCCACAACTCCATCGACCCATCCGTTCTTTGTGTATACTTTACCATATATCAGTATTAATGGTCTCTCCCAGCACCCTAGTTCACCTCCAATCTCTCTTGCGCTCCATTTGCATGGCAGCTAGTTCAATGTCACTTCTTTTGTTTCTCCCTTGTCGGGTCCGTCGGTTATGTATTGAAGTCCTTCAGTCAGCCGCCAGGAATTGTCATACATCGACAGTGTCTTGATGAAGTTGTCTTCGTAGGGGGATGTGGGCCTTGATTTCCATCTTAGTGTTGCCGGTTTGCCTTGGAATCACCCTTGTGTTTGAAATAATGCTAAATATAACAAGCATTCTGCAGTTGTTGCAGGTACTTCAGTTGCCACAAATGTTCTGGAGGCACTCATGGCATATGGGATCAACGAGCACACATAACAGTTGTCCTTTGTTGTGTCCTTACCAATTTTGAACATGTGCTTGTACCACATGTTATTGGAGATGTGTGCGGATTCTGTGAGCTATGTGTCCACCCCATGTACATCAATGGAAACACTACATTTATCCCTCTTTATGTCGGACCCCGTGCTTCTTGTACCACTTGACACCGTGCTCCTTGCAGCCATGGTAGGGGAAGTGTTAGTAGTGGGAGATGCCATCACATAAAAAGCATAGTAGGCCTGCCAGACAGCGGCAGTAATCAGACCAGTGGTGAAAAACATCCCTATCATCTTTATTACAGTTGCTATTACCACTGGCATTTTCTTCTTACCTTTGCTGCGGTCCTGCAGCTACTTTACTTTAGATGATATAGGTGCCCGCCTCAAAATCTCTCAAATATGTGTGTTATTACTGTTAGTACCTTTATTCAAGCCCTGCGTATCAAGTGGTCGTTCAATGCCCAGGCGAAAAGCTCTACCCCCCCCCCGCTTTCCTTACCGTCCTATCTCTTAAGGCAGGTAGTGCTGCGTGGAGATGTGGAAACTAACGTAAAATTAGCAGGAGAAACGCGGTATAATAGATGCGTATCCTCTGTGGTTTTAAGTATTTTGGCCTTTTTATAATATATACAAATTGGTGTGACAGAGATTCTGGTATATCGTCTATGGGCAGCATTTTCCCCTGGCCAGTGGCATATATTCTTTGTTATCCACTAACATATACAATAGCAATGCGCAATACCTGCTAGTGCGAGACAAAAAGAGAAGGGAGCATGCACATGTTTACACAGTGTTATACTGCAGATTCCTTTGACGATGTTCTTCATTGACTGGTGGCTGGTGAGTGTTAATTTTAGCTAAACTTGTTTATTTTGTCTGGGATCTCGTGATCATAGTGTGGGCTATGGGTGGTTGGTCGTTGTGTCCTTTGGGGTATTTGGCTCTTGCGCTGTATCGCTGTTGTCAGTTGTAGTTGTTGAAGCGTTGGCCCCTTCCCTGAGGTGAGGGCAGGTCTGTGCTTTGTAGGACTTGATGTCGTGAATGTGTGTCCACACATCTTTGCCATGCAATTTAACAGCTCTAGGGGCTACCTTTTGCACTATATGGGGCCCTGTGAATCTAGGTGTGTTCCACTTTCTGCGATAGTTCTTTAGGAGAACTTCATCTCCTTCTTTCACTTTCCACTGTGCGGACAGTTCCTGTTCCTCGTTGGTTGCTTCTCACTGTTGGTTGTTCTTCGACCTGCCCTGTGTCCGTTGGATCTCTTGAGAGATAAAAGCGGCACTAGTAACCAAGGAAGAGACATATTTGTGCATTTCTTCACCAAAAACAGTACTTGTTTTGTTACAATCAGTCATTGCCCTTGATGGTGGTGTCAGTGGGAGGTGCATCTGGCGTCCGATCACCATCTCATGGGGTGTGAGGTGGTGGTCCAACCCTGGTCTATTTCTCAACTCAAACAAAGCCAAGGGGAGGCAGTACAGCCATCTATTTTTGTTGTTTGCTGGATCTTTGCTATTTCTTCTTTTAGGAGCCCATTGAGACGTTCACAGACACCATTGGCTTGTGGGTGATACGCACAGGCAAACTTATGCTTTATTCCTAGGTGGGCAGTTACGTGCTGGAATAACTCATTGTGAAGGCCATCGTCTGACCTCAGTACTTTGCAAACTCCCCACCTCGGGAACACCTCCCTTACCGAGAACTTAGCTGCTCTGAATGCATTTGCAGGAGAGCACGGACCGGCCTCGATCCACCTTGAAAATGGGCACACTACTACAATCATGTATCTGTATCCTTGACATACGTTGATCATGTCGACGTAGCCAATGTGTAGGTGCAAAAAGGGTCCTTCAGGCCGGGGTATTGTCCCTTTGATCACTTGCAGCATGTGACCGGCCGTATATTGTTGATATGTGAGGCAATTGCTAATGAAATTTGCAATGTGTGAGTTTAGCTCGGGGCAGAACCATGACTCTTTTATTCATGCTGCAATTACTTCTTTCCCTGTGTGTGTGGGATGGTGTAGTTGGGCCAGGGTTGTTTTCAGTAGGGCCAGGGGCATCACAACATTCCTGTATTGTTCTGTCGCCATAGTGCATCTGTGGGGGACATGGTGCATCCTCTTATGACCCACAGTTCCTTTTCTGCCATTGGTGCTGCTGCCTGCAGCTGCATAATCTGTGTCTCTGGGATGTGTGTGTACCCATCCTTCATTAACATCTGTCTTACTCCCTCACCCCCTTATCTTTTTGTTTTTCTGGGAGGTTCCATGTCTCACCAAAGTATGCAGCATATTTTGCATGTGCATCTGCTGTTTCGTTACCTCTTGATATTGGATCGTCACCATTAGTGTGCACCTGGCACATCACCCATGCTACCCCTTCTGGGTAATTTATCACTTCAATTAGTTCACCCAGTAGGAGAGCATGTTGTAAATGTGTACTATCTGCCCTTCTGAATCCTCTTCTTTGCCACTTTATTAATCCTGAATGTACTGTTGACGTGACATATGCACTGTCAGAGTATATAGTTACTCGTTTCTCATTGCTTTCTTCTAAGGCCAGAATAAGCGCTACTAGTTCTGCTGCTTGCGCTGAATAGTGCTGGGGTAGTTTGACACACTTTACTGGAACATAAATCCAGTCTTCCCTCATTCGCACTACTGCTGCTCCTGTCCTTCTTATTCCATCACTTTGATCAATTGTTGATGACCCATCGATGTACATTATCTCCCCCCCCCCAAAGGGCATTCTCTTCCACTTTTCTGGTACATGAGTAAAATTCAATCGTGTGTGCACAGTCATGTGCATACTCTCCATTTTCCACTTCCTCTGCTATAAAGCGTGCTGGATTGACATTGCTACACCTTACTATTTTTAGCTCAGGTCTAGACAGGATAATCTCGTACCCTGTTGCTCTTTGGGTAGTCAGTGTGGATTTTGGCTTGTTTAAGATTGCAAAGAGTGCGTGTTCCACATACAGTGTAGTGGAGCATCCCATGGTGATTGAGGATGATTTCTCTACTGAAAAAGCTGCTGCAGCTAGGCTTTGTTCGCATGGGAAGTGTCCCATCATTACAGGATCCAAATGGCCACTGTAAAGTGCCACTGGTTTGTGTCCCATGCTTGTCTATTGTGTTAGTACTGCTTTCATCACAATGTGAGAAGATGTTGAATTATTCTTCATAATTAGGAGTGCCTAGTACGGTGGTGTTGAAATGGCGTGTTTTAGTTCATTGAATGCATCTGTCATTTCTCTTGTCCGTCCCAACTTCCTTGCCCCCCTCTGTGCTTCCCTGAGGGCCTCTATCAGTGGTTCTATGTATGAGCTATAATCAAAGACCCATGCACTACAGTAGCTGCATAGACCAAGACATTGCTGCAATTCCCTTACTGTTTGCGGCTGTGGGGTATTCTGTATTGCTTGTGCCCTTTGTGGTGCAATGTTCCTCCCCTTTTGTGAAATGATCTGTCCGATGTAAAGTACTTTTTTTGGCAGTATTGCAGTTTCCCCTTGTCAACCTTGTATCCCTTCTCAGCCAGTACTGTGAGCATTTTTACAGAGTCCCTTCTGCGCTTCTCCTCAGTGGTGCTGCAGATGATGATATCATCTACATACTGCAGCACCGTGCTTTCCATCTCTGTGTTTCCCAGGTCCATTTGTATTACTCTGTTAAAGATGGATGGTGACTTGCAGTACCCCTGGGGTAGTCTTGTGTGTTTCCACTTGTGTTGCGGTATGTGAAACTTGTTAAATCTTGTGAATCAGGGTGTAGTGGTATTGAGAAAAATGCACTTTTGAGGTCGATCACAGTGAATCGTGATGCCTCTGTGGGTATTCTGCACAGTGTGGTGGCAGGGTTAGCTGCTATTGGGTACTCTGCTTCCACAATGTGGTTGAGAGGTCTCAAATCTTGTATGAAATGCCAAGACCCTCCCTTTGCCTTGCGCACAGGATACACCACTGTGTTGCACAGTGACTCTCATGGTACCAACATCTCTCTATCCAATAGGGCAGTTATGGTCTCGTAGATCCCCTCATCAGCTTCCTTAGATAGTGGGTACTGCTTCACCCTGGGCAGCATTGCACCTTTCTTTAGCTTTATTTGTACTCCTCCAATGCTCTTTATGCAACCCACGTCATAGGGACGAGTAGTCCATAGACAGTGGGTACAGCTGCAAAGTCTTCCTCGTAGACCGATACTTGGGCAGGGGTGGGTGCTTCTAGTGCCATTGCCATCATCTGTACTACCTCCTTGTATGTCACTCTCAACCAAACATAGACGCTCATCTGGAACACCATCTCTCCATCTCCTGCTTCATCTGAGAACAGCTCCTCATCGGACACCTGCATCAGCCTGCATCCTTTTGCTAATGCTATCACTGCTCTCCATGCTTTCCCTTCCCCACCCTAGGTGTGAACTAAAAAGTAGTCTGTGGTTGCCACAATACTCTTGATGTCCACTGATATCATTGCCCGTTCCTCCTCAATAGTGGGGGTTTCTGACCTGAAGAGGTATGCTGCTGGTCTCCTCGACACCTTGCCTTCAATTCCTGGTAGCCATGCTATTGCCATGTCTGTTCCATATTGGAAGAGGTACCCGTCCACTGGTCCTGCCCTTGCCACTGTCTTGCCACAGTAAGCCTGGAGTATGTGTTGTGTGGTGAGCATGTGTATGCCTGGTGTGGAACACACTATTCCCTTGCCAGTGAAGGATATAGTCATGTTCAGTCTGCTCATGATGTCCCTCCCAAGAATATTTACTGGTGATTGTTTTGAGTATAATAGTGGCAGAGATAGGTCGTGATCTCCAACAGATAAGGAGACGTTTTCAGTAAAAGGAACCAGTCCTCGAGCCCCAGAGAATCCTTGAGTGTGCATGGCCTCGCCTGACAAGTTGAACTTCCCTTCCCTAATACAGGATCTAGTGGCCCCTGTATCAACTAAGAAAGAAAATGTTTTGTCACCTATCGCCACCTTTATGCGTGGTTCCTCCGGAGGGTTAGGTGTTACCGATAGGATGGGACACAACAAGGACGTCTGTGCGCTGTCCTATTGGGGGTATAGTTATTGTCTGTTCCCTGTGTATGAGTTGTGACCCAATATCGTCACCTTTCCCAACTGCGTCTGTTGTATTGGCGTGTCTGTGGGTAGTTGTTTACTGTCCTGTATTTGTGTGAGCTGTTGTACTGTCTGGACGTGTTGTTGTTGTGCCGTTGCCATTTGCTGTTGTGCTTGCTGCTGTGCAGGTTGGTACTACACTTGTGGTGCAGGGGCATCATGTACGTGTGCTGTTGCGGCTGAGGCGGCACTTGTTATTGGGCTTGTTTTTCTGTCACTTGTTGTGGCTGTTGTTGTTGGTAGTATTGTTGTCCCCCATTGTAACCCTGTTGTCCTTGCTCTCCCCATCCTGCTTGTGTCGGTATTGCCCTGCATGTGCGTGATACGTGTCTTACTAGTCTGCATGTCGAGCACGTTGGCAGCTCTCTGGCTTGCCACGGGTATCCTCCATTGTTGTCTAGAGTACCCCTGGTGTCAATATTGGTTGTACCCTCAGAACCCTCCCCCTTGCTGTGGCGCTGCTAGTCAAAATCCCCTCCCTCTTGCTAACCCACCCCTCCCCCTGTAGTTGTTTGTGTAGCCATTTCCCTTTTGCATGTATCCACCTCCCACTGGAGGAGCATAAATGTGTTGTGCTGTGTATGGAGGCGGTGGTGGTAGTTGCTGTGTCGTAATCTGTGCTTGCTGTTGTGATGCTGCTAGTTGTTGCTGTTACTGTGTAGTGGCTGATAGTTGTGTGGCTGGTACTGCTGTCACCTGGGCGGGGCTCGTTATCAGCGCACCTTCCATGGCATTTTTGGACAATTTCTTCTGGACCAGTTTTGCATCCTCTGCCTTCCTGTCTTCCTCTTTCGGTTTCATCTTTTCTTGCCATAGCCTACAATGGTGTAGTATTGTTATCTGTATCTCTGGCCATGCTTTTGCTTCCATTCCTACCAACCTTTTAACTGCCTTTGTACTGGTTCTGGGAGTCCCTGTATCAGTATATGGTAAAATATTGCTAGTGTTTTGTCCCATGGTTCCCACGTTTCCAGGCACCACTTCTCCTGAATTTCCTGGATGTAATCAACAGGTTCCTCATTCTCACGCATCTTGCGTGACGTTATTGCCACTATGTCTGAAGTGTTTGGATTTTGTACCCTCAGTGCCTGCCATAGTGCGTGTCTACAATTTGCAAATGGCGCTCTATCATGCAACGTGTCATTGATTGTCACCCCTGGGAATCCCACCCTCTTCCAAATGTCATCTGCTGCATCACCCAGTATGGAAATTAACAACCCCTTTACATCGCCCACTGCTAGCTTTTGCCCTGCAGTTTGCTTTTCCATTTCATATATCCATTTCCCCGCCCCTCCACTAAAAGATGGTAGCCTGCATTTAATGTTTTCCTTGTCGGCATGTTTCCATGGGACATATTGTGGACTTGCCCCCCCTCTAGTAACGGCATTAGCGTGTATTCCTTTACCTCTCCTGGTGTGTGTCTGTGCGGTGATGTGCGCGTGTATTTGCTCTACTCTTCCATGTCAGAAAGTTCTTCAAGAAAATCAGTAATGTGTTGTGTAAGTCTATTATCTCCTATGCTCTTATGTGCTTTCGGTTGACCCATCTGATCCTTCTTGTGTTGTGTAGCTGATCCCTCCATTCTGCGTCCTGGGAGGTCTCTAAGTCTATTAACATATGGCGTGTGTTGTGCTGGTGGTGTCAGTGGTCGTTGTGTTCTTTCCTTTTGTTGTCTTTTGCCCTCCCTTCCTGCCACTCCTTCTTCTTGTGTCTTACATTCCCATGATGAACTGCAGTCTATGCTTGTTATGTATAATTTACTTAGCCTTTCCCCACTTCCATCACTCTGTTCTCCGCAAGATCCCTCTTATTCCACACTGCAAAATCTGTCTGAGAATGTCAGTTTTGTGTTTAGGCATTTTCCCCCCACTGTTACTGTTTCTAAGTCTATGGGGGGCATTCCGAGTTTGGAGGCAGCCATGGTGCTTTTAGCACCATGGCTGCCTCCAGACCCGGGTCCGGTCTGACTGAATGGGGATTTACCGGGTCATTCCGACCTTGGAGGACCCGGTAAGTCCCCATTCAGTAAACCATTCCCCATTCCCATTTGAGCCCCCATAGGGTTCAATGGGAATGGGGAAGGCGCTAATAACGGGCCTGCAAAATGCGGGCCCGTTATTAGCTCCAAGGTCCCTTAACAGGACCCGCAGAGAATGGGTGGTCAGACCAGCCGTTCCTGCTGGGACCTGCTAAGGGACCTCGGAATAGGGCGGTAAGGGTTTACTGGCACCGGCATCCTTACCAGTTCCTGTAAACCCTTACCACCCAACTCGGAATGACTCCCTATGTCTGTGTACTCACCTGTCTTCTACGTGTCTGCTTGTATGTGGTTCATCGTTACATCCTTGTTGTCGCACACATGTGTTTTAGTACCAGGTGCTTGGCTAGTTCCTCTTAGCCCTGTATTACTTCGTTTACTCCCTTCATCCTCTAACTCTGTTCTTGCCCTGCAAAGTTTGTTCATTATCGCATCGCTTACCTGTTCTAATACCTTTGCATCTCTATCCTTGTCATTCCATATCCCACCCTCCCTTGCCAGTATACTCTCTATTATTCCCCCTTCCTCGTATTTCCGTGCACTTTCTGCTATAATCTTCCTCTACCATAGCATCATCTCCCTGTCGTTCTCTTCTCGTTCCTCTTCTTTCCTCCTGATCTCCCACTGCTCCATGCGTGCTACTCTTTCTGCAATCCCCCTTATGCGGTCCTCTTCCTGTTTCCTTCTTTCGTCCTCTTGCTGGTTCAATCCCGCTCGATCCTCTTTACCTTCCTTCCTCTTCACCTTTCTCTCCCATTCCTCCTGCTCGAGCTGTCTGATTAACATGCTCTGCGCTTCCCTCAGCTCTGCTAAATTCTCCTCCAGCACTGCCTCTTCTCCCCTTGTCATTCTTCCCTCTTCCCTTGTACTTACCTCGCACCCTCTCTGTGTGTGTCTTGTCTCCTCCTTACCTACCCTCTTTACCGCTTCTTCCTCTTCTCCTGTTAACGTTCCTCGAAGTTTCAGTAACACCTGCGCTGCTATCCATTCGTCTGGCCCTATACTTGCCAAATCTATTTGTGCCTTTTTTATACCCTCGGAGCTTACCTGTGCCGATTTCGTGTCTGCTGCACTCCCCGCACCCACCCCCTTTTGGTAGTTGTCTGCTGGCGCATATGGCGGAGGGCTGTATGTAGGGTTCGAGTATCCTTCAGCGGCTGTTAACTGTGATCGTGTCGCTTCTCTCAATTCTCTTATTGGATACAGCCCTTCTGTTTCTTTCTTTACCTCTTTAGTTATGGGTAACTCTCCCTCAGTTTCCTTTTTTATCTCTGCAACTGGGTATGATCCCTCTGCCTCTTCCTCACTCTCTTCAGTGCTGGGAGGAGCTTGGGGTGCTCTGCTCCCTGTCTCCTCGCTCACTTTCTCCTCCTTTACCCCCTGCATGCTAAACATCCCTGTTACACCTGGTACAAATCCTTGAAACATCTTCCAGAGATCGAAAACTTCTAGGTGGCTCGCTAACCTTTCCCCCTTATATGTGTTATGTAAATATGCTAGCAATGAATGTTGAGTGGACATGTCAAAGCTGCCGTTGGGCGACCATGGTATCCTAATTCTGTTATCCGTCCCTTGAATCCTTTCAACACTGTACTTTACTATTTTATCTCTGTGCAGTGTTAGTGTTGTGCAAATATGCTGGAGTGGTGTAGTTAAGGTGCTGGCTCTGTACCCTGCCCCCGCCCCCTAATACATAGACATTTTGAAATTTTCACTTTTTCGATACTATCGTTACCTGGCCCCGTAGGTGGGGGACTTTCGACTCTCCGCTACAAAGAAAAGCAAAGTTTTACTACAATAATTTCGTACTGGGCGCCACAGCCCTTTTTGTCTTGACGACACTGTCACCTTCCTTTACACTCCTCCTTTTGGAGCTATGGCCCCTTTGGACCTGTAACGCACGAATCCTCCTGTGGCTTCATGTCCCGCATGGCACGCTTTTGAGCCGTCTCGCCTTTCCTGCGCCGCCGCTACTCGGCGCACCTGCAACATACTTCCAACTCCTCCTCCTTCCTCTCCGACCACACCACTTGCGCAGTGTATGCCCTTCTCTTCCCCCTCCCACAGGTCGCACCACCTCTCAGTGCGCCCCTGTGATCGAGGACGTGCCAGCGTTCTCCGGGCACTGCCGCCTCTCCCCCTTTACCCCTCCTTTACCGCGTGTCTCTGCCCCAATCACGCTTGAAAAAGACTGCAGTGTCCTATGAAAACTCTATGTGTGACGTCACCAACTACTACAATGGGTTACCGGTACGTATAATTATAACAGAAAATGAAATGCACGCTATTCTTGACAATGTCATTCCCCACAATCCCCACAGCTGTCTTCCCACCACGCCTGGAGAGGAGTATTCATTAATCACCTTGTTATTACAATTGGACTGCACACCCTGCATCGCCTCGCGTTTGATATGCTCCCTGACTAGGGGAACTCAACCAGCCAACTATCTAGCTACCTCTTGTGGGAATACGTCATCTATTCACTGAGCTGAAACACTCAATCAATAGGAATCCTCATCTATCCATTGATCTACAACCCCAACTCATAGGAATGCCACCCCCTCATACAGGTGTCCGCGATCAAGACCAATCAGCGCGATTCGCCAGACATACGTGGGTGCTTTAAGCCCCACCCAGCTTGCTCTGTAATACTAGAGGGGGCGGCCCTTGTGCCGGTCCCCACAACACCTTACACATCGATCGCCGCTCAATGACCCAAATCTTTTCTTAACACACTGCGAAAACCACCCGTCACCCTAGTTACAATGCCTCCCACCATCCGCACATCATTACACTGCTGGTTGTGTGTGCCATACTCACATCGGACTCTCACTTGCTGGTGACGCTCAACTGCGGGCACCCCTCCCAATCAGCTCGCCGCCTCCCCTCGTCTGGACCACATCTGGACACTCGCCAACCGTAGGCGGGTTACTTCTGAAGTCGGCTCCCGATGGCCAATCTCCGGATTGCGCTGTCTGGTCGTCTCGCAGTTCCACGATGGTTCTGCAGTCCTCCAAAGGGGGCAACGGCAGAGGGGGCTGCGTTGCAGGGCCACCTTGACGCAAGCGCCCTCACTGTGGTCTATCTCAACAGTGCCTCGAACTTGTCGGGGTAATTTCCCGGGGGTCGGCAGGGCGGTCCGTGGACCTCCGGGGTTGGGGAGGCCCCAACTCCTCCCGCATCTTAAAGGAGCATGAGGCACAAACAAGAGCAAAAAGAGTTACTGATGTTTATTGCATAAAACAGACAGGGACAGGTTCTCGGAACACAGGTACCCAGGAAACGTCTCAATCGTGGTGGGGTCGCAGGCCCTTTTTCTAGCCGGATGACGCAGCCCTTATGCTACCACGGGTTGGCTCTCCGAGTGGTAGCGTCAGTATGGACCCGTATAGAAGAAAAGGTTATTGGTAGAGAAAGGGTCAGGTGTCACGCTTGGTTCGTCCCTAATAGTTGCTACATGAGAATTGTTACAAGGGGAAAATTGGTGATTGGCTAAACTATAGTGGTGTCAGTGGTTAGCCCCTTGTATTCTGATTGGTTCACCCATGAGCCCCCGAGCCTTGGACCATCCCTATTCCCAGCTCACGGTGTACCTGGTGCTGGCAACAATGTATGACTATGTGTCGGTGGCGGACAATGGACAGGTCTGACTATTGGCTATTGGGTGTCCCTTTTCCCATCACTGTCGGTGTCCAACTTGTCACTTCATTGTTGCAGTCTGTGTCCCAGACGTGAGACCCCAGAGCTTCTCTGGTCCTTGGGACTTGGAATCATATCAGGTCGGCCTGGTCGCGTGTTGTGAGACCGTGGCTGGAGCAGAATTACGGGTATTTGATTTGTATTTCGACTCTGAGGAGCGTTTAGCAGTGGCAGGTGTAACCTTGGCACGGGAAGCGCGGAGTGTAGATTGCAACTTCGTGGCCTTGGCTGTGGGGCTCTCGTCAGGGTTTGTTCTGCATGATCAGCATCTTGCAGCCTCGTCTGAGCTTCATAGTTTTAGTAGCTGGGAAGCGTCTGCAAGCTTGTACACAAGCTCTTCTGGCGTCTTGCGTTTCTGCAGTGCTGTATTTGGCCTGTGAAAAATAACAACGATGCATATGTGAGTGTGAGTGGTCCTCTACATCATAGCACTGAGCATGTTCTTCGTTTGGGTTGGTGTGTGTCTGATCTATGTGCTTAGTGGCACGTGCGTTCTTGTCTGCTGGCTTTGTCGTCATGGCATCTCTAACGATGGCGATGTTGGTGTGTGTTGTCTAATCTAGTTGGTCGATATGGTCGGTGTCAGCTCCACCCGATGTCCCAGCCCGAGGTTTGGATGACGCGCAGCTTGCCTGGGTGTGCGGGCATGGCCACGGTGGATCTTGACGTCCGGGGCAGCAGTGAGCTGGTAAACCTCCTCCTGAGGTGGGTGCTTAGGTCGTGACGTCATAGGCCTAGGTCTGGACGAGAATCGGGGGACGGGATCATCCCATTTTCCCTCTTCAAGATCTGATGCCAAAAGGAATAGGGAGGCAGCTCAACCTGTGTGTCTTGCTGAGGTGTTGTTTTCTCAATAATGTCTAACAAATCTTATTCTTTTCTTAAAGTATATTTAATGATTTCATAGAAAAGGACAGCAACATAACAATGTCACACGTGTATTTCCTGCCCGCATATGTAATGTAAGAAGGTCCCCTGCCCGTCTCTGGGTGTGTTCAGTAGACTGATGGCTAGAGCTGGATTCCACCATGTGCAGCATGATTCTGGTCCCGGATATGGTATAGGGGAAATTGCCTGGACCACCTCACCATATCCCAGCTTTCTGCAGAGTGTTGTCACGTAAATCAAGCTCCTGTTATGCCATGGCACTGGAATGGGTATGTTTTAACATAAAATCTATCTACCAAAAAGAGATGAAACAGAGTACTTATGGGAGGGAAGGCCAGGCCTTTGCTCAGCACTGCAGTGTACTGTGCAGTTCAGATGCTGCATTAGGCTTGCAGTGAGACCTTGTATGTGGGCAGTCTGCCGGGCAGTGTTTAAACCACATGCGTACATTCCTGGCTGGCATCCGAGCATCAGGTCAGCTTGGTCAATGTTACAACACCACCCAACAGTACCTCATTGCCAGCATGTGAGCTAAAGTGCGGAGACCTGATATACCAATCACAATCTAGCAACAATCACATTGCACAGGTGCAGTATTTCATGGGTAATACTGCTCAGAAGGATGGGTGGGAACTGAATAAAAGGAATGGACACCTTAGCTGGAATATTGGTGTTAGGAGTTGGCCAAAGAGATATGGAGACGTCAGGACAATTAAGGACGCAGAGGAAGCAGGATGAGAGGTGAAGAAAAGTGGCTTTGATGGAGCTGAGAGAATAAGTGGAAGAATCATGGAGAGAGGAGGCTGGAGAATGAATTAGAGCACAGAGAGTGTTTGGAGGAACACCAGACAGGAGGTTGGAAGAGTGGTTCAGGAGCAGGTTGGGAGCACTCATAAGGGAAAGGCAGAGGGAACAGCTGAGAAGAAGTTGGAAGGCAGTTTCAGGAAGAGGTTGTAAGGAGTTGGAAGGGAAATGGTGGAGAGAATATCAGAGAGGATGCTGGAAGGGATTGCAAAGAAGGAAACAGACAATCAAAACATAGGTTGGAGGGAAAAGCATAAGGAAGGTGGAAAGAAACTCAAGAAGCAGTTCGAGAGAAAAGGAAGCAGAGGACTGGAGGTTGGGAGGAAGATATTAGACGTTGGAAATAGAATGAGAAAGAAGGTAGACAGAGGGTGAAGAAAAGGGTCCAGAGAGAGACGAATTAAAGGGTCATCGGAGTGAACGTGAAAGGAGCACCAAAGAGAAATGGGGAAGGAAACACAGAAAGACGGACACAGAAAGATGGTGGGAGAGAGCACAGTGGAAGGAAAGAAATAAAAAACCCAAGAGGAGGCAGGTAGAACCATTAAAGGAGAGTTTGAGAGTGGTGTTTATGGGAGAGAGTGATGATTGAAGAGCAAAGAGGCGAGACAGTAGCAAAGCTTAAAGCCTGACAGGGCTGAGCCTAGGTGTGTTGGAGGCATAAGCACTTGCTGTGGCTTTGAGGAGGTTCAGTAGAGGGGTCAATAGATTGGAAAGGATTGAAGAGGACAACTAGGAGAGATCCCCTAATGAACAAGTCTGTTGTAAATTGTCAAGGAGGTCAGGAATTCTGGAAATGGAGCCTGGACCATGGGACAGGGAGATGGTGAGCAACATAAAGTGTGAAAGGCCAAGTTATTTTTTTATTTATTTATTTTATTTATAGTTACAAAGTAACTTTTACAAAAAAGGATGTTTTTCCAAACACAACAGATAGTTAGTCCATCATATAAGAAGAGATCCACTTGCGGTCCATGTTTAGGATATGTAAAGAGGGTACGGACCTCAATTTTTAACATTAAAACATCAATAACATATAGTAATACATAGTTAAAAGATCCTAAAAACAATGCAGTTTACCATAATAAAAACCGTTTTACGAAATATAAAAAGATCTAGTTCATATAAACACTATACAGATTGACACATAAAACATGTAGACTTAAGGGTTTCGTATGTTTTCTTTGCATTTAGGTTAGATCAAGATGGGTAATCACAAGTGGCCACTTGTATTTACGTGTCATTTTAGGAGCTAGATTGTGGGCTTTGCGGAGAGGCTAATACAGGGACTGACATCATATTCAGTTCACAGTAAAGTATTTTCATAAATCACAACACACGTTCAAAAACCTAACCACCGCAATCTGTAAATTCACTCTTTTCCCGTTTAACATATCAAACCATAGAAGCTCTAGGTCCACACATTCAGTGTTAGGTACAAACCTACTAAAGTAATTAATACGTTCCTTTCTTAGACCATCACATATGGTCAGCAAATGCAGCAGTGATTCCTCCTTTTCTTTTTCTTTACAAAACCTACAAGGAGAATGTCCCTTAGGGTTGCCATTTCTGATGTCGATAATCTCGCCCGTGCCCAGCACATTGAATCGAAACCTCATAAATTTCTGCCTCCAGTCTCTGTTCGGGAATTTGATTAAATATGGCGCTGCTTCCCCCATCTTTTTATGGTTATTTACAATTTGATGGTAAAGTTTAGACTTCTGAATCTCATCTACTCTGAGGTTCCAATCCGCATGTAATAGTAAAGTTTTCACTTTCATAGGGTTTTTGATTAATAGATCTCTCAAAACCCCCAATTTATCTAGTACATTATTGGCTTCCTCCATCATATCCTTTAGATATTTTGATGAGGGAGTGCCGCTCCTAATGTCCCTACCTAGGATGTTGTAAAGTGTGGATTCATGGCTAGTCAACAATTTTCGATATAGGCCCAGTCTTCTCCATTTGATGACAATCCTCAATGAATGTAGGCCCAGCTCATAGTGAATCGCCCCTATTGGGACACATTTAGGTAGACATTTTACCATAGATCTAACTATTTTTGCTTCGTAAATTGCTACCTCACTCCTACACCAAGACGGTACGAGCTCCAATCCATAGCAGAATTGGGCTACGATTCTGCTGTTGTACAAGCGAAGACTAGGTAGTAGGGAGAACTTACCATATTTCAAATCAATTTTAAGAAGTTGAATGATCATAGTTTCAACCTTTGCATCCAAATAGTCCCTCAAATTTGCTTTTTTTTTGTCGCCAAATACAGGATATCCTAAGTACCTGAAAACAGAACTCATTTGAAGTTTTTCGTGGTTTAAAAAACCAAGAGAAATCTTTAGATTTTTTTTTGCTGCAGAAACATACTATTACCGTCTTGGTATAGTTAATTTTGAGGGCATTAAGACTGATGTATTTATTGAAGGCTGACAAAAGGCGCTGAAGGCCGATGGGAGTGTGGTCGTACAGGGTGACATCGTCAGCATATGCGGTCCACACTAACCTGCTGCCTTCGATTTTAGGCAAAGCGATTTTAAGGTTAACAAAGCTGTTGCCCATATCTGAAAAGTACAACTTAAAAAGGGTTGGGGCATATATATACCCTTGCCTTATTCAATTTGTGACCAAAAATAATAAGTTGCCCTCGGTACTAAGTCGTACCTTCAGTCTAGAGTTCTCATGCATGGAGTACAGGATCGATAATAGAGGGGGAGGCATTCCCAAAAGTCCAGTTTGGACCACAGAATTGACCTGTCCACGAGATCGAATGCAGCGGTCAGGTCAATAGATGCAACATAGACAGGGGGATTTCCTGGAGTCAATGCATTGGGCCTCATCACGACTTTGGCGGTAACCCTTAAATCCGGCGGTAGCACTATAACCGCCGGATTTAAGGGTCCGCCAAAGCAGGACTTCGGCGGATTTCTCCCCAGCTCTGAGCTGGGGGGAAATCCGCTGAAAATTTGCGCTATTACCGCCGGCGGGAAATCCGCCGGCGGTATTAGCGCGAAATTTCCCCATTGAGCACAATGGGGAATGGGGCATTCCCGAATGGGCTCAATGGGGAATGGGGATTGGCATTACCGCCGAACTCGTGATCCGGCGCTATTAGCGCCGGGGAGTTCGGCGGTAGGGCTAATACCGCCCGCGCTAATAGCGTTACCGTTACCGCCCAACTCGTGATGAGGCCCATTGTTTTGTAAGATGTTGATTATTAAACCTCATGCATCCATGCCTACGTTCTTCCTGAAGCCAAACTGTAATGGCGACAAGATATTACATTTGTCAATCCAAGTCTGAATGTACTCTAGGACCATACCTGCAAAGATTTTTGAATCGACATCCAGGAGGGCAATGGGCCTATAACTGGCGGAGGAAGCCCTATCCCCTTTCTTATATATTGGCACGATGTAGGACATTCTCCAACTAGTTGGGAGAATCCTCGTAGTGAGGACATCTTTAAATAAAAAAAATAACATTTTCGCCCATAGCACGACATTACCCTTCATAACGTTGTTACAAAGACGATTTGGGCCCGGGGCCCTGCAGGACGAGCATTTGATGATTCTGTTTTCAACATCTTTGACCCCGAGAGGAATATTCCATGGGGTGTTAACAATATGAGACGGAGGTCTCCAGGTTCTGGTCGAAGAAGAGTATAGTGAGCCAAAGTGACCTTGCCATTTCTCCGCACTTACAGTTTGGGATTTGCTTTGTGCGTGCCCACACTTATTTATCAGTGTCCAGAACCTACAGGTGTTGACCTCTCCAAGTGACGCCAGCATGTCTACGGTATCAGCCTGATATAGTTGCGCACGCAAACATCTGGCTTTTCTCTTCCATCTATTTTTTAATCAATTAAATTCACTCTGATCTATAACTATTGTACCTTTTCTATGAATACTTAAAAAACTGCGTATTTCGCGGTTACGCTCCTTCTTAAGGTTTTGCATCTCATTCGAGAACACATGTTTATGGGGGTTTTGTCTCCTTAGGGATGTTTTTTTGTTTTTCTTCTCCCAAATTTGGATAGGACTATGGATGAGATGTAACCTGTGAACGAGTTGTGTGTATATAACAATTTTTTGTGAATAAATACAGAGTTATCAAAATCATCCTGGAAACACATGTTGATTTTACCAATATTCGATTTGTGCCACACAATTCTATTCTGCTGGGCATTAAGGAGTACAGGTATATCATAAATGCAATTCTGAACCACGCTTTCCACTATCGCAAATGTCATATTTAACATCTTGTGGTCACTTTCCCCTGAGTCAATCAGGCTAAACCCATAAATAAGTGGAAATGTTTTGGTGCATGCAAAGATGTAATCTATGGTGGAACTCCACTTTCCACTTGACCAAGTGGCCGTATCCCCTGTACCCTCCATTAGATTGTTTACGCATTGCATCCCCCAGCGCCCAAGGAACTGCACCCATAATGTCCCTTGGGCAGCTTTCCGCAGATCCCTCCGTTCATTTTTGTTCACACTCTCAGTTCTCACATACCCTTCATCTTCGATGCAGATTTCTGAATTAAAATCTCTGCATACTATAAAATACAGATCGTTATCCAATTCTAGGCATTCTTCAATTGTTTTAACAATCAAGTCAGTACATATATTTAAATCACATCCAGGTTGCCAATATATATTAATAATTAATAGATGCTTCGGGGTACACTTCCAATCCACTTTTGTGAGAACCCCTATACATCCACTACTTATTCGGAAATTCTTTATAATATTGAAGTTGGAATTATTTTTAATGGCAATTAATAGTGTCCCCGCAGGTCTGCCCATAGCTTGTTTGGTGGCTGATTGTTGAAAACTTGTAAAACCATATAATGATATCGTGTTTACTGCCCAAGTTTCTTGAATGCATAGGAAAGAGTATTTAAGCAGCTCCGAGCAGATTCTACCCGAGTGTAGTAGTGGACGGGATCCTCTCGAGTTCCATGACAGAAAATTTAACTTAGCAGTACTTTAGGTGGAGGTTTTCAATCCTTGAATCTTAACTAAGGATTCCTTCAGGGATTCTGCCAACAGTCTAAGCTCGGTAACTTCATGTAATAATTTCTCTGGGGGAATATTACGGCCACCTTGTGCTACGTTGTTCTCATATGGTCCAGGGGGGATATCCTGTTTGCTCCCGTCCCCGATGCGGTTCAACACCTTTGCTAAAGTCTACTATATCATACCCGAATCTTTGCAGGGCCACACCTTCAATCAGCACAAGCTCATAGGTTGCTCTCGAATAGAACACAATCTTTACACAATCGTGCCTAGTGGGATGAATAAAGTCAACGAGCTTGATATCACCCGATGAAATTAGGGAAAGGCGCGGAATCTCGTGAAACAGAGAGAGGATTCTCCCACGGTTTAGTGAGGGAGGCCCACCTACTGTTAGTATGAAGTTCAACAAAACACTGGGGTTTTCGGTGTACTTTGGTTATCTCCAGTCTCTATTATCCTCTATCCATGCATTTTGGGACGCAGTATTCGGTTCCTCCCACTTCGGTAGCTTTCCAAATTCCCACTTCCGCCCCTCTCCCCCTATGGTTTCAGACAGGATCTCCTGCCCATAGTTGGACTCTCTCATTTTTTTCCGAACTTTATCCTGATTCCACAAATCGAATTTTTCTTTAATTCTATCGTCAAATTCCTTACCTGCAAGCAAGGAGAGGTCAATCCCCTGTCTGTCCTTCTTCGTTTTGGCGGTATTCACGGGAGACGTTGTTGGTTCACCTCCATGTATTACCGCTGTAGCGGGGGTGTTTAGCTCTACTATCTGGGCAGAGACCTTGTCATCATGGAGAGATGATGGTTTATTTACTTTAACACCATGGGCCGGGATATCGATCTCTTGCTCACCTTCCCCGTGACCGTGCTCCATCTGAGACATAAGTACAGGGAAGGGGATACTGTGCCTTGATGGGTGCTGAAGAAGTTTGATTAATGCTTCCTGCACCAGTTTCTTCATGTCCTCACTGGGCACCAAGGCGAATGCATTTAGGTTTGCCACCCTACTAGCATTCCCTCTTGCAATGCCAGTCCCCTCCTTCTGCACCGAGGGGCAGGCGGTCTCACGCCCCTTCACCAAAGGGGAATTTGGAGTTTTTTCCTTGTCTATTTCCTCACTCACAATCAGGATCTTTTCCTTACTTTTAGTATTGAAGAACTGTTGGATACTCTGCACATCTTTATTTGCTTCAAGTTTACTCCCATTCAATTTTTTATTTTGGTCTATTTTTTTCTTTTTGTTTGTTTCAATTTTTAGATTTTTTTGTTTGGGCGAAGGCTTTTTTCCTTTATGGTTCATAGCCTCTGATAGAGTGTTTGAGGCTTCCCCATATTCATGTCCCGGGGTGTCTGATGCGGTAGATTGGGGGAGGATCCCCTCCCTCACCTTAACCGGGCTGCCGAAAGGCAGCCTTTACTTCGAGGGCCAGTTTACTTTCTTCGTTCAATTGTGTGAAATCAAGGATTCGATCTTCACCTGATAGGGTACAGATGTCTTTGATATTTGTGGAAGAGTTTTTTATTTTACTGGACGGTTGATTTTGAGGTTTTTTAGTTTGCATTACTTTAGCCGCCCCCTCACTCTTTGCTCTTCTTTTGAGGGCCCTTGCTCTCGTTTTCTTTTCTCTATGTGATATAACATGAACAAAGGGACATTCGTCTTCCTGATTTAGATCTTTGTTCAGAGGGTGGTTCGCTTCATTGTTTAGGGCTGCCTCCTCAGCAATTACCTTCAATAGTGCTGAGGGGCTATCTAGTTTGCTCCTGGCACTTGAGTCAGAAGTATTTGGTTCTATGTTGGTGTTGGATTCGGGTGCCCTATCCCTAGAGGTTTCCACCAGTTTCATCTTTTCTGAGTTGATTTGTATAAGTTTCATTAATTCCTGCATCTCTCCTGACTTATTCTCCCCCTCAGGGGTGTTGTTCCTGGGTTCTAGGGTACCTTTGGATGATGCTATATTTAACCAGGGATTTGTGTTCTTGATCAGTTCATGTTTCCTGCCCTCAGTTTCCACCTCCTCTGTTTGGGACCCTACCCCATGTCTCGGTACTGGTTCCTTCAGGGGTTGCGATGTAGAGTAGAGACTTTAGGCATGCACAAAGCCTTCCAGCCTACTTATTTTTTCGGAGCACTCCACCAGCATATGTCTCAATTCCTGTATATCGCCGTGGGTCCTTTCGTGCCCCTTATCCAGGAGGTTCAAAATCCTAGTGAGGACAGGAAAGGACTCAAGTTTAGATTCACATTCTTCCGCTAGAGGTTCGTTTCCTCGCTCATTGGAGGTGGATTCCCTGTATTCATAATTTTGGGGAGGGACAAATAAGGTTGGGCTTGAGCAGATGTGAGTGCCTGACGTAGGGTCCCCAGTGTTGACAGGGTCAAACATACTCCTCACTTCACCCGCTGAGTAAACGTCAGGCTACGATATTGGCATTGCCGATTGCTCCTCCAGTCTTCCAATCAAGAGTTTGTGGAGATGCACATAGTTAGGGCCTCCGCCCCTTGCCCTTACCGGAGTTGAGGGGCCAATTGAGAGTCTGACTCTTCTAGCCAGCTCTGCTGAAACCACTAGGGCAAGGAGAGATGTGTCCGATTGTGGAGTGTGAGGAGAGGTGTCATCCAAGTTTAGCACAGAGGGTCTTATTGGGAGATCATGGCCGTTCAAAGAGCTTAACTGCTTTAGATCTTCTAGGAAAACTGGGTTGTTGGGTTCTTCAATAGGGTCACTGGAGGAAGCTCCGAGAGGGTTCAGGAGCGGGGGGAAGTCAATGCTACTCAAGTCCCACTTTTCGGCAGCCTCCTCCCCCAATTGATCCTTTGATTCTATTGTGTTCATTTTCCCGTCAAAAGATGTGAGTGTCGAGGGATTTTGTGTGTTTAGTGTGTTTGTGTACACAAATGTTCCACAAGCAATTGGGGAAAGTTTTTTCCCCTCTTTAGAGCCCCCACACGGTGTAGGTATCTTCCGACTCCGTAGGATTCCTACCATGCTCCGGAGGAGACAGAAATTGTATGACCTTATATGTGGTGCTTTGTGTCCCTTGTGATTATATAGTTTACTCCCTTTCTCCTACGGACGAAATGCGGGTTTAAGGGCACAACAATACAATCACCACTACCCCTCCGTTCTGTCACAAGTATTTTAGCTTCTGCTTTTAGATACGTGGGATTGAAGGGTATAACTTTTTTATGCTACAGCAGATAGCAAGGTACCCTCTCGATACCCGATCACTAGGTTAGGATAGAAAATAAGCAGCGGTTCAAATTGCGCGATTTCTCAACAGACAATAACACACATGCAGGGGGAGCGCTCAGGATGTCCCAATGTGGCGCTTCATATGCTGTACGGGACAGAATAGACAATATCTAAATCTACACTGTAGGGGTTTCGCGGTTACCTCCTTAGATCATTTCCACAAAACGCTGCTCCCCTCAAGCACGCTAAAGACTGTTCGGCGTGCTACGAGTTGAATGCAGCTTCTATGGTTACGGCAACTTTACCACTCCCCCTCCTTGCGTTCAACGCAATACTGCAGGGTTTCACAGGCGGGAGACATACACAAAGAAATGGAAGGTGGTGCTGGCGGATGACTCGGAGGGAATTTTCCCAATGTAATCTAGCTTTTGAGTACCGTGATTTGTTCCTCACATGTTATAGAACGTGATTTTCAAGCCTCGGGAAACACCACAAATGTAACAGCCCAAGAAAGGAAAACAACACCGCCCACGCCCTCGGCTGCCCGGCTAACAGGCGAATAGGCACTTCTCGTTGCGCGCGCGCTGCCTATTTCAGGAGTTTCGTTGAAATGGGCCGGGCTTGTGCTAAAAAATAAAGAAATAGGGATATAATATACAGATTTAGGATTTGTAGTAGTAAATTATACAAAAGTCACATTCCAGGTTTGTTGGTTTAGGCTCACCCAAACAATAGAATATAAATGTCCAGAAAGGTCCAATAAAGTCCCACAAGAGTTCGGGGATTACGAGAGCTTCCATGCGAACAGGCACTTCCTGGGCACTTCTCGGTGCGCGTGTGCTAGTGCGCGCGCTAGTGCGCGCGGCCGTGCCTATTTCAGGAGTTTGGTAGAAATCGGTGGGGCTTGTGCCAAACAATAGAATATAAATGTCCAGAGAGGTCCAATAAAGTCCAACAAGAGTTCGGGGATTACGAGAGCTTCCAGGCGAACAGGCACTTTCCTGGGCACTTCTCGGTGGAAGATCTGGGGTTTTCACTGGTCCTTACTGAGCCCAGGTTTCTTCCATTTGCTAGGCCTAGAGTGCAGCCACATGGGGGCTTAGATCACTGGCAGGGACCTCCCTCTGTATCAAGGACAGAAAGCAGATGACCGGAGCCTACAGAATCGAGAGACAAGAAATAATTCCTGGAGACACTTAAGAACCCCAGGACTGTGAGTGGGTGATAAATGAACACTTGCTTATGGAAAGGGGACATTGTTAGTTTTCCGATATACCCCACACTGCAATTATTTATGAGGAACCCATGCAAAATATGTTCCTTTGCTAACCAGCTTTTGACACTCAACATCTGCATTTTGCCCTCTGTCCCCTTGCCTATGAGAGGCCAATTTCGAGAGGCCTTTTGTGCCGGCCACCACCAGGGCCCTCTCCTGATTAACTCTCAACAGGATTCTGCCCCTGTCCCCTGCTTGGGTGATACCCTGGGCATGCCAGCCTTTGATTAGGGGCCAGTGATCGACTCTTCAAAATGCTGACCAGGTTTGCGCCTATCCAACCCAAGGCTCCACCTCCAGGCCTGTAACCAGGAGTAAGTACTTTGGGGGTATAGAGTGAAAATGAAAGCTACAAGGGTGGGGTGGTGGGACTGAGGTGGGAGAGTCTGCACCCTCATGAACGTGTACAAAAGTGCCATATTTGGTTAGATTTTAAAGCATTCCATCCATTTTGGTGTCTTTCATTAGTATTATGTTACACAAATTAATATTTTGAGAACTGTGCGTCAACTATTCATTTTAAAACACGATGGTGTTTGCGAAAATGTGATAGCATTATTGCCAAAGTTAACAGGGTTTAATGGTTGCTACTCTAAAACTGTCTGTTATTAGCAAGCTGAACCTGTTTTACTCTAGGCACTGTGATCAAGGGATCCATCACTGGATTACCCTTCATGAATTAGGGCGACATTTCAAGTCTTTATAAAATGAGACAAACATACAATAGCCCCTCTACTGAGGCTAGAATAGCCTGTTCTGTGGCAAGGGACCCTCTGATGGTGGCAACAGGATGATATACACATAGATATCTCTCCTCTCTGAAAGGCACAGTGAGCTAAAAAGTGGTTGTACTCCCACCTGGGTGGAAACCATCCCGGAGAACAGATTAATACAGGGGATCCCACAATTTTGGCATACCTTTTAGAGCACTCTAGCCCGTAAATGCTATGGAAATGCAAATTCACCAGGTTTTTGTGATTTCGACCAAAGGATTTTTTGAGAAATGAGTGGTACATGTGGCACAGTGGGTACATTAGAATATTTACTCTGTAAAAATAAAATATAATTTAAACACAGATTTAAAGGGTGGATGAAGATTGTCCACCTCTATGCCTCCACAAGGATATCTGTGATCAGTTGTTGAAACAGTATTTCAAAGCAAATCCTACTGAATAGTTAATCAAGCAAAACTTGCAATAATTTAAATACAACTTAGATCAGGTTTCATCCCAACACATTTTGGGGATACACTATTGGCAAGCTTAGAAGCACATTGGGCAATAAACATAGGTGAGCATTTTATATGTTGTAAAGAAAAAAGTCTTGGGCTTTCTACGGCAAGGTAATTCTAGGAAATGAGTCACATACCACAACTTTTAGAGAACACTGGATCCGAAACATTATCCAAGATTGAATGAAGATAACACAGTATTTTAAGGGTTTGAAAGTTCTCCCCCAAGGATTCCTTTTCGAGAATGCTATGTCGAAAATGAAATTGGACTAGAAACCGTTTAAAACATGGAATGAAATTTAAATACAATTTCAGAAGGTTGTTGGCGATTTTCCCCCAAAGTATTTCTGTAAAAAGTGGTGAAAATAGTGCATTTCAAAGCAAATTCTACAGGTGGCATTGGTTAAAATGGCCTATTATTTAAATACATCTTTAATAAGAAATTTGACTTGCATTAAGGAATTTTAAGGACATGTATGTCAAACAGTACAATTTAAACACATTGGGCCAGTAAATTAGCTGATAAATGAATAGGTTGAACCAAAAACTTTATAGAGGTGTTTCCATTTTCTTTAGGAAATCAGACGTTAATGCTGACATTTAGAGCACATTGTCCATCAGACATTTTCGTTCCATGCTCTGTTTCTCATTCATGCTTTCAACAGGGGCATTTCATTACCGATAGGGTCACATTCTGTGTATTGTTTAAATTGCTTTAATGTTTTTCTCTCTTCCCTTAGCAACATCTTTTCTCTTTCTGAAAACACATCTGTAAGATTCCTATATTCTAGTAAAACTGACCAATGTTTCAAGACAGAGGCTTTAATTCTCCCAGATAAAAACATATATGGAGGTGGTAATTCATATCACAGTATCCTCGTGAATGTTCTTGTTACTTTGCCGTGAAGGTTGCCCCCACACTTGTAGTGCACATGACTCATCAGATTTGCATTTCCTTCGAAAGCCCATCTAAGTTTAAATGCAATAACTTCTTCAAATGAGATTTTAAAAATGGTTTGATCAGAGCTCATTCATTTAATCCTCAGGCCTTGGGAATATAGCAACCCAGAGAGAGTTCTTTGAGGACAACTGCTTGCCCCTAAAATACTTTTTTTCTGTTGGTTTGACAAAGAGATCAGTATAAATCTCGTTCAAATGTCAGCAATCTGTATAAAACATCCAAACCCCCCAAAACATCACAGTTGTCTCCAATCTCAAGATCTAATCTAATGATGTGAAGAAAATGTTTTAGAAATGTCTGAAACCTTTTTAAAGCATCATTGTGACCATCCCATATTCGAAATATGCCATTGATGTATTTATATGCATTTTATATAATGTACTTCATGCCAGACTCCATCCTTTAAACGCAGGACCAGGTATCGAACCAGTGCTGCCCAGTGTGTTTCCAAGACCAATGCATTGCCCTTGAGCAATCCTCTCAGTCTCCGAATTGCTCCTGAATAAGTTTTTTTTATATCCAGAATGTATCATTTGATATGTATTGATCTTTCAAATAAAGGCAGTTTTGAATTAGGATTGTGTATATGAGACCTGCCATGAACTGTGGACTGGTTCCTTCAATGCCATGTTGCAATACATGTGTTTCAATTGCTTCTAGTCCTTCTGTTTGTGGAACATTAAAGTATAACAATGTTACACCCAACGCAAATATAATTCTATGCAGTTCTCTTGACAATGCAATGGCTTATATTTTAAGAAGCTCAGATGTGCCACGCAGTTATGAATGTAGGAAAAACAAGGGTAGAGACGACTGTCCAATGCACTCTATTTACAAGTGATGCTTTGAAGTAAGTTACTAATCCATGAAATGAAGTTGGTGCAGTTTACATGCGTTGAAAAAGCCACTGTGCAGTACTTCTGGATATCAATTGGAATTGATGAAAGTGCAACACCTACACACTCGTGCATACTTTTATGGATTGTACTTTCGCCAATAATGTGCCATAGGGCTATGCTGGGATGAATTTCATATATTTTCATAAGAAGTAATCCATAAATTCTGCTAAGGTTGGGATGTAGAATCCATTTCAGCAACTATGGGCTGAAGTAGTGGCTTTGTCAGATGTTTATGAATTTCAGGCAGTGTAAAACATTTGTGAGATAGGGTGTCCCTATAGCAACATACATATGCTTTCTCAATCCATTTCTTAAAATGAAAAGCACACTCTAAAATCGATTCTTGAAGCAACTTAAGGCATTTTCTGTGACCCTAAAGTCATTTCAATATGTTCTGTAATTAAGATGGTTCTTCTTTTGGGAAATTAGAACTGTTAGAACGGTTCCTTTAATAATGGAAAGACAGTTTCCTTATATCAATCAATACTAAGTTCCTAAAAATATCAAGGGTTGTGTTATTAACAATTGTGTCAAATGTACATTTTTACTTGAAATCTGAAAGATTTCGAGAATCCTCTAATGGTTCAACGGAATTCATCTTGTCTGGAGCTTTACAGAATGCTTTTTTAACAAAATGTCCATTCAACTCAGAAAGCAAAAACATTTCAAACTGAAGTTGGCTTTTTCCAAAGCATTTGGAAATTTTGAATTGACCACTAGTTCCTCTGCATCACCATACATTGATTATTTACAGTAAGTAGTCTGGCTATTTAGATAACAGCTATAACATGTTTTAAAATGTACTTGGCAACGTGTTCAACTTTTTCAATAACACGGGCATGAATGCAAGACCTAGGAATGAGAGAGGGCTATCAATCACTGTTGTAGGCTGCACACTAATTATGATAAAACATTTCAAACATTTTAGATACTCTCGGTGCAGTTATGTGAAGGTTATCAGCAATCACCCTATTAAGTTATATCAGTATATGTCAGACTGAAAAATGTTGTGCACACAATAGCACACTCGCATCGGGAACACTTTAATACATAAACACGTGCTTAAACTTTATAACAGAGCACACAAACAGTCCAGAAATATTCATTTTTCAAATACATTTCAATCAGAATATATTTTTCACAAAAGCAAATGTTCGTGAAATAACATTATAAAATGATAAGAATATTGTGAAAACAAATACTCTTTCACACACCATAGAAAAATAGGGTATGGATAATTCAACCGAGATTTCAAGAACTCATGCATAAATTAGGCATCCTCTAGCATTGGAAAGAGCACTGAGAATTCATAATGTCCATATTCCATTTTTCAAATTGAATTGTACACTTATGTTAGATGTCCCGAAGTGATTATTGTGCGTTTCAGGTTTGCTCTAACCTTTCTTCAAGAGATGAGAACACTAATGTCTTATGGAAATTCTTATGAGTAATTGTAATCAGATTTAGATTGCATTTGCTTAGGAGCATCAATCTGATCACCCTGAGTTCTGTAGTGAATGTTCTAGAGGGGAAGTACCTTGCAAATGGAAAGTCAGAACGCATAAATGGTGCACGTTCTGCAACCAAAGATCCCCCTCTCAGCATAGTCTTGTCAGAGAGGGCTAACCAAACGCAAGGACACCCACTTCCTTGCTAGTAAAGTAGTTACATTGTCATTTGCACTGCTGACTTTGTTTGCATATTCTCATCATCAATTCCAGATTAAAATAGCATCTTACTTTGCAGGTAGAGCGCTTACATTCTTTTTTTTCTTAACACAGTTTACTTTGTTTGCATATTCTCACAATCAATTCCAAATTAGTATTTGACCTTATGGAGACAAGGGTGTTTTATCAGTAAATAGCACTTTTAATACATGTCGAAATGCTATATGTGGGAGAGGAATAAATAAAGATATCAGTATTGCTTGAAACTCATTTGGTTGCCAATTGCTTTGTGTATTTCCATTCTGTGCTACCTTTGGTGTGCTTGTTTCATTCCTCGGGGTGGCCACCTCGTTTAGGGACAATAGCTCAATCAGAGCACACCATCTACCTTGCTCAGCTTGCACGACTCATCACATCCTTCTCCAACTTCCAGTGTTAGGCAGATGACACACAGCTCTTTTTCAAACTTCCTGCTGACCGACCCTCTTGCACCCTCCATCATCCCTGACTGCCTTACTGCCACCCAGTCCTGGTGCAACTCCAACAATCTCAGCCTAAACACCTGTAAAACTGAAATCTTTCCCAGCGGGTCTAGTGCTCCCTCCTTCTTCCCTTCACTCTGGCCTTCCTCCTTGGGCTCTCCCACTGATCCTTCTTCTGAAGGCAGAAACCTTTGAGTCATCTTCGACACCTCTCTCTCCTTCCTCCCTCACATTCAGGACATTGCCAAGAAGACCCACTTTCATCTCTTCCTTTTGAAAGGAATTCTCTTTTCTCACTTTCCCCCAGAGGCTCAATGTTACCCGAGCCCTGGTTCTCTCTGGGCTTGACTATTGCAATAGCCTGCTACTGAATCTACCCTCTTCCACTCTGCGACTCCTTCAGCTTATCCAGAATAGAGTAGCGAGATTTGTCCTTGGCATTAAGCCCAAGGACTGCATCTCTCCTGCACTAAAAGTCTTCACTGGCTCCCGGTTGCCTCACAGATTAAATTCAAATCCCTCTGAATCATCCACAGGGCTGTCTGGGCCCAGGGACCACACTATCTTCAACTTTATCTCACTAAATACTCTCCCTCTAGACCACTACGTTCCTCTGACACCAACTATTTGTGTGTAAAGAGTTTCTCTAAACAGACGGTAGATGGTCGATCGAGTTCCTCAGCTTGCTCCCTCCAATGAAACAGCTTCCCCCTGCCTCTATGCCTTGAACAGGACTTTCTTAAATTCCGGAAGCTCCTCAAGACTTTGCTCTTTTCCTCCTCCTTCCCTTCTTCTCTCCTCTGCTGACCCCACAGTTGCTTTGATTGGTGTACAGGGCCCTTATGCATACACAGGGCCCCTGACCTCCCACACCCAATCGGCCCGGCTCCTGTCTACCCTCAGCACTTGCCCTGGCACACCCTCCGCCATGAAGGATCCCGCTTACTCCTAACGTGGCCCATGGCCATGTAGCACTTAACAACCGAAGCACTTCATCTGTGCTTCACCCTTTACCTCGGACTCCCCAGCACATACCCCATCTTTCCTCTTCCTTGCTGCACTTGCATATTTTGAATACTCACAAGGCATAGTAGGGTCGTCCCTTCGCCCTTTTTCCCTCCACTGCTCTTATTAAATATTGTGTTTTGTAATGTGTTTCCCCCCTCGCCCTGTGGGCGCTTTGAAACAGTATTTTACTTGCTGTATAAGTGCCTAACAAGCAAACCATAAATAAATAAATAAATGACAATTAAAAAGAACATAACTTTATGACTGAGGGTTAGTGAGTTGATCTTGTATTATGCTTCCAACTGTCCATCTGAGCAATTTATTATGTGCCTGTTAGCTGGCACAGACGGCTATGTTGACAGTTCTAACACGATGTTTCTCTTTCATTGTGAAAAACACAAACGAACTACTGTTTCAGATAACTACAGTGATGATACAGTGTGATATCACACCAGCAACTGTCCATGTCCGCAGTGGTCGGAAGCAGATCGTAACCGAACACCTCGATGTCTTTGAACAAAATAGAGGAACTATTGCTTGTTTACCCACTGTGATCATGTGAACTCATATGCATATTTTAAGAGTAAATAATCATTCCCAAGTTTAAAAAAATGTAGAATTGCAAAATGTCTTGAGATTTCATGTACTCATTATTATTCAGGGTTCGGACTGTTGTTTCTGATTGTTTGTCTTTCATTTCCTTTGTGTTATTTCAGCCATTTTAACACTGGCTCTAAACCATTTATGATTGTAATGAGGGTCTTGATGATTCAACCTTCATTTTGCATCGAAAGACATCGGGATGCGGACTTATTTTGGTGGGTCACAGTGGGGAAAGCGTCACTTTAGGTGGGATATGAGTGCAACATGTTGACCACATCCTCCAGTATGGGCAACATTTTGGGGCGATTGGGGGGCGTCTCCTTGAAGGGATCCCTTTCGATCAGATGCCTGGCAGGGGTGATTTTGAGGTCCACGAGAATACAAAGGCAGACAATGGGCAGTATCCATGTTGTATGAGGTGCTGATGTCATGTGTGCCCCCTCACTTTTAAGCCTATATTAAGCATCTGCCATCTGATGCCAGTGGCTACCTAGGTTGAAGAGGGCATGGTTTCGCAGACGGATGACACCAGGGGCTCTGGGGAGGGATGCTAGCACCTTCCCACATATGGCCGCTTTCAGGGTCTACCTGTGAATGATTTTTAAACAAATCGACCTGAAAAACATTGTTCAAGAAAATTACAAGAAGCGTGTTATCCACCCACTCCCACAAAGAGGAATGCTGACCAGTATGGCCCAACACGATTTTAGACAGTAGCCACTCCATTGTAATGTAATGACGTTTTCTTGGAAATGTATTTTTGGCCAGGCAAAGAACACTCGGGTAAGATGGAGTCATGGGGGCAAGTGACTCCCCATGTCGACATCGTTATCCTGTATTAAACAGGGACTTATTCATATATTTCTCTTGGAGAGATGCATTGGGTTTGATGATGTTTCGCACCATTCTCTGCTAATGTAATTTGCATCAGGTGAAATGTTTTTTAATCAGCAAATTCCCTCTGCGGGTGACTAGTGGCTGTTGCTGTGAGTATTGTGAAATGCAGTCTGTTCAGCGTGACCATCGCACACGACTTCGCATACGCCGTTAGGGTTCATTGGCGCACTAAGCTACCTGTTTTGGGGGGCTTTGATAGGAGTGGTTACCGACTCATACTTGATGAGGGGTTCTGTTATTGCACCACTCAGCTGTAGAAGCTTGCAGTGTGCACCATCCAAACACTCACTCTGTAGTGTCGAGGAACTCCCGCTGCTGTTTCTTCACGCAGTGCTGTGCAGAGAATTCATGTACACCCTTCTAATGACAGAGCCTGCCTGCCTTCCTAAACCAACGAATTATTGGTTCTGTTGATCCATATCCACCACGCAGCCTGTGATTGCAGTTGCAATGCTACATCATTTGCAGGCTTTATAGGCACCAATATCTGCAGGTGCGGCTTAAGACATAACAATTAGGAAGAAGCTTCACAATTCAGCGTGCCACCTTTATCTGTCTCAGAACCTAATTTGGTAAACACTTTTCTGGAGATTTTAATAACTCATTTGGCATCTCCATAAAAAAAAAAAAACAGTGGGCTCCGGCAATTTATGAAGCAAAGGGTGGGACTCAGGCGTGGCGGGAGTGGTGAGCTGGAGAGAGGTGGCGAGAGAGTGAAGTGAGGAATGCAATGGATTTAGCAGACAGAAGTTCTTGATCTGTTGCAAGTCCATATTTACAGAGTGGCGAAGAGTACGTAAAAAGGGCTCTGCGTGATCCCTCATGACCTTCGGATTTCCACAGACGTAACTTTGTATGCACAGCTACAACTACAACCTCAAATACACAAGTGCAGCTAAGTATCCCAGGTAGGAAAAAGCTTATGTGCCAGAAACTGCATCACGTGACTATGTTCAAGCTAACATTCCCATCTATCTGATTGCCTAGCTTAGCACACATTGGCAGAACAGTTTATAAATGACCCCCTGAACATTAACAGGTTAGCATAGCAGATATAGCACAACTAGCAGCAGTGCACACTTCCCTGACAAGTGCTGAACAAGTACAAGCCCAGCTAGTAGCCCTCACAAGTGCTGAGCAAGTACACGCCCAGGTAGTAGCAGCGCACTCTTCCATCAGAAGTGCTGAACCGCACAAGTGCTGAGCAAGTACAAGCCCAGGTAGTAGCGGTGCACTCTTCCATCAGATGTGCTGAACCGCACAAGTGCTGAACAAGTACAAGCCCTGGTAGCAGCAGTTCACACTTCCCTCACAAGTGCTGAACAAGTACGCGCCCAGGTAGCAGCAGTGCACACTCCCGTCACAAGTGTTGAACAAGTACAAGCCCGGGTAGTAGCCCTCACAAGTGCTGAACAAGTACAAGCCCAGGTAGCAGTAGTGTACACTCCCCTGACAAGTGCTGAAAAAGTACAAGCCCACGAAGCAGCAGTGTCCACTGCCGTCACAAGTGCTGAACAAGTACAAGCCCGGGTAGTAGCATTCACAAGTGCTGAACAAGTGCACGCCCAGGTAGCAGCAGTGCACACTTCCCTCACAAGTACTGAACAAGTAGAAGCCCAGGTAGAGGCCTCCCAAGTGCTGAACAACTACAAGCCCAGGTAGCAGCAGTGCACACTCGCTTCACAATTGCTGAACAAGTACAAGCCCAGGTAGAAGCAGTGCAGACTTCCCTCACAAATGCTGAACAAGTACAAGCCCTGGTAGCAGCCGTGCACACCCCCCTCACAAGTGCTGAACAAGTACAAGCCCAGGTAGTAGCTGTGCCTCCTTCACTAACACCCACTAGAGAGGTCCTGGAAGCAGCAGCGCACGCTTGCCTCATTGAGAGAACCAGTGCTTAATTTGTGGAGGTGGTTGCCAGTGCCCAACACTGGCACTCTTTTTTGGGCACCGGAACTCATGCAGGGCCAGCGCACGTGCAATTGCTCTGTTTGTTCTTCCACTTCGATTATAAATCCTTGGGATTTGTCATTCTGATCTTGAACCCTCTCTTGCTTGCAGGTTGCAGGCCATGGGTGGCTGGGCCTGGGAGGGGCCAGCAATAGCAATGAACAACAAACGGTTACAAACAACAGCCAATGAAAATGACCATTCTGTTGTTACTATGCAGTATTTGATACTTTCTGTATAGTAACACAGAATGTGCAGTTGTCACTGGCTGTTCTTCTGAGCCAGTGAAATTACATGGTGACGTGTTGTTGTTGCCACAGGGGGCAGTCTCGACTTGTGAGAGAGAGACCCTGCCCTGCTGCACTGCGTGGTGTGGCCTAGTTGATTCCTGGGGCACCCTCTGCCCGCGTTTTCATTTGTGCGGATGCCAGTGTGTGCACCCGGCCCCCCCAACTCTGAAGCCCCGACAGGAGACCAATAACCCGCCGGCAAAGCAGGTAAGTCACTTTTAGTTGCATGCGGTTCAGCCTGAGCCTGTCACAGTCAAGTGATCAGGCAAGGAAGGCCCAGGTCGGGGCCCGGGCGGCGGCGTGGTCCCCTGAGGTGTCCTGACTGGGCTTCTGTCTGTGTGACATGTGTGCAGTGTGCTGCTGACTGCAGTCAGTACCAGGCACAGGCCAATTTCTGCGACCAGGGGCTGCCGCAGACTGAGTCGATGACTCTGCCGCAGTAGGCCCGGCCCGTGGATTGTGCCCAAAATTATGTTTTTGGAAACAGGTCTTTGAAAACCTGACCTTCCGTGGGACCAGTGGCCAGGGCCCCGCCCCACAGAAGGTAGGTTTTAAAAGAAATAACTTATTTTGAGTGGCGGCTGTGGCCCATCACTTCGAAAGTGATGGGCCTCAGCCACCCAAATATATGTTTTTTCTTTTAAAATCTTACCTTCCGTGTGGCCGCTGCCCTGCACAACTATTTTTATCATCATCAGGTTCAGCATGGCCGTGGCGGTGGTGGCCCCACGGAAGGTAGCCTAAGTGATTGAGGCAAGGCAGGGCAAAGCCCAGGACCGGGGAGCACGGGCGGCAGCGTGGTCCCACAAGTGTGTCACAAAAGGAATGAATTGTCATTTGCAACTTTGGCCACTTTTTCATTGGTGCCGAGCCCGACTCGAGACAATTGTATGCCCCAGTCCGACCCTGGATAGCATTCATTTAAGCGAAACATGAACTGTGAATTTTTGCCTGGGTGTTTCCGTTCTTCCTTTTAATGTTATCGGCCTCATTAGTTCACAAACAAGCTTCAGCGAGGGGACCCGGAATGGTGCACGTATTGGGCGAAACCGAACCGACTGCACTTCACGAGAAAATCCCATGCAAAGACGAACTTCAGAAATGCTATTTAAGGCTTAAAGATACACACATGGAAACTAGACGGGGATAAACATGGTGCACATGCCCACTAATCTGTCGTCATAAATAAAAGCACTAGTTGAGTATTCGTGTATAATTCTGAACCGTCTTTTGCTGTCATTGTTTTACATAATTCCAGCGCAGGTTTTCTATCCTGATGTGTGGTTTATACACCAGATGTGGCCCCTTAACCTGGGTAAAATACACTCCGAGCATGTGCTCCGAATGAGGGCACATGCAATCATCAGATAGGAATCCTCAGATAGGGAGGTGGGTGTCTGTTACATCCCACAGTTTAGTGAAGTATGTCAAGAACATGTCAGTGGGAAGGAGATATCCGAATATGCACTCTCCTCTAGCTCCTGAATTTGGGTGACAAAACATATTTAGTTTTTTAATATGTGTTAAGGTGGAAAGAGGCCCTAAAGCAGAAGTAGCAGAGGCCGTTGATTTCACAAAAATGTCTTGCAGAAATGACTTTTTCCAAGTAATACAACACCATGCTTATGGTTGAAGGAAGGGTGAAGGGTGATGCATTTATGAGATGTGATGACTGATAAGGGCTTGAGAGTAAATTGATTACACAAAACACCTGGATGAGGTACCTGAAGAACGGGCTGAGGGGAGGGTGCTCTTCCTGGAGGTAACCGATTAACAATACTTGGTATATTTAACTGACTGCCAGGTGGGGCAGAAGGGGTAGAGACAAATACAAAGCAACAGTGACTGAAACAGAATGCTTTTTAATTTATTTGCATTTTTAAAGCGCTCACACAGCCCGGGGACATATAGGCGCAGTTACAGGAGGAGCATGTCTTAGTTGCGTATTTACTACTAGCCTGTGCCTGCAGTTGCTGCGGCACCAAACATGTGACATGGAGCAGCAGCAGTGTGATGGGCTGGTGGTGGGCCGATCTAGGTAGGTCTAGCACTGAACTGGCGCGGCAGGTGCACCCGCGCTGAGGGCGGCGCCACACCCACACTGGGCACCGCGCCTGGCATTTTGGGGCCAATATTTTTTTGGGCAGTGGTACTTATTTTTTTACAAATTAAGCACTGGAGAGAACACATCCAGCACAATAACAGCAGCGCAAATTCCCCCCACATAGGAGGTGCAAGATAAGCCGTAGCAATGCCAGCTTTCATTCCAAAAAGCTGGCACAGCACAGGCAGCAGTAGCGTGCCTGCAAGGAGAGGTACCACACGTACAGCAGCAGCCTCTTTCCCTCAGAATAGGTATAGCGCAAGCAGCAGGAGTACACGTTTGACTGTGACAGAGCTTATGCATCACAGGCAAGCTTCCATCCCGAATAGCATTTATACCAGTGCAAGCTTGTGTAACACGAGGCCCACAGGAGGCAGGGCACTGAGAGGCTCCCTCTAATAATATATTTATGGCACAGCAGCGTCTGTGTGAGCTTCATGTCAAAGATAGCAGGGACACCACAGACAAGCACCCCTCACAGAACATGTACACAATACATAGCATCAGTGAAGGCATCCCTCACACAACAGGTATAGCACAGACACAGCTGCGCAGGCTTCCCACCCACAATATAGTCCAGCACGGATATCGGCACTGCACGCTTTCCTCAGATCAAATAAGTATGTCACAGGAAACATGTAAACATCCCTTACACTTAATATCAAAAACACAGGTAGAAGCAGTGCAAACTTTCAGAGTACATTAGGACGAGCACGTGCAGCAGCACCACAAAATCCCGGGCTTCATTAACAGGCCTGCACGTTTCTCTCACATAACACCACACACAGTTCCAGCAGCAACATCAAAGCTCAACTCTCATTGAAATTCCTCCTGGACATGGTGGACCCCTTTGTGGGCTTTCCAATTGGCCCCTAGAGGGTCATGTTACTCAATTAACGACAGGAAGAGGACATTTGCGTGATCACATTTTTCCCAGAGGAGCCTCACCAGTACGTGAGGGACCTGCACCAAAATAATGCTCCTCTGCCTGAAAGATCAAGGAGGGGTAGAAGCCATAGTTACCATTCTATTTGTATGTGTGCTTATTGTGTTTTAGTTCATATAGAACTTTGCATAAATAAAATAAAAATGTATGACATTATACCCGTCAATATAATATATGCACTCAATGCAATAAATGATTAAAACTCAATTAACTATGACATAATTAAATATTATAGCTCATTTAATTCGGTTAAAACTCATTTTCTTATGTAAATGATCAATAAACAGGATCAGTATTATGAAGGAAAGAGTGGGGGCAAGAGACCATCAATCAAAAGGAACAAATATGCAAATGGACAAATATGCAAATAGCTGGTCTGTAAAGTTCCAGTCAAATTGGAAGTTCAAAAATTAAGGTGTTTTTCTATATGCAACCAAAGGCGATAAAGTGCTAGGTGGGTGGAGAAAGACCCAGAATTAAGACAATGGGCCTCATTACACGGATGGCGGTAAGGATTTACTGGTACCGGTAAAATACTGGTATCAGTAAATCCTTACCGCCTTACTACGAGGTCCCTTTGCGGGTTGGGGGATTTAACGCCTGCTTTCTGCAGGCGTTAAAAACCAACCCGCAAAGGGACCCAAGGAGCTAATTACGGTACCGCAATTTGCGGTACCGTAATTAGCGCCTTCCCCATTCCCATTGAGCCCTATGGGGCAAAAATGGGAATGGGGAAGGGCAATGGTGGAAGGGGGAATTACCGCCCCGCCAACCTTGGAATGGGGCGGTAATTCCCCTTTCCGCCATGGCGGTGCCGGTATTTTACCGGCATGAACCATGGCGCTAGTAGCGCCATGGTTCTCCGCCATCCGTGTAATGAGGCCCAATATTTCCAGAAGGCATTGGATTTGATCAAATCATATTTGTGTACTAGGCCTTCAAAAATACACATGCACATGCAAACTGTTGCTAAGGAAAAGCATTCCGGGAATACGTATTATGCATTTTCCAGGGACGTCATTGCACCAAAGTGCAAGAGGTAGCGGAAGTGACATCACATGACTCCTGAACTTTGATGGCATCACGGAAGTGCTGTCGTTGACCCCGCCCCCAAGTGGCATCACAGAACGGGATTGCCCACAACGTTCAGATGCGTCTAAAACCTGTGTTTCCAGGATCTCTCATTTCAGTCAGACATAGCAATCGAGGAACAGAGGGAGGCGTGATTTGTCCACGATCACACATTTGGGGAATGTTATTTTCCAGATTCGACGTGGGGCATATTTGTAAAACATACATAGTGCAGTACTTGTAATAGGATAACCGAAATCTCTAATGGAGGCTACACCTAGTGTATGAAACATCTATAGATCAATGGACAAAGAAGTGCTCGTTATGTGTGGCATTGATGTGTTAAACAAGCCCAAAAAGCATTGACATGGGCAGGCATGCTCTGTCTGTCTACCCAAGAACTAAATGCTGCAAAAAGGCAAAAAGCCCTAAAAATTAAATCATTGATCAGGACTTAGTATCAACAAAATTCCCTGGTTATAAATGTATCTATGAATCAGCTACCACTACGATAGAAAAAACCTATTGTGCGGGTGTAAACTGAAGCCATCTGTGTCCATGCGTATTTATCTTTGAGTTATGTGACAAGCAACCACATGTTGTCCACCACAACCCAGAGCTGACCATAACACCTTAATGTCCTAGGCATTGATGCATATCGCTTTTTCAATCTTTTTTAACAGGGTGAGGTGTGGGGATGGGGCTGCACCTCCCTCAAGAGTGGGGTTCAAGTCATCTACAATTTTCAAAACTCTATGGCGAGGCGGGTTATTCAATGACCTCCCCCTCACCCCCCGATGAGTCCCGTGAATGAAGCTTCCACAAATTCCTTTACAAGAAGGAATTTGAGTGGGGAGGGGTGGGTCACTCCAAGGCTCTCTCACTTCTGAGACTCTGTGTCCAGCGCTTACTTTCTTACATAGTGTTGCACCAGAGAAGGGTCCTGGTCAAGTTTGTGACCCCTCTCAATCATTCACATCACACTTGAATGCGTTCAAGGTGAGCAGAGCCCAATCAGTGGTGTAGCACAACATTTGGGAGCCCTTCGCCCCGCCCAAGCTACTTAACAAAGCACAGGGCACACCACACCCCAGGCTGGCCCGAACCACTGCGTGTGTGCAATGTCCATGAAGATTATGCCGCTGCAGGGGCAGGCATTACTCCACGTAAAAGAAGAAAACATGTTTTTTAATCAAAGCTTAAAAGTTTCATTTAGCGTAGCAAGAACAGGCAGTGCCTAGTCCCCAAATATACCAACCACTGGTGGTGGGTGGTATGTTGTTTTATTGGAGGGTGTAAATATTTGCCACAAGTATGCGATTGCGACTGAGCATAGAGGAAGGGCCCAAACTAACGAAAACGGATTTGGGGTATCAACGGGATTCTTCCCCCTCCCATGAGAAAATGTTTTGAATAATTGGTTCAAATGGTGCATTACACAGCATGCTTCGGGTTTGTAGGGTGTAGGGTAACTCATGAAAAAAGTACAGTAGATACAAATCACCAAAAGTGCACAAGCACATTTCCCAATGCATTGTTAAGCCTGTACCTTCCATGTATGCCAGTATAAAATAAAGTTCATGCTGGCTGTGCCCATACATTTCCATGCTGGCCCCACCAACATATGCTAGTATTCCCATATAACAACAGACTCATGCTCGCTTTGAGATTTTTTTTTATAGTATTATTACTGTCACTAGGCACAAAGCTGACTCTGAACATATATGCCAGTACTCCTATGTAAGAAAATACTTCTGTTGGTTTGGCCATTAAAAGTGACATGTCATAGTAATAAAACATGTCCATATGGTTTCCAATGTATGCCAGTCTAGACCAATAAGAACACTTATCCTTACTTCATCATAGATGCTCAGTTAATAAAAAGTAATGCTACGGTAAGAAACATACAGGCTACTACACCAAAACGTTGGTCTAGCGAGGTAATACTACTTATGCTTGATTTATCAAAGATGCAGAGTAATATGGGTTATGCCACAGTAAGCAATGTCTTGACTACACACACACACCCTTTCACCCACCCATACATCTCTCACATTCATTCACACTGCATTCATCACTCAGGCATGCCCCAGCCAGAACTTTCACACACACAATCATATTCATACCCATTCACACACCAGTCACTCAACTATATACCTTCTCTCAAATACACTCACACTGGCACACACACAGAACATTTGCGCACAAACACACACACACACATGCACTCCCATTCATACTCACACACCCAACATTCACTCACCCATAAACCTCTCAGATCCACTTGGACTGCATATTCCACACAGGAACGCACTCACCCACCCAGAACATTCAAACACACATTATCACATTCCTACTCATTCACCCACCAGTCACTCACTCATACACCTTCTCTTGCATCCACTCTCACTGCATTATCTACACTGGCATACACCCAACCAACCAGAACATTCAAAAACACACTATCACATTCCCACTCATTCACCCACCAGTCACTCTATCATACCCTTCTCTTATATCTACTATCACTGCATTTTCCACACAGCTGGGGTCAAGTCCTACAAATAAAAGTGGAGGGACTCAACAAACTCAATGGGATATGACGTCTCCAGAAATTGGCATACCAAGGTGAAATATGCACATTTCATTAAATTGGCTTTGCATAACCACCCAAATTGCACAGTATGAATGGCATTTGCCTTTCATAAAATCAACACACACAAAACCAAGTGAGTATACTTTCTTCTAATAATGTATTTGAAAAAGTTAAAAGGTGTGCATGTTTTAAACTCCAAGAACCAATACCTGGAACGTCCTGTACCGAAATGGGGCATTTCCCCTTTAATTGTTTGTTATTTTTCATCAGGTTATATATAGTGAAGTGTCTGGCCTGTAAACCTGACGACTACGGTTCTTTCCAGAGGTCGGCTTTAACTTATAAATTCAAAGCAGACATTCATGTTTCTCATTTTAGCTGGGGGAGACTGAGTCCACCCTCTGAAAAAAGTGGGTGGACTCTGTCCACCCGCGTGTACCCTCAACTTGAGCCCTGCCACACAGTCACACACCCACCAAAAGAATTCACACACACACACACTATCACATGTATTCTCATTCACCTACTGCTCACTGACCCATTGCACATACATATATCTGACATGCACTCCACACATCACATTTTGTTTTAAAGCCTTCTTACCTGTTTTTCCAGCTTTGGTCAATCATTCCAGGCCAACCTTGACTCCTCTGTGCTGCTCACAAACAGGAACCAAGAAGCTGGGAGAGCTTCCCAGTTCCAGTATATGAGACACGAGGATGCTGGAGGAGAAGGGCATGGTGGAAACGATCATGGGTTTTCTCATTGACCAACAGAGAGTAGCAAGACATACTCTCTTCCTTATTTAGTTTTTCCAGGGCATGGAGCCTGGTTGTCTGCAGTCAGTGGCCAAAGGGTGACTGAAGTGGGCAACATCCTGTTTGGGCTTGGTAGGGATAAAGAGAGCTTGAAGCAGAACTCCTGATTATCAAAGGACATCTTAGCCATGCAATGCTCTCCGGAGAAGGGCAGTCTTAGAAAAGGGCCATATCCCGGCTCTCTGCTGCCATTCCCTCCTTTGGTACTGGTAAAATGTAATTCTCTGTGTCTACCTGAGTCTACCTACCAAGGTACATTCTTTTTATCCTCCTTTACTCCTGCTGCCATGCTCCTGCATATCATCGTCGGCTACCTAACCACCCTCTCCTTACTCTTCCCATTTGTACTTCATGCATTTCCCCCATTTTCCCACCACTGCGCCCTTGCCTTTCCACTTTCCCATTTAATAAACTCCCCAGCATTGTTTTGAAGACAGAGCACCAATGTATATTGCACTGCTATGGCCCCTTCATCAAGTCGAAACAACTAACAAATGCCCACAGCTACCTTAATTCAAGGCCAGCACAGGGGGTATGGATCCTCTCCAATTCAAAGTCTGCTGCAGCAGATTAATGCCGTATGATCCACTTCTGCCCAAACCCCTAGTGAGATCCTACAGGCACTAATAAGGCACCCCGTTCTAAATGAAAGCCTGCGGCTCTCTTTAAACAAATCTCCAACTCCACAGTAGTAAAGGTGTCCTTCCCTTTAAGGGAAAACATTTTCATTCACTAGACACTGGGAACGTGTATTGAAGCATTGCTAAAACCTGGTCTAAAACCATCAGGGAAGTAATTACAATACTTTAAAGGGACATTCAATAAACCAGGGATTTCGACTGATAAAAATGTGCAAGTCCAAAACTTTACGACCAGACATTCCATTAGTGAGGGGATGCAATGTTGCAATTTCCATGACCACACAGACTATTTAGTACATCCAAGAGTTTCCCAAGCTTACACAGTGTGTTTCCATCACTGGATTCACATTCCGGAAAAGCTGAAGATCTCAGCACAAGCTGCACAGGAGGGGTTCACAATGGAATGAATGACTTCCAAGATGGAAGGCAGGCCAGGTATAGACTTTGTACCACCATCTAAATCTAAAGCAGCCCCCTGTGCACACAAAGACAACAAACAATCCCATCCCTTACCTACTTGCAAGCCGCAGGTTCAAACCCTCACAGAAAGAGCCAGCCAGTGTGAAGAGTGAGCTCAGAATAAAGCACGCAACCCCAGTTGGATAGTGTGGTGCATAGAGGTGAGCTTATGGCCCTTTGGAACCTGCACATGGTAATGGATGGGATTACACCAGAGTCATTCTGAATCCAAATAACCAAACCAACTCAGGAAGATGGCAAAGTACTGGTTTATTAACAATGATCTAAAACAGGGAGGTTACAACAAACATCAACAGACGCTCAGTCTCTCAATGATATCCACACAAAATATGGTTCTTATACACAAAATGCGTCAGAGTTACGTCATACTATGTGACAATAGTGAAAAATCTATCAAGGGCCGGTATTGGTTAAGGGAAACATCTAAGTGTACATTTCTATAGGAGCTACTTTGGTTATTGCCTACCCATAATCAGGTGGACAACTTATGCCTACCTCTACAAACATGTAATTTCAGAAACATTAGAAACACAGTTTCTCATTGGTTTTCAAACTATAAGGTCCTTTGTTATATGGACTAATATAATTGGTTGGCACACTTATGCCATGTCTGGAAAATTCAGTTCATTTGGCATCACGTAAACCCAGACCCAGGTTCAAGGAGATAGGACATGAAACTACATTACCACCCAATTAGCCTAGCATCTCTCATCACCCTTGCCTTCTGCCATGAAATTGACTTTGTACTTGGCCTTGCAGGGTGTCCTTGTCTTTGAGAATGTACAGGAGTGAGGGCACTTGCTATTGTGTCTGCAACTCCAAGTTCAAACTCTATTTCCATCCTTGGCTTGCGTTTCAGGAGACCACAATTTGGTCCATTTTGCAGCTTATTTAAATGCTCTATATGAATTAAAGCTTGACATCCCTTGTGTTCTTTCTTGCACCTTAAAGTGAGAAGGTTCATCCTGTGCACGCTCGTTCTTCTTCGGAGTAGATAGCTGACCTCGATTTCTAGAATCTTGACTTCTGGCCAAGCAGCCTCGCCACTCAGCTCCATGAGCATGCTATTCTTGCTGCGACACAGTTTTACACTCTCCCACTTTATGGTTCCTGGCTTACTTAATGCATGATACCAATGTGCAGTTTCTATATAATGGCGGCTTCGCCTGCACTCTATTCACTACTCATAGCAAGCTTCTATGATGTCTTAATCTACCTTGCATTTCAGCATCAGTACATTTATTGAACAGTTGTTTTCTGCAGCACTTTATGCATGTGTAATCTTCTTCTTTACACTTGAGAGTTCACTTGATCCTTACTTCATCATTAGCGTTTAGGATCGATACATCATCTTCAGCCAGTATCTCAAGATATCGTGCACACTTTTTATGACATCACTAGCTCCTCTTCTTTGCTCTTTCTCATATTCATTCAGGGAGTTCCTCCTGCATATTGTTGCTACTTCGGGGGTACATTCGATAAGGTTCTCTTCTTCAAAACACTTGGTGTGGTATTGGCACGATGGCTGGTGTCAAACACAGCACAATCTCATGTCTCCAATATAGGGGATGTAGGGGGCGGGATCTCCTACAGATGTATACAGCTGCTGCTCTACATTCCCCACTCTGGTCGAGTCCTCAATCACCTCGTCAAGTTTTTCTGCGTCTTTGTATCTTCTCTTGAAGACGTTTCTCTTGGGTGTCCATATCTTCATCAACCCCCTTAGGGTGCCCGCTGTTTTTATGCATTCATCCACACTCTAGGTCATGTAATAACATTGCCCTTTCGGTGTAAATTTGACCTAATGTCCCACATATATTTTATGATTCTTTGGACACCAGAACTTTGTTCCTTCAGGTGATACAACATCATTGGTTAGCTCTTTGGCTTCTGGCTCATCCTTGGCATCAAGCATGATCTTCATGTCTACTACCTTCTTTGCCTTTTTCTTACATTGTGCAATTATTATCCTGATTATACAGAATCCAAACATAATCAGCACCAGTATTGCTCCAAGAGACTTGAATACATTTGCCATATAATGAGGAATAGATGACAACAAGAATGCAAACCAACTGTCAAATTTTGTTGGAGATGGAGTCTCCTCCTCCATCTTTGTGTGCAGGTCTGTCAACATTGATATTGCCCTTGTCAGGGTCCCATTCTCAGAGGTGTCAGAAGGTATGAATGTGCAACATGATGGCCCGATCTTGGCACATACACTTCCTTCCATTGCTGTGATTATGTCAAGGACATACCTGTTCTGGAGCGTCATCAGTCGTGTGGCCCTCAGCTCTTCTTTTATGGCATTGAATCCTTTTATAGTAGCATTGATTGTCTGCAGAAGCTCCCACCTGGTGGTTTGTAGCCATTTGGCAGTCACCGCTGTTTGAAGTCCAGTCATGAATATAGATGTTATTGTCATAGCAGTCTTGCTGAACAACTTTTGTTAATCAGGAATGGCTTCATAAGCCTTTATTGAGTTTGATGAGAAGTAATTCTCTCTTTTTATCCGTTGTAGTTTGAGTGATCTTCTTCTGAAATTATTATTCACCTTTGGGAATTCATTAATGTTTATATCACTCTGAGGAATCACCAATGCTGGAACATGGACAAACATCAAGGAACACACACAACCCCAATTCCTGGGTAATTTCATATATGCTCTAGACCCGCAGGCCCAGCAGTGATCCATTAGGACAACTGTCCCTTTTCTCATTCCTGGAACATCAATCACCCTTTATTATATCCAACGTGACTCTTCCCATGACTCCGGAAACACATTGTCGCATTAACCAATAGGACTACCATCACTGGGCCTTACTTGCCTTCCACCCATGTCAGTAATTTAGAGTACTTGGCCCAATAGTTAAGACACTCATCTTTCACTTTCTGTATTCCTCATATTGCTTCCTTCCTAAGCAAATGAGCTGCACAGGATATCATTTAATCTTACCATCCTTTACTCGTGCTCACTTCTCCATAGATTAACAGCTGTAATCGTTCCCAGCATCCAGGCATCCAAGCCTTTTCTGTCATGTCAGAACAGTACATCCTCTTAATTTCCTTGATGATCACCTTATCTTGTCCTGCAGCAGGATACACAATCATCTTGTCGGTCCATCCAGGCTCCTTCTCCATCTGAGTAGTCTTAATATAGTCATCTTGATATGGGAACCATTGCCTTGTTCTCCATCGCAAGGTTGCCCAACTCCCTTGGAATAGTCCCCGAGCAGTACATGCTGCAAGATGACTGAGGCACTTTGCATTGGATGCTGACACATCCTTTGAAATGAACTGTATTCATGGCATAGAGAGAGCAGACATAGCAATTCTCATCAGATGCTCTCTTCCCTATCTTTTTCATGCGTTGATACCACATATTATTGCCCAGGTAACCAGAATTATCTGGATATGTATTTATCCCCTGATTCTCTTCCTCCGCATCCCTCTTAGGTTGTCTAACATACCCATAGAGATCAAAGACATTGTCATTGTTTGTACTCATAATAGGAAAAATCATAGGAACTCTTTCTTCAATAGGACCATTCCGATAATGGAGACCTCAAAATGTAAGATACAAAAAGATAAAGAGAATACACATGCCTATGGATATCAAGCATAGCAGTCTAGAGAAACATTTGGTGTGCCATCCAAAAACGTGTTGAACTCAAGCTCGCTCTATAATTACATCACCCTCCTCACGAATCATATTTAATACAAATATTCAATATATTTACGTTTGTAAGTGCACAATCTGTTCAATGATAGTGATCAAGAGTCTTCTTATCAGTGGACCTTTTTTGGATCCTATAAAAAGGTATGAATATTGACGTCTCTTCTGACAAGAGCAGGGTAAGACTGAGGAATAAACACAAAGATAGCAACCACAAGCCGATATGTGTCACAGTCAACAGGTATCGTGTATTTATCAATTAAAACAGATATTCTCCACAAAATGAATCTGGATACTGATCTGTCTTCCAATTTCTAATCAGGAACTAACATTTAGGCATAATACTGATGCAATGTTTTTTCCTTCAACATATTTCCAAAAGTTTGTTTCAGCTTCTGGAATTTCTCTGCAGGTTTATACACTTCCTGAAATCCAGTCCAAAAGAAATATGTGCTAATCACTGGTTGTCACTTGGTCATCGATCGAGTCTGCACAAGTGGACATTCTTCTTCTTATCTTGCTTTATGGTTGGCAACCGCTGAAGGGAGCGTTGCACCTTTGTAGATTTTTACATCAACTAAATGCAGCCAAGCTCGTCTTCCCGATACCTAAATTGAAGAAGGGGAGACTTCCTTAACAGTAAAGGGGCCATTGAACCTAGGTTTGTGCACTTTCTAGTAAAATTTCACCAACATATAATTTTGGTGGTGGCAATAGTTCACTAGGGTTGGTCGCTGGATTGTCCTCTTCCGTGTTCTATGACCCCTCCTTCCGATGTTTAATGTGCTCTGAAATGAAAGAAACACAGGTAGTCATACATGTCAAATAATCGCGCATCTTACCACCTAGAGTCTTCACTACACTCTAGGCATCACTCCTTACTCTAGATGGAGGCCTAAGAGGCATTCTCATGCAATGCCCTGTCACTAACTCATGAGGGGTGAGGTGGTGGTCAGAACCTGGCTGATTCCGAAGGGCAAATAAGGCTAGGGATAGGCAATATAGCCATCCCTTCTTTAAAGTCAATTTGATTTTGGCGATCTTCTCCTTGAGGAGACCATTGCGTCTCGCACTATCACATTTCCTTGTGGGTGATAAGCAGAAGAAAATGTATGCTCTTTTCTCAATAGAAGCCCTATTTATTCAACTAACTCATTGACAAAATGTGGCCCATATCAGATCTTAGTACTTTGCACACACCCATCTTGGGAAGACTTTGTGCACTGAAAACTTTGCTGCACCAGTGGCATCTGGGTGTGTACACGGACCATCTTCGATCCACCTAGAGAAGGGACACACCACCACTAATAGATACCCATATCCATTACATGTCTGCAACATATCGACATAATCAATGTGCAAATGCTGAAACAGACCATTCTAATTGTTCTCAGTGTATGGGCGGCAAATTTGACACACGATGCAATTCAACATGAACTGTGCAACATGTTCCAGCAGATTCAGAACAAACCAGTCTTCTGCGATGTTGACAGCAAGACTTTCTCTGGGTATATGTGCAGGGTATTGCAGTTGCTGTAGTGCGACTTTCAATAATGCCGCTGGCATCACTGGTTTTTCAGTGCTTGCCTGTTGCCATAATGCTTCTGTGGAGGATAAGGAACACCCCCTTCTTTTCCACAGCTCTTGCCCCTCTTGTGGGACTCTACCCTGAATCTCTATTAGTTGCGTAATTGACAGCATATTAAATCATTCTCGTACTGACATGTTTCTAGTTAATACTTCTTTAGTATTTTCAGTGTCAAAGCTTAAAATGTATGGACAATATGCAACCCGCTTGGCTTCTACATATGCGGCTTCGTTTCCATGACAAATAAAGTCTGTATGTTTAGTATGTGCTGTGCATTTTATGACCTCTATGGACTCTGGTAGTTGTAGGGCCTTAATGAGCCTGTCCTATAAGGACGCATTTTGCACTGGAGTGCCGTTGGCGTGGAGGTAGCCCCTCCTTTTCCAACGTGACAGCCTTGAGTGTACGGTTGATGTCACATAGGCGGGGTCACTGTACACCATCACTTCCTGCCTTCATGTTTCTGAAGCGCGACATAAACGCTACGAATTCTGCTGCTTGCGCTGAAAAATGGGATGGTAGCTTTGTACTCGCCACTACCTCAAACTCACCATTTTATTGGTGTCTTACAACTGCGGAGCATGAATGCCTCGCCCCACTAATCTGGTCAATTTTTGAAGACCCATCAATAAATAGAATTTCCCCTCCCGCCAAACCATTTTCCTTCACACGGGGTATATCATCATAAAATTGAACATAGTTTGCACAGTCATGCACATGATCACCTTCTTCTACAGGTTCAGCTACAAAAGTGACTGGGTTTACTATTTTACACCTCACAAATTTAATAGCTGGATTGGAAGTCATTAACTCATAATCTGAAGCTCTTTGTGACGTTAGTGTGCCCTTGGGTTCTCTAAAATGGCAACTAAGGCATGCTCCATGTAAAGAGTCACGGAATAGCCCATGACAATACTTGTGGACTTCTCAATAGCAAATGCGCCAGTAGCCAAAGATTGTTCCTACAGGAAATGTCCCCTCATAACGGGATATAAAATCCCACTGTAGTATGCCAAAGGCTTATACCCCAGCAGGGTCCTTTGTGTGAGCACTGCTGTCATTACTGACCTATTTGTGTGTGAAAACAAATTAAATTCCTTGCTATAGTTGGGAATCCCTAAAACCGGAGCTGTACAAATTGCCCTTTTCAACTCCTCCAATCCTTCCTAAATTTCTTCAGTCCATTCAATGCTTTCCTTACCAACTTGTGCTTTCTTTAATGCTTGCAAAAGTGATTTGGTATATGAAAATGTCCCCTCATAACCGGATCTAAAATCCCACTGTAGTATGCCAAAGGCTTATGCCCCAGTAGGGTCCTTTGTGTGAGCACTGCTGTCATTACTGGCCGATATGTGTGTGAAAACAAATGAAATTCCTTGCTATAGTTGGGAATCCCTAAAACTGGAGCTGCACAAATTGCCCTTTTCAATTCCTCAAATCCTTCCTCCATTTCTTCAGTCCATTTGATTTTTTCCTTACCAACTAGTGCTTTCTTTAATGCTTGCAAAAGTGATTTGGTATATGTGCTGTAATCAAAAACCCATGATCTGAAATAATTGCTCAAGCACAGAAACTGCTGCATTTGCCTCACTGTGTTTGGTTCTGGCGTTTTCATAATAGCCTCAGATTTTTCAGGTGTCACTTTCTTTCCTCCATGTGAAATTAACTTACCTATATACAACACTTCTTCCTGAAAATACTGTAATTTCTCCTTTTCCACCGTGTATCCTTTGTTTTCTAATACAGTTATTAACTGGACAGAGTCTTGTGTCTGCATTCATTCTCTGTTTTACTGCAAATCAATAGATCATCTATGTACTGAATTGCTGCACTTTTTAGCTCAATGTTACCAATATGCATCTCTAGTACCCTGTTAAAGATTGACAGGGACTCACAATACCCTTGAGGTAAATGAGTATGGTTTAGTCTCTAAGTAAAGTCTTGTGAGTCCTCATGCAACAGGATTGTGAAAAATGCAATTTTGAAATTGTTCACCGTGAAATACTTAGCGTCAAATGTGATACTGCATAATATTGTCACACGATTACCAACTAAAGGAAACTCTGCTTCTACAATCTGTTTAAGAGGGTGTAAGTCCTGGATAAATCTCCACAACCCCCCTTTAGATTTCTTAATTGGATGCACCGCAGTATTGCACGATGATTCCAATGGCACTAGGATTCCCTGATTCATCAGTGCTGAAATAGTCTAGAATATGCCCTCATCAGCTTCTCGGGACATAGGGTACTGGTTTTTGTGGGACAAAATGGATCCTGGCTTGAGTTTTTTTTTAACCTCCCACATTCCCTCCAATTGGCCTATGTCACAGTGCTCGTAGTCCAAATGACACTTGGCACCTTTTCTAGGTATTCCTGAAAAAATGTCAGTCGTTGATACATTATTGCCATTCACTGTGGGATTTCTCATTTGTCGATTTTTATCTAGTATGTAATGCTCATGAATTAAACACCTCGTCATTGATACGTTCTTCTTTGAAGATATCTTCATCTGTACCACTCTTCAGAACATATCTGGACCACTCTTCAAGGGCTATCCCTGTTCTACCTTAGTCATCCACCCCTTCAAGTATTACTATCTCTCCTTGCACTATAGCTGCTTCCAGCTCTGTAGGAATAGTCTGTGCACCTTCCTCATCCATTGGTATTTATGGTCTAAATAAGAACTCATCAGGTATCCTCACACTCTTTCCTACTATCCCAGATAGCCATGTTAATAAAATGCTCACTCCATACAGGAAGACTTCTAGATCTACCGGGACTCCTGATAGAGCCACTTGCCCTGTGAATGCCAGAATGAACTCTCCTAAATTTAATTTTATTCCTGGAGTGGAGAACACTATTCCCTAATCAGTGAATTAAATCGGCATGTTAAGTTTTTGTCATCAAATCTCTTCCCAGAATGTTAACTGGTGGCTGTCATGAATTTAACAAGGGAACACACATCACACATTCCCCTATAGAAACAGGTATTTCATCAGTGAAAGGACCTAAACGTGTAGCTCCAGAGAACCCTTGAGCATTCATGGCAATACCTGACATTGGATATTTTCCCTTCTGTATACAAGAGTGGGTCGCCCCAGTGTCTACAAGAAAATAAAAGGATTTGCCCCCTATCGTCAAATCCACCGTTGGTTCCTCCTGGGGGTCTGGTGTCACAGATAGTAATGAACACATCAGGTCGCCCTGTGAGCTGTCCTATTGAGGGTATAAACTCGCCCCCGTACCTGTGAAAGGATTTCCTCCTACCACAGTGACAACCCCTATCCTAGGTGTCAGTATTTGCCCCGTGTTCACATTCTGTTGGGTCTGCATAGGTGCTTGTAGTGACTGCCCTTGTGGTGGGTGCATTTGTACTTGCCCCTGCTGTTGTACCTACTGTACTTGCGGCACCTGTGCCTGATAGCATATGATCCTGGGCAAAGCCTTCTCTTGTTTGTGTACTGTATGACAGTGGATAAGCTGTCCCCCCTCTTGAAAACTGTCTGTTTTGTTGTGCATTCCCTTGGCCCCTACATACGTGTGCAATATGCCCTGTTATTCTATAATTCCAAAATACTGGAGGTGGTGCTCTGGCAAACCCTCCTTAGGTATATCCTCCCTGAGTATTCTGATTCTCATTCTGAGTTTTCGGAAACCCACCCTGTGTGTTCTGAAATCCGCCTCATCTTCCCCTAAAACCTACACCTCTACCTTGAGGCACAAACCCGTACCCAGCTTGATCCTTTGAGCATGAATTATTCAGCTGGGATGTACCCATTGCTTCTTGCATTCCTACTCCTTCTCCACTTGTCAATACTGCCCCTTCTATGCCAAACTCTGACAATTTATTCTGAACTAATTTAGCTCCCTCCACTTTTTCTGTTCTCATCTTGCTTTTTGTTCTTCTCTTGTAGCAACTGACAATGATGTACAATAGTCAACTGTATCTCAGCCCATGGCTTCGCTTCCATCCCCACTTCTTTTTTCATTTGTCTCTGTAACGGTTCTGGTAATCCCTGACACAAAATATGATAGAATAGTGCGACTGTTTATTCCCCAAGGCTCATGTGTTTCAAGCTGCCATTTCTCCTGAATATCCTGAACGTAAGCAAAAGGGTCTTCATCTTCCTTCATTTTACGTGTCATAATTGCACCCATATCTGATGTATCAGGATACTGTACCCTGAGAGCCCTATAAACATCTGCCCAGCAATTATTAAATGGCACACCATCATGCTCTGTGTTTTGCGCCGTCACACTTGCATACCCTGCTCGCCTCCATATGTTGTCAGCCCTCTCCCCAAGAATTGCTGCCGGTATACATTTTATGTCTCCTCTGGCCAGCATGTTTCCTCCTGTCATTTTCTCTATTTCGTATATCTATTTCCAACACCCCTGAAGTTAAACTAGGGAGTTTGCATCTTAGGTTATCCTTATCCATCTCTGGCCATAGAATGTACTGTGGTCTTGCTCCCCCTTCTCTAACAAGGAAAACTGCAAGAACCCCATCCCATATTCAGATCCCACTAGTCGTCTTTCTATGGCAGGGGTAATCGTCCCTATTTGTCTTCTATCTGGTAACGACCTTAACCTACTCAAATATGGTGGAGACTCTCCTTTCTCATTACATGATCGTCTTCGGGGAATCTTAGGATATGATATGGAATCTGGTGTTCTTTCTTTAGGGTGTTCCAGATCTGACCATCTTACCTCCTTATCCATTGGTAGGTTTCCTAGTGTCTTAAATCTCCCCCCGTCTCACCTGTGATCGGGATCTCCCTTGTTCGGCTGCAGGACTCTTCCTGTGGGTGGTTCGGGTCTTGAATAGGCTCGCCCGAGCCTTGTCAGGTTGCAGAGCGCGTTCAGAGTTCCAGGATGTTCGCGGTTCCAGGGTGTCCAGGATTAGCGATAAACAAGCAATGTATGGGGGAAATCCAGGAACAGGAAAAAAGGCAAGGAAGGAAGTAAGAGGATCAAGGAAACAGATGTAGAGAGCAAACACACGTCGGGACACTATCGAAGATAGCATTGAGACGCGCGGACCCGCAGGGGCGTGACCAATTTATAGTACGTGGCATGACGTGAAAGCTAGTGTGTAGCACGGAGCTTGGTACGGCCATGTTGGGAGGAACAAGGAGTACAAGCCCTTCGTGACAATGACCATGAGGTCCAGAAGGGGCAATTTGGCCGGGTCATGACAGCATGCCCCCTCCGAAGACTGGTTCCTCCAGGCTTGCCTGGGTGAATAAGATGGAATCTTCTGAGCAAACGAGGGGTCTTTAAATTAGAAACTGGTTCCCATATTCTCTCGCTAGGGGGGTAGCCTTTCCACTCGACCAGATATTGTAATCGACCCCTTCTATACCTGGAATCACATATCCTGGACACCTCATATTCCAACTGGTCGTCGACAACAACAGGTGTGGGTTTGAAGGGGTTTCGAGTAGAACTAACGTAGGGTTTCAACAGGGAAGTATGGAAGACTGGATGTATCTTCTTCCAGGAATCCGGGAGCTTAAGTCGGAAGGAGACAGGATTGATGATCTCCTTTATAGAAAATGGACCATAATAGCGAGGAGCCAATTTTGTTTGGTCGTAGATGTCAAGGTAACAGTTTCGAGGCTAGCCAGACTTGATCGCCAACTGAATAGGAAGGTGATGTCTTCTCTTAGAGTCCGCATATCTTTTGGTTCGAGTCTGGGCCTGTTCTAACTGATCCTTGGCCTCTCTTTGTAAGTCGATTAGCGTCTGAATCCAAGAGTCAAGGGTAGGTACCGGAGTAGATTCTGGAAGAACTGATGGTAAAACAGACGGATGATAACCTTGACTGCAATAGAAAGGGCTGATCTTAAGAGCTGAATGATCTGAGTTATTGTGGGAGAATTCGGCTAAAGGTATAAGGAGAGACCAATCGTCTTGAACCTTGGTGGCAAAACAACAAAGATATTGTACCAGTGTTTGATTTACTCGTTCCGTTGCCCCATTGGTTTGTGGATGATAGCCTGAAGAAAGGGCATGTTGGATTCCTAGAACACGACAGAGATGTTTCCAGAATTGTGAAATATATTGAGGTCCCCGATCCGAAATAATATTGGAAGGGAGGCCATGAAGACGAAAAATATGTTCCAGGAAAATTCCAGCAAGTTCTGAGGAAGATGGTAGTTTATACAATGGTGTAAAATGAGCTAGATGAGTAAACAAGTCAATGGTTACCATGATGGTTGTATATCCTCGGGAAGGTGGTAATTCAACAATGAAGTCAGTGGCAATAACTTCCCAGGGTCTGGTTGGCAATGTAGGTTGTAGAAGCAGACCCGCCGGCCTCTGATTATCGTATTTGTTCTGACTACAAATTGCACAGGTCTTGATGTATTGAACTACACTGGACTTCATCCCTGGCCACCAGAACTGTCTTTGTATAAGACGGAAGGTGTTGGTTACCCCTCGATGGCCAGAGTGAAGAGTATCATGGCATAGATTCATTACCTTCTGTTGAAGTTCTTTTGTCAGAATGACCACTGAATTGTTCTTGAATAAATATCCTTCCTTGATCGTCAAACGCCAGGGATTTTTCTTGGATATGTCCTTCCAGAGTTCAGATGATTGAGTCTGTACTCTGATTTCTTCCAGGAGATTGATCGCTTGAGCTACAAAGATTGTAGGTGGAAACATTTTAGGATAGATCTTATCCTCCAAGGGAACGTAGTCAGGACGCCGAGAAAGGGCATCAGCAATCATGTTTTGCGGTCCAGGAACATGTGAGATTTGAAATTGATATTGAGCAAAGAAGTAGGCCCATCGAGCTTGTCTACTGTTCCTGCACTCCATGGATTGTAGGACCTGAAGATTTCGATGATCAGTACGGACTTGAACTGGATATTTAGCACCCAGGAGTAGATGTCTCCATTCAGAGAAGGCATGACGAATGGCCAATAACTCCTTCTCCAGAGCTTAGTAGTGAGTCTCACTGGTAGTCAGGGTCCGTGAAAGGTAAGCAATGGGGTGTTCCAACTTATCATCGGATTCTTGCTTTAAAACTGCTCCTATGGCGTAATTGGAGGCATCTGTTTCCACTAGAAAAGGACGATTTATGTCAGGTTGGGCCAGGATGGGGGCCTGAGTGAATTCTTCTTTCAAGCGTTGGAATGCCTTGTCTTGTGGTAAAGACCAGTTGAATGGAACGTCTTTCTTCAGGAGATTAACAATGGGTTAAACAATCTCGGAAAAGGTGGGAATGAATTTCCGGTAGAAGTTGGCAAGCCCCAGGAAGGACTGTATTTGCTTTACAGATGTTGGGGCGGGCCAAGCCAGCATGGCCTTCACCTTTGAAGGGTCCATACTAATTCCTTCTGAACTAAGGACAAACCCCAGATAGTGAACTGATGTAACATGAAACAAACATTTTTCTGGTTTGGCTAAGAGTTGATTTTCACGGAGACGTTGAAGTACTGCCTTTACATGTTCTTCATGTTTCAAGGAATCCTTTGAGAAGATCAATATGTCATCCAGGTAGACGATAACATTGAGAAATAACATGTCAGAGAACACCCTATCCACAAAACGCTGGAAGACTGCGGGAGCATTAGTCAGACCAAAGGGCATGACTAGGTATTCAAAGTGACCAAAGGGTGTTCTAAAGGCTGTTTTCCATTCGTCTCCTTCCCGGATACGGATCAAATGGTAAGCACCTCGGAGATCCAGTTTCGTGAATATCACTGCACCTCTCACAGCTTCAAGGATATCCGAGATCAGGGGTAGTGGGTATCTGTCTTTCAGGGTGTGTTGATTTAGGCCCTGATAGTCCAGGCAAGGTCTGAGCTCTTTGGTATCCTTTTTAGGAACAAAGAACAATGAAGCACCAGCTGGTGATTTTGAAGGTCTTATCGTGCCATTCTCAAGATTAGTGTCTAGGTATTCCCGGAGGGCTCTCTTTTCAGGTTCTGAAAGGATAAACATCCTGCCAAAGGGAATCACTGCTGAGGGTTCAGTATCTATGGCACAGTCTTCGGATCTATGTGGAGGTAAGGCTTGAACGATGGCAGTAGAGAATACATCAGCATACCCTTGATAGATCTCTGGAACTTGTACAATATTGAAAACCATGAGCGGTGTCTCTGGACACCTTGGTAGATTTTTAGGGGCTGTGACTGAGGTATCCAGGTTTAAACAATGGTTCACACAGAACTCCGAGCCCAGGAATAAGGATCCGGCCGTCCAGTTGATATATGGATTGTGCCTTTGTAACCAGGGCATGCCCAAAACCAAGGGGTAATGGGCTGATTTTATAATGTCAAACACAATTCTTTCTTGATGATGATTTATGGAAAGATGGATCTCCCTAGTTTGCAGACTTATGGGTGCTGAGGAAAGAGGTCTTCCGTCAATTGCTTCCACTGGCTGTGAAAAACTTCTTGCTTCATACTGAATGTTATGACTTCTGACCCAATCTTGATCAATGAAGATTCCCATTGCTCCGCAATCCATCAGGGCCAGTATGGGGTAGACCTTGTCCTTGGATGGCGATAAAAAGGCCTGTAATATCACCAATTTGTTTTGTCCAGGAGAGTTCAAGGATGGAATTGATGTGGAGCAAACATCGCTCTCCCGAAACCTTGCTCCATTTAGGATCAGGAGCTGGCGTTTCCCGAGCATCGGGGAGGAGCCAGAGGACATTCTTTAACTAGATGTTTATCCGAGGCACAATACATGCATAAGCCTGTGTGTATTCTTCTTAACCTTTCCTGCGGGGAAATTGGTCCACGAAAGGCTCCAAGTTGCATGGGTTCAGAATCAGTGCTCAGACTTTTGGCAGATTCTGTCCTTGTAGAATTCTCTAGGGAGTTTCTTTGAATTGATACTTTATTCTTTTTCTTTTCGGCCTTTCTTTCTTGGATTCTAAAGTCTATTTGCATAGACAAGTCTAGGAGGGCCTGGAATGAACTAGGACGTGCCACCCTGGCTAGCTCGTCCTTAATCTCTTCATTTAGACCTCTGCGAAACAAGGTAAAACCTGCTTCCAGGGGCCAGTCCGCCTCTTTGGCTAGCTGTTTGAATCTGGTAACATAGGTCAACATGTCTTGGGATCCTTGTTGGAAGTCAAGCAACTTTTCTTGAGCACTGTGAACCAGCTCTGGTCGTTCGAACATGGTCTTGAGTTCCGCGATGAACCCTTCATAATCATCCAGGAGAGCATCCCCTGAATTGAGTAAAGGAGTGGCCCATGTAAGGGCATTACCGGAAAGATGCGATATTATGAAGCCCACCTTAGCCCTAGGAGTTGTGAAATAGTAGGGCTTGAAGGTAAAATGTACCAAACAAGAATCCAGGAATCCACGTAAGGTCTTTGTTGAACCGTCGTATTTATCAACCACTCCTCCCAACAATACGCTGTCCTTGTTCGCGGAGTCGCGTGACAAGACGAGCTGTCTTAGCGCCGCATTCTCGGCTTTTATATTCTGCATCTCTGTTGAAAATTCTTGCATTCCGCGCATCAGGTCCTGAATAGCATTCTCCATGGTAGAATCCGTATTGATCGTTCGGCGTCTCAAACTGTCGTAAATCTCCCCACGTCTTACCTGTGATCGGGATCTCCCTTGTTCGGCCGCAGGACTCTTCCTGTGGGTGGTTCGGGTCTTGAATAGGCTCGCCCGAGCCTCGTCAGGTTGCAGAGCGCATTCAGAGTTCCGGGATGTTCGTGGTTCCAGGGTGTCCAGGATTAGCGATAAACAAGCAATGTATGGGGGAAATCCAGGAACAGGAAAAAAGGCAAGGAAGGAAGTAAGAGGATCAAGGAAACAGATGTAGAGAGCAAACACACATCGGGTCACTATCGAAGATAGCATTGAGACGCGAGGACCTGCAGGGGCGTGACCAATTTATAGTACGTGCCACGACGTGAAAGCTAGTGCGTAGCACGGAGCTTGGTACGGCCATGTTGGGAGGAACAAGGAGTACAAGCCCTTCGTGGCAATGACCATGAGGTCCAGAAGGGGCAATTTCGCTGGGTCATGACACCTAGGGGGATATACATACCCTCTTCCTCTGCCCCACAGCCTGATTGTCTTTCTTCATCTGACATTGCTAAACCCCAACTGGAGTGGCTATCACCCCCTTCGTCTCTATCTAAATTTAATCTGCTCATCACTGAACATGTTTTCTTCCTCACTTCGTACAGTCTCTGCTCCCCTGAGTTCCATCCTTCATGCTCGCTGTTCTGCCTTAATTGCTGATAGACCTTATTGATCCTCTCTCCAATATCTTTCATCTTCTAGTGTCACTCTAGCTGTTTCAGGCATTATTTCCATTAGCGGAAGAATCTCTCTGACTCTATCCCATCGTGTTTCTTCACTCTGCCTCATTCATTTCTTAAGGATGAGACTGGAATCCAGACCTCGCAACCTCCTAGTCTTTTTACATTTCTTCATCCACATCCCTTTGCTTTCTCGCATCCCTTCTTACCCTCTCTTCCTCATCCCTTCGTTCCTCCCTTCTCACTACCTGCCTTCGTTCTTCTTCTTCTCTCCTTCTCTGCAGCCTTCTGTCCTTCATTATTTGTGCTCCTACTTCCTCCCTCTTTCTTTCCTTCCTATACTTTTCTGCTATCTCTCTTTGTCTCTTGTCATACTTCCCTTGTTCCTCTGCCTGCTTTTTGTCCTTTTCTTGTTCTTCTCTATATATCTGTTCCCGTCGATCCCTGCGTTTGCTTCCTTGCTCATCCTCCCGCAATCTATTTTCTCGTTCCCTGTCTTTCTTTTCTTGCTCGTCCTTGTCTTCTCTCTGCCTAACCTCCTTGATGCTTTTCCCATCTAACTTGAGTAATATCTGTCCTCCCAACCATTGGTTCTGTATGAATGTTACTTCGTCAGCCCTATCCTTTTCTCCCTTCCATCGCTTGATTTTTCAGTCTATATCTGTTGATATATTCAATCTCTCACCACTTTCTTCCTTAACTCGTATAGACTTACAGTCATCTTCCTTACTTTTGCTCTCGTCTGGGCTGGGCTGTCATCACTCTGTAAGTGGGGGTTCATATATTGGGTTACTATACCACGCTGCTGCTTTCAGTTCCTTTAAAGGATACACTCCTATTTCTTTGGTATCTACGCTCTTAATCCCTGACAACGTAAGAGGAGCTGAGGGCTCAACACTCTCCACTTTATGCTGAATAAGCATCCACTCCTTTTGCCAGCCTTTTCTCTAATTTCTTTCCTGTGTACACAGCGTGCATGTATGTGGTCATGTGTTGCATTACCGCTTTTGACAATGATTCCCTTGTGGCCATCGCATGAAAATGTTATCAGCTGTGCCCTTTACCCATTCTGCACTGTACTTTTTTTGTAGTGTTTTATAAAGATACATGAGAGGAGTGTCCTCCATAATGACAAGTTGCAATTGGCTTTTGATACTTATCAGATTGTTACAAAAATCTCTTATCTCAAGGGTAAACAGCCACCACTTTTAATCTTTAATAATCAACAAATATGAGCAAGCACCATCAATCGCCGCTTTATCCTCTTTTGTTTCAACAACCTATCTGTCTTTTGATTGGCGCCAATCGTTTATTACACCTTGCTTCAAACAACATCACTTCTAATCTTCACAGCTTCACACAACAAATAATACTCAAAACAATAACACCCATGATCACCTTCCCTTATTTATAACCATTTATCATGAGAGGTATACTTCTTGCGCCTCTACTTATTTTAGCCTATACATGGTTTAAGATGTCACCTTTCACAGTCTTGACTGTGCGTATTCCCTTTATTTATGCTCCAGTTGGAGTTTGAGACGTCTTCTTCTATCTCCCTTGAAATAGAATTACTTAGGCATTCCTTTATCACAATCCTGCCCCTTTACATTGCCATTTCCCTTAGTCTACTTAGATCTGTTAATCAACTGAAGGCCTTCAGTATCGACTCCTCCTTCAATCTGACCACTTTGCCTTCCGTCCACAGAGCGCTCGTGGAAACCGAGGAGGGATTTCTTCAAAGGGGGACCTGCCCACCGTCTCGATTCTTCATGCAAGTTTATTTCTATCGGCCACTCTCCACAGGAAACTCCACAATATTCCAGATAATGGCAGAGGATGTCAGTTCGTCCGAAACTCTGGAGCCAACCTCGTTGGATCTGAAACCATATGAACTGCTACCACGTGAGTTTATGGCCCTTTGGAATGTGCATATGGTAATGGATGGGATTACACCAGAGTAATTCTGAGTCCAAATAACCGAACCAACTCTGGAAGATGGCAAAGTACTGATTTATTAACAATTACCTAAAACAGGGAGGTTACAACGAACATCAACGGACGGACGCTCAGTCTATCAATGATCTCCACACAAAATATGGTTCTTATACACAGAATGCGACAGAGTGATGTCATACTACGTGGCAATAGTGAAAAACCTATCAAGGGTCGGGATTGGTTGAGGGAAACATTTCTATAGGAACTAGGTTGGCTATTGGCTGCCCGTTATCAGGTGGACAACGTATGCCTACTTGTAAAACATGTTGTATCAGAAACATTAGATACACAGTTTCTTTGGTTTTCAAACTATAAGGTCCTTCATTATACAGACTAATATAATTGTTCGGCATGCTTGAAGAGGAGGTACTGACAACTGAATGCAGTGGGGGCAGCCCCCCCCCACTTAAACTAGGCATATACACCCATGTGGGATGATTTAGGCCTTCAAATAGTGCTTAAAAATGTGAGTGCTTTAAATGTTGTTGTGTTTATAACATCATAAATGTGTTAAATGCTTTAAATCATGAATGATGTATTGAGAAGGACAAGGTATGGAAATATACTATAACAAAATCAGGTAGAAAATGACCAAATCTTTAAATATGACCAGACATAAAATAATTCATTATTCTGTATACTAGCCACCCCTTTAATTCCAAACCTTGCCTTTAATGACCAATAGAAGGTATTTTATGAAGCTCATATCTGTAGTCAGTGGTGGCATGAGTCAGCCTCTTGCACGGAAAGGTTTCAAGGCCACAGAGCCCTCATGTTGGCAATGTTCCCTGTGGTATCAGATAAGCAGCATGGGACCCGACAGCTAATGATGACGTGTCTGGGATTTTTGCAAGAGGATGCAGCTGCATGACCAAATAAGGGTTGCTAGACCGGGAAATCCTGTGGCAAGTGCCAAAACGTATCCCAAATTGAAGGTTAAAGCATAGGTTGACTAATCGCCAGGTGTGAGATTAATGTCAAATGGAATGTTTTGCTTAAAGTATATTTAAAAAAGATTAGGGCTGGTTTTCCCTCTCAAAAATGCTATTTAAACAGCTCTGTCTTCAGCATGGGAGGGGAGTTCTTTTACTTGACAATGATGTAGTGTGTCTCAGTCTGGTGTGAATAAAACCTGATTTCCTTGATCAACAAGACTTTGTCTCCTGGTATGCTGTCTGAATATTTTTCTGAGTGTCGAAAGCCCAGCAGAGCCTAGCAGAGCCCAGCAGAGGTGCAGCGTAGAAAAAGGGGAACCTCGAGAACATGCTTGTGCCATGTCTGGAACATTTGGTTGATTTAGTAGCATGTAAGCCCAGGCCCAGGTGCAAGGAGATAGGGCCTGAAACTACCTCACCAGCCAATTAGCCCAGCATCTCTCATCACCCATACCTTCTGCGATGAAATTGTCTTTGTACTTAGCCTTGCAGAGTCTCTTTGTCTTTGAAAATGCACGGGAGTGAGGGCACTTGCTATCATGTCTGGAACTCCAAGTTCAAACTCTATTTCCATCCTTGGATCAGGTGACAGGAGACCACAATTTGGTACATTTTGCAGCTTTTTAAGTGCTCTAATTGAATTAAAGGTTGGCATCCCTTGTGTTCTTTCTTGTACCTTAACGTGAGAAGGTTCATCCTCCGCTCACTTGTTCTTCTTCAGAGTAGATATCTGACCTCGATTTCTAGAATCTTGACTTCAGGCAAGGCAGCCTCACCACCCAGCTCCATGAACCTGCTATTCTTGCTGTGACACAGTTTTCCACTCTCCCGCTTCATGGATCCTGGCTTACTTAATTCATGATACCAATGTCCAGTTTCTATATAATGGCGGCTTCGCCTGCACTCTATTCACTACTCATAGATAGCTTCTATGATGTCTTAATCTACCTTACGTTTCAGCATCTGTACATTTATTGAGCGGTTGTTTTCTGTAGCACTTCATGCACGTGTAATCTTCTTCTTTACACTTGAGTTCACTCGATCCTTACTTCGTCATTAGCATTTAGGATCTATACCTCATCTTCAGCCAGTATCTCAAGACGTTGTGCACCCTTTTTATGACATCGCTAGCTCCTCTTCTTTGCACTTTTTCATATTCCTTCAGGGAGTTCCTCCTGCAGGTTGTTATCACTTCGGGGGTACATTCGATAAGGTTCTTTTAATCGGTATCTTCTTCCACACACTCGCTGCAGTTTTGGCACGATGGCTGGTGTCAAACACGGCACAGTCTCATGTCTCCAATATAGAAGATGTACGGAGCGGGATCTCCTGCAGATTTATCCAGCAGCTCCTCTACAGAGGAGCAGGATGTGTTCAGACAGAGAAGATGGAGTTGAGAAGAAGACTGGAGTTTGGAGGCTGTTTGTGATGACAGACGTTAGCAAGATACAGGGGCTGGAGTGACAAAGGTAGTTGGAGAGTTTTGAGAGTAGGTGGAGGGAGAAAGCTAGTGAGCTGAGAATTAAAGGGAAGCACTTAAAGAGTATGGGTGTTATTGTGAGAATGGAATTGAGTAAGAAATTACTCTGTCATGATTTGCACCTTCCCATGCACCTATTCTCACAGGTGCAGGGGAATAACCCTCATTCATGGCATTTAAAAGTACATCTTGCTTGTGAATTTGTGAGGAGATTTTATATGCGCAGAAACATCCTCTGACATGCACAAAGGGGAGAAAAAGGCTATTTGAAAGAGCACATCCAAGATGCACTCATTTAGATGCCTTCGGCAATACGCCTGCTCCTATTTTATGAACTCTTGATGAGATGAGAGGAGAATCTGGCCCATTGTGCAAGGTGCATGTTGGGCAACTAATGTTCGTCTGCCTGGATCTGTCACCATCTCCAGTTCCACAAACTCTGGTTGCATATAGGTTGGACATTCACCCACTGTGCACTCCTTCCTACTATTTCCACATTTCCCACCACTCCCTCAACCTCATCTACTGACAATACACTGAAATGCCACCATAAGCAGGACACCGACTCCACCCCTGGTGTAAATGACACAGGACAGCATGGCACACATGTATAAGGGAGGGTGAATTCCTTTTACCAACCATCCCCAGTACCACAACAAACACTCTAGTCATATGTGCAGCAAATTGAGCAGCAACAGGAGCAAATGGACGGAATTGCCAGTGGATAACTGGGCCATTCCCAGGCAATGTAGGACGCCGGGCAAAGGGCATCAATGTAGGTGGCTAATACTTTGGAGAGGCAGAGCATGCAGATTCCTGGCGTTACTCTTGTTGGGTAAAGGGTGCATGTGACAACTGAAACCATGCCTGGGGCCATAGAACTCATGATCCACCATATCCATGGGTGGGGGAGTGTTGTATGTGTAGTCTTATGTCTGAAGTGTCTATGTGTGGGTAATGTAAGAACGTATGATGCCACTAGTGGAATGGATGGGTTGGTGTGGCATGTTTATAATTGTGCTGATCCCGGTTCTCCATCCAATGCAGTTGGGACGAGGTAGTCTGGGTGGTGGGCACTGGTGGTTCCAGTTTCAGTATCAACTAAGCAGGCAACTAAATGAAGCAACTTAGAAGGAACTTATTTTGCACTGTGGAGAGTTTCCTTTATTACACTGGCAACACGCTGGTCTTCTCTGAGGGCAGGAAACAGATGAATGCAAGCTGAAGCAAAAGAAAAGCATGCTGCAGTTGGGGGAGCAACGAGGGAAGGACCCACTACCCCTCAAAGAAGGTCCCATCACCCAGGGGGGCTGCAGGAAAAGGTAGGCTGTGTTGGATTAGAAGTTTGGATTCCTAGAGCTGCCCCTCTGCGGATATGGACACAACTGTGGTAAGCAGGGAGCATGTAAGTGTGGCTATGGAGTACGCAGGGCAGCTTACAGGCAGGCCACTGGGTACATGGATGTTGTGACTTGGACTGGAAGTGGAAGTGCCCACGGCATGCTAGAAGGTAGCATAAGGAAAAGGCATGAACATGCTAAGTGGACTGGCTCACGATAGTCCAGATAGAGGTGAGTGGACAGATGTACATGGAGGACAACTTGGTAGAACTGTATGATGGAGGTGGAGTACTGAGGGTTGGGAAAGCAGAAAGGTGCAAGCCCTGAAAGCAAAGACCGTTGTATGCTGCCAAAGTAAGAAAGTAACAAATTCGAAATACTTCATTTAACACTTATTGGAGCAACCCAGTCGCATATAAATGATTTTATAAGGTGCGTAGGTGGCCCCTGTGGAAATCGTGAGGGAGTAGCCGAGAACCTCCATGGTCTGGCAATGGAGGCTGGAGTGATGATGTCGGGATCCAAATCTCAACGGTGGACTGGAGGAAAGTACGGAAGGGCATGCTTACAGACATGATGGCGTGCCAACACCAAGACAGGGTGAGAAAGGAACAGGAGCACCCTTCCTCAGGCATTGCTATATTGACAGCAGGAGAACCAGTGAGGAGCGTTCACAACTGCACTGATGTTAGATGCATGCTGTGTCTCGTCAGAGTACTTAAGGTGCATGAATATCCAAATCCGCGTGGCTAGCGATGCAGAGTGTGGAAGCAGAATCTCCCTGTGAAAATAGGGGTGTAACTGGGACTAATGGAAGATAATAATAATAAGAATTTGGCATTTATATAGCACTACAAACCCTTAGGTATCTGAGCGCTGCTTATTGTTACCAACGGTGTGTGGTGCTCATTTATCGACCTCGGAAGGCTGAACCTGCGTTAGCAGACTCTGCTCCAATGTCAAAGCGAGCGCTCTACTCGCTGTGTCACGTGATCGGCTGTATGTATGTTTGTATTAGCGCTCAGGATTGTTACGATGATGTCTGGTAAGGTGCAGTGTTGAAGGTGAATACATACTTCTGAATTCAGCAAGGGTTAGTGTTGCCCAAAGTTGCAAGGATTTTTAGAAAATGTTTTCGATTGAAGCGCTGTGTTGTGTACGTGGTACACGAAGCGCGCATGCGCGGCCCAGCGGGCCGGCGCATGCACGCTAGTTAATAAAGGCGGTGCCCCGGCAGTTCGCGCCGGAGCGCCGGAACAAGCAGACGTCTCCGGCGTGTGTTCTTGCGCGCCGCCTACGCGCGCTGGTGTCCCGATCCAGGGAGGCCCGCACACCACCACAGGGCTTCCCCCATGGCACAACACTGGCGACGAGGATGGGATGGTCTGCTTCCGTGCCCCGACAACCTCGGAGAGACAGAAAGTTTTCCGTATTACGGACCCGCGGAGCGCCGGCGGCCATCTTCTTTTCACTCGCTTCCCCCTTCACACGTGGCGGCAGTGGTTGCGGCCCGAAAGGGTGCTCGTGCGCCACTCGCCAGCTGTGTTGAAGGACACAGACAATTTTTGGAAAGCCCACAGTCCTGCAGGCGCAGGGCTGTGGCAATTAAGAAGAAAGAAGTGGGTTTTTACACCCCAACACTACCACGAGACCAGGACAAGCCGCCCTTCTCTCAAGACAGACAACTGTGAGTACGTGGCGCAGAAATGGGTGAAGAGGCTGACGGTGAGGGTGCCGCCGCCCCAATCCCCCGCAGAGCTCGCAACTCCCTAGCCCCCATGCCGGAATTCGATACTACTGGCCCACCTTCCAAGCTGGGCCCGAAGTGGCTATTGTGGGTCAAAAGACTAGATATGTTCTTCAGGGCATCTGGGGTGGACGATGATGACACCAAAATTGCGACCATGATCTACTCGGCAGGCGCAGAAGTCCACAAGATCTACGACTCCCTCGTCATCCCCGTGGTCACGTATGACGCAGTCAAGCAGGCACTCAAAGACCATTTTCTCCCCATGGCCAACGTGGATTTTGATAGGTTTGTCATGGGCGCTGAAAGACAACTGGACGACGAGCCCCTAGACAAATTTTGCGCCCGCCTGAGACACCTGGCGACCTCCTGCAGATGGGTCAATGAGGAAGAAATGGTCCGCAACCAATTACTGCAGGGGTGCAGCTCCGGAAAACTTCGAAGGCAGGTATTGAGAGAACCTGGCCTGACCCTCCAGCAAATTTTGGACCTGGGTAGAGCACATGAGCTGGCGGAAGCCAGAGGTGCGAAAATGGACGCTGCCACGCGACCAAGGAATGACGAGGATGCATTTGCAGTGGGACGGTCAGCAGCGGGAAGGTCAAGATGGGCGCCGAGAAGGCCCGATACCACGTCCACGCCAGGCAACGCCCCATCGTGCTCATACTGTGGGTATGACCTCCCCCACAGTGGTGACTGCCCGGCAAAGTCGAGAACATGCGCCCGGTGTGGCACACCGGGGCACTATGCCAGGATGTGCCGAGCTGCCTCCCCCGTTGCAGCAGGAAGGGGACCGGAGAGAGTTGGACGAGGAGGCGCTCGCAGAGTGAGAGGCATCTCTTCGATCGATCAGGGCCTGCAGGACCTGGACATCGCGGAAGAAGAAGAGGAGGAGGAAGAGGTTTTCTTCATCTCCGGCATCGCAAAAGGTCCTGGCACGAGGCGCCAACCCACATGCACTGTCAACATCGATGACGTTCCCACCCCCATTCTCATCGACACTGGGGCTTCGGTCTGCGTGCTAGCCACCAAACATTATGAGGCCCTGCCAGGCCCACCGGAACTGTCAGCGTCCAGGGCACGAATATATGCATTCGGGGGGGAAACACCCCTACCCATCCAAGGTGTGTTCGTTGCCCCGGTTTCTCATGGACAAAACACCATCAAAGCAAGGTTCCTTGTCACCAGCGTCAGCCCACATTCCCTGTTGAGCTGTGCGGCGTCAGAATCACTCGACATTGTCCATTTCACGTTTGGGGTATACCACGCCGATCTGAAAAGCATGCTACACAGGTTTGAAACTCTCTTCAAGGGCATTGGTAAACTGAACGCAGAGCCCATTCGCCTACACATTGACAAGTCCGTGAGGCCGACAGCCCTCAAACACCGCCGGATTCCTTTTCACTTAAGAGCCCAAGTGGAGGAGGAGCTGAAACAGCTAATCGACCGGGACATCATTGAAAGAGTGGAAGGCCCCACCCCTTGGGTTTCGCCCATCGTAGTAGCCCCAAAGCCGAAACAGCCGGGGGCAGTACGCATCTGCGTGGACATGAGGCTCCCAAATGCCGCCATCAAAAGGGAGTGTCACCTCACACCCACTCTAGACGACATCGTCGGAGAACTTCAAGGCGCCAAAGTCTTCTCCAAACTGGACCTCAGGTCTGGGTACCACCAGTTGGAACTGCACCCCGAGTCGAGGTACATTACGACATTCACTACTCACGAGGGGTTGTACCAGTACAAGAGACTTAACTTTGGAATCTCGTCCGCGGCAGAGGTCTTCCAGAATGCCATCAGAGGAGCCCTGTCCGGACTGAAGGGTGTCATTAACATGTCCGACGACATCTTAGTCTTCGCCAGGTCGGAAAGTGAACACCTTAAACGGCTAGAGAACACGTTTGAGAGACTACAGGCGGTAGGCCTAACCCTGCACCAAGAAAAGTGCGAATTCCTCAAAGACCGGCTGGAATTCTTTGGGTTCACCTTCCATGCAGGGGGCATATCCCCGGACCCTGGAAAAGTGAAGGACATAAGGGATGCGCCTCCACCCACATCACCGGCGGAGGTTCGGAGCTTCTTGGGGATGGTCAACTACTGCGGCCGCTTCATCAAAGACCTGGCCTCTCTGTCGGAACCACTGAGGGCACTTACGAGAAATGACGTGGCTTGGCAGTGGACTGAGATTGAACAACGATCCTTCAATGCCATCAAGGAAGCCTTGTCAGAGCAGGAGACAATGGCCTACTTCAACCCCAGCCGAGAATCGGAGGTTGTGGTCGATGCCAGCCCGGTGGGACTGGGGGCAGTCCTCATGCAGGCAGACGAACTAGGGGTCATGAGGCCCATAGCATATGCCAGCAAAGCCCTCACCGACACGGAAAGGCGGTACTCCCAGATAGAAAGGGAAGCCCTTGCCATCCTGTGGGGGTGCAAACACTTTAGAATTTACATCCTCGGCAAACCCGTCGTCGTGGTTACGGACCATAAACCCCTGATTCCTATCCTGTCCGGAATGTCTTCTAAGCCGCCTCCCCGCATCGAAAGATGGATGCTGTCCCTCATTGAATACAGCGTCAAGCTAGTATACCGCCCAGGCACTCATAACCCCGCCGACTACCTTTCTCGCCACCCAGGCACAGGGAACGCCCAGAGTCCCGTAGAGATGACAGACGCTGGGGACGCCGTGCATCTCGTCATTGAATCAGCCCTGCCAGTAGCCTTGTCGAGGGATGACATTGTGGACGACTGGAACTCTGATGAGGCGTTCCTAAGAGTGAAAAGGGCGGTGGCCACAGGAGAGTGGCGGGACATCCTCCTAAACAATGCCAGGAGGAACCCAGAGGTACAAAGGGACCTACAACTGCTGTGGAAAGTTAGACACGAGCTCTCGGTGTCCACGGACGGCCTGTTGCTGCGAGGGAACCAGATCGTGATCCCCAGGTCGTTGGTCATGAGAGTCCTCCAGTTGGCCCACACAGGGCACCAAGGCATGGCGAGGATGAAGGCGCGCCTCAGGCTGAAGGTCTGGTTCCCCGATCTGGAACACAGGGTAGCCGAATTTGTGAGGACCTGCATCCCCTGCCAGGCCACGAGTCCTGCGGAGAGGGGTCCACCCATTCAGGCCATGGAACGGAGCGACGTGCCATGGGGAACAGTGCACGCAGATTTCGGCTCGACCGGAAGAGGTCTATATTTCTTGGTGGTCACAGACCAGTGGTCGAGGTACCCGGAAGTGGAACTCGTGGAATCCACCGCCAGCGATCACACCATCCTGGCCATGGACAAAATCTTCGCCACCCATGGGTTCCCACTTGAGATCTGCTCAGATAATGGAGCGCTGTTCCAAGGGCAGCGGTTTGCCAGATACTGCGCGGAACGAGGCATCAAGCACCGGAAGGTGACCCCGCTGTGGCCAAGGGCCAATGGAGAGGTTGAGCGTTTCATGCGGACGCTTAACAAAATTTTTCGTATTTCTGTCAATGGAGGGGAGGACCTGCGACACAACCTGATCGACTTTCTCCGTGAGTACCGGTCCACCCCACATCGGTCCACCGGAATCGCACCCGCCGAGGCGCTGTTCAGGCGAATACCCAGAGGGCTGATACCCGAAGCGGGAGACCGACGCCCAGGAGTGATCGATAGCGCACAGGTGACAGCAGACAGAGCCGCGAGAAACGAGAGCGAAACAACAAGGCGGAGGCTGCCGGGAAAAGAGATAGCAGTAGGAGACACCGTCCTAGTCCGGAACAGGAAACCGGAAGGAAAACTCTCGATGACTTACGAAACCCAACCGATGGGAGTAACTCATGTCAAAGGTTCAATGGTCACAGCTGCGAACGCGCGAGGAACGGTGACCAGAAACGTGTCCTTCTTCAAGCGCATAGGACCCGTGGCAGCGGAGGAAGAAACCGATCCTGACCAAGGACAAGCAGCAGAGGAACCGCAGGAAGGCGGTGAACCGCCCGAAGACCCTGGGGGACCAGAGAACCTCGAGAGAGGCTCGCCCAGGTACCCGCGCAGGGAAGGGCGCCGCCCACCGCAAAGGTTCCAAGATTTCATCATGGACTCGGCAGCCTGAGTAACGAAGTCTGTTAAGTACCGTTTGTTTTGAGCCATGTTGGCTCCCCATGTTTAATGTGTTTGTTGTTTGAGGGGGAAAAGGGGGGATGTTGTGTACGTGGTACACGAAGCGCGCATGCGCGGCCCAGCGGGCCGGCGCATGCGCGCTAGTTAATAAAGGCGGTGCCCTGGCAGTTCGCGCCGGAGCGCCGGAACAAGCAGACGTCTCAGGCGTGTGTTCTTGCGCGCCACCTACGCGCGCTGGTGTCCTGATCCAGGGAGGCCCGCACACCACCACAGGGCTTCCCCCAGGGCACAACACGCTGGAATGTCAGATAAAATATGTCGAAGGGCATTTAGGAGGAAGTTAAACGTTTGTTTGGAAGTGATGTAGAATGTGAAATAATATCACAGGAGTTGAAGATATAGAGTTGCATTTGTGTGGTTCAAGTCTCACATTGCGACACTTGTCAGAAATTGAAATTTAGTTGAGTGTGTAGAACTACATTGATGCAGTTGAAGTCTCATATTGTGTTTGTTTGTTTTGTTATTATACATGAATATTGTGGTAACCTAGGGAAGTGTTGTTGAGACGTTGCAGATGAACGATCTGTCTGCACAAGTATTTATTTTTTAATAAAAATTTTGTAACCCCCAAACCCAAGGTTATCACGGCGTTTGTACAGAATATGCAGGTTAATGACAGAACAACAACCAGATGGCACAGGCAAGATAGGAGAAGGTGGATGCAGGTAAAAGTGTCGTTATTCATATATATTGAAGAGCCAGGTTTTCCTCAATTTCTTGAAGATGGTATAGGATGTTTCGTCTCTGATGCTTGAGGTAATGAGTTCCAGAGTGAGGGGGCAGGCACAGCAAAACTTACACCTGCAGCTCTTGCCTTTTTGAATTAACGAGTGACACGATCTGTGCTGTTGGAGGAGCAGAGAGCATGTGAATAGTGTTTCAGAGAGATGCACTTGTTTAAGTACACGGGGACTACATTGTAGATGCAGCGATGTACTAGCGTCAAAGTTTTGAACTCGATGCAAGCTTTAATGGGAAGCAAGTGGGCTTCACGCCTGGAAGCCGAGATGTGGTCAGACCAGCACAGCGCCAGGGCTGCATGGAGAGATTTATTTTGAAGGAGTTGCAGCATGGTTAGATTTGCTGCAGAGGTGCCCATGAGAAGAATGTCACAATAGTCAAGTTTGCTGATGACAATAGCTCTTACAAGCACAAGACTGTTGGTTGGAGACAGGAATTGTCTACTCAGGGAAATGAGTTTCCCAGTGGAAGCTGTCGAGGATGCCAGGGCGTTTATGTGCTTGGTCATGTTTAGTTCAGTGTCAAAATAGACCCCTAGAGTTTTGACTTGTCTAAGAACTGGGATAAGGGTACCATCCATCGAGAGGGAGGAGTAGGTCAAAGCAAGCTTGCTGAGGCGACAAGGGGAACCCACAATCAATAGTCTGGTTTTATCATCATGCAGACACAGATTGTGAGGGGCTATCCAGTTTTGGATGGTGGAATAAATCTTGTTAATGATGATGGTGTCCTCAGCGTGGTTTGCAGTGATGGGGATGAGGATTTGAGTATCATCAGCAAACTTAGTGCACGTGATATCATGAGAGTAAAGGATGTCGAATAGTGGCTTAGTGTAGGTATTTTAGAGGGTGGGGGACAGGCAGCAGCCTTGTGGGAAAACAGTGATGCTGGGATGGGGTCTGCAGCAGAATTCCAGATGCAGATTCTTGAAGTGTGATCTCCAAGGAAGAATTTCACCCAGGAAATAGTATCAGAGGAGAATATGAAGTGGGAGCCAAGGTGTTGGCAGAGAGTAACGTGGTCAGAAAGTCAAATGCTGTGGATACATCAAGGAGGAGGATGATGCAAGATTTCCTGCATCCCGCATGCAGTCCATTTGCATTTTAAGGTCCAACAAGGCTATTTCATTGCTGTGGCTGTGTTGGTACCCAGATTGCCTTGTACCAAGAAGATGTTGTGATTCTAGGAATTGTTGGACTTGGGAATAAGTGATACAGTAAAATATTTTGAGTAGAAACGGGGACAAAGGTGATGGGTCGGTAGTTGGTGGATAAGGAAGGATCAAGAGAGGGTTTTTTAAGGAGTGTAGTATTCCAACCAGATTTGATGATGTTGGGGAAGTTCCATGTAATAATGTCCCTGCAAAAATGTCTCCTGGCAAAAAAGCTGCCAAAAAATTGCATTTTTTGCAGGGACATTATTACATTGAACATGTAGGAGGCAACCCCGCAACCCCAAAACATTTATTTTTCAAGGGGAGCGGTGACACCCCCTTGACACCTTATATATGGTCACCATATAGAATGCCGCCATGTCCCTTTCCCGGCGACATTATGTATGGCGACTATATATATGGGGATAAAATTACCGGATACCATTGAGGAATATGCATGTCTTCAAGGAGGCATTCACAAAGTATTTGATGATTGGTGATACTGTGGGCGCACACAATTTTATAATATTCAGCGGACAGGAGTCACCCTTGCGGGTTGAGGGTTTAAGGGCCAGGATGGTCTCCAGGACCTACACTTCAGAGTCTTGGGAGAAGGAAACGGGGTTGTATCTGTAGGGATACAGAGATTAGATTAAGGAAAGGTGGCAGGTGTAGAGGCTTTGGAGGCTAGTTGTTTTTTTTTGGCAGTCATTTTGTTTCAAAGTAATTCCATTTTGTTGCAGAGGGAATCCTGAATGGTAGTGCAAAAACAAAGAGGTGATACCGGAAGGCTTAGATTTAACCTTAACCACTGGCATTGCTCTGGGCAACCCTCCAGACCATCGTTCTTTGCCCGCCAATCCATTACAGAAGGGGAAAAGACAGTGTGCAAACCAGTCTTGCTCCCACCCCAAAAGGGGCAGTCCAGCCTGAACTGCTAGGTCACATCCCTTCTGCATGGGACTACAAGCATCCCCAGACATGTTTTGGCCTTGTCGTAGCTTGGGTCTCTAGATCCGGCAGGCAAGGAACCCACGTCTGGGCATACCTGTCCCACTCGGGGGGACAAATCAAAAACAAAGAGGTGATGGCTGTAAGTCTTAGAATGAATCTTAACTTCTGGCATTGCTCTGGGCAACCCACCAGACCATTGTTCTTCACCTGCCAAGCCATTACAGAAGGGGAAAGACCATCTGCAAATCAGTCTTGGTGCCACCCCAAAAGGGGCAGTCCAACCCGAACTACTAGGTCACATACCTTCTACACAAGACCATAGTTAGTGTATTTGACTTGTGAGGTTTTAGTTTGGTAACCATAGATTGGTGGGTTTGTGTTGTCTGGTGAATTGAGATTTGATCGGAAAATATCGATCCATAGTAAGTAGGAGGCTCTGGCGGTAGTGACTTGCTAAAGCTTTCAAGCTTTTGTTAGCTAACAGTGTTGAGGTGAGAAGGGAGGAGAGGGTGAACTTAAGCATCTCATGCATTAGTTTGCGAGTATTATGGACCAAGATCGGGCTGAGTGCAGGAGCAGCAGAAGCTGGAGGATTGAAATGCAGAATAACACATTCAATGAGGAAGTGATCAGACATATTACTGGGGAGATTGTGGAGTTTTCAAGGGTCACGTTGTTGGCAAGAATCCAGTCTATGATGCATCCCTTACTGTGAGTAGGAGTGCTAACTAGATGTGTAAAATTCCTCTCCTGTAAGGCTTGAGCAAGCATGGAAACATTGTTGTTACTCTCATCATTATAGTCCAGATTGAGGTCACCTAGAATAACACATTTGGTGGAGGGTTTGCCTAGTGGAGTGATAAGAAGGGGATATCAGATTCTGGTTGACTTATTGAGCTTGGCTGGTGGTAAAGGAGAAGGAGGTTGTAAGTCATCTGTGGGTTAATGCAGAGTTTCAGGAGAAGAGGTTCATACCCTGGTACTTGGGGAGAGTCAATGCTTCTGAGGAGTAGAGCACATTTGGCAATGGGTGCAACACCACCTCCTGAGGCACTGGTTTGGTCAATCCTAAAGATGGAGTAGTTTACCGGGATGGCTATGGATAATAGCAGCCCTGAAGCATCATGTAGCCAAGATTCTGTGATGGCAAGTATGTCCAGGTCATGATCCATGATAAGGTCATCAATGTCAATGGCGTGGGCACCAAGGGAGTGTGCATTAACAAATGCACACTTGATATTGCATCTTTTTTGATGGGGAGAGTTAGGGGAAGAGTTTTAGTGGCGGATTGGGCAGGGGAGGAGAAGTAAGAATCAGTGGGGGGTTGGTGCAGGAGGATAGCCTGGTATTTCTTGCAAATCCCAAGATGGGTTACATAGGTCCAGGTATTGGCATGGGCATTTGAAGAGTTCTGCAGTGTAGTCTATGGAGGGGTTCCATGCCAACAAAGGGTTGGAGCAGAGGCAATGTGAGTTTGTGGTATTGTCAAGCAGTCCCATGACAGAGAAGATTTGGGAGGCTGGATTAAATACTACTTGAGGTAGGAGACAGCAATGTTGAGGCTAGAGCGTTTCTTGCAGTCTTAAATGTAGGTGGGCTGGATTTGGGATGGGTGACAATAGTGAGAAAGATGAGAAAACCCTATAAGGAATGAATGTAGGAGAGAACTGTTTGTTTTGTCACTGAGAGGGGATAAAAGTGGAAGGAAATGTGTGGGATTGGGACGGCACTTGAGCATGGTACAGGTAGTGCTGTGCAGTGTCCTAAAGTTAGGGGGTGTGTGGCGGATCGTGATCAGTGGGGGGCGAGTGCAGAGTCCCTCATTAGAGTTGGTCTGGCTGGGGAAGGAAGAAGGGCGGAATGGAGTGGGAGGGGTGGAGATTGAAGGTGTTGGGAGTGAGAAAATGGTTGGGGGTTCTAGGGCAATCATAAACAGGTAGATATAGTACAGTGTGCTGTTTATGGTTGACATTTGAAATCCGCTGGGCTTTTGGGGGGAGGTTGTTATGTCGGCAGGAGTCGAGAATTAATATTGAAAATAGTGGTGCAGGGTTTGGACACATGCAATTGCCATATGAGTGTTACACTGTGGCAAGGATTGCTTGGTGATCCTTGACAAAAGTAGGGACTCCATTGCGACGTGGCTAGAAGAAACATGACGTGTGGGAAGCGGGTGGGATGCATGCATTGCATTGCATCACTTACGTTGAGTGGTATGATGAAGCGGGCGAGGCTCCAATGAAGCTAATGTAGCAGCGAGAGAACTGCTTTGGAGGAAGAGTGGGGAAGGATCTGGGTGTATTGGCAAAGCAGGAGAAGCATAATGGCACTGTACACCATTCATGGCTGGACAGGGCCAGACACGGTCAGACAGGATATGATCCTGGTCTTAGTGTTAGACCTTTGTGGGGACAGGCTTCGCTGCTGGCTCCCTTGGGCACTGGTGATGTCAGAATTAGGCATCCAATTGAGCAGCAATGAGGGCGGGATAATAAGGGAGCTATAGAGCAGCTCAATGATCTGCTCCACAGTGGCAGCCATCTTAGCAGGGAATTTCATATCACGGCAAGTTATCTCAAGCCCAGCAGGGCTTACCTGATAAGCTGCTTCTGTTGCAATGCTGGAGAGTGGGGGGGACATCCTGTTAGGTTGGATGTCTTCAGATGAAAAATTGGAGATGTTGATGGTGAGGCATGTAAATAAATGCATGCAAATTAGGCTGTGTGTTAATTTGTTGTAACTATACATGGAGATGGGTCAGTAATGGTATGTGTAGAGTTAAGGTAGTCCTACTACAGTGCCAGTGTTTTGCGAGCATAATGATCTGAGTTGTATGACTACATGTGGGTTGGATTGGTATGTGTGGTGTTATGGCAGCATCATTGGCATGCCAGATGTTATGAGGCTAGGGATTTTAAATATTATGGTTACACATGGAGGAGAGTCCTGTGTTTGAATTGGTGTCTATGGTGTTAAGGAATCACTACTTGGAGCGCCAGGAGTCATGGAACAAATAACTCCTAGTAGTTGCGGCGATAACACTCAGAGGTGGATTAGTAGGCACCACAGAGGTGCCAAATGTGATGGAGAAAAGTGCTCTCAGTTTAATATGACTACACATGGAGGTGGGCCAGTAGGTGTTACAAGTTGTAGGTGTATGTTGGTGGAAAGGAAGGAGGTGTGTTCTATGTGCATTGTGTGTATGTGTGTTTGGGGTGTATGTGTGTTTGGGAAATAGAGGAGATGTATGGAATGTGTATATTTATATCTTAAGTATCTGAAGGAGTGTCATGGCCACTGGCCCAAGAACACAGACCCCGCACCATCAGGGGATGGGGGCAAGGAGTAACACAGCTCTTATTCGTCCCTTTGGGACAGTCAAGCACAGGGGGCCCAGCTGGACCCAGTCCTTGCGCCTTTGGTGCCAGGCTCATGAACAATGTAAACAGAGATGTTTATTTGGTGCAGGAGTGCTTTATTCATGAACACAGGAACTTTCACGTGCATTCGGTCTGGGCGTGGCTGCTGGGGAACAGAGTTGCACGTGCAGCATCATCTAGGAGTGTCAGGGTGTGGCCGGTAAGCCATAGCTTGTGGGCGTGGCTGGGAAATCGACTATATAAGCCCACCCAGCCTTCGTGCGAACACTTTGCGTTATTCTGCATTTGCATGCAGCGTAACGCTCATCGCTGCTTGACTGCAGACTCACCTCTTGGACTCCACCTTCATACTTACCTACCTGTTCTTGCCTGTGCGCGCCTCTCGTCGAACCTGGCATCCAGAATTCCAGCTTCAGCCCCTCCGGAAAAGCCGAAATCTTGACCTTGACACCGCAGCAGGACGCGCTCCTTATTCACAAAAACAGCACCTGCAAGAAAAATGAAAGACAAAGTTACACATTAAAGACATTCAGTTTAAGGTCGCGCTGCCATCTAACCTTGCGCTTAACCTTAAACCACCACGCTTTGTGAAGAAGGGTTCGAGAGAGACAAGAGTCACAGAGTAGCATCCTCACGTTCTCTCATATCCATGCAGGAGCAGTGTCACCAATTGTCGCAGCCCACAGCATATTGCAGAGGAAGAAGCCTGATAGGGGTGATCCACTGCGAGGGAGGGCTGCAACCGTGCCCCAACGTCCCCGCAGAGACCAGGTGAGCGTAAAAAGGAGGTCTGGGTGATATCAGAGTGTTTGGATGTCACGAGTGCAATGGATGGGTTGGTGTGGAGTATTTATTTATTTATTTATTTAATTTATGTTTTTGCTGACCCAGGTGTTCCACCCAAGGTAGTTGAAAGGAGGTAGTCTGGGTGGTGGGAACTGTTGAGTCCAGCTCCTGTATCTGAACTTAAGATGTAATTATGCATGCAACTGGATAAATCAACTTAGAAGGAACTTACTTCGGACTGTGGAGGGATTCCTTTATTACAGGGGGATTCTGCCGGCTCCATCTCAGCCACTCCCATGGAAGGGTCTATCAACAGCACCCCAGTAAGGAGCCATCAACAGTAAGTGGTACACTCCCCACTAGATATGCTAGGACATAGCAAACTCACACGGAAATAGAGACTGCGATACCCGTTCTGGAGAAAGGGGTGTTGGGAGAATATTGTGGGGTAAAATATAGCCCCTGAATGTCAGAAATAAAGAGGCCATGTCAGGCCAGTATTTAAGAGTGAAGCTGGCTGGTCACTGGCGTAACAGTGGCCCCCGCAGCCCCTGCGGTGTGGGGGGCCCCGCCAGCACATGTCCTGGGAGGGGGCCCTAATAAAAAAAAAAGAAAATATTTTTTTCTAAAAAAATAAAAAAAAGTTTCTTTTGAAATTCACTGTGCATTCATAAAGAACATTTCTGAAACAGAAATAATTTCTTTATGAAGGCAAAGTGACTACAAAAAGAAACTTTCTTTTGGAAGTCCTAGGCCCACCTACCCCATGACATGGAAGACCCTAGACTGAAGGCCTCCATGTCATGGGGCGGGGTGAGCCCTATGACTTCAAAAAGAAATAGTTTGTTTTTGAAGTCACTCAGCCTTCATAAAGAAATTATTTTGGTTATGGTTCGGTCCTTAACTGAAATAATTTCTTTATGAAGTTATAGTGGGCCTCATCACGAGTTGGGCGGTAACGCCGGTGGTATTACCACCGCCGCTATTAGCCCTACCGCCAAACCCCCCAGCGCTATTAGCGCTGGATCACGGGTTTTGGCGGAACGGTTAGTGCCCATTCCCCATTGGACCCATTCGGGAATTCCTCATTCCCCATTGGGCCCAATGGAGAACATTTGTGCTATTACCGTCGGCGGATTTCCCGCCGGCGGTATTAGCGCTGATTGCACTACCGCCGCATTTAAGGGTTACTGCCAGACTCGTGATGAGGCCCAGTGACTTAAAAAAGAAACAATGGGGCTCATTCTGACCATGCCGGTCCGGAAACAATGGTGCTGGTAAGCTTACAGGCACTGTTGTTTCCGGACCGGCATATTACAGGTCTGCCTGCTGGGGCTGCCGTGCCCGACAGGTCTGACCCTGCCAGGCACAGCAGCCACGGTAGGCAGACCCGTCACGGAAGCACCGGCACTGTTAACAATGGTGCAGGTGCTTCCGTGTCCCCATTCCCGTGGAGTCTGGGGATTAGCGAAATTACCGGCACCTGATTTCCTGGCCGCCGGACTTGAAATAGCACAGTGGCACCGGGAAGTCAGGTGCTAGTAATTTTTTACGGGTCCGGCGGCCGGTAGCATCGGCATGGTTACCGCTGGACCCATAATGAGCCCCAATTTCTTTTTGAAGTAATAGGGCTCCCCTCAACTCCATGTCTCTATGGTGAAAGGGTGCACACTCAAATGTATAGGTGGCTGCCTGTATGTGTATGGTGAAAAGGTGCACACTGAAATGTATGGGTGGCTGTCTGGGTGTGCCTGCATGGTGAAAGGATGCACACTTAAATGTATAGGTGGCTGCCTCTGTGAGTGTATGGTGAAAGGGTGCACACTTAAATGTACGAGTGGCTGCCTGAGTGTGCCTGTATGGTGAAAGGGTGCACACTTAAATGTATGGAGGACTTGGTGTGTATATGGTGAATGGTGTGTGTGCTTGTGTACAGTGGCACAAGAAAACCTTCATTTCGGGGGGCTAACCCTTCAAATGTTGGGAGAGGTGCTAACTTCACTGGCAGTGGGGATGGGGAAACTTATTTGTGTGGGGGCATCCAACTTATTTACGCATTTCAATGAGACTATTCTAGTGCAGATTCAATGTTACAAGCAGTTAACTCTCTCCTTTAAGTCTCCTATTCCCTCTCTACCCTTCCAATCACTCCCCTGGCATGCAAGTAGTAAACCCACATCACAATTTCAATTGCCTAAACAATGTGGCATTTGAATGCAGGTACTAACAGTGAAATGCTTTACGTTGGTAATTGCTGGGTTCTTGTTAACAGCCATATGCTGTTTAATATCTGTGTCCTGTTCGGTATGGCAACTGCTCTAAAGGTTAGCCAGGTTGAGTCAATATAGCCCAACATTTCAGGGGGGTTTAGTGCTGAAGCACAGTCAACTCAATGGTGTTGCGCCACTACTTGTGTTTAATGCCTTGCTTACTCCTAGCCCTATTCTGCCTCATCCCAGTACTTGTGCTAGGAAAGATTTTATAATTGTATGTAATTTTCCCTCCATGTGGCAACCCCCAAACTTTTTGCTGTTGTTTTACACCCTGATCTAGACTTTGCCAGAGAAGCGCAGCCTTCTGCCGCACTCCTCTGGGCTTTCGCTCAATTCTTATGGGGAAACTGACATGCCCTTAACAGTCAGTACTGGGAGACTTTGTTTCCCTTAGTCCTTTCCTCATGTTGCAGCTTTTGTGCAACATGAAACAAGAGTGCACCGTAACTTACATTACCACGCTCTTGGGTCGCTAGTCATTCCAAAGGCCCTAGAAACTCTTGCTGGACTTATTATGAACTGTGCAAGTGTGTCACGGACGGGACTGGTGGCAGCTATCGTTTCTCTTGTATTTTGAACCCTTTTTCGCCATTTTATCTGCGCTTACCGCGTTTGGCACAAATGAGTGGCCTGGCTCCAAAATGGCCATGCCACAAGGTTCTTTGACCTGTCCGCTGACCGTCTTGCCCCTTCACCTTCCCCCAGGTCGAGCCGACCCGGGGCAGTCCTTATTTGGTCATGCACTTTCCCACGAAACCCCAAAGCTTTTGCTGGCTTCTGCATGCCTTGTGTGTGCCTCCAGGATGTGGGCTGGGATGTCTGGTCCCAATCCACATCCTGAGTGCCAGAGAGTCTGGAGTGTCCTGGATGCCTGGGACCACCATGGCCCGTGATAGGTCCACGTATGGTGTGAGTGTTGGTGAGCAGATCTCCCATTGGGTCCTCTCCGTTTTGGCGCAAAGGGAACTTTGGATAAGAGGAGGCTGAAAACACCACTACCATGTCGATCTCCTGAGTTCACACCGAACAAGGAATAAGGAGCCACGTATCCTGCAACAAGAAGCTTAGTCGAGGAACCACTGGTGACCTGCTGAAGGTTTGGCACCCTGAGCCGCTGTCGTCCTGCGAGGTACCTCTGCCTCTGATCATCCTAGAAGGTCTGCAAAGGCGCTTTGACCCATTGGAATAGTGGGATCAACTATTCCGGGCACCTTCATCAAACCCTGCAAGTAAACCTCTTCGGAAGTGTCCCTGGCTCAACCAGTGGGCTGACCAGCTTACGCAGGACGATTTGCTCTGTCACCGCCGCCGTTTTGGGGAAGCCCTCGAAACTTGGTCTACTGCTTGCTCTGCGTCCACGGCACCCTCATACTGAATTCGTACACTTGGCATTCCCAGGTCTGAAGTGAGACGAGTGCACCCGGACCAGAGTAAACGCGGTTGTCGTGTTGCCCTGCTGTGGTAACAACCTGTGCACGTCTGCTGCATTTGGGACACCCTCGACCCTGCATCCTGCTACGCAGAATCAACACGGTGTCGAGACGTCCTGATCATCGCAGCTGAACCTGCCAGCAACGTGAACTGAACTGGAGAATTCTGGGTCTGCCTGCGTCGGGGACCGGTGAGTAGTCCATACCCAAACAGGTGGCCCCTCGCGCAGGAGCTCGTTTCTTTTCTAACGCTGTTGCGAAATAGCGACTCTATCCCGCACTCTCATCCTGCCTCTGCCCACAAGTGGAGGCCTTGCTTGAGTAGTGGGGACTTGTTCGGCATCGCTTCTTTCACCTTCCTGAACTGCCTGATATCTTTGAAGAGGCCCTCTTTTGTTCATTGGCACCAGCGCGTGCAGGTACTTTTGAGCATAAGGCTCCTCTCTTCGTAGGGCTCGGACTTCCTCCTAGTTAGGTGTATTTCGGATGTCGAACTGGGCCTAATGATTACTTGCGCTGCCTGTTTTTCTCCCCATCTAGGTGGTCTACATATTACGTGCTCCTAACTCCTTAGACCCCTCGGTCTTGTATATATATTGTGTATTGATTGTGATGTGTTGGTTTACTTTAGTATTATTGTGATTGTTTGCTATGGTCGATGTTACAAAGGCCTTGTAATAAATGTGTCTATATTTTTAATATAACACCTCTCTGGAGTAATTTGTAAGTGTCCTTGCTTTTTGTGCTCATTGAGGTCTTTCCGTCACCCTCACCCCTCTTGAGACTTAGTCTTGACCGCCGCCATCGCTACCCTGATTGGTCTGGCTTGTCCAGAGCTTACCCTGTTCCAAGAAACTAGGCTGGCCTTCTGAACCTCTGCCCCTCCAGGTCAGAGTTCAGAAATCCATCTTAACATTATGTATGAGGCAGTACTTGTGTGTGAGGCACTCTGCCTCATACACAAGTACTGGGAAGAGGTAGAGGTACATGGAGGTAATGCCTGATTTAGCTACCTGTAATCTTCATCACTCATAGTCCCACTGTTCCTCATCCCTGTACTTACCTATGAGACAAGGAGCCTCATACGTAAGCTCTGGGACAAGGAAGAGGGATGTGGAGGTAATTCTGGGCCAAGGAGCTGATTGTGGAGATTGGGGTAGTAGGTGGGAGGGAGAGGGGATGTGTGGGGGGTGGGGCGGAACTGTGTGATAAATCATAATGGATGTCCATGTCCAGGCTAAGCAGGCATGATATGTGGTATTAGTGGCTAGAGAGGCATTTTGGTGCAGCCAGTCTAGTCATTTCTCAGTTTGGTATGACTTTCTTTTAACCAGACATTTCTGATAAAGCAGTCCTGCTAACTTTAATTACCTGGCTAGATTGGCATTTGGGTGCTGCCAGTCTAGCCATTTCTTACTGCGGCATTGTATGTTTCTAGGCATCTGTGATCAAATGATATGATATGCTACAAGTCATTTATAACGCGCATGTACACAAGTGTACACAAGGGAGGGAAGACAGAGGGAGGACAAGACAAACGATCTCACTAGGTCTTGTTTCTTTGCAAGAACAAGAAGTGCAAGGGGGAAGGGAGGGGTGGAAGTGCAAGTGAGCGGGGAGGGGAAAACAGGGCAGCAATGCTCTGAGTAAGTGCAGCCAGGGCAGAGCGGCTATTGGTTGTGCAAGGAGAACAAGGGACTGCAGGGTTACAGTTACAGTCCCTAAGTGCATGGTAGGCCCGGAGGCAGTGCAACGATGACCAATCAAGGAAGAGCCTGGACTCAGAGAGACTCTGAGGGTAGCCAAGCAGCCAATCGGTAAAGCAGACAGGTAGGTCAGCAGGGGAGGGAGAGAGAGAGAGAAAGCAGCAGAGAAGAGGAAAGTTTTGAGCTGCTTCCTAAACTTCAGGTTGTCCGGCGCACGTTTGAGAGTGGCAGGGAGGCACCAGCAGAGGAGAGAGGTCTACCCCACTCTCTGCCCGGAGAAACGTCTAAGCCTTAGAGAGTTGGAGGCAGCTGAGTGAAGGGCTAGAGAAAGAAGGTATTTTGGAAGAGCGCATTGGATTTAGTGTGGGCCCCGGTCCCAGAAAGCCTTGTGGACAATGCAAAGGTTCTTGAACTTGATCCTTGTAGCCAACGGGAGCCAGTGGAGAGATTTCAGGGTTGGAGAAATACGATCCCAGGGCTTGAGGCCAAGGGTAAATCTTGCAGTCTTGTTCTGGATTAGTTGCAGATGACGGAGACTAGAGGAAGGAATATTCAGAAAGTGGCTGTTGCAGTAGTCCATCCTAGAGAGAACCAGGGCTCTGGAGACTGTGAGCTTCTGGTAGAAAGTGAGAAAGGGAAGAGTCCCTTTGAGGAGGAGCAGCTGGTAGTGGGACTTCTTGCGATGTCCGAGATGTGAGGAGAGAAAGAGAGTGTGGCGTTGAAGATGACACCAAGGATTTTTGCCTTGCAGGAAGTCAAAGGAATAGGGCCCAAGGTGGTCTGCTATAGTGAGAGAGGAAACGCAGAGGCAAGGGTCCCAATGAGAAGAATCTCCGTCTTACTGGCATTAAGGCAGAGATCGTTGGAGGCGCACCAATCCTGAATCGTGGATAGACAGTCAGGAATGAGCAAGAGAGGAGAGGAGGCTGAGGAAAGCTGAGTCATCCGCATAACACTGAAAGTTAGAGGAGAAGGTAGAGATAAGGGAGGCCAAAGTGGCCAAGTAGAGGTTGAAAAACCAGGGTGAGAGGATAGAGCCCTGGGGTATGCCACAGGTCGAGAGAGGTGGCAGAGAGAATGGGACCAAGTTGGACCTGGGAGCGGAAGGGCGGTCCAAGTGGAAGGAGGTCAGTCACTCTAGGGTCTGATCCGTGATGCCCAGGTTCTCACAGAGTCGATTGATCAGGATGGTGACGTTGACCCTGTCGAAAGCAGAGGAAAGATGAAGGATGAGAACAGATGGAATGCTGGAATCAAAGTTAGAGAGCAGATCTTCACGGGTGTTAAGGAGAGCAGATTCCATGCTTCTGGCAGATCTGAAGCCAAACTGATGGTCATGGAGACAACCAACAGATTCAGTGTGGAGAGTAAGCTGGGAGATGGCAAGCTTTTCCAAGAGTTTGCTCAGGAAAGGGGTGATGGAGATTGAGCGATAGTTTTCCGGGCAGGTAGGATCAGCAGACGGCTTCTTTAGGAGTGGGTGCACAAGGGAGTGCTTAAAGGGAGAGGGGAATGTTGCAGTGGCGAAAGAGTGATTACAGAAATCGGCTAAGGCTGGAGCGAGGGTGTCAATATGGTCTTTGACGGTTCTGGAGGAGCAGTGGAGCACCTGTTTGGACGACACTTTCAAAGATCGGACTTGTCTAGAAACCTTGTCAGGTGCTGTCAGAGAGAAAGAGGAAAAAGGAGGAGGAGAGTTAGAGATGGCCAAAGGAGGCTGAGAGAGGAAGAGGAGATAGAGGACAGGATGTCCTGAGATTTAGCAGAGAAGTGAGGGGCCAGAGCTTTATAGAGGGCCTGGGAGGGAACAGGAGAGGTATAGACCACAACAGGATTGACCAGTTCCTTGCAGATTTTAAAGAGTTTGGCCGTGTTGTTAGAGGCCACGGAGACAAACGCTTTAATGTGTGCGCTCTTCTTGATGTGTGTTATTGCTTTGGGTGGCATTTTGGTGCAACCACTCTAGGTATGTCTAAATGTGGCCTGTCATGCTTTACTATAATGTTATTGCGTGTTTAGACTGGTCTACATTGTGGAGCCAGTTGGACATGTTTTCATTGTGGCATGGCATTTTTAATAGTAAAGCATTAATGTTCCTATGCAATGTTGGTTACTTGCATGTATTGGATTGTGTTACCCTACAAAACAATTGCAAACACTCAGGCTTTATAGCCAATTTATCTCAGAAAGTGTGCTGTATATTGCATTAAAACACATATTTATATCTTTCTCCTAGTGCAGTGTGCGGCATACCCCTTCAGCAGCACGTTCATGCGTATCACGCAAGCGTGACAATCTAGGCCGGTCCAGAGTGTGGCGCGACCCGTGATTTGTTTACCCAGTTGGGGGGCCCCCTCAGCATGGCTCGCAGGGGGGCCCCCACATTTTGTGTTACGCCACTGTGGCTGGTGCTATTCATTGGAAATTGCAGGCCAGTCCAAAACACTTTTTTTCCAACTTAAGGCGTAGTGACTTGGAAAGAAATGGGCTTAGTGGAAATCTACTAAAATGGACAAGTGCGCAAGTGGAGAAAGACTCTTTCTTTTCACACATGAACTGACATGTTGGAAAGGTCTACTTGGAGCATTAAAGGGGACATCGGTTTCCCATGGTAAATAATGGCTTATGCGTGGACAATCCCGAAGGGATACTCATGTCATTTCAACTGTTATATTAAAGAAAAGCATTACACATGGGCAGATGTAAAAACTGCTGCAGTGCACATGGGATGAAAAGAAATAGTTGTGCATTTGGAAGCTAAAAAGGAGGAATAATGCATTTTCAATTCAGAAATAAATTCGGATGGCGGACTTCTTTTATCTAGTCATAAGAGACTTGGGGGCCGATTCAAAAACGTGCGCCGAAAAAAGTGGCGCAAGCAGGCGCAAACGTGAAAAAGGAAGCGCACATGCATGCGTGCGATTCATGGAAGTCCCTGAGCGTGTTTTTCCCGAAATGTGCGCCAAACCCGTGCGTGGCGCACACGGGGGCACACGTCATTGCAACATCCCGAACGCCGTGCGCGACGCGCACAGGGAAAGCGCACAAGGTCCGCGCACACACCAAAAACTGGGCAGGACACGGGGCGTAACACATGGAATGGGGAACAACGCGTGAAAAAGAAGGCATAACTGGGGAAGTACTGCAGGGAACTACACGGAACGCCCACACGCATGCGAACAACCCGTATTCATGGATTCGAATACGGGAAACCCGTGCACGGCAAAAGACGCGCATAGGTGTCAACATGTCTGCCACACGAAGGCAGGCGGAAGCATCCCCACGCACAGTATAAAAGTGCGCGCAAACAACAAACACATATATACAGCTACGATGAATGCCTCATTTGTCGCAGCACTGATCGTGGGACACCGCAGGAGGAGGAGAATAGCCAGTTTCCACCTCGTATCATCCTAGACCTGGTCAGAGAGTGGGAAGATGACCTTAAGACCCCCACCCTCTGCTCCCAAGCATTGAGCCCCTTGGAGAAGGTGCTCAATGTCCTGCATTTTTTGGCCACTTGGTCATTTCAGCGGACTACTGCCATAGTTGGGGGGGGTCTCACAGGCCACACAGTCACGCTGCCTACACCAGGTCTTGGCAATCATGACAGCGCGCCCCTCAGTCCGCAGGCACATATACATGCCCAGAATACCCGCAGAAAGGCAGGCCGTTGTCCAGGACTTTTACAGGGTGACACACTTCCCCAAAGTGCTTGGTGCCATAGATTGCACCCATGTGGCCCTACGTCCACCTAGGGCCACTGAGCACATCTACCGAAACCGCAAGCACTGGCATTCCATCAACGTGCATGTGGTATGCGATGCAAAGGGAATCATCACCTCTCTCTATGCAAACTACCCTGGCTCCACCCATGACAGTTTCATATACAGAATGTCCGCCCTGAGCCGGGCCCTGGAAGCTGGGCAGCATGGTGGCACATGGCTCCTAGGTGAGTACAAATGCCCGTGCACATGCATGCATGTCACACACACACAAATACACAAACCCCAATAATCACAGCCATCATCACCTCTCCAGGGGACAGTGCCTACCCTCTTAGCAACCACATGATGACACCAATCCGGAACCCCACCACACCACCCCAGGTAAGATACAACGCAGCCCATATTGCAACCAGGGCCATAGTGGAGCGAACATTCGGAGTGCTCAAGTCATGCTTCCGCTCCCTTGACCGCTCTGACGGGCAGCTACTCTATGCACCCCCAGTAGTGTGCAGGATCATTGTGGCAGCATGTGTCCTGCACAATATTGCAATATGGCAGGGCGTACTGGTGGACATGGTGGTGCCCCCACATCCCCAACCACAGGCACAGGCGCTGCCCATGGGAGGGGATAGGGCACGTGGCGAGAAAGCCCGGACCCAACTTGTGGCCACATCTTTCACGTAAACTCCCACCCCTGCGGAGTGCATACAGGCCTGGCACATACCAGGTGACAATCGATGATGACAAAAAGACAGTCAACTGTCACAACCTTACCACCCTGGGAATGTTGCCATGGAAGTGCCACATTGTGTGCATCCCTAGCTACTTACACATAACCAATCCTGTGTGACCAAAAGGCACACATGCAAGGTGTGAATCACACAGACCTGCAAAACAGGCCATGACTATCACTGGTATGTCACCCAAACCCTCCCAAACCACAACATGACATGGCAAGCAATAGCTATACACCAACACAGCACCAATAAGGTACACATTGACATGTGAAAAATGTAAATTGGCATCAGACAATGATGCCTGACATGGAATCAGATGAAATGACTGACCAACAACCTCCCACCCAAAAGAAGTCATACTCAAATGCATACCAACAGTTGTAGTTGTAACATAACAATGAATGCCTGTCTACATGCACATTGTGCATTGCAAAATCAACACTGCAGCTTCTGTGTGCCGTGTCCACCTCCTGCAACACACTGCTCAGCGCACAGCATAGTGAACAGCCATTGTGTGTGAGACACACCCTGAGTATCACATCTAAGTGACAAACTACATCAAAAAGCAAATTGCGCATGTACAGGATCCACAATTGGTCATAGATCATGTGCTGCAGGGACAAAGTGGGCGCCAGAAGGCAAACAGAGTGTACACGTGGACATGGAAGGGTGGTTGTACATGTAGTGGATCATAGTGCGAGTGTGTGGGTTTGTAGGGACATGCACTCAATATATGCATGTGCAATTAAGTGACCATCAGTGTCCTCTACACATCGCATGTGAACATTGACCATGTGTACACCCCAGCATGTCAAGCACAACTATTCCCTCAGACCTGAAACGTAAACACAACACATGAACAGCCATTGATCAGCAGAATACATCATGTACATAAAATACCACAATTACAATGTCAGGGTGTGCATCACACTGAAGGGCAAGGCAACTGTCAACAACAAAACACCCCCCCTCCCTCACAAATCACCATGACCCACTGAACAACTGCACCTGGGTTATGTAGCCTTCATCCTTGAAGTTCACCTGGCCACAGGATCACCCTTCCCCTTTGTCACCATCTTCCACCTTGTGTGTAAAAAGTGTCCAGCACCCTCAGAGGCCACCTTGACTTGCAAAAACACCAAATCAAAGAAAACTCAAAGCAGGCCAACACAGAAGCCAAGCAAAAAGCCTGCAGGCAGCAAAACAAACCAGAAGAGCCTCCAGTAGATGGCTTGAAGTAGCAGTACGTCACAAAGCCCAAGTACTACCACAATGACGTAACAACCAAGCTAGCACAGTAAAACAATGTCACAACAGGATGTGTACCATTTGTGGTACATAACACAGAATGATGCACCACAAACTGATGTGTACTGTCACAGCTCCCATGTACAGGCGCAGGAGTGGCACAAACCAACCACACCCACCGTGGTCTGGGTGCCTGCAAGGTCAAACTCACACAGGCCTCTGATACCCTGGTGGTTAAGGAGGGTCAGGGATATGCAGTCGGGACAGGCATTGCTATACTGGATAACTGGAATGAGGGGCAGGAGAGGGGAGTAGGATTGACACGGGAAAATAGGAAATGCACAAAACTGTACTACTCACATTAACACATACACAATTACACCAAACTTGATCATCATGCACATAGTAGCAAATTACTCAAATGGAAGACAAAGAGAAACTTATCTCTGTCGTGAGTGCTGGCCTCGTGCCTGCGCACTCTCGTGTCCGGTAACAGGAGCAGTTCAATGCTGCAAAGAGAGCCACAGTTACTAATCTGGGCGTGCCCATAACGCACAAATACACAACCGTATATGCCCCAAAGTAACAAACTACTCTACAAACAAACAATCTGGTGTGGATGCTTCATACCCATACGTAACATTACCCCTGTGATGGTTCATACACAGTCAATGCAGTAAGTCAGGCGTCGGTGGGTGCGTGGCAAATGGAAGACCAATGTGTCACGATTCACACAACATGCAATGTTCCCTGGGTAAGCAGCTAGACGCATATAGCAAGGTATGACTTCAGAACAAGTCGTGTTCCTCCATGACCGAAATAAAGTAGGTAGTGCATGTGTCAAATTCTACATGGGAATGAAATGCACTGCACACAAGTCTGTCCCTTGCTGTCTGTCCCTGTGAGCTGCTTCTTTCCATGTCTTGGAATGCTACATGGCTAACACAAGTGCCTCAATGGACCATGGTGGACCGGAGGGTATGTGCCACTGCCCCTGCAGGTGCCCCAGACAACTTTCCCATCAACTAGCCATTAGTCCACCAATGCATCTCAGCTGTATTGTGCGCTTCAATACCAATATTTGTCCAAGCTCACCGTCAGTGCTGCTACTAAGCATGCATGTGCAACTGGCCTGGTGAAAGGTTTGCTGCGTTGTGGACCCCCTGTGCTGCTCACCTTGCCTGGAGTCCCTTGAAACACATCAGCTGTTTTTGGATGTATGAGCACAATCCCTGTGCATCTGCTTGCGCACACATGTGCATGTCGGCACCACCAAACGTGTCCAGCTTCCAGACGTCCAATGGGCCATGTCTGCTGGCAAATGTGGTCTGGAGGCTCATCCCCTTGCAGAAAGGGCATGAAACACATGATTAATGCTTTAAAATCATCTGTGTTTGTCTCTTCAGGCATTTCATGACTGGACCATGTCAGAGACGTACATCAGAACTCACAGCATCAGTGCGTCTTTCACAGGCAAAGTGTGGTACACACTATCTACGGCATGAATTGCAACAAGCACATGTACAGTAAAGATAACAAACATACTACACAATGCATAGCAATTAATGTACACATGAATCATGAAACCCCCCATCTAGTGAAAGAAGAACAGTGGTCACTAACACCCCTATCATCCCCACTAGGGGTGTTAACACAAGTTGGACAGCATCAGACATGCCACAGATATGACAGTCCAAAGCCCTTGTGTAATAGGCTGTTACACCGAACCATCCTTGCGAGCCCATGGATAAGGGAAGCAGGAGTGGCATATGTGAGTCAGGACCCCAAGCTGCAAACACATACGCAAGACAAGCTTGAAGGGCACAGCTGGAACAGACAGTGGATGCTTTCAAAAGCCACAAAGCACCACACGTCACATGAAAGCACAATAGACAAGCAATTTTAAACTATATTAACTAATTACACTAACTATGAAAAACCTACATTACCTAATTAAACTAACCATCAAATTGAAACTAAACTAACTAAACTAAAAGAAAAATCAAAAATGGCCACATACGACCTGGGGGCGGAGGCGCCCAGGAGGGGGGAGGTACAGGGTGCTGCTCAACACCCACATGCGATGATGTTGAGGAAAAAAAAAACCTCCATGGGCTAAACGCCTGCACAGCCTGACCTATGTGGGAGATACATTGTCGTCCGAGTCTGGCTCTTCCTGGGAGGATGTGACACAGGAGCCTGACCATGCCTAGCCGCAGCTTGCCCCTCGTCGGCAGCAAGTCTGCTGGATGGGTGAGCCTGGTTCTGTGTGGCGATGACACGTAGGTCTGCATGCAGAACCTCCCGTGATACACGTGCTTCCTCTTGCAAGGTAGCACGTGTAACACGGAGTTCCTCCTGCAAGGCCTGACTGGACAACTGCTGCACCTCCCGGCAAGCATGTAGCTCAGCCGAGATGGTAAGCTCAAGCTGCGCAAACCTCTCCTCTGCCCACTCCCTCTGGGACATCATAAGGACACCCAGAGTGGATCTGAGGGAAGCATACTCCTGCCTCAGGGCCTCCATGTGTGCCTTGCCATGAGCAGCAATTGCTTTACGCAGAGACAACATTTCAGCCTGGCGTGCCCTGTCTGAGGCCGCCATGCCCAGTCTGAGCGAGCGGGCCGTGGACCGTGCCGCCTGCTGCTGGAGAAGCACCTGCCTAGCAGTGGGGAGCACGAATTGGGCCACACGCTCCATGCTCTCAGCGATGTTCTCCATTGCTGTCCCCTGCCGTTCAGAATTGGGAGTCATGTCTTGCTCCCACTCAGTATACTGCAGTTGCGTGCGGCGACCGCGTTGCTGGGCTTGACCCCTGCGGGACCCAAGGACCGGGTGTCCTTGTTGTGTTGGCACCGCCCACGGCTGCACGACCACATGCCCCCGTCGACGTGATGTCCCAGACACATCAGTGATTGGTGTGGAGGGTGACCCTGTGTCCCGATCCACCACAGGCGCAGGTTCCAACACTGTCTGACCCCTCAGTGCAGGTGTCGCGGACAGAGGAGTGCCCACATCAGAATCACTCACCCCTGACATATGGACCTGATGCACATCCAACTCGACATGGACGTCAGAGTGTTCATCAGGGCTGGACTCATTGCCAGCCAGAGACAATATGGACTGTAGCACATGTGGGTTTTCGTGGCCTACCACCCCACTACCGCCACTTGTGCCGGGTTGCTGTAGTGATAACAACCCTGTGCCTGGCATGACAACACCATCCTCTGGCTCTATTGCGTCATCATCTGAAAAGTAGAGAGAAAAAAGGTCACTACACATGTTAGAAGCACACAACACACACACACACACAGACATCACACAGACACCAAACACATCAAGCAGACATGTCACACACAAAATAGAACCTGCCATGCATGCTGGGTCAACTTGACATTGCTTCTGTGATTAGGTATGTAGAATGGTGTCAGTTTGCACAGAAGTGGGTTGATGCAGTGCAACAAATCTATACGTTACTCACTATCTACATGTACAAGTACTTCATGATGTGTGTCAGAAAATGTGAAGGCAGTGCAAGGTCAACTTCAGGCATCATGTGCAATGTGCATTCAATGGGTAGCATGGCTACAAGCAAACCACCCCACCCCCCAAGTGCAAATGCAGGGATGCCTAGCATGGTATCAAAAGGCTGACCATAGACATGTGTATTGACAGACAGTGTTGACTAGCATCAACTGCATCATGTGAGTCAAGTGACATCACAGCAAATGATGATGGGACAGTAAGCAGGACACATGATGAAACCTCTGGAGTACACCCATGTGTGAAGAAGACACTACACCAGTTGGACAGAGTCATTGGCCATTAAACAGGCTGAGGCCTGTGACCCACACAGACTGTCACACCCTAAACATGTGTGCGACGCAGGACTGAGCCACAGTGGACATGGGAAGGCTGATGAAATGCCATGCAATGTAGGTCACCCTGGACTCGTACTAAATTGATCATCCAGTCAAGGACACATAGGGGCATGCGTGGAATACAAATGGAGCATGAATGGGCACTCATGTCCCTGCGGGGAATCTGACCTCTGCACAGTCAAAGTGAGACACCCTGCATCAAGGTGAAAGGATGTACCACACAGCAGATGTCTGGCAGATTGGCCGCTGGAAGTTAGCATGTACACAGGACGCACGAACAGGGAAGTACTCAACGGCAAAATTGAAGGAGACCAGTGCAAAGGTGGAATTGGGGTGCAGAGCAGGGGGTGGAGGGGCAAGGGAGCATGCCTACATGGAGTACCCGCATGCAGGCAGAGGACACATGCACGTCAGTCATGCTATGACATAGTCCCTGGGCTGAGAGGAAGGTCACCCCACGCTACATGCATAAGGGCCAGTGAGCTGGAACATGGACTGGAGGGGCATCCTGGTGACCAGCATGTGAGTAGGGTGCAATAGTGGTGATGCAGACAGTCCCTGTCCGCTCCACATGTCCACCATCCAGCAGAGCAGACATGCATCAGGGAAGCATTGCATTACTTGCATATCAGAACCATGTACACGTGACATGTAGTGGCAGTCATGCACAACACATCACACAAGTAAAACACACATGTCCTCAACAAACACGCAGCAACACTCACTGGACTGGGCATCAAAGTCCAGCATCTCTCCCACTCCTTCGACCGATTCAGATGGTATGAACTCTGCAACGAGTGACTCATGCAGAGTGAGGTCTTCCTCCTCAGGTGCAGGCCCACTGCCAGTCACCAGAGTCAAGTTGTAATTTGAGGCACGCTTAGCCTTAGCGCTGCGTTTGAGGTCATTCCAATGCTTTTTGCACTCTTGCGCCGTAGGCACCTCATGGCCGAATGCACTCACATGTTCCTCAACTTGCTTCCAGTGGGTATCACGGTGGGCAGCCGTAGTCTGACAATTAGGACCCAATAGCATGTCACAGCTGTGGTACCGCAAGAAGTCCATGAGGAAGTCCAGTTCCTTGTTGCACAAAGGCTTCTTCCTCGACATGCAGGAGGTCATGGCTGTGTGTGGGGTCCCAGCCTGTGCTGCAGGTGCAACCTTCCTCCTCTTGGAAGGTGGCGCAGACCCTGGCTGGCAAATGCCGCCCTAATCAGTATGGCCAGTGGCACCGGTGGATTGAGCCAAGGGAGTGGCAGGTAGAGGGATGACCAAAGGCCTGACTTGCGTCAGTGGCAGCTGGGTGCCCTCTAATGGACCCTGCGCAGCAACATCTGCTGTGGCAGGGTCATTGACCGTGACTGTCCTGGTTGGCAGACTCACAACCGGGGTGTTGTTGGTTGCATCGCCCCTGTACTTGCCAACACCCGGCTGTTCGGGGCAGCAGATGACATTACTGCCCCAGGGACACGTGTCTTGGTCAGGGCAGCCCTGCGTGCACCTACGGTTTCCCTCCTGGCCTGTTGGAAATCTTCCAAGGACTCTTCAAGTGCCAACGCAGCCTGCACTGGCAGACCCTGAGCCTGCGTGGTGGTGTCCACAGCTGCACCTGCAGCTACCACTACCCTTGGGCCCGTGGCAGTCGATGAAACGGACTGCCGGGTCACACGGGCGCCAGTGCCAGATGTAGAAGCTGCATCTCCCGGAATCACAGGGGGTGGTGGCATGACTGCACCGACACATGGCACAACATCGTGCTCAAGTGGTGCACCCCTGCCTCTTCCCCCTCTGCGGCCACACTGGACACCCTGGAGTCCCCCTACTCCCTGGTCACCCCAGCCATGTCCCTGACCACGCCCGCCACAAGGAGGATGCCCAGCTGAGGCGCCCCTCACCTTTGGTGGCCTCCCAACCATGGCACAGATGAAGTAGTGCCGGCACAGATTGAGGAGTGCCAATGGGAGGTGTACACCACAATTGTCCTGGGCAATTGGGGTGAAGGGGGTGGGATGCAAGATGTTAACAGCCCCCCTGCACCTGCAAGACTGTATGGACCCCGGTGATGTAGTGACGGGTCACGCAACACTCAGGCACCCCAAAACTGCAGTAAAACCGTGCACTCAACCCTGCAGCCTACGTGTATGGAATTAACCTCCCGCAGTATGCGGTGGCACCCAGTAACACAAAAAACACGTACGTGTGGGACACACAGGCTACTATGACCTCGAAAACGGGTGCGATACACAGGGGCACCCGCAGTGGGAAAAATAGCGTGCGCGACTCACCGTGTGACTAGCGTGATAATGAAAAACACGCGTAGCCAATACCTCCGCCAAAAGAAGAGATATGTCCTTGATCCACTGTGAAGTTGTGATGGCGCGCGAAACAACACGAAGTAGCAACACACGCCGGTCTCCACGAAAGACATGTACAGCGAACTGCTGGCCTCACTCACCTTTAACCCGTGCTGTAGGAAACGCCCGCACGCGTCGCGTCACTTATGCGCGTAGCCCCTTTCCTCAGATTACACACATTCATACGTGGACGTGCAATGTTTTCACACGCGCGCTGAACTACTATGCCCACGTCACGAGGGAAACACCCGTGTGTGCTACGTCACAGACGCGCTTACGCGCTAAGGGCTTTTCCTCGAATTACAAGCTGACGTGCAATTTTTTCACGTGCCAAATCACTCCGTATCAAGCTGGCAACACAACAACACACGGAAGACCACGCTCCTGCCCAGAAGGCTGAATTACTACCCCCCAGAGCCCCGAGCACGCTCCCACCTGCCATCTGCTGCTGCCTGCCTGCCTGCTGCCCACGTGCCCTGCTATTTGGTGCCTGCACGTCAGCCAGGGGTGCAGTTGCTGTGACCACCCCTGCTGGAACTGAAGACTCCCGACTGGGATACCATCGCTCCACAGCCCAGCCCCAGGACCCAGTTGCCCACCCACACCTGCCTCTGGGATTGCCATGTCGGGCACAACACCATCTGGCACCACTGGCAACCCCCAGCCAGAGAGGCAGAGGGCCACCAGCTTCAGTGCCAGGGAAGTTGGTGTCCTGGTGAAGCAAGTCCTGGGGCAGTATGATGCCCTCTTTGGAAGTTTGTGCGCCGACAATGAAGGAGGACCAGGATCTGGATGGACATCGTGACTGCCATCAACGAGGAGGAGGTGGCAGTCTGCGACATCAAACATGTCCGGAAGCGCTGGAAGAACTTCAGGTCCAGGACCCTCGACAAGGCCCGGCACCTCTTGAAGGCAGCGGATGCCGAGGGGCACCAGGGCCACCTGTCCGACCACCAAATGAGGGTCCGGGAACGCATACGCCCAGCGATCCACGTCCAGGTCCTTGAGAGGCAGACCTGTCTGGAGTCGAGCAGTAAGTGTACATGCATACTGATTGGACGCTGTGCGTGTTGTGGTGTGCCAGTAGTGTGCAGGTTGCACATGTGTTTTTGTAGGGCCATGTATGGATGTGTATGTACAGGGGCGTGAGGCTGCCACATGTGAGTCCTCTCATGTGTGAGACACATCGATGGTGTATGTATGGCCAAATGCAGCTGTGGGAGCACACTTGTTTGAATTTCTGTGTATGTACTTTGGCATGGTTGTGGTGTCACACATGGATGGTGGTTCCTGCTGCATGTATCTGCACTGTGTACATGTGCATGTGTGTGTATTTGACAAGTGTGCAACTCTGATGCAACATGGATGCTTGTGACAATGACATGTAGGAGGCTGATTGCCAGATGTGATATGGATGGTGACATTATCACTGCAGTGGTGGAGATGTACAGATGCATGTCAGTCTGGTGGCATGTGTGCATGTGTTGTGCACTCCCTGTGTTTCATGTGACGTCCGGCTCACCTTCGGCTGCTCGTGCTGTTGTTTGTGTATGGACGGTGCTGCCTGGTGCAATATTCCTGTGAATTTGCTCATGTGTGTGAGTTGAAATGACATATGTGTTGGGGAGTGTGATGCCATGTCTGTAGTTTTACACTGCCACTCATGTGCAACTGTCATGTGTGTATCAGTCCATTGTACAGTGCCTTGATGCCTGTGTTCTATCTCTCCCTGTCTGCAGCGTCAACTGATGAAGAGGGCGGAGAGGGTGCCGTGGAGCAAAGCGGCAGGGATCGCACCACCAGCCGGAGACGGAAGGCCCGGCTCCCCTCCCAAGTTGTCATCTCGTCGGGGAGTGAGGAGTCTGGTGCCGCATCCCAGGCCGCAGCTGCCGAGGGTATGTCCAAGAGGTGGAGGTCAGAGGTGGACTCCTCGGCAGCAGAAGGGGCAGCTGAGACCCCACAGGGTCCGATGGAGGAAGATGGCATGGAGTCATACAGGTTGATGGGGGGTTTGGTGGAGGAGGAGGCTCTGGAAGGGACACACACAGGGTCTGGAGGTGGTGATTCCACTGGTGCTAGTGGTGCAGTGCAGGGACAGGAGGCAGCACAGGCCACCGCAGAGGTGCCTGTGTGTAATCCTGCCCCCGATCCTGTGACTGCATCATCCTGCACCAGCAGGGATGCCTACGTCCAGACCCGTTTTCAGGCAGGGGTTGAGCCTGTCTTGTCTGGGATGGCGTTGCATCAACGGGGCATGCGAGGTGACATGCAGTGTTTTCGTGAAGACACTGCACGTCATCTCGGAAGCCTCGTTGACCGCGTTGACCTACTGGGACGGGTCACCAGGGATGGATTCCTCCGTATGCTGGACCTTGTTCCGACGCCCTCCTCACCTGAACCCCCTATGCGCCAGTCGTCCTCCATGCCATCTTCCCACCCATGTATCACCTGGGTACCCTGTGGAGCTGCCTCTGACCCTGCAGCCAGGCTGGTGGAGGACACATCCATGCCACAGTCGGGAGTCGGACGTCCAGCAGGGGTGGCCACCTCAACAACTGCACCCCAGCCAGAGGAGGACGTGCAGGCAGCAAGAGCCAGGGCACAGGCACAGCAGCAGCAGCAGCAAGGTGGGAGCCATGATGTCTCGGGGCCTTCAACATCCGAGGGGCAGGCATTGGCCAGAGGGCAGGAGGACCCAGGATTGGAAGTGTCTTCTGTGTGGCAGCAGTTGGGCCAGGCCATAGGTGCGGAGCGGCGGCAGGCGAAAGAGGCACGGCTCACAATGGTCAGGGCGGAGAACTCCAGGCGGAGGGCACTGAGGCGGGCCGACTGCCTTGAGGCAATTCGCAGGGAGTTGGAGGTCAACATGTCATCGTCCCTGCGAACCCTCAGGGCCATGGAAGAGGACCGCCTCCAGGACACCGAGCAGGAGTTCGATGATGCCCTGGCCTGGGAAATCGGGAAGTGAGCCGTCGGACTAGCCCGCCGCCATTGTATATAGTTTGTAGTTTTAGGTTTCCTTTATCTTTTTCATTCGTTTGGGGCGCTTGGACTATGCTCCACCTTTTTGTATATAGTTCTTTATTAGGTCGTTTTTTTGCTAGGTTTCATTTCATTCGTTGGGCTCATGGACCCTGGATTACTTCTTTGTACATAGTTGAACAGTGGATTTATCTATTATTATTTTTCTTACCATGGAGCAATGGATTTTACTGTTTCCGTTTCCTTTGGATTTGATTTGGTGGCCGGAGACTTTGGACACATTTCATTTTGATTTATTTGGATTCAGACTTCATGTTTTTCTTTTTGTGTTTTGGACATGCTGCATTTCATCTTTTTTTGAAACATTTTTTTCATGTTTTCATTTGATTACGTTCTTTTTGTGTTCAATACATTTTGGTTTATTACTTTGATGTGTGGTATTCTCTCATTGGTTTCATGCATGTCACGGTGTAGGTTTTCACAATCACCAGCACCCGTTGTGTGTGTGTGACAGACATGTGTTGATGTACATTCTTGCCATTTGGGTTGTATCATGTAATGGGCATTTCAATGTGGGGTGGATGGGATACTTGGTTGGGTCTTTGCACAGGGGTGGCGTGCGGTAGGATTTGGGAGGCCATGAGGCCCATGATTGTGGATCATGATGACGTTTTGGGGGGACATGAGTCGGGGCCTGCTGGCAGGTGCCTGTCAATGCTGGGTGGGTGGGGGTGCTGGGGAACATGAGTCGGGGCCTGCTGGCAGGTGTCCGTCAATGCTGGGTGGGTGGGGGTGCTGGGAGACATGAGTCAGGGCCTGCTGGCAGGTGCCCGTCAATGCTGGGTGGGTGGGGGTGCTGGGGGACATGAGGGCTGGCTGGGGGGCATGCCCATGGTGGGTGGACTGCGTGCGGGACATGACCAGGGGTGCAGGGTAGTCCCCTGTGGTGTGGGCTGCCTGCAGGGGCTGTGGAGGGGGTAGAGGGCACACCTGGGAGGACCCACACTTCCAATTCACGTGTGGGACTCCCCACACACCCCAGTAATACATGTACCCTGCTCGCACAGGGCCAATCGCGTGTGAAACTCCCTGCGAACACCAGTAATACACGTAGCCCGCTCGCACAGGGCCAATCGCGTGTGAAACTCCGATGAACCCCAGTAATACACGTACCCCGCTCGCACAGGGCCAATCACGCATGAAACTCCCCGTGAACCCCAGTAATACACGTACCCCACTCGCACAGGGCCAATCGTGTGTGAAACTCCCCACGAACCCCAGTAATACACGTACCCCGCTCGCACAGGGCCAATCGCGTGTGAAACTCCCTGCAAACACCAGTAATACACGTAGCCCGCTCGCACAGGGCCAATCGTGTGTGAAACTCCCCGCGAACCCCAGTAATACACGTACCCCGCTCGCACATGGCAAATCGCGTGTGAAACTCCCCACGAACCCCAGTAATACACGTACCCCGGTCGCACAGGGCCAACTGCATGTGAAACTCCCTGCAAACCCCAGTAATACACATACCCCGCTCGCACAGGGCCAATCACATGCGAAACTCCCCGCAAACCCCAGTAATACACGTACCCTGCTCGCACAGGGCCAATCGCGTGTAAAACTCCCCGCGAACCCCAGTAATACATGTACCCTGCTCGCACAGGGCCAATCGCGTGTGAAACTCCCCGCGAACCCCAGTAATACACGTACCCCGCTTGCACAGGCCCAATCGCGTGTGAAACTCCCCGCGAACCCCAGTAATACACGTACCCCGCTCGCACAGGCCCAATCACGTGTGAAACTCCCCGAGAACCCCAGTAATACACATACCCCGCTCGCACAGGCCCAATCGCATGTGAAACTCCCCACAAACCCCAGTAATACAAATACCCCGCTCGCACAGGTCCAATCGCGTGTGAAACTCCCTGCGAACCCAAGTAATACACATACCCCGCTCGCACAGGCCCAATTGCGTGTGAAACTCCCCGCGAACCCCAGTAATACACGTACCCCGCTCGCACAGGCCCAATCGCGTGTGATACTCCCCGCGCAGGGGTGTACATGTATTCGGAGTGGTGCGCGGTGAGTTTTACAGGCGTTTTCGTTGTTGGGGGCTGTATGCTGGTCCACTGGCCTGTGCGCCATGTACGGGATTTGTGCACTGTGAATGGCGCACGGGGAGGGGTTGGGGGCGTAACTGGTGCTGCTGCAGGGTCACTGCACCACTCTGCGCCACGACTGGTTATGGATGTTAAAATCCATGAATACGCTGTGCGCAGAAATGGATATTGGCGCACATGGCTGGCGCAGACTGTCGCACGCGCACACTGTGCACCAGCCACGTGCGCCACTTGTGCGCTGGATTCTATGAATTACCCCCTTGATTTCAGCACATTAAAAAAGACATTTGTAAGAGAGGTATTTTGTTTGGTGTAGATTTGAATACTGCTTCCTGATGTAACTATAACCTATCTGTGTGGATAGAGTGAATTTATTTCTGTTTATACAGTATGTAAAGAAAGATTGAATTTATGGACATCGGACCCTGGTGTAGCCTTGAAAGTTATAGATAAACGGCAGGCAAATGTATTATGTTAGCCTTCTAGAATGGTAAACTGCATCTTGTTCTCTTTGAGTTGAAATCCCCACTGAACTGTGAACTGAATAGTGTATCTGGATCCTGACCTTTCAGTCCTTTGGTGTGATGAATACCAGGGATACAAGGCTGGTTTCAAGTAAATGCTTAAATATACAGAGAAAGAGATCGTAATTATGGTGAATTGATGATAACATGACCAACAGAAATGACCTTTAAGTTGAGGTTTCACATAAAAAGTGCATTAGCTCTGAACAAATACCCTTTGGAAATCTGAACTCAAGACGTTTGACTGGGCCCACCAAGGAAACAGGTCTTGCTGTCAAACTAAATGCTAATATACCCAAAGAAGTACATTGAAATTATGGGAGTTGCTGATAACATGTCCTGCAGAAGTGACCTTAGGGCCAGGCCTTCCCATAAACAGTGCTTTGAAGCTGAGGAGGGAAAAGGTTAAGATAAACATGGATAAACCAGATGGCTGGTCACCTGCTTCAAGTGGAATGGAAACTGCTTGTGGCTCATCTGAATGTGAAACTAGAGGCCATGTCATGCCCTGCCATTGATTAAACATTGAATACAGTTTTTCCTAAATAAAAGGAACATTGGGTGTCCTATCGGGCCCACCATGGGTTCAAATTAAAGGGATGATTTTTACAGGGTCAGGACCCTGTAAAAACGAAATGTGTGTGATGTACACAAACTCAGTTATGGGAAAAATTATGATTCTATCCATTTTCATACACCTGAGAAATGGGAAAGTTGGCAAAGGAATAGATCATGAAAGTCAGGTTTGAATTTGAAATGGTCCCATTTTTAGCTATTTCGGCACAGCAGCAAACTACAAAAAATTGTAGCTGTGCCCAGAAAGGGCGTGCCGAAATAAAATTAGTATTGTCCGACTTGCCATAAAATATAGAATTCAAAAATATCTATATTCACGAGGTTATCTGAAAGATTAAGGGAGTTGTCACATTCCGAGATTTTTCAGAACAGAACATGTAAAAATCCCTGTCAATTTGAAATGATGTATCTTTTCTCCTCCCTCAGCCTACATCATACACTCCTCTCAATTGCTAGTCCTATCAGCCGTCAGGGGGGGTGGTGGGGTAGTAGAAGGGAACAAACTCTCCAATCCTGACTGTGGAAATTAAGACCATATTGGAGTGTCAACACTCCTATAAGAGGGTATGTTTGCATCAGAACAAGGCTTTTTGGACTTTATTTCTGTTATATTCCCAGCTGATGGACTCTGGCGAGGAACAACTAGCAGAGAGGCAAGGAGAGCTACCAAGGCCGTAAGGGTAAACCTTACCTGGAAATCTGGAAGCCCTATCTGAGAGAGGCCTATCTGGAGGGACTTTACTGTGGGAGAGGCCTTGTGTGAGCGGCCTACCAAAAGAGGGTCCCAAAAATCTGGCTGGCTTCCTGAGAAAAGACCAGAGAGCTCCCATGTAAGTAGACATCCCAAAGCCATCAATTGCATGGGGAGCCACCTGCCTTTATCCCTTTCAATTAGGGGGCAAAAGGGGGGGCATTGAAACTGCGTAGGCCCTTCGCACAAGGTATTGAATCTCATTCAGATTAATTCCCCATAGAAAACCACCATCTCTGTTGCAATTGAATTGTGTTGGGAACTGCCTGCCTTAGTCCTTTTCATTAAATTGTGGGAAGGGGGAGACACTGTGTAGACCGTTAGCACATGTGATGAAAGTAAATCAATTAATTCCCATATAGAAAATCACAGGATGACTTTTGTTAGAGTTAAAAACTAACAAAGTTCATGCCTAGTGTGTTAGGGCTGGTATAGCCTATAAAGACTTGGTTGACTTTTCTATGCCTTGCAATGGGGAATGGCCAAAGAGTACTGCTCATTTAACTCCATATAAAATTAGTTCACCCCCATTTTCATGTCACCACCCCAGCTGCAACATCTCCCAAACTCATTGTAAAATTGCTGATCTGTAGCAGACAATCTTTGCTACTTGTGCTGTGCATTATTAGGGAGGTTTGTCACTGAATGCCTTTTGGGATGTGACAGAGATCTTTCAATAATCAAGGAATCAAGAGACTATTTACCTGGATATCTATGTAACTAACTATTGTGGTCACTCAGTTCACACTGAGCCTGGAAGAGAGGGCTATATTGTGGCATGACAGAGCGTGTCTGATTTCAGGTACGCTAATCTAGTTCCATCAAGAATTTTGTGTGAAAAGGCCTACAAATCACTTCAACTATGTCAACACTGAGGGGGGTTGAAAGGTGTGGGCCATGTAATAGGGAGTACTTGCAAGCATGTGCAATATGCAGGGGTCAGATTGTTGGTATGCATGCATGACATGTGTCTTGAAATGCTCCTGTGCCAAACCCCTTTCTAATCATCTTCTCCTTTCTTGCTCCCCATGCACATTACATCGTCCATTTCGCAATTTATCGAAAATCCAAGTGCACTGTCTTCTGTGGTTGTCCATACATCCTTGCCGGGTGCTTTTCTACAGGACCATGGTGTCAGGGGTGGAACCTGGTAAACAGGCACAATGGTGGTTCACAGTCAGTTTGGCATTACACGTCATCTTCATGTTCATAGAATGGTAGCTTCATCAATCTTTGAACAAATATAATTTTGAACAATACTCAATGTAAAACTTCACAGCCTATCCAATTACCAGTGACTGCTACCTGCCCCTGGGTTCAAACTTTGGCTCTAACATAAAGATAATTCAGGAATAATGTGTGAAAATTATAATTATACGTATACTTCTATATTTGTTATTGTAACGTAAATATACTTGTAGCATCGACAAAAGAAAAATCCTCCAAATTAAAGTTATACTTGTCTCCTTCAGGGATAGTTACAACTTCCCTGGTTCCGCTACTTTTATCATTTGCTGTAAGTCAATAGCTCATTAGTGTCAATAGCAATCTGATTGTTAATGATAGCGCAAATTAATCGCAGCCTGCCTGTGTTTCACCACATAGGATATGAAAGTCAACTATCCTATTATGAGCCTCTCTGGGGCTAGTATCAGACAGCATCAGCCTAATAATAAAAGAAAATATGGATATATATTTTGTATAGAAATAAAATTGCATAGACCGATATGGGAGAAAAAATAGGAAAAAAGATTGCAAGAAGACATTAATCTAATTATGTGCTTCTGAATATGTCAACAACGCTAATAGTTACACATATAATATCCAATATATATTAACTTGTTATTCTTCTTGTCATAATCCCCAAAAGAATTTGAAGTATAAAGGTACTATATGATAATCCTAATGTTTGTCTGTTTTATATTTCATATAGTGCCTCATTGCAAGTCCGGCGGTAACCCTTCCGGTGCTACTGGCGGATTGCCGCCGGACTCGTAACATTTTACCGGCACCTAGCTTCCCAGTGCCACTGGGACATTACAAGTCCTGGCGGACCGTGAAGCTGGGTGCCGGAAAATGCTAGTCCCCATGCCCATGAAGTCCGATAGGACTCCATATCAATGGGTTCATGGAAGCATCGGCACTGTTACTAACAGTGCTGATGCTTCCGTGATGAGTCTGCCTACCGGGGCCGCTGCGCCCGGCGGACCTGTTGGCTGCAGCGGCCCCGCGAGGCAAACTCGTAGTAGGCCCTGGCAGGCAAACTCGTAGTGTGGTGGACTGGAAACAAGGGTGCTGGTGAGCTTACTGGCACCCTTGTTTCAGGACTGCCACACTTGTAATGAGGCCCATAGTCTCCAAATATCCCTCAAATTTGTCTAACCTGCAGTTAATTCATTTCATAAGAATATGTTCATAATTGATCTGAACTCATTCGATTCATCTGATTAAATATTTACTTAGTTGAATCCATAGTCGCACCATTCTCGGTATTCTTGATCAATTACGGTTTGAGTACTTTTTTAGTTCTTAGCTTGCTAAAATGCTTTCAATGTATATATATCTGTAAATACAAAATTATCTGTGTTAAATCTATTCTATATAGCATACTTGTGTATATGAGCTCCTGATATGTTTACTAGTTAGGTCGTATCAATTGCCTAATTCTTACCTAGTACAATGCTGGAGAACTCCTCTCTCCTGCAGCCTGCTAACTGCGTATCTTCCCATTGTTTGAAATTCTATGCTGCTGCCATTTGTCCATGCTTGTTTCTATAATAGCTATCTTTCAACTTTAGAGAAGGTTGACTAAATAAGGGCCAACAAGTCTGCAATGATGTTCCACTTCAGGCAATATGGTGTAATTATTTAATAATTGGTCAGTGCCAAGGGTGATGGTTTTACATGAGGTATGGGCAGCCTCCACATCAAACATCTACTCTGCCGTTGCAATGCTACTATCCGTGTATTAAATACCCCTTTGTTACCAATTGATTGCATCTGTGGCTTCATTTTCATCACCTGGAAGAAGGTGTAGGTAACATTACTGCATTTCATTTTGGAGGAGTTACCATCTGTGTTGGCAGCATTCCCATGGCTTTTGACCTTGCTTTACTATTGATTTAACATTTTAATGTTTGGCATATTGATTTAACATTTTCATTTTTGGCACTAATTTGGAATTGACGATATTTTTTGATGGAAATGTTAATACACCAAGAGGATTTAAATGGGGAGGAATTACTGCAAGATTTGAGTGACATGAAAATAGGCAGAACAGTGAAAGTGGCAGTAACTCTGTTGATGCCATATGTTGCCATCAGCCATATATTCTTAACGACCACAATGTGCTGTACTTTGAAAACTATGGTTTCTAATCACCACCACATCATAGATTTTAAAATCTGTCTGTTCTTATTGCAATCTTTCTTTGTGTTTTAGAACCAGTTATGTATGACAGAATCCTAACTCTGAGAGCCATTTCCAGAAGAGCTGTACAAATGATGCTGAAGAAGACATCACTGAAGCAATTGCAGAACAGATGGGAATATTGTAAGAGTGTTTTTTTAAAACAAAGATCTTCTCACATTGGAGCTCATTTTATACAAAATTGTAATTTGACAGCAGGGACCTGTTCGTTTACACTGTAACATAAACGGGTCCAAGCCACCAGCTTTTTGTCATGTGCACTGCAGGGAGCATACAAGGGCAAAAGGCGGCAAACAAGTGTAAATACCTCCTTGTGCCCCTCACATTTGCACTCCGCAGTACAAAGTGAGCAAACGCTGCCTGGCTTGCCAGGCAGCATTTACTTTTCATTGTGGGCACTGCTTGTCATGCATGCATAGCAAGCGGTACTCACAATTACAATTTAACCCTCCATGACATGCTTGCATGTTGGGAAGGGTTTAATTTCAATTATAAGCACTTCTAAGCAGTGTTTACAAATTCAATTAAACCCTCCCCGACACGCAAGTATTTCTGGAGGGTTTCATTGTAATTTTACACATTCCCTGCTCACTTGCATGGCCAGGAGCATATACATACAATGGATTCCTATGTGTCCGCCTGCTTTATGCTACTGCATGAAGCAGGTGGACTTCATAGGGATCTCCAGCATTTTCGCCAGCATGAAGATCCATCCTGGCACAGTTGCTGGCGAATTTGTCTGGCAAAAAAGAAAGGAGCGGCGGAAAGGCAATTTGCATTCCGCCCCTCTTCTCTGCCATAGAAATGACTGAAAATGAGCCAGAACATAAATGAATGGCAGAAAAGCCTTACTCAAGGTTTTTATGGCTTTAATTTATGTTACGTGCTCATATAACCAATTGAGTACTTTTAAATGTGTTAATAACACCAATAATTAAAGCACTTTAAATGGGTACCAATAGCTATATGAAAATGAAATATTATTAGTTATACACATCCAAATCTGCTCAAAAGAGGTAATTACATTTGGTGGTAAAACATTCTTATACTCATATACCAATCACAATCCGCCTTTCCTGGGTGCGATTTTGCCCTCACCCCCGCTGCGCTTTAAAAAACAAAATGTAAACAATGATGAAAATGTAATGGTGGGTCTGGATTGTTGCGCACGCCTGAGTGGTCTTTGTATGAGTAAACATAGGTGATTAAGAAGAATATAGAATTTTAATAATTATTTGTTGGCCTTGATTACAAAGGGCAGTGTTTCCCCATTGTTACTCTCGAAGACAAATTGGAGGACACATATAATGTGAGTGTTATCCAGTTTCCAAACATATATTTGCAAAATGTTGTAAAATGCACCGTTAAGACTGTATTTTTTCATAAAAAGTATCCGTACATCCTGCACACACGGTTTATATGGCTCATATCAGAAACTTGAGCAGTGCTTTCTTTCTCCAAGCCCACTTCATCTAAGCACATTTACGGTCAAGGCGATTAGAGGAATTCACAATTGTCTAAGCAGCTTCACCAAGGTCATAAATAGGATGCCCGCATTGGCCAATTATATGTTGAATAAGGTGTCTTTCGTTTTTACTTTCATGGCTAACAAGGCAGTAATTGCGTAAAAAGGGCGAGGTGAACTTGGCAGTCTGAGAATCCACGGGCGAGGCTGTTACAAACTAGTAGAGGGAAAAGCCCAGCTGATCTTAATATAATGCTGGCAGAATCATAGAGGCCCATAGAGAAATCATGAAACTTCATTAACAGGGTAGGATCTTTGAAAGACCTGCTAGGGCTGGACCAGAGACAGTTGATTGACCTGTCCCCAGTCATACTGACCCTGTTTGATGGAGAGGTCTGTTGGCCGGTCCGCCTGATATATGGCTGGCTCTTCACCAGGTATGCCAGCACTTTTAGAGACACATCCCTAATTTGGATGGTGGTGATAACCCAAGAGCTACCATCCCACAACCATGATAAATGAAAGAGGCAAGACAGTTGTGAATGGCGATTAGAATGACAACACGTTTTTATTAAATTCAGTTAGTTTGTTTATAGGTGATGTATAAGTACTCAGTCCTGTTAAGGCACATCTAATAGCTGATTATTTGCACTGACATTTAAATGACTTTTGGGTGACTTCTCAACTACTTCCCATCTCTCCTCTGGAGTCAGGCCCTCTCGGGAACTATGTGATTCCCTCTCTGATTTCTTTATCTCTAAAGTAGAGAAAATTCAGGAAAGTGTTTCTATGAGGAGGCTCTGTAGTGAGACTTCTTTCCCGCCAGTTTCTTTTGATCACATTGCACAAGTGTGGTCTGATTTTCCTATCTTTTAGGTAGGGGGTGTTGCGCAGGCTGCTTGTAAGCTTAAATCTGCTTCTCCCTTTGACCCTATTCCTCTGGCCATGATTAAAGAAACAACGCCAGGCCTTTTGCCTTTTGTCACCCAAGTAGTGAACTTTGCCTGTCTATCAGGTACTATACCAGCTGAACTAAAACAAGCAACTGTCATCCCCCTTCTCACAAAACCGTCCTTGGACTCATCAGTATTAGCTAATTTCCGCACAATCTCTCTCCTTCTATTTTCTATGAAATTACTCAAATAACTTGTCTCACCTATACTTTCCTCCTTTTTCGAAACATCCTTATTTTTTTGACTGCTTTCAGTCTGGTTTTCACCCAGGGCGGGGCATGGAGAATGTCCAGGTGTCCATGGTTGACAATCTGATTATGCTGGTGGATAAAGGTGGAGTGGGGGCCCTGATTTTATTAGAACTGTCAGCGGCCTTTGACACTGTCAACCACTCCATTCTGGTCTCCTGGCTGGTCACGGATCACATTTTCGGACCCGTCCGGCCATGGTTCAACCTGCTTTTTGTCTGAGAGCAGCCAGTCTCTGCTGCTCTCACCTTTTATTTTTCATTGGCACATGTCCTCACTTGTGGTGTTACGCAGGGTTCTGCTTTGTCCCCTATGCACTTCAACATCTATGTTCGGTCGCTAGTTCGCCTCATCTCCTCTCTGAGAAACCTGAAGGTGTCTCACCTGCTGGTCCCCAGAGATATGTCGTCCAGGTGGCCAGGACACAGCCATTGCTATTAGATCCAGTTCTAGGTGGTGGCCCAGTGATGGAGGATCACCTATGCGAGTAACCCCCCACTACCTTTTTCCACGAGAAACTTTCTTAGACGGTAACAGACAACAGACTAAAACCAGAGCCATTTACCTGATATGTCCAAACACTCGGGTCAGGCAGAGTCTGACAATTGACAATAACCAGGCACACCTGATGGCTCTTTACCTTGCCCACAAAGATAAAAAGTGAGCATGAAAGCACCCTTCATGCAAGGCTTAACGCACGTGAAGACAGCTACACCAAACCGGTAGTATAGAGGGAGAAGAAATACAGTGAGACCTGGAGGTACGACGAATGGGGAATTGCCCTTGCTCTTTTTGACTCAGACTCGCAAAGCCTCCAGAAGGGAAATCGTAAGACCGGGAGTTCAGATGGCGTGCAGAGCAACAGATGTCAAAGGTACACGGTGGCCTCTCACATTTATAAAGCAGGTGCAGAGGTAAGCTGGCTACTGTGGTAGTATCCTTGACTCCAGAGAACAAAGAAGCCAATGGTTTCAGCACAGCCAGTGAGTCGGAGGAAGCTGATATCAAACTGAACTGTGTTAAGCCCAAGGTTGCGAGTAGCAACATTCTGAATGCAAGAAGAAAGGACTTGTGGGTATGTCTGAACATTAAAGAAAGCCCAGGTGCAGAGGTCCAGGTGCAGATGGGTCGGGCTCCACATGGGTGCTCATTTGAAAGGCTCTGACTGGGACCAGTTTTTGAAAATTCAACAAACAGAAGGCCCTAGGAAAGGGTGGTGTGAGGCATCAGAGTGGTCCTACAGGGGTCACGTCAAATCCCTTGCACAATCAAAAGTATCTGACTCATTGCTTTCAACTACGATTGTGAACTATGATAATTGGCAAATGTGAACCCGACAGAGGGATGCTGAAAGAAAGCTAAGAGAAAGAAACCACGCTTTATGATAAAATGGAGCAATACATGAACTGTATTAGGATACATGAACTGTGTTGAAGAAAAGCTGTGGTGAACCGGATGGAGTGAGGCCCATTTTTGTAAGGAGGATCCGAGCCTGGTGGAAGGGAATCCAAGGGGTGAAGAGCAATCGCCCAAGGTGCAAGAACACTGAGAGAACTTTTCTTTGTTTGTTACTTCTAATCAGCAAACCTTCTAAGGCAAGAGACTTTTGCAGGAAAGATACTTAGCCTCTGAAGGGGTTTTGATATCGTTGAACTGAATTGTGAACCTTGTGCTGTTGAGGCTCAGGAGTGTGCTGTGCTCGAGAATCCCGCCGCCTTGTCCCGAGCTTCAAATGTGTGGATGAGAGACCTAGCCATACGATCCTGACTTATCATTTTGGGAACTCTTCTTTCTTTTCGGATGAACTTTATCCCACACTCTTTTTGTAACTAGTAGTAAGTATTAGCAATATTTCTTTTTTAGTATAGGCCCTTTTTAATTTACAAGACGCCACTAGGACTGCCTTATTATTATTTGATGGCCGCAGCTTGCTCCCATCTCAGATTTAGGTTTAGATTTGGCATTTATCTCATCCATTATAAAGTTCAATAAAAACCCTTGAACTGTGATCACTTGTGTCTGCCTTTACTGTTGCCACCATGAGTTCCTTACAGCTCACACAGGTTCAGGTGTTACTCTTACACTGACATCACTCAGGTACTGGTCCGGCTGGATCGGGCAGAGTGGTCGTCGGGGCTGTGTGACTGCCTCTCTGAAGTGGGAGTGTGGATGAATGCCAACTGGCTTAAACTGAACGGGGACACGATGGAAGTCCTGGTGGTGGCTTCCCCTTCTGGATTTCTTCCCTGGACCCCTTCTCTCTGTCCTCCCACACTCGGCGAACTTCCTGTTCCTGTGACAGTTGTTAGAAACTTGGGGTTACTGACGTCATCTTCGGTTTTCATGGCCCCGCAGGTTTGTGCACTATGTAAGGTGAGGCACTTTCTGTTGAGAGTCCTGCGGAAGGTGCTCCCCTTCCTCCCACCCACCTGCGACCGATGGTTGTGGCTGCATTAATAACTAGCCATATAGTCTACTGTTATGCTCTGTACCTGGCTCAACCCTTGGGCACTATTCATCGCTTAAAGCTACTGCAAAATTTAGCCGCTAGACTAGCTACTTACCCTCCATACAGAGCCCACATCGATCCGGTGCATACGGGCCTTGCACTGGCTTCCGATAGCCCAGAGAATAAAATTCAAATCCCTTTGCCTGGTTCACCAGGCTCTGCATGGACAGGCTGTGGAATACTGAAATGAACTGAGTCGGGTACGTTTTTAACATCTTTATTTCCTGGACCCCCAGCAGCAGCCACCACCAGAGAAGCCCATAAACCAACTGGCCCATGTGGAATGTTGATCCATGAAGCTGGAACATGTAATCAAAAATAGGCGTCCCCAACACCATGAACCCAGGGGAGAACCAAAGTAAGACACACCCACCAAGGGGGAAAAAGGAAGTTCATGGGAATAAAGCCATAGAATCAATCAATGGAATATGCTGCCCACCGTGAGGGAGCTAAATATGGGGACAGATCAGTTCAAGGAATCATAAAGATATATTCAATCAATCTTTAATAAACACATATACAATTACCGTACAATTAAAAACAGCATAAAAACACATAATTGATACTAAACATATCCAGTTAAAGTGCATATTAATTTACTGAACATCCTAGGATGTAAGCAAAAGTGCAATGTGCCTAACTTAATTCAAAAGTACATAACTTCCGTAGACAGCAAAGGTCCTTAATTGAACCCCAAACTGTATTTAACCAGGGGGATATATTATATATAGAGATTGGTTATAATATATCCCCCTGGTTAAATACAGTTTGGGGTTCAATTAAGGACCTTTGCTGTCTACGGAAGTTATGTACTTTTGAATTAAGTTAGGCACATTGCACTTTTGCTTACATCCTAGGATGTTCAGTAAATTAATATGCACTTTAACTGGATATGTTTAGTATCAATTATGTGTTTTTATGCTGTTTTTAATTGTACGGTAATTGATCCATGAAGCTGGAACAACATTCCGCACACGGCCAAAATTCCAACCAATTACAACATATCCTCTTCCCTTCAATAACAATGGTATGCAATAATCAAAACACAAAAATGCACAAGAAAAATGCAAACAGGAAAAACCATGGAGATGTAGAACTGGAAAGCAAAGGTTAAAAGCTTAAGATAAAACAATGACTGTTGTGTACATCAAGTTAGCAGTGGGATCGCCGTTGGTGATACAAAACGATGATGTGCTACAACACATAGTCCTTCAGTTTAACAGGAGGTCCACAACGTCTAACTGGACGCCCCTTCCCAACACGCTCTTCTTCAGCCATACTCCCCACATCACCACCATGCTGGTCGGCCACAGCATGTTCCACCACACCATGTTCCACCCTGACCCACTCGCACCACAATCCACCTCCATGCCCACAGTTTCATCCACCCTGACAGGCATAAAATCCAAAACATTACCTGCTTCATCAGCAACATCTTCATTGACATGGCTCTTAAAATCATCAAGGACCACTACATGCCTCTTGCTCCAAATGGAACCATCCTCCAAACGTACATGACCCTTCCCACTTTTTACCACTTTCCTAGCAGGTAGAAACGCACTCCCACCTTTCTGAACAAATCTGGGATTTTATATGCAAACCATATCCCCTACCCCCACTTGCAACTCCTTCCTGTTCTTTTGGGATGATCTTACAGCCTCCTGGCAAGCTACTACTCTTTGATGAACACTCTCCAAATCCATCCCACACGGGCCACCGCCGCCCAATGCCAGGGGTCTGAGGGTGGTACCTGGTTTTCTCCCCCTCATGAGTTCAAAAGGTGATCTCCCCGTAATGACTGACGGGGTTCTGCGGTATGCAGCTAAATACTCAGAAACAACCTCTTTCCAATCTAGCCCATTCGCCAAAGCCAATTGTTTGGCACCCTTAATGGTACCATTGGCCCTTTCCACCAGGCCATTTGCATTAGGATTATACAAAGCCGTGCGATGGTGCTCCACCCCACACTGCCCCAAAAACTCCTTCATGGCTTTAGATGTAAACTGCACGCCATTATCAGTGACCAGACTAGCAGGAATCCCTTCCCTATCAAATACCTTCTTCAGAAAGGCAAAGACACAATCAGTGGTCACCCTTCCAAAAGCCACCACCTCTTTCCACCTAGACGTGTACTCTACCAAAACCAACAAAAACCTATACTCCTGCTGCAAGCACTCGAACTGACCCATAATATCGAACGCTACCTTCGACCAAATTTCTCTGGGCACATCAACAGGATGAAAACGAAAAAAGTGTCTAAATCTAAAGACACTCCCGTCCCCTGCACACCTTTAAAACTGATACACAGTCAGTCAAATATAGTTAGAATTTCTACTTCAAAAATGTAAGTAAATATTTAGACAAAACAATTGAATTTCACAATATGTTGACCAGAACACTTCTGGTTGGCATTAGAGTTCATAAACATCAAAACATTCAGATAAGGCCATCATGGGAAAAATTAATCTTGAAAACAACAGAAATGGAACATTTTTTATAATGAAGCAAAAAGTAACCAAGAATAATATTCTTGCGATGTTATGAGGAGCTCTGTGCGTTTCGGGGAACACCCCCTTCTTCAGGAGCAGAATAATCTGTAACTATATGCATTAAAAGAAATTTATTAGTGTAAATATCATACACTGATATTTACACTGATAAATATCTTTTAATGCATATAATTACAGATTATTCTGCTCCTGAAGAAGGGGGTGTTCCCCAAAATGCGTAGAGCTTCTCAGAACATCGCAAGAATATTATCAGTGTAAATATCATATAATGATATTTACACTGATAAATTTCTTTTTGATACAAGCAATCTGAGATTCTTGCCAACTCACCTCTTCTTCAGCCATACTTCCTTCACTCACATCACCACCATAAGACCTTGTCTGCTCCACAACGGGCAGCCGCGACAAGTAGTCAGCCACCACATTCTGTTTCCCAGGTGCATACTGCATGGTGAAGTTGTATTCTTGCAATTCAACAGACCATCTAGCTATCCTTGGAGATACTGCAACAACACCACAAGTGCAAAAATACCTGAACCAAAGGCTTATGATCAGTTCTAACCACGTATGGAATGCCCCACAGGAATGTTCTGAAACGTTTCGAGGCCCAAACCACAGCCAACGCCTCCTTCTCGATAACAGAGTACCTGTACTCATCTTCTCTCAACGTCCTCGATGCAAACCCCACCGGCTTGCGGTCTCCTTTGTTCCAAGACTGCCCCCAAACCCACATCACTAGCATCAACAGTGAGCATGGTTTTGAATTTGGGGTCAAATGATCTTAGACATGGGGCATTTTCAACCTCACTCTTCACAGCAGCAAACTCCTTATCACACTTATCAGACCACACAAACCTGGCTGATTTCTTCATTAAAGCTCTCATGGCAACAGTGTTCTCAGATTAATTTGGTATACATTTTACCTAATACTGTACTAACCCTAGAAATGCCCTCAGCTGATCTTTGCTGGTGAGGACCGGGGTATCTTTCATTGTTTGAACCAGACCCGCCTTAGGACTCACCCCTTCAGAGCTCAAGGTATGGCCCAGATACGTTACCTTGTCTACTCCTATCTGGCACTTAGTCAATTTAACCGTTAGACCCTTCTCCTTCAGCACCTTCATCACTTCCCGAAGCCTGATGTCATGTTCCCTCCTACAACTACCCCACACCAAAATGTCATCCTGAAAGTAACACACCCCAGGCAAACCTCCAAAGAGCTCTTGCATCAAACGTTGGAAAACGGCAGATGCCGATGCCAGACCAAAGAGCATGCGACAAAAGCGATAAGCCCCAAACGGCGTCACAAAAGAAGTAAGGGGCCTAGAGTCAATGTGCAGATCAATCTGGTGGTATGCGACAGACAAGTCCAGCATGGAAAAACACATTGCCCTACCCAGGGTCAACAGCAGTTCATTAATGTTCAGCAGAGGATGGCGATCAACCCAATTACTTGAATTTAATTCTCGGAGGTCCACACACATCCTGATGCTTCCATCACCTTTTTTAACCAGAACCACTGGGAACAGCCACTCTGAGGACTCAATAGGCTCAATAATTCCAGCCCCCATCAATTTATTTAACTCATTCTTTAAACCCTCCTTTGCCATCACAGCATCACTGGAACACTCCTCACTTTATGTACCTTTGGTATGGCACCCCTCTTTAGAATAATGTGATGGGCAAATCCCTTGAGATTACCCAGGGTATCGGAAAACACATCAGGAAACTCAGCTTTGAGCGACTCTGATGTCCATTGACAACCATCTTCTCCCGCATCCAAAACACTGAGCACAGACACTTCCCTTCCCGGGTGTATCTCCATACCCAAAGCCGCCTGTTCATCCCAACCCAGTATACTGGCACCTTTGCGTGCCACGTACAACTTGCCAGTGGCTTGTTTGCCCTTGAATTCAAAGTTGGACCAATTGTAACCCAACACCTCAATGGGATTCTGCCCATAAGCACTAGGGTTGATATCAGCTGGCTGCAATGTAGCAATCTATTTTCCCAATTTTTCTACATACACTTCGGGAGCCACTAAGGTGTAAGGTGACCCTGAATCAACTAACATCTCCAACGGATGGTCATCCAGTAATACTGAGACCCATGGACCCTTGCAAGCCATCCCGTCTACATGCAACATTACACCATGCTCAGGTTTACTGATAGCCATAACCTCCTGAATAGAAGCACCCTCCTCCGCTACTACACTGGCCACCCCATTGAACTTGCACATGTGGGCAAAGTGGCCAATACGTTTACATTTCCTACATTCCATATTACCAGCAGGACAAACTTTAGAGTCGGTAGAGGCTTGACCAACCACACTTCCGGCAACATTCCTTCCCCTTGGACCATTGTCCACCTTGGTTGATACTCTTATCAACACCTTTTCTGTTTTCCATACCCCCAGCCCTGTTCCGAGGCAAAACTGCATGAACCCCATCCCTGGAGTTTTCTCTTTCGGTGACAATCTGTACACTTGCCCTAGAGGACTCAATTGCTCTGGCAATTTCCAAAACTTTTTCCATTGGTGGATCGCTTTCGATCCAGAGTCTTTCCCTGATTTGCTGGTTGCTTGTGTTCATCATTATTTGGTCTCTAATGTACTCATCTAAGTTTCCAGGAAAATCTACAAGTAGCCATCAGGGCTCGTAATGCAGTCACAATGCATTCCCCAGATCTTTGTGCCCTGGAAAAGAATTTGTATCGCTCCAGTACCACATTAATTCTCTTCCCAAAGCGAACTTCCAGTTTTTTCAACGCCGTTTCATATGCACTTATTATCCTCTCCCCTTCACCACTGCCCGGAACTGTCACATCCTCACCAGGCAAGTGTCGAAAAACCCTCAATCCCTCGGTGCAAATGCAGTTCAACAATGCTGCCTCCTTCTCGTCATCACTAAACTTGGAACCACCAGCTGCTCTCAGGTAAACTTTAAAGGAGTCAACCCATTGGTCCCAAGGAGAAGCAGGCTCCCCTGGTGTTGGCAGAAATGCAGGTGTTGGTCTGGCCGCTGTATGCAACATGCTGGGCTGCTAGGTACTAGTGTCCAAACGTACTGGTGGCAGAATATATTCCTTTTTTTTTTTTTTTTTTTTTTTTTACTATAGTGACAATAGGCAAAATGTACCCCCCCTGTGGTCAGACTTCAAGTGCTCACCTGGCATGAGGTTGTGTCAAACCTCAGGGTCCAAAGTAGCTCGCCTTGACACGGTTGCATAAACACCAAAAACCAAAAGGCAATCAAAATTCGATCATTGAGGGCGCCAGAAGCCTTCCACGTTAGTGCTGTGATATCAGTATTGGCCCCTCCCTCATTGCGTCGTGAACGCTGTCCTCACATCCTTGCCAGTTCCTGATGGCTCCAGGAGAGGGGGCGTGTCCCCAGAAACTGTCACCAGAGGCATCGCAGCTTACAATGCTCCCGGCTACGGAAAGCACACAGGGACACAAGCGCCAGCAAGCGAAGCCGAGGTGGCACCGCAGCCGTCACAGCCACGCAGGGATACGCACACGGCAGATCAACGGCCGCCTCTCCAATGAGCTGCGCACCCCGCTGGAGGTCGTAGTGCGGAACGAACTGAGGCCGTATCACAGCGCAGGGGCTCCTCCCATGCTCAGAGCGTTGCCTGGTCTCTGGCCCGTCCAGACAGCACCACTGGGCTGGTGGGCTGCTGCGGCCCTCCGGGACGCCTCATGGGGCTCTCACCTCTTCACTTGGGTGCACTACGCCCGGGACTATGGGCCTGGTGGACTGCCGCGGCCCTCCGAGACACCACGCAAAGCTTTCACCCATTCACGGGGTATGCTGCACCCCAGGGCCTGGTGGGCTGCCACAGCCCGATGATGGACGCCACCCAGATGCTCCTCTAAATCGCGGCGTCCCAGGCCCGAACCTGGACTCGAAGCACCTGCTCCCTGCCAACCCGACCAGAGCTGCAGGCACGCACACTGCTGCACGCATGGGTTTGGGGGTCCAGTCTCGTCGCCAGTAAAATGTGCTGAGTCGGGTAAGTTATTAACAGCTTTATTTCCTGGACCCCCAGCAGCAGCCGCCACCAGAGAAGCCCATAAACCAACTGGCCCATGTGGAATGTTGATCCATGAAGCTGGAACAACATTCCACACGTGCCCAAAATTCCAACCAATTACAACAAATACCTTAGGGACAAATGTCACTCCTATATCCCGGTTAGGTCATTTCACTGTAGCAAGGCCAACCTTTTGGTCATTCCCAAAACTCGTCTCTCCCATGTGGGAGGCCGTGCCTTCCCAATTGCTGCCACTAAATTGTGGAGTGAGCAGCCGGTGATGCTGAGAGGAATGATAAACCATCTCCTTTTTTCCTGCAGGCTCTGAAAACTTTTCTGTTTTAGCTTCCTGCTTTGAGTTGAGTTCTCGAAAGTCTTGCACCAAGATGCCCTTTATGGTGAACGTGCGCACAATAAATGGCAATAACATAACGTAACATAACATAACGTTATCACTTCTGGGAAAATGTATTCCAGTTCTGTTTGGAGTGGATTACTTCCAGGGCATACCTCTTTAATTGCCATGTCTTGGTCCATTCATCGTTCAGTGCTTTTTGCTGCCCTTGCTTTAAGGTATGGCGTGCTGTCACACTCCAAGGCCCGCCGTCATGGCTGCTCTGTGGCCCCAGAGTATGTGAGTGAAGCACCCTCTTAATGTGTTGTAGTAGCTGCGATGTTGTGCTTCAGATCACACTGTAATTCTGCTAATCCACAGCTGCAACTTCTGAGGAATGATAACTTGCTAATTATCTAATGTTTGACCCACCTGAAAATGCTATCTCCAAGGAGTGGAAGGAGGGTTATGAATGCCTGGCTGGCATGCAAAAGAGGCAGAGTGAAGTGGCTGCCCCTTAATAAATGGGTCGCATGCAGATGCTGCCCATTCTTCTGACATGCATGGGACCCATGAAAAGGGATCAACGTGGGTGAAGCCAGATTACAAAAACACAGAGGGGTTTAACCTCTATTAAGGTGCCAATCCCACTAATGTTCCCCTTGCAGCTGAATGGGGACATTTACAGTCACTGTATGTTGCCATATGTATCCCCCAACTTCTTTAAGTGTGCTGGACAGATGAGTATATCATAGGAGTAGTGGGGTGGAATACTGTTTTGGTCAATGTTTAATTTGAAAGGTGGCCCCACCACTTTCCACGCCCCCTGACACCCCTGATGCCCTATACATTTGATTGACCCCAATAATGTGTATATAAACGTATATAAATGGTATTGATCCCCAAAACTTTTGACATAAATTTGACAAGAGCCATGATATGGGCTATAAATAGATGATATATTGAACACCTATAAATGATATATTGAACACCTATAAATGGAAGGGACCCCATCATTTTTCATTGAACCCCAAAAATGTGTATATACATTTTATATACTGTAATACATCTGATCTGATGATGCCATCACTTCTTTCCCATAGGTAGCCTCTCCTCATGGCCAGCTGACTACAGCTGCTATCTGATCCTGACCCTGGTGGCGGCTAATAGAGGGAGGATCATATGAGGGGAGGCGACCCTCATTAGGGGAGGCATCATCAGATGAGACATGGTATCCCCTTTTCCTTTTAGGGATGTTCCCTCCATTCCACATGCCTTAATGGCAAATATTCAACATCCCACAAGATTTGCTAATGGCATCCCACAATATCCTGTAATGACAAAGACTATCAATTTCAAATATATGTAAGTCCTTTAAAGATACTGGGACAAGGAGGAGGAATGGAGCTATGGAGATCACTAGACCACTGAAGCCCACACTGTGCTCTAGCTGTTGGAGGAAGAAGCACTGTAGCAAGAGCTTTCAATCCTCAATAGCTGATGTAGCCGCAGAAGCTGTCAGAATCAGGCGACTCCCATTGGAAGGAGAAATGGTTTGAAGAGGGCCCAGCTGCTTGCCAGGCCTGCAGAAGAGAGAGGAGAAGACTGAGTGCTGCGTGAAATGGAAGGTCTGCCAGTGCTGCCAAGAAGGAGAAGTGGGAGAACTGGAGGCCTTGCGTGGCATGGGTAGTGGTAGCAGAACACTGCCTTCAGACTGCAGAAGCCAGACGAAGAGCAGAGAAAGGACGTGATGCTCTCCCAACCTGCCAGAGTGTTGCAGCAACCATGGAAGTTCACAAAGGATGCCAGTGAGTCCAACTGGGAAAGGTGGTTTGCTGGGGCACCTCACGAAAAGTGCTGCGCACCGTGGGAGAGAGCGGCAAGCCCTGGAAACAAGATTAAGAAAGGGTCGCTGATTAACCGAATATCAAAAGCATGGCAAAGGCTGAAGCCTGCAGTTTAATATGAGTCTAGGTCCCACACTTGAATATAAGACTTGTGAACCTTTTGCAATGTCTGTGTGGGAGGGAATACCAGGCATTTGCAAGTCTGGGACTCACACCCAAATTGTGTGAAAATAATACTAAGGAAAACTGATATCCTTGTGATTGCGAATTGAGTATACTGTGTAAATAAAGTACTGGCAGTAGAGTATACCAGGCAAAGCCAATAGTGTGAAACAAATCCTAAGGTAGACTGATGCCCTTAGGATTGTTAAATGAGTGAACTGTGAAAGAAAGTCTTGGCAGGAGAGTATACAGGCAAAGCCAATTGTATGAAAAGAACCTAATGAAGACTCACTCCCTTGGGATTGTGAACTGAGTGAACTGTGTAAGAATGTCCTGGCAAAGGAGTATACCAGACAAAGCTATTGTGTGAAATGAATCTTAAGGAATACCCATGCCCTTTGGATTGTGAATTGAGTGAACTGTGTAAGAAAGTCCTGGCAGGAGAATATACCAGGCAGAGCAAAGTCTGTGAAGTTAATTGCAAATATCAGGAAGAGTATGTTTTCTTCCTGAATTACAAAGAACTTAGTTATATTTTTGGAACTTTTGTTTTGCTGGAAAGAAACCTGGGGAAGGAAGACATTTCCAGGAACTGTGAACACAGCTGAGTGGAAAGAACAGTGAGCTAAAGACTTGGTTGAGACTCTCCCAGGGGCCATCCACCCAAGAACAAGTTAATGGGCTGTGTTCGTGCTCGTAGAGAGCTTCCCAGACCCCCCTTCTTTTGCATAAATTAACTTTGGGTCTAACCCTAAGTTACCAGGGCGATCCAGACGTGGATCCCTTGCTCACTGTTCTTTGAGAGGCACAGCTTCACCTCTCTGATGATGCCCAACAAAGCTGAAACATGTGTATGGGGTTGCTGTGGTACTCTTGTTCAGAGGAGAATTGCTTAGCATTTCGGTGCGGACTGCCCCTGGGCAGGACAAAGACTGATATGCGGGGACATTTCTTCTCTGTGAAAAGAACAGTGAGCTAAAGACTTGGTTGAGACTCTCCCAGGGGCCATCCACCCAAGAACAAGTCAATGGGCTGTGTTTGTGTTGGTAGAGAGTTTCCCAGACCCCCCTTCTTTTGCATGAGTTAACTTTGGGTCTAACCCTAAGTTACCAGGGTGATCCAGACGTGGACCCCTTGCTCACTGTTCTTAGAGAGGTGCAGCTTCACCTCACTGATGATACCCAACAAGGCTAAAACACGTGTATGGGGTTGCTGTGGTATTCTTGTTCAGAGGAGAATTGCCTAGCATTTCGGTGCTGGACTGCCCCTGGGCAGGCCAAAGACTGATATGCGGGGAAATTTCTTCTCTGTGAAAAGAACAGTGAGCTAAACACTTGGTTGAGACTCTCCCAGGGGCCATCCACCCAAGAACAAGTCACTGGGCTGTGTTCGTGTTGGTAGAGTTTCCCAGACCCCCCTTTCTTTGCATAAATTAACTTTGGGTCTAACCCTAAGTTACCAGGGCGATCCAGACGTGGACCCCTTGCTCACTGTTCTTAGAGAGGCGCAGCTTCACCTCACTGATGAGGCCCAACAAGGCTGAAACACGTGTATGGGGTTGCTGTGGTATTCTTGTTCAGAGGAGAATTGCCTAGCATTTCGGTGATGGACTGCCCCTGGGCAGGCCAAAGACTGATATGCGGGGAAATTTCTTCTCTGTGAAAAGAACAGTGAGCTAAACACTTGGTTGAGACTCTCCCAGGGGCCATCCACCCAAGCACAAGTCACTGGGCTGTGTTCGTGTTGGTAGAGAGTTTCCCAGACCCCCCTTCTTTTGCATAAATTAACTTTGGGTCTAACCCTAAGTTACCAGGGGGATCCAGACGTGGACCCCTTGCTCACTGTTCTTAGAGTGGCGCAACTTCACCTCACTGATGATGCCCAACAAGGCTGAAACACGTGTATGGGGTTGCTGTGGTACTCTTATTCAGAGGAGAAATGCCTAGCGTTTCAGTGCTGGACTGCCCCTGGGCAGGACAAAGACTGATATGCGGGGACATTTCTTCTCTGTGAAAAGAACAATGAGCTAAAGACTTGGTTGAGACTCTCCCAAGGGCCATCCACCCAGGAACAAGTCAATGGGCTGTGTTCGTGCTGGTAGAGAGTTTCCAAGACCCCCCTTCTTTTACATCTGAGTGGAAGCCTTTTTGTTGGTATTGTATGTTTTCTTGAACTTGAACATTTGGGCACTTTTCAAGCCAAAGACATTAGCCTTAGCACCATAGAGTTACTTTTAGAATGTGAGGGCCAGAATAGGTTTTTGGATACAGGACATTTTGCTTTGGACATCTCAACATGGGACAGACCTTTAGTTTTGGTTGAGGTAGGGAAATACATCTAAGAGCACTGATAGTGAAGCATTTCCCAACCCTGTTATTATTTGAATAAAAGTCTTTAACACTCAACAAAACTCATCTGTGTCTGCATCTGACTCAACTTTCTACTTTTCCATATCTCATCAACTGGTTGATCACAATATATGTTATATAACTTTTATATACATTGGATAAGAACATTGTTGTAGTATATACAAAGGCAACATCATTAAGCCCTATACATCTGATTGCACCTGAAAAATAACCCTATAAATTAGAGATCACGTCATCAACCTGTAACATCAATCTTTATACCGGACAGCTTTCCCCAGGACTACACAAAAGCCCAAGCTATTGGCTTTGTCAAAACGTGTTCTTTAATTAATTACACTGGCATTTTAACATTGACATCTTGAACCAAGTGTGTACCAAGTCAAACCCACAACATCAAACTTAATAACAGCAGTGCCTCGCACATGCCTACACAAAAGCCCAGACTGCTGGCTTTGTCAATGCTTGTTCTTTAATGATTTGCACTGCCATTTTAACACTAACTATACATTTGAGCTCCCTTGAAGCAGCCTGAACCATGAAACTTTATTAGCAAAGTACCTTGCACATGCCTACACAAAAGCCGAGACTGTTGGTTTTTGTCAATGCTTGTTCTGCAATGACTTGTACTGTCATTTTACCACCGACATCTTGAACCAAGTTTGCACTGAGTTCACTCCAGGCCTATGGTTTACATTAAACTCTTTGGGCCTCATCACGAGTTGGGTGGTATCCCGACTGGGATACCGCTCAATTTTATTTGCATTATCGCCCACCCATGCGGCGGTATTACCGCTAGATCACGCGTTGGCCGGCAAACGTTATTCCCCATTCCCCATTGTGTCCAATTGGGAATTTCCGGTGCAATTACCTACGGCGATATTACTGCTTGGTAATTGCGCTGAAAATCAGCATTTTTCCTGGCGTGTTTACCCTCAGCTCTGAGCTGGTGGTAAACACACCCTACTCATGATTGGGCAGACCCTTAAATGCAGCTGTAACCCTGTTACCACTGCATTGAAGGGCTTCTGCCCAACGCATCATAAGGCTCTTTTCATTTACACACACTTGGACCTAGTTAAGAAATTTTAAAATTGGACACAAATTACCAAGTGTCATACATATTACCGTATTTGAATGGGATCACTTTAAAAAAAATAAAGAAAAATGCTGAAGGCACGTTTTCTGCACATTCGGCATAGTTGAAAATGAAGAAGCCCAAAATGCCGAACTAGGTGAGCTGGGGATGTCCCCTTGTTCGGTATTACGGGCTTCAGGGATAGCGGGGGTGTCCCCCACATACATTAAAGGGAAAGTGGGGGACAAATGAACAGATTTCCAAAAGCTTGAGTTTCAAAATGAAACCAAGACAGATTTGCAATTTTGAAACTTAAGCTTTTCGGAATGCGTTTTTTTAACGTAGATCCATTTGAACATTGCAGAAATGAAGTCTGATGCACGTCTATATGTGGTGATGTCTGTTGCATGTCCTCTGACTATGGCAAAAGATTCCGATTTTTCGTGGTTGCAGGACGCCGCTTGTAAAATAGTGGGATCTTCTGAAGTAGCTTCAGACGAAAAAAGTTCCATATGCTGCATTTAAAAGTAATTGTACAGACGGTTTAATTAACATAAATGCATCTCGGCTGAGTTTAAAGACATGGCCCTGCCCCCTGAGGAGCGCTTGCTCAGGCACCTGATCAGCCGAGGGCCCTGTGCCCTACGTTTCCTGTCATGCTCAGGGGTTTAAGCAGTCATTTGAAAAGGTGTGGAAAATTGACTAGGCAGAGTGTCCCATGCTCACGGGATTACAACACAATTTAAGGAGACAGTAGCAAACATTTAAAATGACATAGCCATAATGGCATCAGCCGAGTGTCTAGTAAGACAGAAGAACTACAACCCCCACTTTGTAAAGACGTGTAACTTGGCCTATAAAAGAGCCCTTGGCTGTCCTGTTTGTTAGAGCACTTGGATTGTATCGCTGGGATAAGATGTAGCAGATCATCGTTGATAAATGCTTAGGCTGCTACAGCGCATGCGTGAAATCCGATCGCATAGCAAAATCTGACAGATTTTGCTTACTCGTCAGAAAATGCTTCCCATAGCGATTTTTGAGAGTGTGCTTTTCGTAGCCAACCCTATGTTCTACGCTACATTAACCCTATTTTACCAATGTTTCCCCAGGTTTTGTATTAACCCCATGTTATCTATTTTAACCAGTGGCGTAACACAAGCTCTGGGGGCCCCCCTGCAAGCCATGCTGAGGGCCCCCCCCCCAACTCGGCAACAAATCACAAGTCGCGCCATACTCTGGGCCGCCCTAGATTACCACGCTTGCGCAATATGCACAAACGTGTTGCTAAAGGGGTATGCCACACACTGCACTAGGAGAAAGCTATACATATGTGTTTTAATGCAATATACAGCACACTTTCTGAGAGAAATTGACTAAAAAGCCACCGTTTTTGCTATTGTTGTGTAAGGTAACAGCAATCCAAAACATGCAAGTCCGCAACAGTGCACATGAACATTAATGCTTTGCTATTAAAAATGCCATGCCACAATAAAAACTTGTCCAACTGGCTGCACAATGTAGACCAGTGTAGACACATAATAATATAACAGTAACATTAAGACATACCTAGACTGGTTGCACCAAAATGCCAGTTGAAGCAATAAGACTCATCAAGAAGAGAGCACACATTCAAGCCTGCGTCTCTACGGCTTCTGACAGCACAGCCAAACTCTTTAAAATCTGCAAGGAACTGGCCAATCCTGTTGCGTTTTCTACCTCTCCTGTTCCCTCAACAGGCCTTCTGTACGGCTTTGGCCTCTCGCTTCTCTGCTAAAACTCAGGACTTCCTCTCCACTATCTCCTCTTCCACTCTCGGCCCCCTTTGGCCATCTCTCCTTCTCTGCCTCCTTTCTCCTCTTTCTCTCTAATACCTGACAAAGTCCCATCTATGGAAGTGTCGTCGAAACAGGTGCTCGCCTGCTCCTCCAGAACCATCGAGGACCACATTGACACGTTCCAGCCTTACTCTCCTCTCTCGCTCATTCCTGGTGTCATCTTCAACTCCACTCTCTCTTTCTCTCCTCACATCTTGGACGTCGCCAAGAAATCCCACTACCAACTGCACTGCCTCAAAGGGACTCTTCAATTTCTCACTTTCTCACTTTCCCCCAGAAGCTCACTGTCTCCAGAGCTCTGGTTCTCTCTAGGCTGGACTACTGCAACTGACACTTTCTCAATCTGCCTTCCTCTACTCTCCACCCTCTGAAACTAATCCAGAACAGGACTGAGAGAATTATCCTTGGCCTCAAGCCCAGGGACTGTATCTCTCCAGCCGTGAAATCTCTCCACTGGCTCTTGGTGGCTGCAAGGATCAAGTTCAAGACCCTTTTCATTGTCAACAAGGCTTTCTGGGGCTGGTATCTGCACTACATCCAACACTATCTTCCAAAATACCTTCCTTCTCGAGCCCTAGGGGTTAGATACCTCTCCAGGCAGAAAAACACTTGTGTACAGGTGCGTTATATATGACTTATCATAACATAACATATAATTGTATCACAGATGCCCAGAAAAATATACAGTGCCGCAGTAAGATACGGCTAGACTGGCAGAACCCAAATGCCAGTCTAGCCAGGTAATTACACTTAGCAGGACTGCTTTATCAGAAATGCCCAGTTAAAAAAAGTCATACCAAACTGAGGAATGACTAGACTGGCTGCACCAAAATGCCTCTGTAGCCCCTAATACCACATATCATGCCTGCTTAGCATGGACATGGATGACCATTATGATTTATTGCACAACCCCACCCCCTCACACATCCCTTCTCCCTCCCATCCCCTACCCTAACCTCCAAAATCAGCTCAATGGCTCAGAATTACCTCCACGTCCCTCTTACTTGTCCCAGTGCTTACTTATGAGGCTCCTTGCCTCACTGGTAAGTACCGGAGGAATTGTGGGACTAGGAGTAATGAAGATTACAGGTAGCTAAGTCAGGCATTACCTTCATGTACCTCTACCTTATCCCAGTACTGGTGTATGAGGCATAGTGCCTCATACACAAGTACTGCCTCATACATAAGTACTGGGATGAGGAAGAATAGGGATAGGTGTAATGAAGATTACCAATAATTAATCAAGGCATTAAACACAAGTAGTGGTGCAACACCATTGAGCTGACTGGGCTTCATCACCCTTCCTCCACTGAAATTGTGGGCTATGCTGACTTGACCTGGCTGACCTTCAGAGCAGCTGCCGACAGAATAGAAGACAGATGTTAAACAGCACCTTGGTTTTGCCATTAAGAAGGGCCAAGCCCAGCAATTACTAATGTACATCATTTCACTGTTTTACCTGCATTCAAATGCCAATTTTTTTAAGCAATTGAAATTGTTATATGGGTTTAGTACTTGCATGCCAGGGGAGTGATAGGAAGGGTAGAGCGGAAACGGGAGACCAGTCATTCTCACAGCAGCCCATAAGTGGGTGCTTTCAGACCTAAAGGAGAGAGTTAACTGCGTGTAACATTGAGGCTGCACTATAATAGTCTCATTAAAATGCGTAAAGAAGTTAGATGCCCCCAAACAAATAAGTTTGCACCTCCCCACCACACGTGAAGTTAGCACTCTCCCAACATTTGAAAAGTTAGCCCCCCTGAAATGTAGATTTTGTTGCGCTCCTGAACACAAGCACACACACCATTAACCATATATACACACGCACACCCAGCCATCCATATATTTAAGTGTGCACCGTTTCACCATACAGGCACACCAAGGCAGCCACCCACACAGTGTGCATCCTTTCACCGTACATGCAATCCCAGCCACCGTTACATTTGTGTGCACCCTTCCACCATACCCTCACATAGAAAGACACCTATACATTCAAGTGTGTACACTTTCACCATACAGGCACACCCAGGCAGCCACCCATACATTTCAGTGTGCATCCTTTCACCGTACACGCACACACGCATACCCAGCCACCCATACATTTGTGTGCACTCTTTCACCATACACTCACACACGCACACGTCATGGGTTAAGGGGAGCCATAATACTTTAAAAATACATTGGGCCTCATTAGGACCCTGGCAGTGACGGTATGAACGGTGCCGGTAAGGCACAGGCACCGTTCACACCGTCCCGCCGTATTACGAGTTCTGCTCGCGGGTTCCTGTGCGGCACCCGCGAGCATAACTTGTAATTGCGCCGACACTGTTATCAACGGTGCCGGCGCAACCATGCTCCCCACCCCCATTCTGCCCTATTGGGCAGAATGGGGATTGGGAGCCCGGCAATACCGCCACTGCGAATGGGAAATTACTGGCCCATTCATCTTGTAATGGGCCAGTTATTGCCCAATCGCGGGAGGCGGTGCCGGTAGCGAGCATGACAGTAGCCGTGTCTTCCATAAAGGCACGTCTACCGCCATGCTCGTAATTAGGCCCATTGTTTCTTTTTGAAATCACTCTGACTTCATAAAGAAATTATTTCTGTTAAGGACTGAACCATAATGGAAATAATGGAGGTCATTACAACCCCGGCGTTAAGGGTTAACGACGGCGTTAACCCTTAACGCCGGATTCCCACTTTAACGCCTGCTTTTGGCAGGCGTTAAAGTCCATGGCGCTAACCCGCCATGGTGCTAATTACGCCGCCGTAATTTACGGCGGCGTAATTAGCGCCTTCCCCACTCCCATTATGCCCTATGGGGCAAAAATGGGAATGGGGAAGGGAAAATGGGAAATGGGGATTTACCGCCCCACTCACCTTGGAATGGGGCGGTAAATCCGCCATCCACCATGGTGTAAACATAGTTTACACCATGGTGGTAAAGTTGGTGCACTTAGCACCAAGGTTGTAATGACCTCCAATGTCTTTATGAAGGCAGAGTGACTTCAAAAATAAACTATTTATTTTTGAAGTCATAGGGCTTCCCCCACCCCATGACATGGAGGCCTCCAGCCTAGGGTCTTCATGTCATGGGGTGGGGGTAGCCACCAGACTTTTTGTATTCACTCTGCCTTCATAAAGAAATTATTTCTGTTACAGAAATCATTTCTTTAGAAATGCAGAGTAAATCCAAAAAGAAAATGTAAAAAAAGAAAAAAAAATAATAATTTTTTACTCCAAGTGGGGCCCCTTCCAGAACTTGTGGTCGCGGGCCCCTGTTACACCAGTGATTTTAACCCTATTTTGTGCAGGGCAGTGCAGCATTAACCATTCAGAAAATGCTTCCAATGGCATTTTTTGATAGTGTTTTTTGTAGCCAACCCTATGTTGTACGGGGCAGTGCATTACCCTGCATTAACCCTATTTTACCAATGTTTCCTCAAGTTTTGTATTAACCCCATATTATCAATGGTAACTCTATGTTTGGCAGGGCAGTCAGCATTAACCATATTTTAGCAATTTGTACCCAATTCTTTTTACTAACCACATGTTAGCAATTTAAGCCCTGTGTTGTACAGGGCAGTGCAGCATTAACCCTATGGCAGCAATTTTGAACCCCATGTTGCGTCATTTATGTTGCGATTGCAAGATCTGATGGCAGGGTAAGCAAAATCTGACAGCAAGTAAAAAGGCATTTTTTGATGCCCTGCAAAGCCGCATGTGAGGATTTGTGCCAATATAACTTTATGGTGGCTTGGCACCGCCCTTCCTGGGCAACTGGAGCTGTGCCTCAGTATTTTTAACCCTATGTTGCATCATTTAGGTAGTGATAGCAAAATCTGACGGCAGCCTAAGCAAATTCTGACGGCAGCCTAAGCAAAATCTGACGGCACGACAAATGGCATTTCCTGCTATCCTGCAAAGCTGCCTGTGAGGAATTGTGTCAATTTACCCCTATGGTGGCTTGGCACCGTACTTCCCGGGCAACTGGAGCTCTGCCTCAGAATTTGTAACCCTATGTTGACTCATTTAGGCAGCCTAAGCAAAATCTGACTACAGCCTAAGCAAATTCTGATGGAAGCCTAAGTAAAATCTGATGGCACGTAAAATGGCATTTTCTGATGGGCTGCAAAACCGCCTGTGAGGAATTGTGCCAATTTAATCCAATGGTGGCTTGGCGCCATCCTTCCCAGGCAACTGGAGCTGTGCCTCAGAATTTTTAATGCTATGTTGCCTCATTTAGACAGCCTAAGCAAAATCTGCAGGCAACCTGTGCAAAATCTGACGGCACGTAAAATGGCATTTTCAGCTGCCATGCAAAGCTGCCTGTGAGGAATTGTTCCAATTTAACCCTATGGTGGCTTGGCACCCTCCTTCTCGGACAACTGGAGCTGTGTCTCAGAATTTGTAACGCTATGATGACTCATTTAGGCAGTCTAAGCAAAATCTGACGACAGCCTAAGCAAAATCTGACGGAAGCCTAGACAAAATCTGACAGCACGTAAAAAAATGGCATTTCCTGCTGCCCTGCAAAACCGCCTGTGAGGAATTGTGCCAATTTAACACTATGGTGGCTTGGCGCCATCCTTCCTGGGTAACTGGAGCTGTGCGTCAGCATTTTTAATGCTATGTTGCCTCATTTAGGCAGCATAAGCAAAATCTGATGGCAACCTAAGCAAAATCTGACGGCATGTAAAATAGCATTTTCTGTGCCCCGCAAAGCTGCCTGTGAGGAATTGTGCCAATTTAACCCTATGGTGGCTTGGCGCCATCCTTCCCGGGCGACTGGAGCTGTGCCTCAGCATTGTTAATGCTACGTTGCCTCATTTAGGCAGCCTAAGCAAAATCTGATGGCAGCCTAAGCAACTTGTGACGGAAGCCTAAGCAAAATCTGACGGCACGTAAAATGGCATTTTCTGCTGCACTGCAAAGCCGCCTGTGAGGAATTGTGCCAATTTAACACTATGGTGGCTTGGCGCCATCCTTCCCAGGCAACTGGAGCTGTGCCTCAGCATTGTTAATGCTACGTTGCCTCATTTAGGCAGCCTAAGCAATATCTGACGGCAGCCTAAGCAAAATCTGACGGCACGTAAAATGGCATTTCCAGCTGCCCTGCAAAGCTGCCTGTGAGGAATTGTGCCAAATTAACCCTATGGTGGCTTGGCACTGTCCTTCCCAGACAACTGGAGCTGTGCCTCAGCATTATTAACGCTATGTTGCCTCATTTAGGCAGCCTAAGCAAATTCTGACGGCAGCCTAAGCAAATTCTGACGGCACGTAAAATGCCATTTCCAGCTGCCCTGCAATGCTGCCTGTGAGGAATTGTGCCAAATTAACCCTATGGTGGCTTGGCGCCGTCTTTCCCGGGCAACTGGAGCTGTGCCTCAGTATTTTTAACCCTATATTGCCTCATTTAGCCAGCCTAAGCAAAATCTGACGGCAACCTAAGCAAATTCTGACGGCAGCCTAAGCAAAATCTGATGGCACGTAAAATGGCATTGAGTCCTTTCCTTTCCCCAGCTGTACAACCTGCGGGCTTGTCCAAGCCCATTATTTATGCCAAGAGCCTTCCCCCTGGTGCTTTTATTCTGGTTCTGGACCTCTATGACCCCTCGAGACTCATGGGGGGTGGGGAGAAACCCCTTTATGTAATGTCTTGGAGGCCCGGTCTTGTGGTGATGAGGTGCTGGAGGGTCCCTCTCCTTCTCCCCTGGGCCTCCTTCTGTGGGACCTCTGCTCTGCAGCTACTTGGGGTTTCTCTCCTCATGGAGGTTCAGGGGGCTATACCCGGCGGGTTGTCTCCCTCTCCTGGAATAGGTCTGCGGGTCCACTAGTTCTTTACTTCCCCCACTTTTATGGGGCAACATCTCCTAGTGACCCCCCACCTGGGGTTTCAGCTTTGCCCCTCTTGATATTAGAGGCTTCATCTCCTGTTGTTGCCACTGTTTGTCTGGTTAGGCGTACCTGCCCCGCCCACCCCCCTGGAAGCTCCACCTAAGCTCCTTTATCCTGCTCTGGGGAACCGGGGTGTCTGGCGTCACTCTTGTGGGCCCCTGATCGGATCTCTCCGGGGCCTCCAGGATGCGGTGCCTTGGCCCATCCTGGCCTCAATCCTCTCCTGGATGGTTGGTGTGGTGGGGGTTGTGAGATAGTCCTCTGTGTATAGCTGACTGCTCTGTGGCCTGAGCCTCCTCCCTCCCTTGCTATGTCCTATGGTATCTTCCTCTGTGTGTTCGCTTTAATTGAGGGGCCTCACCTGTTGCACTCATCGTGGTTGCACTTGTCGGGATCCTTATGAGGCTCCACGGCTGCTCCTGCTATCCCCCTATTGCTCTCCTCTATTCTTGTCCTTATGAGTCTCCATGGGTTCTCCTGCTAACCCCCTTTTGCTCACCTCTACTCTTGTCCTTATGAGGCTCCACGGATGCTCCCGCTATCCCTCTGCTGCTCTCCTCTATGCTTGCACCTTCAAGGCTCCTGCTGTCCCCCTGTTTCTCTCCTCTACCCTTGCCCCTTCAAGGCTCAGGGCTGGCTCCGGCTACTTTCACATTGATAAGGCTCTGGATGTGGATGGAGGGAGAGGCTCTGCAAACAAAACTAGCTGCTTAGGTGCTGCAGGCAGATGAAAGTGCCTGAATTGCATGGGCCTTCCTTTCAGGGACCGACAGAGGAGATCAGTAGTGCCTTTGAAGGGTTAGTCTTGCCCAACCTGCGCAATGGGATGCCAATGAACCTGCTAATAAAACAACTACCCTTTTGGAGGGTCCAATAAGTAATGATAGTGAGCATTGATTTCTAATACTTTAAGGAATGTAGCAAGCACACTGTGTTGTGATATGCACTTAGTTAGCAGGTCACACCATTTTTAAAATGTTTGTAGGTAGGCCACCCCCATCAGGTATTAGACCATGGCCATCATGCAAGGCACACCCCCAAATGAGCCTCCACCCCCTTATGCGCCTTGAGATACTTGTGTATAGGCACATTATAAATGCCTAATCATATCATATTATATACTTTCTTATCCCACTTAAGGCCATGGGAGTACTTGAAGCAGGGTATAGGTAACATATAAAACATTCTTGCAGAGGGCTGGTTGTGGGTTCTCTGGATTTGTGCTCAAACACTGCCTGCGGACTGAATGGGAACCTGGCGCATAAAGTGTTGCTAAGTATCACACACCAGGTGAAAAGTGCGGCTTCCCTCTCGTGCAATTATCACACCATTGACGAGAAGTCCTGTCCCGCCTCCCCTCACTGAAACAATTACACTCATGCTGCAACCAACACTACAGCCGATTGCACACTACACATCCCATCTTGTAAAACCGCAGCTATCTGGACAATTGGAGACACTAACTGCCATACTTGCATCCATCAAGGCCACATTGTATGTGCCTGACTTCCTCTGTACTCAAAACCGACTGAAGCACTCCTCCCCTTTACCTGACAATCTTTAACTGCTCCCAGCAGGACACAACTATATTAGTTCTGGAGGCAAGTGGCCTTCATAGAATCATAGCTGGCTAGCCAAACCCTCTGATTAGGTTTATTGCTCTATGGTGACTATTAGCCAATTAGGAGAGCCGTTCTGTTTGGGATATGGGACACACTGTGACAAATCAACTTCCGGTGCAACAGTGGTGCAGGGATGAATATTGGTTTCTAAACCATCAAACAACCCCACAACCTCTAGTACACCATAGGGGATCTGAACAGATTGGAAACATAAGCAAATTAAAAACCTTGTTAAATTTTGGTAACATGGACTGAGTGGCAGACTTATCTGCAAATAGTCGTGGATCGTTGGTTGGTTGCAACACAACAAAAATACTATTATTACCCAATGTCTTTGGTAATAATCACTTTGTGAAAGCGAGGTGAGTGGAAAGCATCTAAAAGCTCCTCTGAGCCTGCTTTTTTTCCATTTAATTGTATTAATCTGTGCTCTGTGCCTCAGTGAATCCTTCTCCATGCCTTCCCCACCCGCGTCCTCTTCCTGCCCGTCTCGCAGCACCCACCTCCCTGATTGGTCAGATCACTAGTCTTAACAGATATGAGTTTCTTGACCTACTATCTGCCAGTTGTCGCTTTGTACCCCTGTCCTTATTTCCCTCATTGTCACTGTGTGCCCACAACCCCTTAGGTCCCAATGTTTCACTGTGTGCCCAGACCCCCTGGTTCCCATCTCGTCACTGCCCCTCCAACAACCTCTGGTCCAGTGTGATGCCCCCAGCTTCTCGCCTGGTCCCCCAAGATATCGCCTTCTACCCCATGCCCCTCTCGTGTCCCACGTTGTCGCTGTGTGCCCCCAGCCCCCTCTGGTCACCCTTGATGTCGCTTTATACCACCATCCCCTCTGGTTCTGGAATGTCTCTCTGTACCCTCTGGCCCCCTGCATGCTGTTTTCACTTGCCCCTCCCCTCAGTCCCCTGTGATGCTGCTGTGTACCCACGTCCTCCGGTACTCAACAGTATGTGATGTTCCATCCCACCCTGTTGCTCCTGTCAGCAAACATAGCCCCCATTTGCTTTATTAGCCCACATTCTGTTTAGTTGAAGGCCATTTGAAGTTACACTGATTTGATCAATGTTAACACAAAGAAGCAAAGTAGTAGAGAAGCAATCAACTTTTACACTGATTATGTTATTCTTTACAATGAAATATGTATTAACAGAAAATAAATAGCAAAAGTCAGCAAGAACATTTCTTTTTGGCCAACTTCAAAGCAATGGCTCTCAGGAGGTTGGTGCGAAATTCAGGTCACCCACACAAGCCAACGCTGAATGCTCCAATGAGGATGAATTCAATGTAAGTGTAAAGAGATGAAAAACGTAAGGCTCAAAGATTGGGATGCATACAATAGCCACCAAAATGTACCTTATGACAGCATGAACATATTAATCAATAATGTATTGTGTATTTATAATGCGCCTATACAGCAAATGGTGCATCAAGGTACATATATTTATAACAGTAATGTGAAATTCCAATGTATATGTCATCACAGTAAGCACAATGGTATGCAAGTTCAGGCCAAGATATCCCGCGGCAAATTGTACAATAAATTGTAAGCTTAATGTCGCAGTTCCTGGGGTCTGTTCGCCTCAGGTGCTCCAGCACCCTGTTTACCACAGTTCTGAGGTTCTTTTCTCCTTTGTTCTCTGTCCCAGGTGCTTGTACATTAATTGGATCCTGTGAGTGGATTCTAGGTCTATGGGCTATTGGTATTCCTGTCCCATTAACTTAGTAAACTTCCACAAACCTCCCCAAACTAGAAACAGTTGAGTCGCAGCTGCCCAGAGGGTGGAGGACGGGATGCTGAGATGTTTACCGACTGCAGAGTAAGGCAGTAAAAGGAAGTGTGGCGAGGAAGCCGTGTCTCCAGGTGTCATGGGTCCTCTGCCTGTTACACTGGGGCCACACAAACCCATGCATCCCCATAGGGTTATGGCACCTGCACTATTGTAGTACACAGGCCACTGTAACCCGTCAGGGATAGAGGGTTAGGGTCCATTGGATTGGAGGGCACAGGTAGGTAGGGTAACCAGAAAGAGAGTTAGGTAGAGGTTGTGGAAAGCAAGGGGGGGAGTAGGGTAAGGAACAAGTTACTTACCTCTAACTGTTCTCCAGCATGGCTCTGGCATGGAATCACATGCTCATGAATATTCCCTGTTGTCGAGTTGGGAATCCTCGGTATAATAAAAACACAGTTTCACTTTGTTTATTAACTGTTTCTCATATAAACCAATTACTGAGCTCTGGCTCATACTGTCCCCAGCCAATGACTGCCCTCTCCCTAAGCCCCCTCCTCTGGCAGCCATTTTCAGGTAGCACGTAAAGTGGCAGTATGACCAAGAATAGCTCTAGAGGGGCAGGAGGGAGGGTTTGCACGTGATTCCATGCCAAAGAACAAGATTGACAGGTAAGTAACGTATTCCTTCTCCAGCCAAGGGGTCTAGCATGCATTCACATGCACATGGTTTATAGGATAAACTGTTTGTAAACGAAAGTGAAACAGTTTTTTCTTTTACCAAGGATTCCCAGCCCGACGACAGGGAATATTCACAAGCATCTGAATCCATGCCAGACTCAATGCTGGAGAAATGCTCTTTGACGACTTCTGCTTCTCCAGCAATGATTCCGTGACTGTTGATAAATCTCTCTGCTTATGGGGCTGTGCGCATCACACACACTCCATTTCCTTGACACTATGTTGAGACAAGAGACTGCCCAGCACCTTACCCAGTGCATGCTTCCCTACTGTGCAGCTTCCATGTAACACATTCATTACGGCCATTCAATGTGTGGACATAGTTGTGACTTATACAAGTTACATTGGTATGCTATGCAGTCAGGTTATGTTTTGATGAATAATCAAGGCTACTTAGCTCTGGCCTGTAGATCTTGTCGGGATGGTCAGTTCTGTTTTTGCATCACGGCCCAAGTGCCACTTTAGTAGATGGTGAAGGCATGCACTAAAGAAACAAAGGCTGACATCAGTATGTCAGACCGTTAGTGCTCTGTTCATTTTGTACTGCATTGTTTTGCTATGTATAAGCATTTCACATTTGTCGCGTAACCCACATAAGCAGATTTCTGCTTGTATCTTACAGTAAGCACATTTGATTTCCTCTTTTGCTTTACAGTCTCTACATTACTGGTTCTTGCAACACTAGTACACAGAGTAATGACAAGCTAGCCCAAAGATGCTGCAATCCCTTAAGTGAGCATAATGAGTTGCTTGTTTCTCTAGTCATAGAAGAAGAGCCCAAGAGTATCTGAGGGGCAGTAGGTGAGTACCAGACCTCAGCCGGGAGAAACAGAAGCCGAGCAGCAGCCTGAACAGTGACATTCAATCAGTGGAAGTACTAATTGCATATCACTTACAATGTTAATGCACTTTTGTACACTTCCAACACAGGAAGTGGAAGTCTTGCAACTGTAGGTCTTGCTTGTTAATGGTTTGTTGCAAGACAACTGAAATGCGCCCATCGCTTACATTGCTCACATTGTACCTGATAAAGCAAACATATGAAAAGCAAGAGTAGTCGTACATAGCATTTAAAACAACAATCTTTAACATTCAAATTAAAGTCGCTTATTAATTAGAAATACACCAAGGAACAAGTTACTTACCTGTAATTGTTGTTCTCCAGCATGGGTCTGGCATGGATCCACATGCTCATGAATATTCCCTGTCGTCTGGCTGGGAATGCTCGTTAAAGAAAAAATCAGTTTAACTTCTGAACTGTCTTTCTCCTGACAACCAATCACTGGTCTCTGGGTCATACTGCCCACAGCCAATGACTGCCCTCTACCTAAAAAATAGAAGATAAGCAATGGACCTAGATATGAATGAGGCTAGCGAAAATACTTTCAAAATTGCAAAAAAATATTTATATAACATACATTTTTTGACATCAGTCTCTCCTCTTCGATACTTTCACTCATACAAAAAATATAAAATATCTTATCTCTTTTACAGAAAGTGAAACCTAAATAATCACATATGAACATAAGACAATCCCATCAATGTCAGTTTGCTCTTTTTGTATCTTAATACACAGATATTGTTCATAGAGTAGCTGTAATGCCTTTCTCTCAGATCTACATATGTTTCGGTCGGTCTTGGGTCCCACTGGGTCTGCTATTTATCTGACCTTCTTCAGGATGTGGGAGCCACCAATCAGGGTTTCCAACATAACTGAAAGAGTGATGTCTTCTGTGATATATCTCTCTAACCAAAATCATGTCAGGGGTAGTGTTGATGCCGGAAATAAATCCACCAGGTCACTGACTTTAATTACATGCACATGGGTCCTCTGTTTATATATGGCCAAAAGGTCATCTCCCTCGGTATGACTGTATTAGAAGGAGGTACTTGTAGGTAATTCACAATTGGTCTCTACTGTCCACTTCCACCTCTCTGTAGTTTAAAGGTATAACGGTGTAGGGCAGTCACAATGCCATGTTATCCCGCCTCTCAATGCACCATTAGATTTAATGGAATTCTTGTTTAAAATTGGAGGATTATCTTCCCTGTGCTTCTCAAACTTGAGTAAATATTCCTCTTATGGTAGGTTGCCTACAGGGGCAGATCTATTAGTCAGAAGAAGGTCTGATTGCGTTGATGCCAGAGCCTGGATCCACTGAGAGAGTCAGCAACGGTGTTCTTCACTCCTGCCAGATGAAATGGGACGAGCTACATCTCCTGGGCGACGGTCCATCGCCATAGATCCTGCAACTCCCTGGAGAGTGCCGGGGATCTGGTGCCCCCTTGTTTTCGGATTTAAAACATTGTGGTGGTGTTGTCCGTGAAGATCCGCACCACCTTGCCTTTAAGGGACAGGATGAAATACTTGAGGGCCCAAAACACTGCCCGCAGCTCGAGAACGTTGATGTGCCATGACTTCTCCGGTAGCCACAGTCCTCTTGTGTGGAGACTCCTGGTGTGTGCTCCCCAACCTTCCAGGGATGCGTCCATCGATACCGTCTCCTGATAAAGGGGGGTCTGGAAATCCACGCCCGCCGACAGATGCGTGCGGACACCCCAACACTGAATCGCTCGATGAAAACTCTTGTTGACGATGATCGTGTCCTCAAAGCTTCCCTTACCTTGACTCTGGCATTGGTTGTCACATGGAGGGCGGTTGAAGGGAGACAAGAAGGGGTATACCTTCTACTCACATGCACACCACATGCACCCCAGGATAGATTACGTGTGGCTCTCCAGAAGTCTGCTAGGCCACACGACAGGGATCTCGCTCGAGACTATCATACACTCAGATCACACACCCATAACCCTAAACCTGAAAATAAACAGATGACCTGCTACACCTCTGGGTATCAAATTGGGCAAATTGGTCAAACAACTGTATGAAGCAAATTATCTGCCCCATCTCTAAAGACTCAGAACACAAATTATAGACTGGGGGCCCCTATCCATAACACTGCTAGGCTGAATAAATGCTATAAAAATGGTCATCCTACCCCAACTTTTACACTACTTCTCAGCTCTCCCAGTTCAGGTACCGCCCGCCCTATTGAGGTCTCTAAAAAAATGACGAGTAGATTTCTATGGAGCAATAGAGTACCAAGAATGGCTGCTAGTCATGACAATGCCTACTTCTAAAGGCAGGTTGGGGGAACCAGACCTTAAAGCCTACTATCAAGCAAGTACAGGGGAGGTGCCCGAGGACTGAACAGAAGCACGCGGTGCAGAACTGACTCATGACACCAAGGATAACGAAGCCTGGAGATTGCATTTGAGCACTATGGACTACCGTTAAACCAAATCAAGGAGGATGGGGGTTACACATTTACAGCTGAATTGCTCTTCTTTAAAGTTACGTTAAAAAAAATACAACTGACCATTGCTCATCCAAGCAGTTTCAGCCAATGAGGTTACAAGCCATACAGTAGTCGTCAATGTTGCCTGCAAGAGAAAAAAGTGTAACTGGGTAAATCACTGCTTAATTCTATTACTCAAGTGTTGATCATTTCTTAAATGTACTCCTCTAAACAACTGCACAGACATCTTTCCTAGTGACAGCACATTATTGTTGGCTACATAGGGTATGCCTTACACTGGAGGGATTCTTTACATGTATACAGGTTTGTATGGTCAGAGTAAAAATACCAGTAAAGAAATGTACAAAACAATTAATTCCAGTGACAAATTGGGGAAACCTGGCTTCAGACATGGGAAGTAGATAACATTAATTACATTACAGGAGACCACATTAAAAGAATTGTTATGTGTTCTCACTGGAATTCTGCATCAGCTCCACAGCAATGTGCTTTCTGAATTCATGCAAATCACTAGTTTTTGTTTGTACATGTTTCAGATCTCCACCACAAAGGTTCGCCTTGGCAAACTGAGAAGAAAAGAAAGGACATCTGAGTTGGCAATTGCACATAAATGACAAATGTTCAAATATTATCACACATTCTTACTTTCAAGATTAAAGGTCCACAGTTGAAACCATCTTGTTGCGTTTCATGTGCACAGTGTTCTACATTCCAGGAACAAGATGTTATATTACCTGGGAAGTGGCTTCTCAAAAAGTTTCTGTAAAGCTAACAGTACATCTTAATGCATATGCTGAGTAATTGTGTGGCATTTAATAATGGTTTCACCAAATAACCATGTCAGAGGTCCCCATTAATTTAAAAGCTTGCAGCAGCACACTCCCTTGTTACTTATGAAACTCAGGATTTGATTTCAATTGAAGACATAATGAAAGCAGACTGTTCATGTTACCAGACAATCTACACATGTGGCGTTGTTATTTGGCATGCAACAACTAAGTTAACATCATCTGGTGGCCTTCAAGATTTGACTCATATGTACACACTATTAGTTAAAGTAGTAGATTGTGTTTCCAATTATGTTTTCCAGTTACAGAACCAGAGTCCTAACAAGTCTTCAGAATACCTGTAATGGTTCTACAACCTCACCTACTTAACTAACAAATAATACTTACTTACCTCCAGTTTTGCAGAATCCTGCAACTGTGTTCACCCTCTTCCCCCATTGGATCAATTATAAGAAGGCTTCTGTCCTTCAAGGAAATAATCTACACATTAAACAAATGGTATGTTAGGGAACTGCGCACACCATACACACTAACTAGTGGAAACAACTCCACTGCCCTAATTTGTTGAAGATTAAAAAGGAATTGTACCACAATCATTCACTGATTCCCAGTATTGTAGGGACTTAACAGCTCATCACTGTTCTGCAGTGGAAACTGAAAATGGGAAAAAACGAGTCACAGTTGATATTCACATTACAAAAAATGTGTGCATATTTTCTTGATCCATTGCCACCCTAGCACAGCATGTGAAAGTGAAATACCTTTTTGTATGAGGCGTTGCTTTAGCGTCCGCCTAGTATACTGGTTGCTACACAGGATGAGATGGCCTGGAACTTTACCTGTTTCACGCTGAGTACATTAAAAAAGGTTTACAATTCAGTTCCCTATCATGGCCATCTCCATTTCAGTCATGTATTTTGTGGTCAACAAAGTAACTTTTACAAATTAAATCTTTTGGTCAATTCATTTTTAAAAGGTCAAAGGAAATAATTATTTGCATCAAGTGGGATAAACCTCAAACTCCACTGTTAGGCATTAAATCTCTGGTTCATTTTGTTAGCCCTGGAGAAGTTGATCCTTTTTTATCACAGGAAACACTAGTGTTCAAATATCAATGAGGGAATGGCTACAGTCAAGATGTTGATTTAGGATTGCAAAAAAGTTACTTTTGCATCTTAAGTTTGGCTTCATAATAACATTAATATTGCCTTGAACATAGCAATCACTCCTAATGAGGGGAGGCAGCGTACATGGTCGGTTGCAGTGCACTACCTCGAGCACAGGAAGTCTCATTACCAGCCATGCACGCACCCTCGAAAGTGGGGCACACCCTGGGCTGTAATTATTATAATGCTTTCTCTTCTACAGCTGGGCTCCTCACGCATTGTGTGAGCTTACTCCCCCTGCAAACTCCTACCAAAATTAAAATGTAATGTACTTTTACGAATAACGGCATACAAGAAACAAAAAATGCAAAATGTTTTGCAATATACGTACTCTGATGTGGGTTACATTTTCAGTATCAGAACATGCAAATAGGTATCGATAATCTATACGAAGATAGAGAAAATGTTATATTAAGTACCTTCGACTTTTACAATATTGCACACAAACAAATACAGATGTGCACAGGAAGCTTAATTCACTTTCACCTTCTCAATTATTATAGCGCAAATAACACAATTAATTATGTTAAACCATTTTTATAACCTGACTGTAAGTAGACATCTTTTTCATAATAATTTCACATCATGTATATCTCAATTTTTGTGTGCACCTATCGATTTGATGTTTTTTACCCTCATTCTTTTCGCTATTCAATACTTTTAAAGTAGCACTGACCTCAGACTACAATGAAAAATGTTCAAACTAAAACAAACTCATAACACAGAGAAGCACAAACACACAACCTACCTCATCTGAAATCCATCCTCTGTTTTTTAATAAGTGTAGTGATGTATAATACATTTTGTGCGAGCCAACCAATGCTTCCAGGCGAGGTGGGAAAGATGTACCGCTACAAGCCTTGTCTGAGAACGGAAAACAAATGTAATGGGTCTACATGTTTTGCATTACCTTACTAAGGAACATTTGAAAAATCAGCACTTTGCATTTGATTGGCTATACAGTAACGAAATAGCAAGTTGTGGCACTGGCAACCCCAAATAGCTAAAACATGTAAACTCACCCCCTTCATGTTCTATATGTTTGCTAATCTCTGTTTCCTTTTCCAATGATTCTATCTCATCCTTTCTTGACTGCATTTCCTCAGTTGTATTGCTGTCCTTTATATTACCTGGTATTTGCATATCCTGATGTCTGCAGCTGTGCTATCCTGCCGAGTCACGTTGTCTTTAAACAGCTTTATATGATAAATACTAATCATTTTCCTCAAGTCTTGTCCTTCCATTGTTTTTAGGTACACTTTTTTCCCCTCAAAATACCTAATTAGGTGCAGTCCAAGGTACTCTCTCTTTTTCTCTTTAATGATCAATTTTATCTCCAATTGAAGGGGGTGGCCATGGGGGCTAAATTTGCACCCTCTTTGGCTAATCTCTTCATGGCATATTTTGAAGAAACCCACATCTTGAATCAAAATCAGTATAACGCCAATATCGTTACATGGCGACGCTTTATTGACGATATTTTCCTGATCTGGAAGGGTACTGAAGACACTTTCAATGACTTTCTTACCTCTGCCAACACCAATACATTTGGGATTAATTTCACCAGTAAATGTGATTGTAAACAAATTGACTTTTTGGATTTACACATATTTGTTGAGGATCAACAAATCCATACGCGTACTTATAGGAAACCCACTGAGGTGAATTCCATATTAGCAGCACAAAGTAACCATCGACGAACCACCATCAACAATATCCCTGCCGGAGAGTTCCACAGGGCCAGGCGAAATTGCACACGCCCTATTGATTTTGATATGAAATGTAATATCATTAATCAACGTTTTCTAAACAGAGGATATCAAGCCTCTGTAATCAATGTAGCCCATGCTAAGTTTACTAATGTCACTCAACTGGACCTTTTGAACAAGGCGCCCAAACCCAAAGACTCTTCACCACATATCTCTTTGGTTACCCCATTTAGGGCTGATTCTTCTATGTTGTACAAAATGGTTGCCAAACATTGGCACATCCTGAGAGTCGACAAGGATTTAGGGCCATATTTGACACTTAGGGCCTCATTACACGGAAGGCGGTGATCCAGGATGCTATTAGCACCCTGGACCATGCCGGTAAATTACCGGCACCGCCTTGGCGGTAAGGGGATTTACCGCCCCATTCCAAGGTCGGTGGGGCGGTAAATCCCCCTTCCGCCATTGCCCTTCCCCATTACCATTTCTGCCCCATAGGGCTCTATGGGAATGGGGAAGGCGCTAATTACGGCACCGCAATTTTGCGGTGCCGTAATTAGCTCCGAGGTCCCTTTGCGGGTTGGTTTTTAACGCCTGCAAAAAGCAGGCGTTAAAGCACCAACCCGCTAAGGGACCTCGTAATACGGCGGTAGGGGTTAACAGTGACCGTTGCCATTAACGGTGACCGTTAACCCTTACCGCCGTCCGTGTAATGAGGCCCTAACCGAAATTTACTTATCTGAGATCACCTACTATTAAGTCACGGGTGAGTCCCTCATTTTTTGATAACAAAATGGCTAATCCTTCATGGCTACAGCAACTTACGGGTTTTCGCAAATGTGGGCACTGCAATCAGTGTCCTTGGGCTTTTCCCAAGTGTGAAACCTTCACTGATAAGTTTGGATCTATAGTGACTATTAAGGATTTCATTAATTATAGGACAACCCATGTGGTGTATGCCATTGTAAGTGTCTGTGGCAGACTCTACGTGGGCAGTACTATTCGCCAGCTTAGAATTCGTGTTAGAGAACACTTGGCCAGCCTCCGGATGTGTGAACCAAAATCTCCTTTAGCAATTCATTGGCAATTAGAACATCAACTTGATTCAATGGCTGATTTGCGTTTTATTGGACTGATGAAAGCACATAAGGGGAAAAGGGGCGGGAATCTCCAGCTTAAACTGCGGCAGATGGAAGCAAAACTAATATGTTTTCTGAGATGCACCACACATGGATTAAATTCTGACCATGAGATGCAAGTTTTTTTGTGAATCCAGTTCACTTATTATGTTTAATTCTGCGTTTTTAAAATGCGTTCTCAGGTGTGTGCATCATTGATTAAGCCATCTGTCTGATTGTGGCCAGTCATCACCGTGGCGCACCACTGATGCGTGTCCAATCGCCAACACCTACCATATCTTTTAACAGTGTCATTTGGATATTCTATGTTTACTGTGTAGATGGAGTCCATATGCTATATGACGATTCGCTTTCCACTTGAGTCCCGTTCAACAAACAACTTTCACATGCTTTTTATCCCGCTTCTGCGGTTGGAAAGGTTGATCGATTTTGAACCTCATCGTGATCTTGTATTGTGTTCCAGCAACCGCCGGCATTTGGAACTTTTTTCGGTGCTGAGTTGACACTATGAGGTCGATTCATGGAAATAATGTGCGCCGAAAATTCCTGCGCAGAGGTGCCAAAAAGTGCGAATCGCAGTGCAAGTGTGAAAATCGCAGTGCAAGTGCGAAAATCGCACGGAAACCAGCGCACATCGATTCATGGAAGTCCGTGCGCGAGAAAAACATTGGATGTGCGCTAAAAATGTGCGCCGCGCACTCCGGCGCACAGGTCATCCAACAGCGTGCGCCACGGCCAATGCGAAATCGCACATAGCGCGGCGCACATCACAAAAGTAGGTGGAACACGGGGCGTAACACTCGGAATGGGGAACAACGCGTGAAAATATGGGCGTCACGGGGGAAGTACAGGAGGCAAGTGCGCGGAACGCCCACACGCTCGCCTACAATCCGTATTCATGGAATCGAATAGGGCAAACCAGCGCACGGTCAAAGACGTGCACAGGGCCAAACAAGTACGCCACAAGAAAGCAGGCGGTAGCGCCCCTGCAACTGAAAAAAATGTGCGCCAAAATGTGCGCTAACAAAAAGCACCCATATACAGCCATGATGAATGGGCCATACAGTGGCCCTCTAGGACAAATGAGGTGCAAAGGGGTACCGACAAACGCAGACACCCACTGTGTGAAAAATAGCGTGTGCGTGTGTTCCTGGGTGCGCGGGAAGTTTCACACGCGATTGTCCTGGGTACGTGTACTTCGGGGTGTGCGGGAAGTTCCACACGCGATTTCAGCAGGGTACGTGTATTTCGTGGTGCCGGGGAATGCTACAAGTGATTTGGCCATGTGGTCCTCCCAGGTGTTCCCTCTACACTCTCCACGGCCCCTGCAGGCAGCCCACACCACAGGGGACTACCCTGCACCCCTGCTCATGTCCCACAGGCAACCCATCCACCATGGCCATGCCCACCAGCCAACCCACATGTCACCTTGCACTACTGATCACCAACAAATGTCTCCCATCACCCCCACCCCCAGCAGTGCAGGGGCACCCTCCACCAGGCCCCCAAACATGTCCAACTCATGTCTCCCTGCACCCCCACCCCCCAGCCACCAGGGGCAGCCTTCACCAGGCCCCCACTCATGTCTCCCACCACCCCCAACCCCCAGCCACCAGGGGCAGCCTCCACCAGGCCCCCACTCATGTCTCCCACCACCCCCACTCCCCAGCCACCAGGGGCAGCCTCCACCAGGCCCCCACTCATGTCTCCCGGCACCCCCACCCCCAGCCACCAGGGGCAGCCTCCACCAGGCCCCCACTCATGTCTCCCATCACCCCCACCCCCCAGCCACCAGGGGCAGCCTCCACCAGGCCCCCACTCATGTCTCCCATCACCCTCACCCCCGAGCCACCAGGGGCAGCCTCCACCAGGCCCCCACTCATGTCTCCCACCACCCCCACCCCCCAGCCACCAGGGGCAGCCTTCACCAGGCCCCCACTCATGCCTCCCACCACACCCACCTCCCAGCCACCAGGGGCAGCCTCCACCAGGCCCCCACTCATGTCTCCCACCACGCCCACCCCCCATCCACCAGGGGAAGCCTCCACCAGGCCCCCACTCATGTCTCCCACCGCCCCCACCCCCCAGCCACCAGGGGTACCCTCCACCAGGCCCCCACTCATGTCCCCCACCACCCCCACCCCCCAGCCACCAGGGGCAGCCTCCACCAGGCCCCCACTCATGTCTCCCACCACCCCCACCCCCCAGCCACCAGGGGCAGCCTCCACCAGCCCCCACTCATGTCTCCCACCACCCCCACCCCCCAGCCTCCAGGGGCAGCCTCCACCAGGCCCCCACTCATGTCTCCCACCACCCCACACCCCAGCAGTGCAGGGGCAGCTTCCACCAGGCCCCCACTCATGTCTCCCACCACCCCCACCCCCCAGCCACCAGGGGCACCCTCCACCAGGCCCCCACTCATGTCTCCCACCACCCCCACCCCCCAGCCACCGGGGGCAGCCTCCACCAGGCCCCCACTCATGTCTCCCACCACCCCCACCCCCCAGCCACCAGGGGCAGCCTCCACCAGGCCCCCACTCATGTCTCCCACCACTCCCACCCCCCAGCCACCAGGGGAAGCCTCCACCAGGCCCCCACTCATGTCTCCCACCACCTCCACCCCCCAGCCACCAGGGGCAGCCTCCACCAGGCCCCCACTCATGTTTCCCATCACCCCCACCCCCCAGCCACCAGGGGCAGCCTGCACCAGGCCCCCACTCATGTCCAACTCATGTCTCCCTGCACCCCCACCCCCCAGCCACCAGGGGCAGCCTCCACCAGGCCCCCACTCATGTCTTCCATCACCCCCACCCCCCAGCCACCAGGGGCAGCCTCCACCAGGCCCCCACTCATGTCTCCCACCACCCCCACACCCCAGCAGTGCAGGGGCAGCCTCCACCAGGTCCCCACTCATGTCTCCCACCACCCCAACCCCCCAGCCACCAGGGGCACCCTCCACCAGGCCCCCACTCATGTCTCCCACCACCCCCACCCCCCAGCCACCAGGGGCAGCCTCCACCAGGCCCCCACTCATGTCTCCCACCACCCCCACACCCCAGCCACCAGGGGCAGCCTCCACCAGGCCCCCACTCATGTCTCCCACCACCCCCACCCCCCAGCCTCCAGGGGCAGCCTCCACCAGGCCCCCACTCATGTCTCCCACCACCCCCACCCCCCAGCAGTGCAGGGGCAGCCTCCACCAGGCCCCCACTCATGTCTCCCACCACCCCCACACCCCAGCAGTGCAGGGGCAGCCTCCACCAGGCCCCCACTCATGTCTCCCACCACCCCCACCCCCCAGCCACCAGGGGCAGCCTCCACCAGGCCCCCACTCATGTCCCCCACCACCTCCACCCCCCAGCCACCAGGGGCAGCCTCCACCAGGACCCCACTCATGTCTCCCACCACCCCCACCCCGCAGCCACCAGGGGCAGCCTCCACCAGGCCCCCACTCATGTCTCCCACCACCTCCACACCCCAGCAGTGCAGGGGCAGCCTCCACCAGGCCCCCACTCATGTCTCCCACCACCCCCACCCCCCAGCCACCAGGGGCAGCCTCCACCAGGCCCCCACTCATGTCTCCCACCACCCCCACCCCCCAGCCACCAGGGGCAGCCTCCACCAGGCCCCCACTCATGTCTCTCACCACCCCCACCCCCCAGCCTCCAGGGGCAGCCTCCACCAGGCCCCCACTCATGTCTCCCACCACCCCCAACCCCCAGCAGTGCAGGGGCAGCCTCCACCAGGCCCCCACTCATGTCTCCCACCACCCCCACCCCCCAGGCACCAGGGGCAGCCTCCACCAGGCCGCCACTCATGTCTCCCATCACCCCCAGCCACCAGGGGCAGCCTCCACCAGGCCCCCACACATGTCTACCACCACCCACACCCCCACCCCCCAGCAGGCCCCCACACATGTCCCCCTGCACCCCCACCCCCCAGCCACCAGGGGCACCCTCCACCAAGCCCCCACTCATGTCTCCCACCACCCCCACCCCCCAGCCCCCAGGGGCAGCCTCCACCAGGCCCCCACTCATGTCTCCCACCACCCCAGCCAACAGGGGCAGCCTCCACCAGGCCCCCACTCATGTCTCCCGCCACTCCCACCCCCCAGCCACCAGGGGCAGCCTCCACCAGGCCCCCACACATGTCTACCACCACCCCCACCCCCCAGCAGTGCAGGGGCAGCCTCCACCAGGCCTCCACACATGTCCCCCTGAAACCCCACCCCCCAGCCACCAGGGGCACCCTCCACCACGCCCCCACTCATGTCTCCCACCACTCCCACCCCCCCAGCCACCAGGGGCAGCCTCCACCAGGCCCCCACTCATGTCTCCCACCACCCCCACCCCCAGCCACCAGGGGCAGCCTCCACCAGGCCCCCACTCGTGTCTCCCACCACCCCCACCCCCCAGCAGTGCAGGGGCAGCCTCCACCAGGCCCCCACTCATGTCTCCTAACACCTTCACCCCCCAGCAGTGCAGGGGCAGCCTCCACCAGGCCCCCACTCATGTCTCCCACCACCTCCACCCCCCAGCCACCAGGGGCAGCCTCCACCAGGCCCCCACACATGTCTACCACCACCCCCACCCCCCAGCAATGCAGGGGCAGCCTCCACCAGGCCCCCACTCATGTCCCCCTGCACCCCCACCCCCCAGCCACCAGGGGCACCCTCCACCAAGCTCCCACTCATGTCTCCCACCCCCCCGACCCCCCAGCCACCAGGGGCAGCCTCCACCAGGCCCCCACTCATGTCTCCCACCACCCCCACCCCCCAGCCAACAGGGGCAGCCTCCACCAGGCCCCCACTCATGTCCAACTCATGTCTCCCTGCACCCCCACCCCCCAGCCACCAGGGGCAGCCTCCACCAGGCCCCCACTCATGTCTCCCATCACCCCCACCCCCCAGCAGTGCAGGGGCAGCCTCCACCAGGCCCCCACTCATGTCCCCTATCGCCCCCACCCCCCAGCCGTGCGATTTGCCTGGGTACGTGTACTTCGGGGTGCGCGGGAAGTTCCACACGCGATTAACCTGGGTACGTGTACTACGGGGTGCGCGGGAAGTTCCACACGCGATTGGCCTGGGTACGTGTACTTCGGGGTGCGCGGGAAGTTTGACACACGATTGGCCTGGGTACATGTACTACGGGGTGCGCGGGAAGTTCCACATGCGATTGGCCTGGGTACGTGTATTTCGGGGTACGCGTGAACTTCCACACGCGACTGGGCCTGTGAGAGTGGGGTACGTGTATTCCAGGGGTGGGCGGGAATATTTACTCGCGACTGGGCCTGGGAGAGCGTGCTACGTGTATTCCTGGGGTGGGCGGGAAGATTCACACGTTCACCTACGACGCGCCGAAAAATAAATGGTCCAATCCTGAAACACGTACGCCAGCATGAAGCAGGCGTACGTCAACCCGGGCAGCATAAAAGTGCGCACAAACAACAAACAAGCTCAGACGCCAGGATGAATATACCGTTCCTAGCAGCAGTGGCCGTGGGTTACCAAAGGAGGAGGAGGAGGATAGTGAGGGCCAGAATTTTCACTCCCAGAACCAGCCTTTTTGGGATGCCTGATGACCAGGTGTATGGGAGGTACCGGTTTCCACCACACATAATACTGGACCTGGTCAGTGAGTGGGAGGATGACCTCACATCACCCACCCTGTGCTCCCAAGCACTCAGCCCCCTAGAGAAGGTCCTCAATGTACTGCACTTCTTGGCCACAGGATCATTTCAGCGGACAAGTGCCATAGTGGGTGGGGTGTCACAGGCCACGCAGTCACGCTGCCTACACCAGGTCTTGAACATCATCATTGCACGCCCATCAGTCCGTAGGCACATATACCTGCCCAGGACACTTGCAGAAAGGCAGGCTGCCACCCTCGATTTCTACGGTGTGGCACAATTCCCAAAAGTGCTAGGTGCCATTGACTGCACCCATGTGGCACTACGTCCCCCCAGGGCATCTGAGCACATCTATAGGAACCGCAAGCACTGGCATTCCATCAAAGTGCAGGTAGTATGTAATGCCAAGGGAATCATCACCTCAGTATATGCCAACTATCCAGGGTCCACCCACGACAGCTTCATTTACCGAATGTCTACCCTAAGCCGGGACCTAGAAGCTGGGCGGCATGGCGATACATGGCTGCTTGGTGAGTATGAATGCCACTGCACATGCATGCATGTTAGATGCAGAGTTATGTCACTACCCCACTAATGATACCCATCACCTCCTCACCAGGGGACAGTGCCTACCCTCTGAGCACCCACATGATGACGCCAATTCGGAACCCCATCACGCCTCCAGAGGTAAGATACAACACAGCCCATATTGCAACCCGGGGCATAGTGGAGCGCACATTCGGAGTGCTCAAGTCACGCTTTCGCTCCCTTAACCGTTCTGGCGGGCAGCTGTTATATGCGCCCCCAGTAGTGTGCAGGATCATAGTGGCAGCATGTGTCCTGCACAATGTTGCAACACGACGGGGCCTGGCTGTGGACATGGTGGTGCCCCGACATCCCCAACCACATGCACGCCCGCTGCGCATGGGAGGGGAGAGGGCACGGGGTGAGGCAGCCCGTACGCAGCTGGTGGCTAATTACTTCACATAGAAATCACACCCCAGTGGATTGCACACAGCCCTGGCACATACCATCTGATAAGCAATGATGACTCGACCTGACAATTAAGACGAACAAAGGGACAGTCAACTGTCAGAACCATAGCAGCCTGAGATTGTTCATGTGGAAGTGTCACAATGTGTGCATCCCTACCTACACAAACACCACCAATGCAGTGTCATCAAAAGACACTTGCATGCTGCAGAAATGAATACCCACTCGCAAAATACTACATGAAAACAGTGCCATGTCACCCAACCCCTCCCCGGCACGGCCACACAACACACCATGGCATGTCATGCAATGTGAGAGGAAACAAATTAATCCCCACAACATGCCCCAAGTGTCACCAGCTACAGTGTCCCTAATGGAAACATGTCCACACATGAAATGCTCACAGTAATGCAGGACCTACAACACACATTACCAAATACTTACCAAGAATACCAATCACCTACACAACCTCCAACCTACCTTAAACATGACATTACAGACTTAAACATTTGCTAGCCTCACTACCTGATGATGCCAGCCCTCCAAACACTTCCAAGTATACAGTGTTAGCGCCACGCAAGAGTGTAGGTGCACTGCTTACTACATGGACTCCAGTTCCAAGGTGGACCGCATTGTGAAGACATGAGGAATGGACCTGCAAATTAGGAGGATGAGATGGATGCAGAGGCACATATCAATACACCATGCAGTGTACAATACAACAACAATATGCACTATGAATGTATACACAGTATTGACTACAGACTGCCCACACAGCTCATGGGAGTCCAATGTCACCATGTACGTCAATGTCACTTGGGCACACCCTTTGCAAGCCCATGGAAACGGGAAGCAGGAGGGGTGTGTGTCACAAAAACCCAAGCATCTGAACCTAATTCATGACAAGCCTGCATGTGCCCAGCCACAATGCAGCGTATGCCCACGGGAGCCACACAAGGCAACACACTGTCCCAAAAATAAATAAATAAATAAATAAAAAAATAAAAAATGGCCATTAATGGGCCCGGGGACGGGAGGGGTGTGGGGGGGGTTGGTGGGGTAGGCCACCAAGGAGGTCCGAGGACAACCCACCTGTGTGGATCTTGCGAAAAAAAAACACCTCCATGGGCTCATGGCCTACACGGCTACCCTATTGTGGGAGTATCACTGCTGTCGCTCTCCTCATCCTCTGCAGCTGCATCAGGAGGTGGTGGCACTATGGGAGGCAGCCCACGCAAAGCCCTAGTCTGTTCCTCCATGGCTGCAAGCATGCGGGTGTGGTAGGTCTCGTTCTGGAGGATAAGTGTGCGGAGGTCCCCATGCAACAACTCACGGGATGCCCGGACCTCCGCCCTAGTTGCTTGCATCTCAGCTGAGAGCGTACGTGTGAGACACTCCAGCTGCTGTTCTGTCCTTCTGTTTGTTGAAGCCTCAAGCTCAACAAGAGTCGTCCTGAGGTGAAGGAGTTACACCCTCAGGGCTTCCCTGTGGCCCTGGGACTCTATGGAAATGGCTTCCTGCAGAGTCGCCAGTGCCGCCCGCCTGTCCCTGTCGGACGCCAACATGTCCTCCCTGTGTGACTGGCAGATGGAGTCGGTTGCCTGCTGTAGTCGCTCCATCAGCCTTTCGGGGGGGACAATGGAAGTGGCCACCCTATCCATGGCCTGAGCCATCATCTCTGATGATGCTGCCTGTTGGGTTGCCATACCGTATATGGATTGCTCCCATGCGGTATTGCCAGGTGGCTGACGGCCACCACGTCGGCAGGCACCACACCTGTCTGGGGCAAGGCGAACTGCGCCTTGCTGTGCCGGCACTGCCTGAGGCTGCAAGACTGCATTCCCCCTCTGATCTGCTGGCCCAGGAACAGGATCAGATGTCGCCGAGTGTGACCCTTCATCCGTAACCACCAAAGGCGTACATGCCAAAACTGACATCCCCATTGAGGGTTCTAACCCTGGTGCAGGTGGGTCGGACAGAACAGAATCCATCCCAGGAACACTCACTTGCGACGGCACATAGGTCTCATCATCCGAATCGACACCTGAATACAGATCGGGGGAGGTGCAGCCAGAGACACCCCTTGAGAGCACGACCTGCAGCAGTTGTGGGTTCTCACCCACCACCACACCACGTCCCTCACTGGTGGTCGGTCGGCCCTCAGACCCCTCCTGGGTCTGCATCATCTCCACAACCCCAGCAGTATCAAGTGCGTCATCCCCTGCAAAGACATAAAAGAAAACAAATGGAAACAGGCATTAGCACTATGGCACACAATTAGGGCTGAGAGGCTACAGAAACAGTACTTGATTGACACATGTCCCACATGATTAAAACCCTCCCATGCATGCACCGTCACTGCGTGTGAAGGGGAGGCAGATGGCACACATTGATGACACCAAGATGGAAGATGAACACATTTGCTGCATGCTGCCTAGCAGTGGCATCACACATTGGCCAGTGATTGGCAGGTCAAATACACATGCCATCACACAGATGGCATGTACCCTAGCCATGCAGTGAAGAGGGAGAGGAGGTCACCAATTGTTCATTCAGTCCAGTTTGCTAATGTAATTGATTTTTTCATTAAAATGGTTAAAATGTTTAACCTTCAGCTGCCAGTCCAAAATGGTCCTATAGCACAGGGACATGTCTAAACAAATCATGTCCAGGAAACTAAGCCAGTCCACTGTACCATAGCCATGTCAGACATGTGACAATAGGACTGAGAAATTCCAAGTAAAAGTGGTGGTATGCAAAAAATCTGCCTGAATAAACAGAGGTAAATAAGCAACAATGTTGTGGCAAGATGACACTCCAAGGGCAACTGGCGTGGTGTTGGGCAGGATGTCTGATGTTGGCAGAAGGGATGCTGCTATACCCAAATGCTGGTGCACAGAATGTATAGGAAGAGGCACAAGGGTGACCCAAACCACTCAGGCACACACACCCTCACCTGGCACCCAAACAGAAGCCCTCCCACACACACCATGCACATGGATGACACACACATGCATGTGCACTCACCGGACAATGCCTCGTAATCTGCCAGTTCTCCCACGCCTTGGATCTGTTCCTCTGTGACGTAGGTCCCAGCAACCTGCTCATGTGGAGTGAGTTCTATGTCGTCTGCTGGAGACCCACCTCCAGTCACTAGAGTTGCGGCATGACTTGAGGCCATTTTATTCTTTGCCCTGCGCTTCAGGTCATTCCAGCGCTTGTAGCATTCAGTAGCTGTGCGCCTCACGATTCCAAGGGCACTTATGATGTCCGCAATGGTCTGCCAGTGTGCCTGACGTTGTGCAGGTGTGGTCTTGGATCCTGCAACAATCACCATTTCGCGATCATGTGCGGACACATACTCTACAAGTGCATTCAGTTCGGCCTCATTGAAGCTGGGCTTCCTTAATGGGCCGGACTGTGTAGCCGTGTCTGGGGCATCAGCCTCCACTGGACGAGCACTCTTCCTCTTCCGCTTGGAAGGTGGTGGGGATCCTAAGTGTCCTACGCCGCTCTGGACACTAGGGGCAGGAGCCCCGGTGGACTCTGTTCTAGGAATATGGGATTGCACACTCAGCATGGGAGTTGGTGCAGGAATTAGCTCAAGTGTGATGGTGTCAGGGGGAATGTCAGCATGATGGACTTGGACCGACACTGTCCTGGCAGGGTGTGTGAGAGGTGGGGTGGATGGAGCCGCAGCTGCCCCTGCAGCCTCCCCAGCCTGCCTACGCGGGGCAGCAGATGACCTAGCTGCCCCTGATCCACGTGGCCTGATGACACCAACGTTCACCGGCGCACGTGGCCTAGACCTGCTGACCTGGAAGCCATTGAGTCACCCTGTGCCAGGTCTGGTTCCACAGTGGGCTGGTCCAACAAGGGCTGAGCATGGATGGTGTCAGCCACGTTAACCTCAACCAGGGGGGGGGCATGGGTGTCCCTGACTGCTCCTCCACACATGGGGGGCTAGGGGCACCCTGCAAGTCACGGCCACGTCCCCTACCGGATCCACCACGGCCACCACTTGGGGCTCGGCCACCCTTACGGCTTGTTCGCCGCCCAGCCATGGCACTGATGTTATTGTGCGTATGGGAGTCGATGTGAACTATTTTCCTGGGCAATTGGGGGTCAAAGGGGTTGGGTACCAGATGGTAATCGTACCCTAGTGCTCTAGCAAGGCTGTATGTCACCCCTGGGGAAAGATGACGGGTCACACAACGCACAGGCATCCCAAAAAAGGGAAGTAAGGTGCACGCAAACCCTCCTAGACCACGTGCGTGGAAAAATAAACCTGCACTACGCTGTGGCACCCAGAAAGAATGAACGTATGCGTGTCACAAGCAGCCTAGAATGACCTCTGAAGGTGTACGTGACACACGGGGCAAGCACAGATGGTAAATACGTGCGCGACTCACCGTCTGCCAGGAACAAAAGCGTGAAAAATATGCGCGTGTGCGTGTTGGCAACACCCCTGCCAAAAGAAGAATTGTACGGTGTCTGAGGAGACAGGACAACAGTAGAAGGGAACGCTGTTTGAGGAAACAGGCCCAGGAAAAAGAGGAAAAGAGAAAAAGCTGTCAGAGGTAACACGGAGTACGAACTGGAAACGCTGTGAAGTAAATCGCGTGTGAACCGACAAGAAGTACAGATTTCACCCACTTGCTCTCCACGAAAAGCACGTACAAGGAAATGGCGTTCTACATGTACCTTTTATACACATGTCACAGACGCGCATACACGATGAGGCCATTTCCACCAATTACGCGCTTTGATACTCGGACGTGTATCTCTTTTTTTTTACACGCGCCATTCTCTACGGCCATGCGCATGACGTCACAGCTGCGCATGGTGGCCTTTGGGCCAATAAAATTGCATATGCGAGCACACGTGGTAAAACTGCACGTCCGAGTGTCATCGCGTGTAATCGGAGGGAAGTGAGTGTACACGCGATTGGCCTGGGTACGTGTATTTCTGGGGTGCGCAGGAAGTTTCACACGCGATTGGTGGAAATCCACGTGTGCTCTGTCATCACGTGTAATGAGGGAAAGACCTGCGCGCGTCACGTCACAGACGCGCTTACGCGCTAAGGGCCTTTGGTCCAATGAAATCGCATATGCGTGCTGACGTGCATACGCGCTAAGGGCCTTTCCTCGATTTATACGCAGACGTGCAGGATTTTCACGTGCAAAATCACTCCGTATCAAGCTGGCCACGCGTAAGCACACGGAAGACCACGCTCCTGCCCACAAGGCCGAATTACTGCCCCCCAGAGCCCTGAGCACGCTCCCACCTGCCATCTGCTGCTGCCTGCCTGCCTGCTGCCCACGTGCCCTGCCATTTGCTGCCTGCACATCAGCCAGGGGTGCTGTTGCTGTGACCACCCCTGCTGGAACCGAAGACTCCCGACCGGGATTCCATCGCTCCACAGCCCAGCCCCAGGACCCAGTTGCCCACCCACTCCTGCCTCTGGGGTTGTCATGTCGGGCACTGCAACATCTGGCACCACTGACAACCCCCGGCCAGAGAGGCAGAGGGGCACCAGCTTCAGTGCCAGGGAAGTTGGTGTCCTGGTGGAGCAAGTCCTGGGGCAGTATGATGCCCTCTACGGAAGTGTGCGCGCCGACAAGGAAGGACGGACTCGGATCTGGACGGACATCGTGACTGCCATCAACGCGGAGGGGGTGGCAGTCCGTGACTTCCAACATGTCAAGAAGCGCTGGGAGGACTTCAGGTCCAGGACCCTGAACAAGGCCCGGCGCCTCTTGAAGGCAGCGGATGCTAAGGGGCGCCGGGGCCACTTGTCGGAATATCAGATGAGGGTCCTGGAACGCATATCCCCAGCGTTCCAGGTCCTTGAGAGGCAGACCTGCGTGTGGTGATGTGCCAGTAGTGTGCCGGTTGCACATATGTTTGTATGGGGCCAAATATGGGTGGGGGTGTACAGGGCCGTGCGGCTAACACATGCGAGGGCTGTCATGTGTGAGACATGGATGGTGCTTATGTGTGTAGGCTTGCATGCCAAATGCAGTTGCGTGGGCACACATGTTTGGATGAATGTGTATGTAAGTGGGCATGGTCGTGATGTCACGCATGTATGTTGTTTTTAGCAGCATGTATCAGCATTGTGTACATGTGCATGTGTGTGTATTTGACAAGGGTGCAACAGTGATGCAACATGGATGCATGTGACAGCGGGATGTGGAAGCCTGATTGGCAGATGTGACATGGATGCCCATCGGAAGACTGCAACAGTTGGTTGAGGTGTACACATGCATGCAAGTGTGGTGGTGTGCGTGCATGTGTAGTGCACGCCCTGTGTTGCATGTGATGTCTGGCTCACCTTTGCCTGCTCATGCTGTTGTATGTGTATGGATGGTGCTGGCAGTTGCGATGTGGCTGTGGCATGGCTCATGTGTGCAAGTTGAAATGACATGTGTGTTGCCGATTGTGATGCCATGTCTGAGGTTTGCCAATGCCACTCATGTGCAACTGTCATGTGTGTATGTGTCCATTGTACAGTGCCCTGATGCCTGTGTTTCATTTCTCCCTGTCTGCAGCGTCAACTGATGAAGAGGGCGGAGAAGGTGCTGTGGAGCACAGCAGCGGGGATCGCACCGCCAGACGTAAGGCCCGGCTCCCCTCCCAGGTTGTGATCTCGTCGGGGAGTGAGTAGTCCGGTGCCGCGTCCCAGGCCGCAGCTGCTGGGGGGAGGTCCAAGAGGCGGAGGTCGGAGTTGGACTCCTCGGCAGCAGAAGGGGCAGCTGGGACCCCACAGGGCCCAACGGGGGAAGATGGCACGGAGTCATCCAGGTTGGTGGGGGGTTTGGTTGAGGAGGAGGCCGTGCAAGCAAAAGAGACAGGGTCTGGAGGTGGGGATTCCACTGGTGCTAGTGGTGCAGTGCAGGACCAGGGACAGGAGGCAGCACAGGTCGCCGCGGAGGTGCCTGTGTGCAATCCTGTCCCTGATCCTGTCACTGCATCATCTTGCACCAGCAGGGATGCCTACGTCCAGACCCGTTTTCAGGCAGGGGATGAGCTCACGACAACTGGCCTTCCTCTGCCTGCGGACGTGGCTATCCGGGTCCGGGTTGAGCCTGTCCTGACTGGTGTGGCGTTGCATCAACGGGCCATGCGAGGTGACCTGCAGTCTTTTCATGAGGAGACTGCACGTCATCTCTTATTTTATTTATTTTATTTTATTTATTTGTTACACGCCCAGACCCTCAGGTGTCACGGCGAGGTTATAAGACAGCTTAGAAAATAGTCATGTTCAAACATTACATTGGTTACATTACATGATATAGGTTACAATATATTAACAACACTAAACAGTGGCCTGAGTATTTACAACAGTATCCGGTGGAAGGTGTCCTATCCTTGGGTGCTAATATTGGTTGAATAACCAGGTTTTAAGCTGTTTTTTAAAGATCGTGAAGGAGGATGCTTTTTTGATGATGATAGGTAGGGAGTTCCAGTGTTTGGGGGCTAAGGTGGTGAAGCTGCTGCCCCCTGCTCTTGTGGTTTTGAATCGGGGGGGGTCCAGGAGGAGTTTGTCGTTGGATCTCAGTAGTCTTATGTTAGTTTTAGGGTGCAGAGTGTTATTGAGATAGATAGGTCCTTTTTTTGTAATGCATTTATAGGTGATGCATAGTGTTTTGAAAATGATGCGGGCTTTGATGGGGAGCCAGTGTACATCTTTCCTGGTCTTGGAGATGTGATCTGATTTTTTTATGCCTAGCGCTGCCCTCAGGACTTTGTTTTGCAAAAGTTGCATTTTAGCTAGGTTAGTGTTGGAGGTGCCCAGTAGTAAAACATTACAGTAGTCCAATTTCGATAGTACCAGTGCTCTGGCCAGGGTGAGGCAGTTTGCTGGGGTCAGAAATTGTCGGCTGAGTGCAATTAATTTAGAAGTGTAGGCCGTGCATTGATCTGTTTAGTCATGGTTAGGCTGGCATCGAAGTACACGCCCAGTGTTTTTACTTGTTTAGACACTGGAATATTGGTGCCGTCGATGTTGATGGTTGAATATTCTGGCTGCAGGGTAGCTAATTTGGCTGGAGCTCCTACGATGAGGACTTCCGTCTTCTCATCGTTGAGACATAGGCTGTTTAATGCCATCCAGTTTTGTATGATGGCGTAAATTTTGTTGATTGTTAAGGTGTCCTGGTCATAGTTGCCTGTAAGGGGAATAAGGATCTGGGTGTCATCCGCAAAGTTTGTGTATGTGACACCCATGTTGTCAAGTGCTGAGAACAGGAGCTTGGTATATGCGTTATACAGCGTAGGAGAAAGGCAAGAGCCTTGGGGCACTCCTATGGGGACTGGGATGGGGTTGGCTGCTTCTTTGCCTATGGACACTCTGGAGGTGCGGTCGGTTAAGAATGATTTCACCCAGGCAGTGGCTGCCCCAGAGAAGTTAAATTCACGGGCAAGTGAGTTGCAGAGTTTGTCGTGGTCCACCAAATCGAACGCGGCTGAGAGGTCCAAAAGCAGGAGAATGCAAAGTTTCCCTGAGTCTCTAATGGCATCCATCTGGATTTTAAGGTCCAAGAGAGCTGTTTCAGTGCTGTGGTTAGGCCTGAAGCCTGATTGTCTGGTGCCGAGGAGCTGGTTAGATTCTAGATGGGTTTGAATTTGGTTATAGGCTAGTTTGTCGATGATTTTGAGTAAGAATGGGACCGTGGTTATGGGGCGATAATTAGTTGGAATGGTGGGGTCTAGATTTGGTTTTTTAAGAAGTGGTGTGACCCAGGCTTCTTTAATGCAAGTCGGAACTGTATTGGACTTGAATGAGGCATTGACAAATTTCGTAATGAGGGGGGGTCAGTGTAGGTGCGCAGGCTTTGACTAGTTTGGCTGGGACAGTATCTCCTTTACAGTTGGATGCTTTTAGTTTGGAGATAGTGTCGAGCACGAGATTGTGGGTAACTGGTGTGAATTGGAAGGGGGGGTTGGAGTTGTCGCTGGAAGGGATACAGTGATTAGGGAGGCAGGGGTTTTTTGTAGCTAGGAGTGATTTTTTGGAGTTGATTTTGTTTTGTAACATAGAGATTTTGGAGGCAAGAGCATCTTGTATGGTGGTACACCATTCTTTGCTTGTGTTTATGGGTGTGTCGGTAGGAAGTGGATTTTCAAGTTCTCTAAGAATAGTGAAAAGCTCTTTGGAGTCGGATGCTGCATTGTTGATGCGAGCATTGTATGCGTTGGCTTTGTGTGAAATGATAGCTGATTTGTAGAGGGTATTAGCGTCTTTGAATGCTTTAGCTGAGTCCGGGGAGGGATGTTTATTATGGGCATGCTCGAGAGAGCGTTTTTTCCTTCTAAGGACGATTAATTCCTCGTTGAACCAGAAGTTGGATTTTTTGTTGAGGCGCCTTAGTTTGGAGGTTACAGGTGCTATGGTGTTAATCGCTGTGGAGAGGCATTTGTGGTAGTGCTCAGCGATAATTGTGGGGTCATTGCTGGGGATTGAGTGGGTGTCTAGCAGTTTGTTCAAGGTGGGGTCGAGGTTCTCAGCTGTGAGCTTTTTAGAGTTTCTGCTTTCGATGAAGTCCATAGCTACGTTCTTGGGTGTGCAGGGATCGTCGTTGGTGATAGTAAATTCTATGCAGTAATGGTCTGTCCAATTCAGTGCGGTGATCGGGCCTAAGGTGATGTTGGTGTTGAGGGTGAGGATCCAATCGAGGGTTCTGCCCTTGGTGTGGGTGGGGACATTGATGTGTTGGTGGAAATTCATGTCATTTAGTGCCAGGATGAGGGCGGTTGCTTTGGGGTCTTGGTTATCATTGAAACCTAAATTCAAATCACCAATGATGATACATTTCGTTTTGGGTTTCATGAGGGGCGTCAGTATTAGAGGGATGTCTGTTTCTGGGTGGCTGTTTGTGCTAGGGGTTCTATAGATGACCACTATGTTGATTGTGGTGTTTTCATTCAATGAGAGTTTGGCGAGTAGTAATTCGTACCCTGATATTATTTCAATGGAGCTTGATCTAAGTTTGATAGTGTTTTTAGCAATGATGGCTACACCGCCTCCTGGGGTGGTGGTTCTATCAGATCTGAGAATGGTGTAGTCTGGCGGAATAGCCAGTGCTAGCAGAGGGCCTGATGCTTGATGTAACCAGGTTTCTGTGATTACTAGCATGTCAAGGTCAAGTTCGATAATGAGGTCGTGAATATCAATGGCGTGGGCTCCGAGGGAGCGGGCATTGATGAGTGCATTTTTGAAACTAATGGGAGGGTTGGGTTCCTTAGTGGGAGTATTTATAGTTGGTGGGCCACTTAGTGGAGTAGTTCTGGTTGCTTTAGGCTGGGGGTGTTTGTCGTTAGTTTTGTGTACCATGGGTTTAGGTGATCTGGGAGGCTGGGTCTTGGTAGTGGGGTTGTGGTTTGGGAGCCTTGTGCGAGCTCTTAAACAGGATGTTCTGTCATATCCTAGGATAGGGTGTGTTTTGCGATTGCTTAAGGGGTTGGGGTGTACATGTGGACCTTCAGTGATGGTTGATGCGGGGTGGTGTTCCTTGCTGGATTCATGGGTGTCCTTGAGACTGGATATGAGAATGGAGGAGGATGGGAAGGGAGGTGTGGTAGAGAGGAAGGGGGTAGGACAGGGGATGGGATGGTGTCTTGGGCAAGCTAGTTTGGTGAGCCCACTGCTGAGGGCGAGGAAGTGAGAGCCAGTGCACGGGGTGTCCGCTCGGACAAGGCAGAAAGGGAACATGATGCACAATATCCAACTTAGCATGGCTAGGGATATAGGGGGGTGGGGTGAGGTGAGGCTTGGCTCGCCTTATTTACGCCAATTGGGCTAGATATAGTGGTCAACAGTGAAATACTGGTTAGGCTAACAGCAAGAAAAGTCCTAGGAGGGCTTGTGAGTGGTCAGGTGCGACCATAGGGCACAACACTATGTCACAGTAGTCACTGAACGACCATAGGGCACAACACAAAATCACAGAGGTCACTAAGCGACCAAGAAGGCACAACACAGGATCACAGTGGTCACTAATCGACCATAAGGCACAACACAGGATCACAGTGGTCACTAAACGACCATAAGGCACAGCACAGGATCACAGTGGTCACTAAACGACCATAAGGCACAACATAAAATCACGGTGGTCTCTACGCGGCCATGCAATTGGCAAGCGACCAGGAGGGTCTCAGATGGGTCATAAGGTGTATTTAGTACTCATGGGTACAGTGGGCAGACATCTCTAATGGCTCGTTGACCGCGTCAGCCTACTGGGACAGGACACCCAGGCAGGATTCCTCCGTTTGATGGGGCTTGCTCAGACCCCCTCCTCAACTGAACCCCCTATGCGCCAGTCGTCCTCCGTGCCATCTTCCCACCCATCAGTCACCTGGGTGCCCTGTGGAGCTGCCTCTGACGGTGCAGCCAGGCTGGTGGAGAAGGCATCCCTGCCACAGTCGGGAGTCGGACGTCCAGCAGGGGTGGCCACATCAACGACTCACCCCAGCCAGCGGAGGATGTGCAGGCAGCAGGAGGCAGTGCACGGGCAGAGGTGCAGCAGCAGCAACGTGGTGGGAGCCATGATGGCTCGGGGCCTTCGACATCGGAGGGGCAGGCATCGGCCGGAGGGCAGGAGGACCCAGGACGGGAAGTGTCTTCCGTGTGGCAGCGGTTGGGCCACGCCATAGATGCGGAGAGGCAGCGGGCGGAAGAGGCACGGCTCACGATGGTCAGGGCGGAGAACTCCATGCGGAGGGCCCTGAGGCGTGCCGAGTGCATCGAGGCAATCCGCAGGAAGTTTGGGGGGAACATGTGGACGGCCCTGCAGACCCTCGGGGCCATGGAGGAGGAGCGCCTCTGGGACATTGAGCTGGAGTTCGATGATGCCCTGGCCCGGAACATCCCGAAGTGAGCCGTCGGACTAGCCTGCTGCCCTTGTAAATAGTTCTGTAGTTAGTGTTAGGTTTCCTTTGGTTTAGCATTTTTTTTGGACCTTTTGGACAATGGCCCACATTTTTGTATATAGTTTATTTTTTTAGGTAGTGTTATTAGATAGGTTTCATTTCTTCGGTTGGGATCATGGACCCTGGATTGTTTATCTGTACATAGTTGACTTTTGGATTTTCATTTTTTTTTATGATTTCCCCATGGAGCAATGGTTTTCGATTTTAATTTTCCATTGGATTAACTTTTGTGGACTGTGACTTTGGACACCTTTCGTTTGCATTATGATTTGTGGTTTTGCATTATTTCACGTACCTGCTGGTTTATTTTTTCAAAATTTCAATTATTGTTTCTTTATTTTTGATTCAATTTATGTTGCGTTTAATACATATTTTTTCTTCAAACTTCAATGTGTAGTATCATCTCATTGGTTTCATGCATATCATGATATGGGTTTTGACATTCACTGACACCCATTGGGTGTATGTGAGGGACATGTGTTCATTTGCAAACTTGCAATTGTGGTTCTATCATGTTTTTGCCGTTTCTAAGTGGGTGGATGCAATACTCGGGTGGGTGTTTGGCATTTGGCGGCTGACCATAAGGGCCAGGGATCTAGATTGTGGTGACATGTTGGCTGGGGGACATAAGTGGGGGCCTGGTGGAGGCTGTCCCTGCACTGCTGGGGGGTGGGGGTGATAAGGGACATGAGTGGGGGCCTGGTGGAGGCTGCCCCTGGTGGCTGGGGGTGGGGGTGGTGGGAGACATGAGTGGGGGCCTGGTGGAGGCTGCCCCTGGTGGCTGGGGGGTGGGGGTGGTGGGAGACATGAGTGGGGGCCTGGTGGAGACTGCCCCTGGTGGCTGGGGGGTGGGGTGCAGGGAGACATGAGTGGGGGCCTGGTGGAGGCTGCCCCTGCACTGCTGGGGGGTGGGGGTGATGGGAGACATGAGTGGGGGCCTGGTGGAGGCTGCCCCTGGTGGCTGGGGGGTGGGGGTGATAGGGGACATGAGTGGGGGCCTGGTGGAGGCTGCCCCTGGTGGCTGGGGGGGTGGGGGTGATGGGAGACATGAGTGGGGGCCTGGTGGAGGCTGCCCCTGGTGGCTGGGGCGTGGGGGTGTAGGGAGACATGAGTTGGACATGAGTGGGGGCCTGGTGGAGGCTGCCCCTGGTGGCTGGGGGTGGGGGTGCAGGGAGACATGAGTGGGGGCCTGGTGGACGCTGCCCCTGCACTGCTGGGGGGTGGGGGTGATGGGAGACATGAGTGGGGGCCTGGTGGAGGCTGCCCCTGGTAGCTGGGGGCTGGGGGTGATGGGAGACATGAGTGGGGGCCTGGTGGAGGCTGCCCCTGGTGGCTGGGGGTTGGGGGTGATAGGGGACATGAGTGGGGGCCTGGTGGAGGCTGCCCCTGCACTGCTGGGGGGTGGGGGTGATGGGAGACATGAGTGGGGGCCTGGTGGAGGCTGCCCCTGGTGGCTGGGGGTGGGGGTGCAGGGAGACATGAGTTGGACATGAGTGGGGGCCTGGTGGAGGCTGCCCCTGGTGGCTGGGGGTGGGGGTGCAGGGAGACATGAGTGGGGGCCTGGTGGAGGCTGCCCCTGCACTGCTGGGGGGTGGGGGTGATGGGAGACATGAGTGGGGGCCTGGTGGAGGCTGCCCCTGCACTGCTGGGGGGTGGGGGTGATGGGAGACATGAGTGGGGGCCTGGTGGAGGCTGCCCCTGGTGGCTGGGGGTTGGGGGTGATAGGGGACATGAGTGGGGGCCTGGTGGAGGCTGCCCCTGCACTGCTGGGGGGTGGGGGTGATGGGAGACATGAGTGGGGGCCTGGTGGAGGCTGCCCCTGGTGGCTGGGGGGTTGGGGTGCAGGGAGACATGAGTTGGACATGAGTGGGGGCCTGGTGGAGGCTGCCCCTGGTGTCTGGGGGTGGGGGTGCAGGGAGACATGAGTGGGGGCCTGGTGGAGGCTGCCCCTGCACTGCTGGGGGGTGGGGTGATGGGAGACATTAGTGGGGGCCTGGTGGAGGCTGCCCCTGCACTGCTGGGGGGTGGGGGTGATGGGAGACATGAGTGTGGGCCTGGTGGAGGCTGCCCCTGGTGGCTGGGGGGTGGGGGTGGTGGGAGACATGAGTTGGACATGAGTGGGGGCCTGGTGGAGGCTGCCCCTGGTGGCTGGGGGGTGGGGGTGGTGGGAGACATGAGTGGGGGCCTGGTGGAGGCTGCCCCTGGTGGCTGGGGGGTGGGGGTGCAGGGAGACATGAGTTGGCCATGAGTGGGGGCCTGGAGGAGGCTGCCTCTGGTGGCTGGGGGGTGGGGGTGCAGGGAGACATGAGTGGGGGCCTGGTGGAGGCTGCCCCTGCACTGCTGGGGGGTGGGGTGCAGGGAGACATGAGTGGGGGCCTGGTGGAGGCTGCCCCTGGTTGTTGGTGGGTCGGGGTGATGGGAGACATGAGTGGGGGCCTGGTGGAGACTGCCCCTGGTGGCTGGGGGTGATAGGGGACATGAGTGGGGGCCTGGTGGAGGCTGTATGAGTATGTATGAGTATGATATTAGTAAGTTGTAGGAAAATAGCATGCACTGGTAAAAACCTATGAAATTCATTGAAAAAACGTTGTTAAAGGAACGTTATGGTTAAGTTGCACTAATAAAAACCTTTCAAATATATTGAAAAAACTTTGTTAAAGGGACGTTATGGTTAAGTTGGACTAATAAAAATCTATGAAATTCAAAGAAAAAACTTTGGTTTTGGTAGAACTTTGTTTCCAAGTAAAACCGAACACCCCCTGAAATTCGCCAGTTATGGTAAGCTAAGCAACCATAACTCGCGCCACCACCGTGCACAGCTAAAACTAACACCCAGGACATCAAAGATGACATCACAAATGTCATTGATGACATCACTGATGACATCACATATCTGGCCACTTGTTTTGGTCCTTGACATATATAGGCCAGATGGTTTTGTTCACTGGCAGTCAGAATATTAAATTTAAAAAGGTGCTATATATCTAGATATTAACCTTGTCATATGCTCTTTAAGTACTTTCCTTAGGGTTTGGTCTCAGCTCATGGTGCACATACACGGGGAAATGAGCAGGCCTCAAACACACAATTCATTTGTATACAAGAAGATAAACTTTAATGTCATTAATATTTTCTGATGATGCAGTTTCTTTCTTCCTTACTTTAGTTTCCCTGTATGTGCCTCTGATTTATATGCATTGTTGTGCTTCATATGTTTTGTTTGTACCAGCACAAGTGCTGTAAGTCTTGAATTGTTAGCTAGTTATTACATGTTTAACATTACTCAAAGCTCTGATAAGGGAGCATTCATTATTGTACTATCCAAAATTACAATATTATAAATAGTGTACTTCTATGGTGCATGTTGCAGTCATTGGGCCTCATTACGACCCTGGCGGTAAGGGGTTTACGCCAGCGTTAGCTGCGCCGACCCCTTACCGCCAATTACGAGGTCCCTTAGCGCCATGGAGCTTTTAACACCCGCTTTTAGCGGGTGTTAAAATCCATGGCGCTAAGGGACCATGGAGTTAATTACGCCACCGTAATTTACGGTGGCGTAATTAACGCCTTCCCCACTCCCATTATGCCCTATGGGGCAAAAATGGGAATGGGGAAGGGTAAATGGGGATTGGGGACTTACCGCCCCGCCAAGGTCGGAATGGGGCGGTAAGTCCGCCAACCACCATGGCGTAAACGTAGTTTACGCCATGGTGGTAAAGTGACGGCCCAGGCGGTAACTTACCGCCTGGGTCGTAATGAGGCCCATTGTCTATGTTTATATATGATTAGGTTTCTGTATTAAAAACAACACTCCAATACAATAATATTAGATGTGTACATTCTTTAATAGATTTAGTAGTTCATGATAGGTCTCCCGATCACTCCTGACATCTTGTTATCAACAATATAAACACCACTCCTTGTTGTAACGCTCACCTGGTTCCCACGGAGGCGCGGGCGTGGTCTGGACGGCAGCGGCCTCTTCGAAGGAGATGTTCAGCACCCTGAATATGGAGTGGGCTGGGTTCCCAAATCTGGCTTGTCTGGCTCGGATGAATACCCTTCTGTGAGCGAAAAGGAAGGGTTAATACTCTGCGGGTTTTGTGTATATCTCCCGTTCCCCTTCTCACCCTCCTTGCAACCCTTCTGTAGTTCCCTGTGGAGACTCACCTTAGGGATTGAAAAGGCGAGCTCTCCATCCTACTTCTGATGCAGGGGCGCGTTGGGATCCAGTTACGTCACTGGATAGTAAGTTCGAGTTTGCTTGTCTGTTCCGGTAAGTACCGTAAATGGGTCCTAGACATAAAATCGAAATCAATAAAATCGAAAGTCAAAATGTCGAAAAAATAATCTCGAAAAAAAAAAGTCGAATTTTTTTTTAATACGTTTTTTATTCGAAATGGGGGGGGTTCCCCCCCCAACCCCCCTTTTTTCTATTTTTTTTTTATTTTACCCCTTTTTTTTACTTACCAAACCCAAAAAAAATATATAAATAATAAAAAAACAAATTCGACTTTTTTTTTTTCGACATTATTGATTCGACTTTTTTGTCATTCGACTTTATTTTTTCGATATTATGACTGGACACCACCGTAAATGTTTATGGCAAGCTTGAGTCTAAACTGTTCCTCTTCTCTTTTGCAGGTAATGGAAGACTGCGGGCTGAGGGCGGTTTCCGTCGAAAACCTGATTTCAGGTGAGTTTTGGTGTAGGCCCACTACTGTCTTTTCCTCTCTTTTTTTCCTTAGGGGCCGGAGTTCGAAAATGCCCAAGAAATGGAGCCGGCACGAAGCAGAAGCTGAGTCCGACCTGTAAGCAGGTAAGTTTTAAATAGTTCGTTTGCTACGGTTCTTGCATTCACTAATTTGATGTTTGCTTTTTCCCCATAGGGGCCGGGATGCTGAAATGCCCAAGGAATGGCATCGACCCGAAGGTAAGAAGAATTAGCTTGGCATGTAAGTGCTTCTTGGTTATTTTCCCTTCTCACCTTGCTTTCTTCTCTTCGTCTCCCCGTAGGTGCTGGAATGCTGCAGGAGATCCGGATGGGCGTCGCAGAGCCGAGGGCGCCACGTGCAGGTAAGAGAAGTGCGCCGAGATGTATTCGACGCGGTGAGTATTTAAAATGATGTATTTTTGCAGGAACGTTGGCGCGCTGTATCCGGAATGCAGCTTTAAAAGGTAAGGTTTGTTTTCACCTGTTTCTTCTTCCCTTTTCTATCCTTAGGTGTTTCCAGGATGCTGGCAGGCGTGGTCGAGGGCTGGAGCAGGAGCAGCCACGGTGAGCGTCCAGCTGCTATGAGCAGAACAACGCGAAGCGTGGTTTGCTGTCTGGGCGTGGCTTAAATAGCCTTTCAAGTAGTCCCAGGTATGTATCCTTCCACTGAAGGTATGTATCCTGCCACCAGCCACACCCGTGTGGTTAAGTAGTTCCTTTTTCATCTGGAAGTTGTAGAATGATCTGCCAGGTAAGGAAATTGCAGCATGGTCTGCCAGGTAAGTTTGCACCAAACACTATTCCTTCCATATCTTGTATGAGCCTGGCGCCGATGGTGCCAGGACTGTTATCCCTTATGAGCCTGACGCCAACGGCGCCAGGACTGAGTCCAAAGAGCCCCTATCTGGGGTGGCTGGGACTTCCCTAGTATACATGTTGCCTGCCTCTGAGGGTGCCGGGCCCTGTCTGGCTCCTTGGAGGTAGGCATCATGACACTTGTAGAGACTTTTCATCAAAATGTATTTCACGTGTGATGTCATCAGTGATGTCATCAATGCCATTTGTGATGTCATCTTTGATGTCCTGGGTGTTAGTCTTAGCAGTGCATGGTGGTGGTGCGAGTTATGGTTGCATAGCTTACCATAACTGGCGAATTTCAGTTTTTTTTTGGTTTTACTTGGAACCATAACGTCCGTTTAACAAAGTTTTTATAGTGAATATATATACACATGTGATGATAAGATAATACTAACAAAATACTTACCCATTCATCGATATCGTTTGGACATGCATAGCCAATAAAAACGAGATGCCAATGCATTTCTCGTTTTCACCATGCCGGTGTGGATACCAGATCCTAAAGCATGAACTTCTCTAAACACTTTAATGGCTTCGGCTAGGCTAGTCACAACTTTCTGCATCCTGCCTTTCAATGACCGATACAGACTTCCATCTAAGTATAGAGTAACAGGTTATTAAAGCGATGGAAGAGTAGCCAAGAAATACATTTCTTGCTGGTGACTTGAACTGAAACATTGTGCATCATACAATTACTCAAGTTCACTTTCTACCATCACTACCTTTTTGCCAATGACATTATATCTTGCAATTCTAACTGAAGTCTTCCAAATGAACCAATGTATGTTTTCCCTGGCAGACTTAAATGTATGCAATGTTGTCCTAGTCTAAACATTGGGTGCAGACAAGATGGTCGCCTGATTGCTCCGGCCCCTGTGCTGCATACGTGAGGAGTAATAGGGGAGTAGTTGGGTCGAACCCTTGCTGACAGGGCCCTCGGACGGAGTGGTAGCATCATCACTGTAGGTTTGCCGCAGCCACAGCCCGTGGCGATGGTGTACAGAGCACCGAAGCATAATACCCACTCTGCAGGCGGTACATGCTGCAAGGCAAGCCGCAAGGCCTGGAACAGCTGAGGGCGGGCCCCGACAGCCACGGCCTATGGCCGGACAAAAGTGCACCTGAGGACAAGGAGGAGACAGGAGCGCACACGGGAAGCATAGCAAGTGCCACGAGCCCAGAAGGCCCCTCCAGGTGGTCACACAATGAGAAATAGTCAGGTGGCTAAGTTCCAACAATTATCGGGACAAACAAGACATTTGTGTTTTAGCGGGGTAAGGTGGGGTGGGTCTTGGGAGAGTTAAAGCTCTCCAGTCTAAGAAGGCAGAAGTCCTGGGGGTTGCCATAATAGTGTTCAAAATCCGGTGGAGGGGGCTCACAGAGAGTCCCTGACATGATCTCCCAATGCAAGAGAAGGAGGAAGAGGGGGAGGGGGAAGTGGCTGTGACTGGTCCAACAGGAAAGGAAGATTTGAGCGACACTATGACGCTACACATGCAGACAAGGTATAGGAGTTATTGAAGGCAGGACAGAGGCCGCCACCTTGGTGGTTCAGCCATTAGGCCCAAATCTTCCAAAATGGGTTGCCAAATGTGCAAGAGGAAAAAGGGAGGGAGGGAAACAAGAAGGTTGGGGGAGGAAAGGAGGGACAAAAAGTGAAGGAGGGACGAAAAGGGAAAGAGACGGACAAGGGGAGAAGAAAGGAGGGTGTGGGAGTGGAGCTACATGCAGTACATCAACACAAATGGATCAGAGAAAAATACTGATTGAGAGCAGAGGAGTAGGGAGGCTTCCACGATGGGACAATAGTTAATTGGAAGGTGGCGTCATTGAACGTGAAGGGGCTAAACTCCAAAAACAAAAGATCTCTCAGTGGGAAGATACTCCTGAAAGCCAAACTCGCAGTGCTATTCCCTCAGGAAAAACACTATAGAAAGGGGATGGAATATGGCCGAACAAGGCAAGAGGCGGGACAGATTTACTGGGCCTGCCCCTTGGGGATGGGGGGAGGGGAGAAACCAAAGTGTGCTTTAATATTTTGACTAAAACAATGTAATGTGTTGTGTGGATGTAAACACTTACACACATAAAAAAATAAAACATTACAGATAGGATTACCTGCATTTGTCCAGCCTGATAACAACACTATTAAAGAGATGTCAGGTATGTTTTATCTACATTTCACTTGGCTTTGCAAAAACACGTTTTACTAGCTACTTTAAGGATGTTACAAATGTTATTTGCTTATCACAAGAAATCCCAAAATAGTCAACTTGCAACACATGATCACTCTTTCAGTACTCATATTAGTGTCACACATGCACAATATGAAGGCAAACATTTCAAATCACTTACTTAAACACATAGGGCCTCATTAGGAGTTTGTCGATAATTGGAACTCACCCTGAATTGTGATTGTCACACACGTGCAAATATACCCACCTTTTACAAAGAAATTGCATGCATAACATCTTAGGTTCAAACTCTGTGCGCCTGTAAACCCATCTGGAAAAACTTTGCGACTTGACAAGTTGAAAACGTCTCCTATTTTTGCTTCAATGTTTACAAAGCTGTAAAACAATTGCCCGGGTATCACATCAATTTAAAAAATGTCTGCATAAAGTTAAAAAAGGCCATCACAGTAATGAAAGTAGGTCAATAAAGCAATCCAAAGCAGGGATATTTTTCTCAATTGCTATTAGTATGATATGATATGGCATTTATAACGTGCAGCGAGTCAAGGGAAGGGAAACTGAGGGAAGACAGAGATAACGATCCTAGTAGGCCAGGTGACATTGAGATCGCACAAGTGCAGGAAAAGTGGAAGGGGAGAAGTGCAGGGGGAAATGGGAAGGGGTAATGCAGTACACAGGATAACAAAAAAGATAAATAAGACAATAAATAAGGACAATAAATAAATAAGAGGAAGTGCCGCAAGCTGGTAGCAAGTGCAAGGGTAGGTGCAGACATCAGGTGTCAAGTGCTAGTAGGGCTGTAGGGCTACAGAAACAGTCCAAATGCAAGGGTTGGCAGGGGCAGTGCAGGTATGCAACTGGTGGTGAGGGGACCTGGACCCAAGATCATAAGGTCGCCAGCTAACCAGTGCAGTTTCAGATTCAACCAGGAGATCAGCGGAAAGAGGATGAGAAAAAGCAGAAGCAAAGAGGAAGGTCTTGACAAGCTTTCGGAACCGGAGATGAGGTGGTTCTCCTCAAGTTTCAGAGAGGCTATTCCAGAGGGAGGCCTCAGCAGGAGAAAAAGATCTACCACCAACTCGCTGTCTGGAGAAGCGACTAACCCTGAGGGAGTTGGAGGCGGATGAGTGGAGAGCTCGGGAAGGAAGATATTTAGGAAAAGAGAGTTGGAAGTATTGCGCCACCAGGCCCCAGAAGGCATGTGGACAATGCAGAGGGTTTTGAACTTAATCCTCACAGCCACTGGGAGCCAGTGCAAAGATTTCAGTCCTGGAGAGATACGATCCCTGGGCTTGAAGCCAAGGACAAGTCTCGCAGTACTGTTATGGATGAGTTGCAGAGGGTGGAGAGTAGAAGCAGGCACATTTAGAAAGAGGCTACTGCAGTAGTCCAGCCTAGAGAGAACCAGAGTTCTGGAGAAGGCGAGCTTCTGGGGGAAGGAGAGGAAAGGAGGAATACATCTGAGGAGGCGCAGCTGGTAGTGTGCCTTCTCAGAGACTTCAAAGATGTGAGGAGAGAAGGAGAGTGTGGAGTCGAGGGTGACACCAAGGTTTTTTACCTCACAGGTGGGAGCGGGAAGAGGGTCAAAAGAGACTGGCCAATGTGACAGGAAAGGAGGGAGCAGGTGTGCCAATGAGGAGAATCTCAGTCTTACTGGCATTAAGGCAAACATCATTAGCGGCACCTCACTCCTGTCAGTGACACTGAGGACAGCGAGGTCAAGTTCCACTAGTAGGCGGCAGATGTCAGAAGAGTGTTTGACAGCTGAACGAGAGTTTAGAGTGGCAATATGGAGAAGGTTTCCGTCCTTGAAACACTTCCAGGGAGGGGTACAGATTGGAGGTACAACCTGCGGAGGTGTAGAAGACCGAGGGTAGGCAGAAGGACAGGGCAAGGTAGCCAAGGAGGGGACAGCAGGGGGTGGCAAGGAAGCCATGGAGGGGATAGAGGGGACAGCAGGAGAAGAAAGGAAATTGATGAGGCGCGGGAAGCATCAATCAAAGAGGAGAAGACTGGCCTGGGGGCCTTGGACCAAGACAGTGCCATTCAAGTAAACATTGATGATGACCTTAGAGATGTGGAAGGAGGTTAGGAGGGCCTCACCCCGGGTGCCACCATTAAAGGGAGAGGAAGAGAAGGGAGAAAGCACAGACACCATATGTAGAGACCATAGGTCTGGCGAGGGAACGACAAAAAGGATGTCTGTGAAGGTTTGCCTGGAGGAGGCACTAGTATAGGTGTCAGCGAATGGGAGACTTGGGTTGGAGACAAGGAAGTCCTTTTTATACATCTTCCTACCACATTTAGTGAGGAGAGTAGGATAGTCGATAGAGAAGCAGTTGGAGAAGATAGGAGATACAGGGTGCACCATAGAGTAGGTAGGGAGAGAAGTGAAGGGGAAGGGGTCAAGGAGAACACTAGGGAAGGACACAGGGCAGGGTGCAAGCAGACGAGACAAGGGAGACAGACCAAGTTTGAAATTGGACAAAATGACAGGCACTTACAAAGTGGTAGAAAGTTTCACTAGATGAGTGTTTTGCTAGGAGGCTAAGCCACTGAGCGGCTTACACAAGGCCATTTTTAAAGACAGGAGAACACCTCACCGAAGCTTGAGAAACATGAATAGAGGGGAAAGGGTCTAAGTTTCTCAATGCAAATTTAAACACTTTCACAGTGCAATTTTACCTTCAGGCAAAGCCTGGCAGTGCTAAAAGCATACAATGAGGAGTTCTGTAGGCTTCACCAGCCCATCAACGGCACAGGGGTACAGTGTTAAGGCCCTTGATTCCCTCAAGCATGTAAGTCACATACCAGGGTTTTAGCAGCCTCTGAAGCCCTCAGAACATTAAAGCATTGCACAATTTCACTAATTAATTCAATATTACATTATTAGAAAATGTTCCCTGATCTGTCATTGCCCTATATATAGCTGGTTTACTCCCTGTGCAAACTGCCTATTGCATTAGTGTATTAAATCCGTGCTGCCAAGTCATACCTCTGGTGTAAGGTCTCTACATTCTGGCATCTTGCTCCGGAAGCTGGCTGGGTTTCTTCCAGGGTCGAGATAGAGAGCTGAGGCTGCAGATCATTCTCTGAACTGGCACAGACATTTTTGAGACTGCCCTGGTCTGTAAGAAAACATGAATGAAGAGTTACATTAAAGGCATGGGGCCTCATTACGACCCAGGCGGTAAGGGGTTTACGGCGGCGTAAACAGCGCCGACCCTTACCGCCTGATTCCGAGGTCCCTTAGCGCCATGGAGGATTTAACACCTGTTTTTCACAGGTGTTAAAATCAATGGCGCTAAGGGACCTTGTTGTTAATTACGCCACCGTAATTTACGGTGGCGTAATTAACGCCTTCCCCACTCCCATTATGCCCTATGGGGCAAAAATGGGAATGGGGAAGGGTAAATGGGGATTGGGGACTTACCACCCCGCCAACCTCGGAATGGGGCGGTAAGTCCGCCAACCACCATGGCGTAAACGTAGTTTACGCCATGGTGGTAAAGGTACGACCCAGGCGGTAACTTACCGCCTGGGTCGTAATGAGGCCCATGGTCTAGTAACATTTTTTATTGTCCCTACGGGTCGGCCATGTTTTTTTAAGCCTAAGTGGCTCGATTTTAGAAAACTTTCCTATGGACCTTACCCGAGTTTTCGTCTATTAAACGCACGTGAAAACAAGCACCAGGGAGCCGCCATTTTCTGATAATCCTATCTTTTCCCCCATCGCCCTGGCTGACCTGCTTTTGCGGCACTAAATCAATTCCCCTGAGCCTGACATTATCAAAACATTCATATTCCCCGCCTCTCTCCGTGACGTTACTGTGCTGCGTAGGCAAACGCGCCCAGTCGTCTTCTGCGCGACTCCACACAGAACCCGGAAACCAACACAGATCAACTCACAACACAGCGCGCCACAATTCGGAATATGAAACTGTACTTTAAAATGAAACAGCAAGACGGTACATTTGGTAAAGTACATTTATTTGACATTAAATGTTTAGAGAATATTCAGCAATTGCCATATGAAAGCCATTTATTTTCTTTTATCTGTATCCGCAATAACTGTTCCGTTTCATCTTGAGTCACGCGCTGTTCCTTTATGGTACACAGCGTGTTCATTTTCGCAAAAAAGAATCACTTTGGAAGCGCGGTGAACCGCAAGGCTGTTCCATCAACTAGGCACTAGTCCAGCTTAAAGGTTGATATGTTACTTCTAGCCACTAGTACAGCGTAAGGGCAGGTGGGCCCTTGGCGATCGTCCCATAATATGGTGATCGTGCTCCAGTTGTTGACACGAAGCTGCAGGTGTCTGCTGAAGAATCCATCCGCCGGTGTCTCAAACAGATGGCAGTGGCAGAATGGGATCAAAACAATGAAAACAAAAAAATTATAATTAGTCTCGCTAGCCGAACTTCATTAATATTACTCATTTTATTTATTACGGCCCATCAGAAACTATTTGCTTGCAAGGATAGTTCAATGGAGTATGTTCGTCTCTAAAATCAATGCGAAAAGTAACGAGATAAATCGAGGCCAACACACAATGATAAACGACAGTTAGTCTACATGCGTGAGGAATGATATGATATATGATATGGCATTTGTAACACGCCTATACTCAAGTGTTTCTAGGCGTGATGAGGCAGGTGGGGAACAAGGGCAGACAGACAACGATCCTACTAGGCCAGGTGTCTTTCTGATCGCGCATGGGGAAGGGCTGTACATGGTTAGTTGAATACAAATTAAATAATAGGGCCAGCTGATGGCAAGTGCAAGGTAAATGCCGGGAGAAGGGGCTGAAGGATACAGAGACAGTCCCGTAGTGCAGGTAGGCAGTGCAGGGAAAAGTGGCTGGGCCAAGGACCGAGATCGTTGAGACCAGTGGACCTGCATGCCCATGTGCCCACTACGAACACGTTTTACTTGCTTTTCCTAGCTCTTCATTCATTCATTTATTCATGCATCCATTGATTAAATCTTCATTCCGGTATAAAAGCATGTAAAGATTTACTTACATTATATTTGAAATTTCCATTGTGTCTCTTCATAATGCAGTCTGTAAAACGGATCGTGCTCTTGACAACGATTTTTCGTATACTGAACTAAAATGAAACTCGGTCTAGTTTCTGAATTTTCTGCCTTATTGTCTCTTACGTTATTGCGCAATCCCTTCAAATGTAGTTCTTTCGGCATGGTCCCTGTCTCAAGGTCAAAAAACAATAGACCCTTATACTTCCAGTGCGACTTGTGGGCCTCATCTGGGCGCTGTCCTTCGCATTCTTTATTTGCAACATCACGTAGTATAGGCATCTGTGAGAACTTGAAGTTTAGAATCCGTCTATGTAGTGCGCCTCAATGTGCAAATGCGAACTGGCTTCTCTCCCAAATGCCACGGCCCGCTTGGCTGGCGTGTTCTAAGTGCCCCACTTTTGTCCCCGTTGTCTGCGAGCTTTGCAGCCCAAATTGAGACATTTAATTTTTGGCGGAAGGTCAGGGAAAGTATAAAGTACCACAGGAGTTGAGTTAAAAGTGAGATTTATTGTTTGTTTGTTTGTTTTATTATTTGCAATACGCAAGCCTCCCCTCCGTTAACAGTGCGCAGCATTTACATTTACATGAGATGAGACATGAGAAAAATATATACATACACATATGTGAAGTGAATAGAGAGAATTCAAAGATGACACCCAGCTTGTTCGCCACCCATGATGGTGAAGGTAGGGGTTAGGTTTACAGGTACACCGTACAATAACATTTATTTACAAAAAGACAATCGTATTGCAATTATTTAAACCAGGATTTGTACTTCACAATCAGCTGTGCTTCAGGTGGGCATGGCACAGTCGCAATGTTCGGTGGCAATGGATCACTGCTCTGCACAGAAACGTCCAAAATTCCATATCTGTGCTTCTCTAACACAGCAACAATAAGGCCTTTCCCAAAGTCGAACTGCATTTCATCATAGACTGGTTTGATCACCCATTGCTTACTTCGTTTTGAAAACACCTTAGTGTAGCGAGGCATCCTTACTTTACCCCTAGTCCTAGATTGTTCACGTCCGACATTGCTGTTATGGGCCAAGACCGCTAGTAGAGTGCGATGTTTCATGCCCCGAAAGCTAAAATGCAAGCGCTTTGGCCTGTACTTTAGGCACATATTGTGGAACACCTCCAAATCTCCTGTGTGACAGAATTCTGTCAGTCCTCTCAAATCTCTTGATAGAGTTTTGTCGAAAACAATCTTCTCAATGGCTTTGTGTGTCGGTGAAGATGGAATCAACCACTTCTTCTTCCGTGCCTCGTCTGGGGACAAAGGGCCATGTTCACATTGGTGGAAATGTTCATTTGCTGTCCAGCGGTGAACGTTGGTACAGTGGTGCATCAGTGACCGCCATTTTTCAAGTAGTATTTCCACTGACCCCTCACAAGTTTTTGAGCTCCACCAAAGATGGTTGGCGATAGAATGTGACCACTGCAAAATACTTTCAAAACCTTTTTTTTTCCCTGCAGCCGAGATTTTCTAATTGATTGATTTAGCAAGATGCCATACGTCAAATTGATGTTTAATATGTGGGAACTGCTCTCTCATTGTCTTGGCAATTGAAACGTGTCTATCCGTGGCTATGAGGTCGATGTGCATTCCCCTTGATTGTAGATATTCCACTGATTTTATAAATCCTAGTTTCTCCATGGCCACTGACGATGTACATTGTGTTACCTGCACGACCACCGAACTCACAATTTTCTTACTATCCATGTCCTGAAAGTGGTAGGTGCAGTACTTGGCAGAAAATCCAGGGCTGTCACACTGTCCATCGCCGGCTAGCCTGAATCGTTTGCCTTCGAATGTACTTGCTAGAGACAATTGTTCAATTTTCCAAGCATCACTAATGGCCGGAAACAGATAATCACGTTGGTATATGTAGTACAGCGCTTTAGAAATGAAATGGAGTCCCACAAACTGAAAGAAAGCCTCTAACTTTCTTAAACTGTAGCCACTAAAAAGTGATGCAGCTGCACACAGTAGATTGCCTGCTGGCAGTTTCCCCAGCATTGGTTGTGCAGACCATGAGAACCTATGATTTAATCTACAGGCGGCATTTATTTTGACGTTACTGCCTTTTATTTGACGAGTCACATTAATCAATGGCTTCCCACATACTTTCCCTCTAATGGAATGCACACATTTCAGCATACTTATAATTTCCATCAAACAACTGTCGAATACAATGTATTTGCTCTCTTTCATTAGACTGTCATCCTGCGTCAACGTTGTTTCGGCCTGTGACGTTGTGGAGATTTCAACACATTGGAAAGTAATATCGCTGATATCAAGTTCTGATGCGTCTATGGATGCTGCGGCTGGTTCATTCTCTGTCATTTCGACATCTATTACTTCTACATTGATGGGAGAACACAACAATGTCGACAGGTTTTTTGGTGGCAAATTTTTGGCGGGTGTAGATTGTGTAAATTGATCTGCAACTACTTCAGAGCTATCTTCAATACATTCAATAACATCTTCTTGTGGTGGTGCGGTCGCACTGTAGCTATGGTCCAATGCAACTTTGCTGTAGTCTCCAAACACAGCTAATTCATGTTCTGGCCATTGGACATGAGCATCTCGAGCCTGAACACGCCTCGCCTCAATTAATAGTTCATCCATAGTGTACACGGTCTGGCAAGCCACATCTCTCATTCGCTTCACTGTCTGTGTGTGTATAGTTCTGACACCCACGGGTAACTGGAGGAGAAATTGGAAAAGGGATGTTCAGTTTAAACACAAGATGGAGTGTGGTAGAATTGACTGGAAAAAAACATAAAATAGTCCCCAGCACAAACATTTTTTTAAAGTTATGAACTGTTTGTAACTAACCTTTTTTTGTTTTTTTTCTTTGCAACTTTTTTGACTCGACCTTCAACATCTGCACGCTGTAGCTCCGATTCGTTTCCGCATGTCCTCCCTTCCTCTTGCGCTGCAACGACTATATTGTCTGTATCCGCATAGACAGCACGGAATGAGGCTCCATCGTCTCCCTGAAACATAGTACTTTCATTACTATGTATCAAAATATTGTTAGCATAAAACACACGTGAGGACGAACACACAGGTACATCTCAATAGCCAAACATGATTTAAACATTGTGTGCAACAATCAAACGACAAGTATTCGACCAGTGATGATCTATTTCGATGGAACTGTCAGTATCCATACCTCTGGCTCTGCATGGACTGCCATGAATGGTTGTATTGGAGAGGAGGCATCCGCATCTCCCTGAAACACAGTACTTGCATTAGTATGCTTTTCAATATTGGAAACACAACATACACTTGGGGATGACGGCACAGGTACATATAAAGAGATAACCACAAATGATGCATTGTCCAAAAGAATCAAGGAAAATCCAAATATGATCACATTTCATCGACTTATTTCAACAATTCCTTTACATCTGCATCATCTAAATGAGATGTTGTGATTGTGGTGGAAGCTCCGTCGTCTCCCTGAAACACAGTACTTGGATTAGTATGGTTTTCAATATTGGAAACATAACACACACTTGAGGTCGAACGCACAGGTACATATAAAGAGATAACCGCAAATGATGCATTGTCCAAAAGAATCAAGGAAATCTAAATATGATCACATTTCATCGACTTATTTCTCCGATTTATTTACATCTGCATCATCTAAATTGGATGTTGTGATTGTAGTGGAAGCTTCGTCGTCTCCCTGAAACACAGCACTTGCGTTAATAGGGAAGAAAGTATAGCAAATGGAATCACGTTATATGATCACGCATGATGGAGCTGTCATTATCCATACCTCGTGCTGCTGAAGAATATCTATGGATGTTGCAAATGTAGTGCGCACTTCCGAAAGCTGTTGCGCCGATTCGTATACGCATGGTCCCGGTTCCACTTCCCCTGGAATTACTTGAATGTCAGGCTCTGCCTCAAGTGCAGGGGTTGAGGCTCCATCAACTGCCTGAAACATAGTACTTGCATTAGTGAGGATTACAATAGTGAAAACATAACACACACCTGGGGTCGACAGCACAGGTACATATCAACGGCTAACCACGAATGAAACATTGTGTAGAACAATCAAACGACAAGAATTCCAGCTCTGATGATGATGCTCGATGGAGCTGTCAGTATCCATACCTCCAGCTGTTGAACATCTAGAAATGTTATAGATGGGGCGGACGCTTCAGCATCTCCCTGAAAGACAGTACTTGCATTAGTATGGATAACACTAATTATAACTGAAAACAAACACCAGTGGACGATAACTAAGGTGTATATCAATTGGAAAGCACTAACCAAACATTCGGTAAAATGATTACACGATAAAATAAAAATATTACTTGACATGCATAAAACAGGTCTGTAGCGGATTAGCCTAGTAAGATTACCTGATACGCGCTAGAAGTGGTTGATAACTGCGACCACGTCAAGGATGTAGAATGTTCTTGCTTCAGATTCAAGGGATAGTCAAGAAGTTGTAAAGGTAAATTAATGATTCATAATGAAATGGCAATATTAAAAATAGCCATGTAAGGCGACAGAATACTTGTAAAATGCTCAATACAGCACAGTTCCCTGTTCCCATATATATACATTGCGTTTGTGGGTTATGAAATCGAAAAAGAATATATTGGTAAATGTCATTATTCAAAAAACTATACACTCATATCATTATCGAAATTATTACAAGGGATAGAACACCTACAATATCAATTAATCCGTTCGGATACCTGCACACTACCGCAAGGCTTAAAGCTAAATCCGGACACTTGACTCACCGGTGGCGGAATGTGGAGGAATAGAGTGGGAATAGCGTTTTCGAGCAATTTCCGTGTCGTTCGCCGTTTATTCTTCTTTGTTACCCAAGATGTTGTGTACATGTCCAAGTAAAAGTGCCGGCTGCAGATGCGGTATCGATCACCCCTCTTGTCCTGTAAGACTTGTTGGACTCTACTTTCCAGCTCATCCAGTGGATATCCGCAATGTCTGATCCATTCTCTTATTCGATCAACAGTTTTCGGGAATACATGCATTGTAGTGCCTTCAGATTTAGCATGGGTCTTCGAAGGGCAACCGCTAATCGAACAGGCAGGCATTGTTGATAAATCTGAAAAGTAAATATCGACATTATTATACAATCTTCAAGAATAAAGATTTGATACAAAAGCAAATGAATCATACAATGATCAATGCAAGGTTTGTTTTGGTCGCAGGAACTATACCAGTTCATTATGTGCGGCTTAGTATTTGCATAAGTTGCAGAAATGTATAAATGATGTGAATAAAAACTGAACATGTGACTCATCCCTTGGATGTTCTGTATTGCACGAGAAGGAAACATGCTTACATTATAGACTGGACCCCCGAAGGGTGCAATTCGATGACAATAGACACAGATGAAAATAAATAGATCTATTGATAGCATAGCAATGGAAACTCAAGTCAATAGCAATGAGACCAATGAACCTAGCACTATTGTGTACTCAACTCGCAAATAGATAGAAATTTAAAAATCTGTGAAATATGACTAGGATACATGGCCTTACCTTGACCAACAAACAGTTTGATTCAGCAAGCAGAGCAGTATGTTGCAGGAGAATAGGTGGGTGGCCACAGGTAGCACACTGATGGGTTTGCTCTAAGCAGTCACAGAAGTTCACGGATAGCACGACGACGAGCAGATTAGCGTAGATCTCAGTGGTTGCCAGGTAACACATTCAGGAGTTGACTTGCAAAGCACAAAGATGTTCTCATGAGACATATCAAGTGGTTTATAAAGTATTAGAAACAGGGGTGTGTTTGTGAATGAATATCGTATGTATGTCGTGGTTTTAGGGGGGCGGCCTGCTTCAAGGGGAGGCCTGGCTGGAGACACGGGGTCTGAGGAGGCCATGTGACCGATGGCCCCTTGGCGTGGGACACCTTTTGAAGTGTACATGTAGTTTGGCACCTTGGCTTTTCGCGCCCCCGACAGCCCCCCATGCCAGCGCGCATCCACCGGCGCAAACCGCCTTTGAGACAGGGGGGTGGGATGGATGAGCCTGGGGCGTGCAGATAAGGCACAGGAAGACTGCTGAATGGAGACACACTTATGTGGATTGCAGGGGGGCGGCCTGCTTCAAGGGGAGGCCTGGCTGGAGACACGGGGTCTGAGGAGGCCATGTGACCGATGGCCCCTTGGCGTGGGACACCTTTTGAAGTGCACATGTAGTTTGGCACCTTGGCCTTTCGCGCCCCTGACAGCCCCCCATGCCAGCGCACATCCACTAGCGCGAACCGCCTTTATATCTGTATATCGTTGCTTATCAATAACAAATGCCACATACCGGAGATTCTTGTGAGCACAGACCCACACTTCAACCGGTGTATTATAGTGGTCAAGACCCTAAGGCCTGTATAATCCAATGGTAATTGTTAGTATAGACATATGTGTGACTTTTATAGAGACATAACCCACTTAAAGACTTTGAACAAGTGTTATTTAGTGCATGCATTATCGAGAATATGTTATGTTAGCTTAGATAGATAGTGACCACCTTGCTTTACAGCAACCAGACCTTCACCCATTCGGAGCACAGATGTCTGACGTCCATCCTTGAATGGAGACACACTTGATTCATTTAAAAAATCGAAACAACCGTTGTTAAAATATATGTGGTGTTTTATTTTGTATCTTATTTTCATGACACAAAAATACAAGACTTTAAAGATTATACAGGTCAGGTTGCAGCACAGCGAGAAAAAATCCCCTGAACTGACCGCTGTCACTCGGGAACGTTTCTGTAATGGCACGAACGGCACAGACGGGTATGACTCTTCAAACGCGGTGTCCAAGCCTCCCGTGGAGCCACCATGTAAAGGAACAATAGGCCACCTGCCTGTACCACCTGTGAAAAGGAATGAAACAAACTGTTTTTAAATTACCAAGATAAGTTTAATAAACGTTTGTTGTCAATGACAATTCTTGTAACTAATGGCATTCTGCACAGACAAATGCTATCTAGACAATGCACACTATTGAACGACTTACATGTGTTACAATGATATGTAGATGTAATTTTGGATATAGTAGAAGAACATGAAATAGGAGTGGCATGACAAGCAGAGTATACTTACTCGTTACTCGGATACGAGGACGAACAGTTGCGCAAAGTTCGTGCATAAGCACCATCATTATTCTCAACACGGCCCGTGTGAGGCAGGCTGCCCTGAAGTCTGGCAGCTCAGTGATGCATTGCGGTCGTGGCTCGCCTTCCGAAATGTAGGCCAGGCATCCCGTGTTTTCTCGGTAGCAGCAGTTCTCGTCCTCAGTTGGCATTAGCTCGCACCGATTGCATGTGCACCAGGTGGAGACGCTGTCCATTCGACTAGGCCCAGGTTCTTCATCTGTTGATTCGTCCTGCCAACTGCCGTCCGAATCCCCATCGTTTTCGCGTGCTTCCCTTTCCAGTAGTTCCTCCTCGGTATACTCAGGCTCGTACATGTAGGGCATTATTGTAGCCATTGTGTGTTAAACAAACTAAAATAATTTATAGCGGTGGTACTGGTATCTGTTCACACAGGCTGCAAGCGGCGAAGGTAGCTGACCAGAGCACTGAAACGAGTCACAGAATACTCAAAGTAACACAGAGAGAGGAATGGAATCGAAAATCTGCTGCTGTGTGTTGTGAAACGGTCTGTTTATACTTATGGAGGAAAGAGGCGTCCTGCCATTTCCATGGCGACACGTCATTAGCTGAAGCGCAGCGAATGTTGACACGAGACGTGCTTGGCTTTGGGAAATGGGCGGTACGAGTCTGCTGATGACAGGCTCAGGGGTGGGGGAATTGATTTAGTGCCGCAAAAGCAGGTCAGCCAGGGCGATGGGGGAAAAGATAGGATTATCAGAAAATGGCGGCTCCCTGGTGCTTGTTTTCACGTGCGTTCAATGGACGAAAACTCGGGTAAGGTCCATAGGAATGTTTTCTAAAATCGAGCCACTTAGGCTTAAAAAAACATGTCCGACCCGTAGGGACAATAAAATGTTTTACTAGACCATGCCTTTAACGCTTTCAGTCCTAACGAGACAATTTGTGTAGTTGTTGAAATACCAAAATAAATGCAACAATTAATGAAGATATTTAACAACAGATTATGTGTCAAGGTCAGTGTCAGTTTGGAAAGTTTGGGACCCACTGAAGCAATGATACAAGGGACAGCAACATTTGGATTGCTAATGTCCCTCATCCCCTCTTCCAGACAAGCTGGTTTGATTCACTCGCCTGCCAGATCCCTGTATCGCACTTAAAAATATCCATAACATTCCACCTCATAGTAATTACTCTCATTCATCCATACTCACCAGGCCCACTTACATGGCATGTATGTATTTCTTAAACATAAAAGAACATGAACACTGCTTATAGCAGTAGCTTCGCTCAGACGTCTGGCACTGATCATTTGCACTCCCATTCAGCTAAATGAAAACATCATTAAATATCAGTGCATTTAGCAGCCTGTTCAGACAGTGTGGGAAAGCTTACTAGCAGTGTCATTAGGATCCAAGCTCCCCCGTATTCCGCTCTGCTGAAACGACATCCTTGCAAAAGATGAATACAGGAACGATCTCGCTACTTGCTATTTCTTCTTGTAGTCCGCTCGTACCCTCTGTTGAACTGTGGAAATACTTCAATTAACACAAAGTACAAAAGACAGCAGTACAAAACCACAGTAAATTAAAACAAATTCCCACACTCAAAAGTCCTATCCCGTTATGTGGTCTCTTGACCTTTTTTTTATAGCATACTGAACATGGAAATACCGAAGGCTCATAACTGAGCATGTCATGTGGTCATCTTGACAGAAGGTGTGTTCATAGTGCAATGAAAGGACTGCCAATGGAATAAAATAACTGTCCATCTGAAAAGATTACAGAAAACACTTAAAATAATTCATTTTATCTTTGCTGTGAGGAGATCCCCCTTTGCCATGCTCGAAGCTGAGTAGCCCCTGCCCAGGGCTGTCATCCCTCCTGATGGCAATATATGTACTTTATTGCTGCTTTTCATCCATTTTCCTCAATTTGTTTATCTGCCACTATTCAACATTATCCACTTCTTGAATGGGTGACCACAAATACCAGAATGCAATTCAGCAGAAGATAAAACATGACCTTTGAGTTTTGAAAAAGGACTTTCAAGACAACATGGACTATTGTGAGAAAGGGTTTCTTACGTTTGTTTGTTTCAATGTTTGACAAACACAGGCTTTAAACATAGTGTGGTGAAAATATTATGCTACCAAAAATAAACAATTTTTGTTGTGAACTATTTTTGGTGTCCATCTGAAAATAACCTAGCTATTTTGAAACTGCTCTGTGACAATATCTTTAGTGGCCTGGAGGACGGTGACATTTCAGGAAGAAAACTGGTGCTTTTAGAATAAAAATGACCATTTGCGTTTCTTAACACAAATGCCTTGCCCAAATCAGTAGTCTCTTTAATGAGCCATGATGTGTAAGTCGCTGCTGCTCCAAAAGTTAGGCTAGAGCAAAGAAAATAATTAGCAATAATTATGAGGCCTGCAGCGTCTGATGGGCCTCTGGGGAGGGTGTGTTTGCCTTAAGAGCAGCACAATGGCAATTGTCCAAGGAAGCAGCACAGCCTCTCCTTAAAATAATGTGACCTGCTACAGTCGAGGCAGGCACTGGTGCCTGTGTTTCCCCCCATACCCTAAAAGCGGGCACCTGTGCCACCACACACAGTAGCCATGCCTCGGATCCGACTCTGGGTAGAGTGAGGGTAGCAGTGGGAACTCTGCCATGGGACGAGGGGGGAAGCAATAGTGGGGATGTGCTGGAATGGCTCACAGGGGGGTGGGACAGCAATAGTTACGAGGGTGGGAGTGGGATATGATATGATATGATATGGCATTTATAACGCAAGGGAAGGGAAGCAGTGGGAAGACAGACAACAATCCTACTAGGCCAGGTGTTATTCAGATCGCGCAAGTGCATGGGTAGGGAAAGTGCCTGGGGGAAGGGAGAGGGGAAAGTGCAGTGCATCGGATAGAAGAATAAAAAAGATAAATAAAGGCGGCCAGATGGTGGCAAGTGCAGGGTAAGAGCAGACATAAGTGCTGGTAGGGGGACTGTAGGGATACAGAAAACAGTCCCCAGGGGGGCATCCAGGGGGGCAGGGCAGGTGTGCAAAATCGAGGCCTGGCCCCAAGATCAGAAAGGGTGGCCAGGTAACCAGTGCAGTTTCAGCCAGGAATTTCAGCAGGGGAGAGAGCCAGTGACAGCAGAAGCAAAGCAGAAGGGTTTGAGGTGTTTCCGGAACCGGAGATGCTTCTCCTCAAGTTTCAGGGAGGCAGGAAGGCTGTTCCAGAGGGAGGCCCCTGCGGAAGAGACAGAATGACCACCAATTATGCAGATGATACCCAGATCCTCCTCCCACTCACCGGGGACTACAGTGAGGACTTAGCGATGGTGAACAGAATCTACAGCATCGTTCAGGCATGGATGGACACCCATGGTCTCTGCCTGAATGATGATAAAACTGAGCTGCTCATCTTGGGCACTACTCCACTTCTCAACAAACTAGGAGCGAGCTACTCTTCTTTCATCATTGATGAGAACCTTATCCAAGTAGCCAAGGAAGTAAAAACATTGGGCATTTACTTAGACTCCACCCTATCATTCACCAAACAGGTAAATACTCTAGCCTCATCAACAGCTTATACATGTGAACTTATTAGAGCAGGTAAACAATTCTTATCCCCGAACAGTTGCATGACCTTAGCCAGAGCTTTGATTATTTCAAAACTAGACTATTGCAACGTCCTCTACATTGGAGCGACCAAATCCACCATCAACAAAATACAGATTCAGCAAAACAATGCTCTTCGAGCTGCACTGAATATCCCTAAGAGAGAACATATCTCTGAAACAAGAAGGAAGCACAAATGGCTCTTCACCTATGAGAAAATCAGACTTAAAACCGCTGCCCTCACATACAAAAGTCTAAATAACAAAGCCCTACAATGCCTAGCAGACAGATTCTCTAGAACAGCATCCTCCAGAATAACCAGACTAGCTAATCCCAATCGCATCCAGGTACCGCGATTCAAACTCTCCACTATTGGAGGCTCCAGTGTCCCTGTCAATGCAGCCCACTGTGGAACCAGCTACCTACGCCACTGAGAATGGAACAATCCTTTTCCAGATTCAGGCATAACATGATCAGCTGGTTAATAGAATCAAATGACAAATTAATGTACAAATTTGTTTTGGATGTATATACTGCTGAACCTGCTCAATTGTTCCTCCTATACTGCTAATTTATACTGTCATACTGCTTAATCCTTGCTCACTACGAACACTATGTAAATTATAACCTGCAGCAAGCTGTACGTTTTCTTATGCCTTTGCGCCCTTATACCCTCGGGTCCGGTGTGCATAATAAATACTAAACAAACAAACAACTCGTTGCTTGGAGAAGCGACTGACCCTGAGGGAGTTGGAGGCAGATGAGCGAAGAGCCCGAGAAGGAAGGTATTTGGGGAAAGAGAGTTGAAGGTCACAGAAGGCCTTGTGGACAATGCAGAGGGTTTTGAACTTAGCCCGAGAAGGAAGGTAACTGGAAAATCGGGGCTTGTAACAACCGAGCATTGGCAAAGCCAATAGTATTGGCTTTGTCTGCTTATTTTGCATTTACAGTCCCCAGGGTTCAAGGATGAGAGAGCAAAGTTTCACAGGAGGATGCAATACAGAATGCAGGTGTGCAAAAGAATGAGATGGGGAATAAAGCAAGGGAGAAACCCATTGATGGAGGGTGCCATCAATAACGAACAACAGGGAATTGAGGGAGAGTGAGAGAGTAAGTAATAAGCGACAGTTTGAGAGGAAGGATGATGGGGTAGAGAGAGGGGTTAGGGTTGACAGGAATAGAGGGGGCAGTAGGATGGGTGGGGTCTACAGAGGGGTAATGTTCAGTAGAGTGCCTAGGGTGGGTGCAGGTGAAAAGGGAATAGGGTCAGATGGCCGTAAAGAAGAGGTCTTAGGTGGGTGTGGTTGAGAGGGGGTAGAACAAGTGGGGGTAGGGTGGGTGGCTGAGTGTAGGTAGGTTGCCTTGGTAGGACTACAAAAAGTTTTCTACCTTTGAAAGTCACCCAAATACACGCCAAATGAGAACTGGAATTAATATTGAACCAGAGTCCAACGGGAGGATTCTTTGTATGGTTTTATTGATGAAACATGTTGCCAGTCCAGGGGAACTGCCTGAAGCATAGGGACATTCCAAATAGTGTAAGATACATTGCCACATGCAGCCCACTCTGTTGTCCAGTGAACAATCCAATCAACTGACTGGATTCACACAGCTAAGGAACTATATGCAAGGAGAGAAACCTCACCAGCAACCAAAGGCATCTGGACAGCAGCACCGAGAGTCTAGGCAACACCATAGTGTTCACTGCATCGCAAGACTAGGCTCTTTGGCAATATTCCCCCAGTGGTCTGGGTGCAAGCTTGCAATTATCTCTGCATTTCATCCATGTGGGAAAAAAGAAGCCCTGTGCTAATCTGCCAGCTTGTTCTAGGTAAACAATCACATTGTGGCCTAAGTTGCCCCCCCTCCAATTCTCCCCACTTCACCCAACATTGCTGAAGTACTATGCTCGCTGCCATTTGAGGCACTATGGGTCTTGCAGAGTAGTAGCTTGTCAGCTCATCCTCTCCATACCGACTGCACACCCTATTTGCACCCCCTTGCATCACACAACTGATACTAAACAGACCCCCCACCTACCCAGCTCGCTCCATGCATGCACACTCCTACTTTAGCTAGTGGGCACAAACTTGCAACTCGGCCATGCCACAAGTATATGGACGCTGTTCCAAATAAGCTTCAAATACAAAATGCAGCAGAAAACAGCACATGAAGGAAATGTCCTTGCACAAGCCATTAATAGCAGATGGTCGGGATCACTAGACCTTGCGTCATTAACACAGAAGGACATCTGCAGAGACAAGTTGTGTCCATACAAGTTATTGTAGCTCACCATTAGTTTCTGAAAAGTAAGCCAGCCCATTCCACAACATAACCAGTGTCCATGGTTCCCTAGAGCCCATCTATGTTATTTATTTATTTATTGTTCTTATGTAGCATCTAAACCCTGAGATGCCAAGGCGCTTTTCTTGAAGGGTTACAGAGATAGAAAATAAAAGTGATTACAGTTACATCATAATACAAGAGAGGGTAAGTGTATGGTGCCTGCCACATGGTGCAAGGCAATAGCAAAATATACAAATACCATGACATAAATAGTGGGCATATACATGGTGCCAGCCACATATTGCATGGCAGCAACTACACATATGTATACATGGTCATAGTCAGATGGCACATATATAGCGCCAACCACATGTTGCATGGCAGCAACAAATAAAATATGCAAGGCCTTGGTTACTGAGCAAATACATGCTGCCAGCCACATGTTGCATGGCGGCAATGTACACATATAAGCTGGTCATAATAGGTAAGCACATGGAGCTAGTCGATATTAAAAATGATAATTCTTCAAATTAACAGTGTGAAAACTCTTCATATACAGGCACTGTGCACAAACACTCGCTTGGTTCACTACAGTTGTTTGAAAATTCCCATTTCCTGACACTGCCACAGCAGCCCTAAGTGCTTTGCAGCAACCGAGTGCTATATACAAACACACTAACTAGTTTCCCTATGGAAACAACTGCACTTTTCCTATATATCATGGACGATATCCCTAGGCAGCAGTGGTGTTGCACTTGTCTATAAAGGGAAAGCCGAGAAAACTGCAATGCCCTAAACAACAAAAGGGAACTACACTGCTAGGACTCAAAACATCACCAGAATGTCCATAATAAGTATTTTAAAATAGATTGAAAATGAGGAAACATGGTTCCTTTATTCGGCACCCTTTCCTACTCCCAATACAAAATTAATATTTCTTTTGAAGCAAACAAAAGATAACCTGGTGTCATATATACTAGCAGTATCCCTGCAATAGTTGGACCAACTGTTCCCGCATTTCCATGCAATTTTTTTAAATACTTCTTATGGACATTGTTGAATTTTTCAAAATAATGTGAAACACTTGTGTATAGGCATCATACAAACGTCAAATAAATAAATAAATTACAACATTCTCGAGCTGATTATGGCTTTGAGCAACGGCAACCAGATTTCACTCCATAATACAGACACAGTTTCTTCTCACCGTGAGAAAAGCAGCAGTGATAGGAAAGAGAAAGGGTGAGAACGTAGGGAAAGTTGAGAGGAGCAGCAAGAGCAGCAGTGATAGGGAAGAGAATGGGTGAGAACGTAGGGAAAGTTGAGAGGAGCAGCAAGAGCAGCAGTGATAGGGAAGAGAATGGGTGAGAACGTAGGGAAAGTTGAGAGGAGAAGCAAGAGTAGCAGTGATAGGGAAAAGAAAGGGTGAGAACGTGAGGAAAGTTGAGAGGAGCAGCAGTGATGGGGAAGAGAAAGGGTGAGAACGTAGGGAAAATTGAGAAGAGAAGCAAGAGCAGCAGTGATAGGGAAGAGAAAGTGTGAGAACGTAGGGAAAGTTGAGATTGACTGCAACTCTTACATTGAGTGTTCACTACAAGCACACACCGGTGTGAATAGATGGGACCGAACATTCTATATATACACTAGGATTGGTTTGAGGTGTGGTGTGGTGATGCAGGGCGATTTAAGAAAATGTCCTTCAATGATTGGCGGTGCTTGGGGGGGCAGAGGGGGCGTGGAGCAGGGTGCAGTGACGCTGGGAGATTTTGAAAAATACATTTCCATGGTTGCAGCACTTGGGGCGAGGAGGGCTGGAGAAATGATTTATACTTACCCGTCAGAAAATGCTTTCCTGTCAATCCATTACTGAGCATGCGCAGACACACCACGAATGCGCAGTAAGCAAGAAAGCATTTTTCGACGCTAAGCAAAATCTGACCTTACACCGGACAACTTTGGCCATGCGCAGAACACTGCTGGAGTCCATGAGGAGATAGTAAGCTAACGCGGACTGACCCCGGGCTAAGCTCTAAGAAGGAAGATGCTGGCTGTGACACCTCTGACTGCAAGAGGTCCTTTGTCAGAGCACTTCGGAGATCTATTCTGAAGCACAGCATTTTTCGACGACACGACTCAAACGCTTTGACCTATTAAGTATGAACAAGGTAATTACATTTTCTGTATATTAGTGGTTTCAACTTTTTAAAAACAGTGTCTTTGATTGTGATGCTGCAGCATATTTTAAATGCACATCTCCTGTGTTTGTTTGGGCAATCCTAGCAGACTGGGTTTGGCCGTTTGTGATTATTAACTTTTGGTGCCTGCAGGCGTTGAAGCCAGTGTAACAAACAGACCTTTGACAGCTTCCCACTTCTTGGATGATAGCTGCAAGCCAGGAGTATGACACCTGTAGTGTAAAGCCCTGGTTCTCTTTGTAGGCCTTGCTAATATGGTTCTAAGGGTTTGCAAGCCTTTGCGAGCTACCAACGCAGGGTTGATATAATGGAAAGCCACTACGTGAATACTGTTTAAATGTATTTTAGGCACTGGGTGTGAGAATATTTACTTAAAATAACAGCCATGTTTGGGCTCGCTATAGAGATAAGAAGAGTTAGAGGTCTACCGTCTTGAGTCCTGGGTGGCGATCAGGGAAGTTAAATCCCCACATCGTGAAGAGATAATTCCATGCTGTCGGCAGTGAGCGCAACATTTGGGAGAATTGTATTGCCCCAGCTTTAGCCCACATTAAACGAACAGACCTATGCTAGCTACCCACATGGTGGGAGATATCTGTAAGCCATTAGCACAACATAGGAACATAGTGTGAATGAAGCGGTATCTGGCGCTGGAGTGTCTACAGCTCAGTCTGGACGAAACAGGGTTGTTGTGAACAGCCGCGAGCGAAAATTTGTCACAGACCACTGAAGACCAAAACTAATCGGGCTTGCTGTACTCGTCGCCCCCTAATTGGGTACCGCCCGTAACTACTGATTGCTGGAATAGTTGCAGTCACCAGCATTTCCAGTGTGAGTGGGAGGTGCATAAAATCCCACCACAACCGCGGAGCGGCCGCAGAGTTTGGCAGCAGAGTTGAAGCTGCAGTCTGTGGCAGTCCGTGGACAGGACGAGCAGCCCAGCAGGATGGTACCTAAACCACCGTCGGGCCGGGACCGGGAAGATGGACGAAGACTGACGAGGAGTGTGAGTGTATCGCTAAGCAAATTAGAGCCAGCCAGGGGTGCCTTATCCCGAGGCTGCCCGCCCCATACCCTATCCCTCACCAAAGACTCCAGATACGCTCATCAATCTAACTCTTCTGGAGAAATCTCGTCGGCAGACAAAACCTTTACACAACTGGGGTCTCCTACCCCAGTTAATAAGTTCACTTTTCCGCAAGCTATCTCGCCTAAGCCTGTGGCCGACGACACTTACGTGAAGATGGCACCGGAGAATGTTCCTGCGCTTACAGCGTCTCCAGCATCTCTAAGCGGCGAAGCCGAGCTCTTACAGCTACCACTGCCCGCAGCGGCATATACTCCCGGCTCGCCCCCAGTGCAGTCTGCCGAAGGGCTGACTGCGAGGGACTCGCCTGCCGGTTCGAGTTGTGCTGCTGAGGGGCAAGACGGTCGCCCTCGGAGAGGCGCTGGGTCCCCACTCGGCGTGCCTCGGCTGGGACCCGCGGAGTCAAGTGTCTCGACGGTGGAGGTGGTGCTCCCCACGGCCGACATCCCGCCGATGAACTCTATAGAGGAGCCGCGGGTGCCGGATACGGTGGAGGAGCCAGATTCTTCATTAGAGCTGCGGCGGATTGCCGTGTTATTCCACGCTGCGGAAAATTCTGCCCCGCCCCCAGGGGAAGGTGGAGTCAAGAGCCACTTAGAAGAAGAGGAAAATGAAAGAGGAGGAGAGAGAGAGAAAAAACAAAAGAAAATGTTTTGGTCAGCGCCGGAAGGGCAAAAGCCCCGTACTTTGATCTCGGAGTCCAGCGTCCAAATAGATGACTCCATTGTTGAAATGAATACCACGGAGGACTCTACCTCCTCCATTGTGACCCCTCCTCCAAAGAAAAAAATCAACAAAGGAAAGCAAGGGCCAAAAGGGTTTAATTCAGCAGTGCTAAAAAAATCTAAAAGCATGCAGCAAAACGCCCAAAAAAAACCAACAATACAAAAAAGAAACCGCCTGCACTAAAGACTATGTCGAAAGCAGTGCTATGCAACTCCCTGAAGGAATACTTCACCAGCCAAGGGAAAAGGAAATACGACGTCCTAAAAGAACTTACGGACGCAGAGATACTAGAAGTCTCTTGTGAGCATCTAACAGAACCATCTCAGAGCGTGGCTTATTCAATTGGCTTCAACAACTATAATAAAGTCCTTGGGCCGTTTAATTTTTCAAGTGTAGTAGAGGTTCCCGTGAAGACCGTGTGCTCGATTACCTTACCGGCCCCGGCAAGTCCAGTTCTTAATGTTAACCCTACGGTTAACACCAACGACAAAACCTCTGGTCTTGTTTGTCCAAATTTTTTACCACAGATTCCGTTATCATCGCTTACTTCAACAATATTGCTGAAACCGCAATCCCTTTCGCCAAACACATCTCAATTGGAAAGCGTGACGGATCCAGAAAGTCCAACAGATCTTTACAACGGAACCCCACTTCAAGGAAACGCTAAGAGAAACCAGACCAGTTCCCCAAGACCTTGCTCCCCACATCAAGGGACTGTATCCCCGATAGCTAAGGGACCGAGTTGTAGAGCGGGGAAAAAGAGTCAGGAGCAAAACCCTCAGCTTCCCTCAATTCCCCACTTAACAACCCCAAGGAGAAAAAGTAAATCAGGAGAACAGCCTCAACAAGAAAATCAGAAAGACTTGCCTCCTAAGCGGCTGGATCTAGCAACGCTGATGTCTGCAATCACTATTGCCCTAGCCCCGTTTGGCAAACTCTACGAGGCATTAAGTGATTCATCAAAAGACCATACTACCCTATTAGCAATGATCCACACAAAACTGATTTACCTGGAAGGTTATATCGCAGCAAAGGAAAAACTGGATTCTGAACTCTTTAATAAAATCCAACTGACATCCCCTAAAACTGTCTCGACGCCAAAACAACCAAGCCAGAGACCGATTGAAATTAAAGACTCTACAGACCAAGGCTCACAAACTGAACCTGTTCTTCAGCCGACGCATCAGTTGACAACTAACCTCTGTGGGCGGCCAGTAACCTACCCGATGCCAATTCTCTCGTGTCCCAGCTTAAACATAAAAAGAACACGTCCTTCTCTGTTTTGGTGGGTTCAACTAATTCATTTTCGTCGGCAAACGGGGGGAGGGGTCCCTCCACCTTCCTAAAGAACATCCAGTGAAAATGAACATCCCCAAAAAACCTATGGATACTCCGAACAGCCTGTCACTCCCTTCAACAAGGAGGGACACAGCGAAGGTCCTGGTACACAGAGATAAAAATACAGATTCCCGAGAACAAGAGACCACTACTCCGCAATCACCTTTAACGGGACCTTCGACCAGGCCCAAAAATAATCACCTCAAGGTCAAAGAACTTCCATTTCGAAATTCGGCTGTAGAAAACCCGGCAATTCCATCTAATCAAAGAAAGTCTCCAATCACAACAGAAGATTTCATGAGAGACGACCACTTCATGAACCTCACCACCCATTCATCACCGGCAAGTGAAGTGGAACTACAAAATTGGCACCAGGAAAAACAGGATTTGTCACTTGAAAAGAACAAATCTGCCTCTTCCCTACCGCTAAAACGAAGAAGACGGAGTGGTACATGCATTGATGACTATCCGCGAAGATACCCAAGAGGTCCGAAGGAAGGAGGTCAAGTTCCATCTCCAACAAAACACCGCCGGAAAGAACCAGATTCAAAGGAAGACAATTGCCGCGATTCAAACAGGAGAAGATCTTCTACTAGTCCTAGAAGATACCGCACTTCAAAAAAACAAAATAGCCCAATTAGACAAAAAGTCTTTTCAAGAGTCCATAGATCTGAAAAAAAACTTCCTCCATCTACTATCTTCAAAATTGAACAAATCGCACAAAACTCAGAAGTAATAACATTGAACAGAGGTACAATCCTAAAAATTCTGAAGCATTCCAAGATTTTAAAACACCTGACAACGGCAGACTTAACCCTAGTGGAACCCTATCATAAAGGAAACAAAGCTAAGGCTTTTTTTCATGTCAAACACCAAGCAGTAAGGAGGAGTAATAGTGACGATTCCAGCGATCTCCGCAAATGCGGGTATACCATCACTGAATGGTTATGCACAGCAGATGAAGAAACCAAGTCTGGGCAACACCGACGAGCTACTCAAGGCAAATCAGAAAGAGAAAGAAACAGGAGTACCGGTGACTACAGTAAACCTTCAGGTCAACAGACACTCTTCAGACTTAACAACGATAAAAAGGGGGGAGGCCCAAAAGAGAAAGTAAACCAAACACCCGTGGCAGTAGTAAGCGATAAAAGAGAAGAACACAGTACAAGCCCAGTTCCAAAAGATTTATCGGCGACATCAAGAACCGAGATAAACACGACAGCTGAAAAGTCAAGGTCAAGGACCCAACAAGCAGGAAACACCAAATCATCATTTGCCCATTTAAAACAACTTCTTGCGTGGCTCCCTCAGGCACCAAAGCCATCATCGAAAAAATAGCAATCATCATCAGTGAGTCCGAGAAATAATGACTCCATCTCTCAACTACTCTCGAGAGACTCACAAGCCTTAACGCCCGAAGAACGCTCGGATATTACGCTGATGTCTTGAAACACAAGAGGATTTAACCACCTTACAAAACCTTGTGAGGTTAATCTTGCAGATTATGACATTATCACCCTGCAAGAAACATGGCTCCTAGAAAAACCAGGAATCGATGGATTCTCAGTCATGGTAGCACCAGCTAGAAAGGGTCGTGTGGGACTCCCCTCTTCCGGTCTGCTGATAGCAGTACGAAACGGAGTAGGTCTCACAATCAAGACGCGTTTGGGAGCCACTCAAAATCATCTAGCTGTGCTTGTCGAATGGTCACAATCCTCTGAAGCAACGACTGATGAAAATAAAAATAGAAAAAACAGACAAATAGAGACACATTGCCTCGCCATTATCACGATGTACTGGAACCCACAGTCCATTACGGACGAGAAATTCCTTAACATCATCGAAGCTGAGATAGATCGAATTCTAACAACCCAAGAAGATACGCTGATTATAATAACGGGAGACCTGAATGCAAGATGCCCAAGAAAGGGACAAGACAACATCTCCACATAAGAAAAAATCAAGGCAGATTCTCGAGGGGATAAATGGCAGTCACTTATGAACACCAGAAACCTTCACAACATCGAGGAAGCACTCCTCCCAACGAACCCGATCCCGTCTTGGGAAAGAGGCACGCAAAAGGGGACAATAGATTACATTTTTTCATCAGAGGCCCTGTTAGCCCGGTTGACCTCGTTTGAAACTTTGCGCTCTGGGGCGAGCGACCATAACATCTTAAAAACCAGCTGGCCATCCAAGCGAGACGCAAGACTTTTTCTATCTGAAGCCTCGGAACCTACCCTGCAAGGAAACCGACTCAAACTCACGAGCGAAAGGATTAGAGAACTGACGAGTGCGTATGAAAGGCAGCAGTACAGAGAAGTGGATCCTCTAAACCATCTAGCAGACTACCAACCTCTGCTAATTCCATATTATTCTAAAACTCAAACAAAAAGAACTGCAATTAATCCTTTTCACGAGTACAACCGAGAATTAGTACTTAAAAGACGAGAGCTCCGGAAATCGAAAAGACAGGAGACAAACTTAAGAACGACTGACGCTGTGAAACTTTATATCCAAGAGCAAAAAATCTACAAAGCCTGGTTACGATTCCATCGATTTGCTCTATACCAAAAGGACGCCGAAGAAATGCTTAAGAAATTAGCAGACAAAAATTCGGGAGCGTTTTGGCAACTGATAAAAAAAAACGACGGCACCGATATGTCATCTACAACCTCAAATTGTGTTGGAGAGGCAGCATGGATATCCCACTTCTCGTCCATTTTCAAACCCCCTGAGACGATGTTAAGAACAGAATATCGCCAGTTGCAAACAACGTCTGGGAGGATCTTTCTGACATTGACGACATCAGGCTAGCCATAAAAAGGCTAAAACCATCCAGAGCGCCGGGCCCCGACGGAATTACTAACATCGACCTAAAAAACCATCCCGCAGAATGGGCCTTGTTTATTAGCAAAGTGTTCAAGAACTGTACTCTGTCTAGATCAATTCCGGAGTCCTGGACTACTTCAGTTGTTGCCCCCATATATAAGAAAGGGGACAGGTCGGCCCCGGTCAATTACCGCCCAATCGCCTTGTTGGACACTATTGGAAAGATCTACGGGTCGCTTCTCCAAAAAAGCTTTCAATCGTGGTCCAAATCAGCAGAATGTAACGATCCCTTCCAAGCGGGCTTTATGAAAAACTGCGGAACCCAAGTCAACATATTGATTCTCAGCATTTTGAAGAGCAAAGTCATCGAAGGGTCCGGGAAGACCTTTTTAGCCTTCATAGACCTTACCCAGGCTTTTGACCAAGTCGATCGAGAGCTGCTATGGACCAAACTATCTGCCTGGAACTGCCCGGCATCATTATTGGCACCGATTAAAGCTCTCCATACAGCAACTTCTATGAGAGTAAAATTGAACCGTCAAGGGTTACTTTCTGAAGCCATATCGACCTTCAGAGGGGTAAAGCAGGGCTGCCCCCTTGCACCGGCCCTGTTTATCTCCTTCATGGGGGACTTCAAAGAAAGCGCAAGCCAAATAAGATCTTTTCCACCTAAAATTGGCCAAACACCTTTAGCCAGGCTTCTCTACGCCGACGATATTATCCTTCTCGATCAAACAGAAATTGGCCTACAAAGGCAACTTAACAACTTGGCCTCGTATATATCCGCTAACAACTTGGAAATCAATAAGGAGAAGACGAAAATCTTGATAATAGAAAAATGCCAGGGGAAGAAGCAAAGAAAAAAACCAAGCTGGAACATTGACAAAGTACCCTTGGAGTGTATTAAAACCTATTAATATCTCGGCGTAATGATTGACAGCTCCAAATCTGAACTCGCCATGCAGCACCATCTGTGGGACAAAACCCGAAAACTAACAACAAATGCGAGGATCATAGATAGGAAGTTCGGACGCTTCTCGTTGATGCCGGTGCTCAAATTCTACAAGGGTGAGGTAGTTCCTTGCCTGGTCTACGGAGGCGATGCCCTTCCCACCCTCCCGATGGCTTTATGGGGAAAACTGGAGGGGTACTTCTGGCGGAAGGTCCTCCAGCTTCCGAACTCGGCACCAATTGCAGGTATCAGAAGGGAGCTAGGTCTTCGATCGCTGAAAGCAGCTAAAGAGGCAGGAGAAATGTCACTATTTAGGAAAATACTTATGCCCGAGTCACCTCCGCTATACAACCTGTTAAATACAGAAATGAGCATCAACACCTGTAAGATGCTGACCACATGGGCGTCTAAACAAAGAGCTATTCTTGAGAACATCGCATGCACAGAAGAGACATTGATTGGTAACCCAGTCAAAGTCAAAAAAAAAATGGACCAAGAGGACTGGGTTGAAACCCACACAATGGCCGAAAAGAACAAACTTCTAAAACATCTCCCGTCTCAACCTAAAAAATTGGATGCGATTCCTGAAATAATCAAAAGATTTCCGGACAGAGCTCTCCGCTCAACCCTTCTAAGGGCGAGATTGAATCTTTTGCCTACCAACGAAATACGGGCCATAAGAGGCCTTTCTGACTCAAACCTCTGTCGACTGTGTAACACACAATCCGAAAAGGAGTCAGTGAAACACCTTCTCATGAGTTGCCCTAAGACCATCAAATGGAGAAGAGCGTTTTTAGGTCCTCTATTGAAACCCTTTTCACAGTATGATGAAGAAGTGTGGTGGTCCCGTTTAATGAGTGGCTCACGGACCACGTGGTCTATAGCAACAGCCAAAATTCTTAATGCCGCGCTGGACGAATGCGCAAAGAAAGGTTTGGTCAACGTCAGTGAATAGTACTGAATCGAACTGAAACGAACTGCTAACTGAAAATACCCACAAACGGACGGGCTAACAAGAAATAAACAAACGAAAAAAGGAAATTAAGTGAAAAGAAATGAAACGTAACAACAATTTTGCAAAATCATAAAAATGATAAAAGCAAAAAAAAAATAAAACAATTAGCACAACATTTTATTGTAAAGCCCAGAAGTTTGGAGTTATTCTATTGATTTTATTAGCATTCTGTGTGTTTGAAGTACACATTCTTTAGCCCTCGTTAGCAACCTATGTTTGCTCTCTGTGATTATTAACTTTTGGTGTCTTGAGCCTTTGAATCGCTGCAGAGAGATCATTAAAATGTGTGTTTCTGTTTAGGATTGTTCGATGTCATGGGAAGTTAGTTGCTCGGGGTCGCAGCTTTGGCTCATGTGTAACAAACAGACATTTGCCTGCTGCCCACATGGTAGGAGATATCTGAAAGCCATTTGCACGACATTGTTTAGGGGAAAATGCCACCCAGTGTGTATATATTTTTGTAAACTGTGTGCTTGAAATTCATGCAGAATATTTTGAAAGTGTAAAACGCCTGTGTCTGTTAGGCACCAGCAATCTATAGTTATATAGCTGCTGTTTTTATTTTTTATAACACATATTGGACCTGATTCATGGAAGTGTTTTATAATGGTACAATCCCATAGGAAAACGTTCCATGAATCAGGCCCATTAACTCTTGGTGCATGCCACTTTGTAAGCCAGGATGACAGGAGGCTTGACAGCTTTTTAACGAGGTGTGTGCTAAATGTGTAATTGTGTTTAAACCGATGGTAATGGTGGTTATTGTAAAACGCCTGCATGACATTTCTGTGGCAAGCCACATGGCCCAATGGCCTTGAGTTATCTTACAGGCCTATGTTAACACCATATTTAAATGCACCACATGCAGCTGTAAAGCACCATGGGTGAGCTAGCTTTTTAATGCCCTCATCATCTCCCTGTCTGACAACATTAAAAAGACATCCCGAGTCATTCTTCTGGGCGATTTGAATCTAGGCCTGAACGACCCGAAGGATTGCCATGCCAAATCCCTCAAGAAAGCTCTATCCACCTTAGGATTCCCACAATCTATCTCTGAACCCACCCACATCAAAGGACGCACATTGGACTGGATTAGTCATCATAAGTGCTCTATTCTAGCCACCGCCAACACTCCAATCCCATGGTCTCACCACCACTATATTCAATTCAACCTCACCACGAAAAAAGGGCACCCGATGCCCACTATCCCATGTCCAGCAGCCTTCGCGAGAAGCTCACGCAAACTGACCACCGAAAACCTTTCACCATTACTAATGGTGCCCGCTATGCATGCCCCATTTTCCAAAGACCCAGAAACTCTAGCCAACACCTTTAAAAACATTTGGCCTCATTACAACCCGCTGCCACCGTTGTTTCCATGCCGGGCGATCACAACTCCTTCAGGCGGGAGGTGATGTTCCCGCCAGGTCTGACCTGGCGGGTTTAACACCGCCCGCCTGCAGGCGGACGAGGAAACACCGGCAGCATTACAAGATGCTGCCGGTGTTTCCATGATCCCCATTCCCATTGAGTCCCATAGGACTCAATGGGAATGGAGATTAACACCATTCCGCCTCCGTAATTCTAGGGAAACCGGGGTTGTAATGCCCCGGTAATTCCGGGAATCACGGAGGCAGAATGGTAATATGAGTCCGGCGGTAACCAGGCGGTTTTACCACCTCGGTTACCGCCAGACTCGTAATGAGGCCCATTGTCACATAAGCTGTTGACGTCATCTCCCCACTTGCCCTAAAGAAAGTCAAAAAAGTCAAACACTCTAACGCCTGGTTCTCTAAGGAGCTGCTTGATCAACTCTCAGAGAAAAGGTCTGCCCTTTCTGCCTGGAAAGCCAACCCTTCCGAAATCACTAGGGATGCCTTTAAGGCCATTTCCAAATCGTACAAAAACAATGCCACCCAGGGTAAAGCTGCATCATTCAACTGAAGGATCAATTATGCTAAATCAGGATCCAAAGAAATCTTCACCATCTTTAGAGAGCTGGAAAAACCATTCACCCCTCCACCCACTCTTTTCAACGATGAAAATTGGTTTTAACACCAATCAGCCGGCCATGCTAGACAAGCTCGACACCCTGCAAACTAAAATCCTTGTCCATCAAAAAGCTCTTAACCGACTAATAGCCAACCTGCACAGTAAAGCGCCCACATCCACTAAACCAGAGACTTCCCCACCCTTTGACTTTAAAGACATTACTGAATCGGAAGTTATCACCCTGCTCAAGTCCATCAAACCATCTAATTGTAAGGGGGATGCTTGCCCAGCCCAATTCATCAAAGACTCGGCACACATCCTCGCACCCTTCCTTACCGCGTTCATTAACTCTCCCTTCCAGGAAGGCCACGTTCCTACTGGATTTAAGGAAGCTTGGGTACACACGCTCCTAAAAAAACCATCCCTTGACCCTACGATCCCGGGGAACTACAGGCCCATCATAACTGTCCCAGTCCTTCTAAAAATCTTGGACAAAGCAGCATACCTCCAAGTCCAAAAATTCCTGGACGAGAACCGTCTCCTTGACCTGCGGCAATCTCGACATGGCACTGAAACGGCTCTCCTAGACCTAAAAAATCAAATGGACGATCTCAGAGACACAGGCAAACCTGTACACCTTTTGCTCCTTGATTTATCTGCTGCTTTCGACTCTGTGGATCACAACACCCTCTGCCACCATCTCGCAACTGTGGCCAACTTCTCCCCTAAAGCATGTGATTGGATCACTTCCTTTCTCCAAGAGAGGGCCCTGAAAGTCTTCTCCGACTCGGCCTGTGCCATTCCGAGCCACATCAAATGTGGAGTTCCACAAGGATCCTGCATAACACCCACGCTATACAACCTCTTCACAAGGCCTCTTTTCAGCATCCTTGACTCCCTGGGCATCTCGTATACTAATTATGCAAATGACACAGAGGTGCTAATCCCACTCTCTGGTGATTATGAGGCAGATATGATCACTCTCACCACCATCTACTCTACTATCCAATCCTGGATGGCGGACAACTGGCTATGCCTCAATAGTGAAAAAACTGAACTTCTGCTTATCGTTTCGCCCACCACCTTGGGCAACCTTGATCAGCAATACATGTCCTTCACTATTGATAATATTCCCATCAAGGTATCCAATAACGTTAAGACACTTGGAGTTTACTTAGACTCGGATCTTACCATGGACAGACAAGTGAATGCCACTGCTTCCTCGTCGGCCTATTATTCCAAAGTTCTCAACGCAGCCAGACCCTTCCTATCACACCAGAATTGCCTTACCATTGCTAAGGCAATAATTGGATCAAGGCTTAATTATTACAATGTCCTCCTCATAGGGACCTCTTGCAAAAACCTGGCCAAACTCCAACTGGTTCAAAACAACGCTTTCAGGGCGGCCACTGGAACTTCAAAGAAAGATCACATCTCCGAAGTTAGAAGGCAGGCTCATTGGCTCCCTGTCAAGGAGAGAATTGTCTCAAAACCCTCTCCCTCGCACATAAATGCCTCCATGATCTTGCACCTCCGTATCTTGTCCAAAGAATTGTTAAACACACAGCCACGAGACCTCTTAGGAAGGAATATTCCAACATGATTCTCACGCCCAAGACAAAAAGAATCCGCGCTGGGGGATCTAGTTTTCCCACAATGGCCGCCTACCACTGGATTACCCTTCGCACTCACCTAAGAATGATTTAGTCCCATCAAGCATTCCGCAAAGCAATCAAAACCAAGCTTTTTGTATGAAAACTGTCAAATGCTCACTTTGTAATAATGACTGCACGTATGTATTTATCTTTGAACTCACCTGTTCTCTTTGCCCTATCTATGACAAATGTACCTGTGACAAAGAGACTGCACGGTCGCTTGTGAACCACTTAAACTAAAACTCTACAAAATGTTATTTAACAGAGCCTCGATGCCTCTGGGCTGTAAGTGTGCTATACAAATGCAAATAAATAAATAAATAAACACATAAATAAATAATGCCATTTCGTGGTGGTAATTAAATCTGGGCCTTGATCTAAATATAAAAGCTACCATGACCGATACAGACATTTTAAATGAGCTTTCACTAATCAAGCATTTAAGGATCGACTGAGCACATAAAAGGGTTACATGAGTTGAGCAATGTAATTAACATGTGAAAATCTTAAATAGGGCTCTATTTCAGTTTAGCTGTGCAGTAGTTAATAAGCTCATGGTTGAGCGCTCTAGCGATTTCTGGTAGAGGTTGTTTAAGTTTTCTGCAACTAATGGAACTGTGTGTTTTAATGCCAATTTTGAAATGTGAATCTAGTGGGTTGTTTAAGGTTTTAGTAAGGAAATAACAATTTTGCGGGGTTTTGCCCCTTGTAGCCTTCTCGAGACTATGTAGGGCTAGCTAATGAAACTGTGTATTTAGTGCCATGTGTTTGATTGATATAAATAGATTGTGTATTAACCCCTATAAACTGAATGGAACCCCCAAATCACAGATAAAGGAATGAAGGTGGGGTAAATAGCGGCAGATTATTAGATTTATATTTGACATAAAAGTCGTGTTTTGAAGAGCTAGTCATTTTTGGGGCTTTGTAGCTGCTGCAATGCGTGTATTGTGCACTATAGTTTTATTAGAATGGCCAGTGATAAACACGAGGATACTTTTAAAAAATTAAGGAAATATCAGTGGTTAATGCTAAAGGCTAATATTTCAGTGTCATATTGGGGATTGTATTCTGATTCCATATTCTTTTTGTATTTATTTAAAGCCGTCATGGATTCTAATTGTGGAAATTCAGTCTCATCGATGGTGGATCCAAGCGCTAGGAATATGGAAATTTCTTCATCCGTAGATGTGAGGAATGGCTGATTGGGCTCTTCAAGACCCATTGGACTGGGGAGTCCAACAATGGTGCCAAATGGGTTTTGTGTGGTAAATGGATGGTGTAGACCAATGCAGTCACAAAGTGTTTTTAATGGTGATGGAACCCCAACACAATCGCAGAATGGCTTTGTTTCATCAATGGGTCTTGACACTTGCCACTGTGGGAATGCCTCAGCAAGAGGGCCGGCATATGGAACCTGCAGCTATCCGCAAGCCCTAGGAACCACAGGGGCGATGGAGCCCACTGATTTGCCATTGCAAAGGGGTATGTATCTGCTGTCCCACATCTACCAAGGCATCGGGCTAACCTTTAGCCGTGGAATGCTACAGGATGCAGCTGTGTTTCAGAGTGTGGCCATGAAGGTCCGGGCCCCTAGCCGGCATTACATGATGTGATGGTGGAGAGTACAGTGCGCTTAAATATGCAATATTGTTTAATGGGGCGGGAATGGGCCCACTTGTATTACCCGCACCTTAGTGCACGCCTTTGGCTAGTCTGGGTTTGAAAAACTGCTTTAAAAGCATTCAACAGCATTTGGACAGACTGACGCTGAAGTGTGAGTTGGGGTTTGTGATATAAACGCTGGGTCTTCCAAAAAACAAATGCCTCAGCATGATGTTGTAGAGAGACAGCACAGGCTAAGAGGAATATGGCTAAAAAAGAAAATAAACTGACATAAGGGTGCGACATGGGGTGTTGAATCCTTAATTTATGCCGATATATCCGAGCCTCAGGGGGTGGCATTAACAGACAATTGTCCTCAATAGGAGGGTGACTCGGCTCAAGGGGTTGTTATGATTAGTAATGACGAGGATGTTAGAATGCAGGTTACAGTGGTAACAGCGGGTCATGTTGTAGCAGGTGTTAGTTCTAAAGAAAATAATGTGATTAACTGTGAAGCTGAAGATATCATAGATAGTATTGTTAATGTTCCATTGACCCCTATCAACAACTCGCCTGTACATGCAGTCTTTTCAGCAGTGTGCACCTGCCCCGCCTCAGTATGAAGACATTAGCGAAGCAGAGGAGGATAAGGGGCATGTGGGGCACGTGATAGGCCTGGCAATGTGATTGACACGCTGATTGAAATAGATGCAGTGCTGGCTGCTATACAGGTTGCTGGATTACAATCCATTAATATGCCCTCTTAGATGCTTTCAGACACAACACACACTACCTGTGATACACCCCTTGAGGCATTTCTAGACCCATGTGTAAACATGAATAATGCTGACAGTGTGTTATGTGAAGGTGAAGGTATTCCATTCTATGGGTTTGATACCCGACAGGCGGCTCCTGTTGATGCTCAAGATGGGGGGTCATTAATATTAACACTGTGAATAACCCAGACACAGGCAGTGATCAGACTGATGACCCTCAGAAGGGGATGGTTAATTATGTGTGGGTGTTATTAATAGATAAGTGAACCCCATTAACTTTTCAAATAAGCTTGAGACTTGTATTATTACTATCAATGATATGGAGGGTACATGTGGGTATACATCAGTTATTAGAAGCCGAAATCCCCCAACCTCAGCAAAAAAGAAGAGAAAAGACCCCAATAGATTGTGTAGAGTAGTAAAAAACAGGTGGGTACTGTGAGGAACCTGAAGGCATCATCTCATCTACTCCCCTTGGATCTTCCTCTCAGGTGGCCAGGGAAGGGCCATCGCTTTTGGATCCCGACCCTGGGGTTCGATATGCAAGGGAGGATCACCTGGGTCAGGGGCCCTTGAGGAGTGGAGAAAGGGTACCTTTGGATGAGGCATGGTATCCCCCATTCCCATGTCAAAATCCTACCCTCCCGCAGCCTTAATAGGTTATTACCTGCTCTTCCCCACTGTCATATATTCCACATATATTCCATTCAGATCCCTTTAAGACTGGGTCGAGGAAGAGGCGACTAGAAGGAATGCACACTTCCACCTATGCACACCACCTTGGTACTGGAACAAGGAAGAGGACAGTAGAACACAATTCTGAAAGTCAGGCATTTCTCAGCAATAGAGTTAATTGGAATCAGGCAAAGGACTAGCACCTACAACCCCGTAAAAGGCTAGAGGTGCATATATAAGTGAGTGACCCACATGACAGCGAAGGACCACCTGGGAAACCAGGTGCAGGAGAGTGGGAAGGACACCGAGTTTGGAGAGAGCCACAAAAGAGTCCAGAGCCTGCAGAGCTCTGAGCCGTGTGTCCCCAGCTAAAGCACCTAGGCCTTTCAGGAAACATACACTTCCGAGTTGATTGTCTGATCAAGTGCCACGGATGTCAGTGTATATGTTTATTTTTTCTTTCTTTATTGTAATGGTTTTACAACTATAACTTTGTATCCTCTATGTATTGAAATGTTTGCGGCATAACCTTTTTTCCTTTCTTTTTTTATAAATAAATATTTTTTTCAATTAATATAATGGCCTGGTTGTTTATTATATTGTCATATTTATTATGCATAATAACACATAACACTTGTTGATTTTATTATTATATTTTGTTTCATATATGTAACGCTCAATAGAAGACAAACATTTGCATTTTTGACAAACTATTAAATATATGCGAGATCTATACATGTTGTATAATGTCTTATTATTAACGCATCTCGTCACCATTTGGTGGTTTTGCTTGCAATTGTTCAAGTACATTTTCAAAACAGCCGCCAGTGATCTCCATTCTGACATTTACCTAATAAGGTATATACAGTGTTGTCCGCAGGTAATAGATTTACAGTCTTGGACTGGCATGGTAGTATAACGTAAATACTCTGTAATGCTTTACACGTATTCTGTTAAAACTCCAGTGCATTTAGGGTGTTGCAGGAAGTGTGCCAAACTATCAAACACCATTAGCATGCCCTCCTCCAACTACAAAGTTATTCAGTGTGTTCCACCTCGAGCCTGCTGATTGGTGTTCAGCATCGGGCTAACGGGTGATTCCTGGGTAGTCGCATGGCAAATGTATCGCTGGCATACACACCATGAAATGTTTTCCAAGCATGTCTATGGTTACGCAGAAATCCATTTATCTGTAGAGTGTCCATTAAATATCAAAGAGTTTCTTTTCAAACTAATCTCGAGAAACCCATCTAAAATTCTCCACACTAGCAGCGCGTGTGTAGCTGTTAGGGTTCTTTCAAACTTTATCTCAGTGTGCAGGTTCCCATTCCTCAAGAGGTTGAAATGGTCCGCTGATGCGTTGTCGGGTCTTAATTCGAAGGGGTAATTAATTATAATCATAATTGTTTTGTTATAATACGCTTAATACCAAAGAGGTTTATAAGCACGGACCTGGGATTCGACCCTGTTTTGCTCGGCATCCTTTTGCTTCCAAAACAAGCGTGTTGCCAGTGAGCTATACTACCCGTGTCAATATACTCGGTATAGCCAAGGGAATAGTCATTGCATGTGAATGCAACTGGCGTATCTCGCATGTGCTTCCCCACGACAGACATAAATCCCATGTACTCCCTAATTTTGTTCGGAACGCTAAAGTTAGTTTTGCTGTGATCAAGACACTGGGCCTCATTAAGAGGAGGGCGGCCACGTGATGAAGAGAGCTGGTAAGGGACCTGCACTGTTCAATCCCCCGGTCTGCTCGCGGGTGGAGGTAAGGACGTCTGGTCCAGACCAGACATCCTTACTGGCAGCTGCGAGCAGACCAGGATGCTAACAATGGGCCCGTTATTAATGGGCCCCTTGTTAGCATCCTCCCCATTCCCATTGAGCCCTACAGGGGCTCTACAGGAGCCCTACAGGGGCTCAATGGGAATGGGGATGTACCGAGTTCCGGTCCCGAGAATGGGAATTACCGGGCCTGCCAAAGTCGGCATGGCCCGGTAATTCCCTATTTTCCAGACCCGGTACCCGGTTTGGGGGAAGCCATGCCGCTAAAAGCGGCATGGCTACCTCCAAACTCGTAATGAGGCCCACTGTCCTTATACAACGCTGCATGGTTCATGTTACATTATTTGAAGTCAAAGGGATTTTGATCATATGCGCTGATGAGCGATACTGTTTCAACAATCCCCATGATGATTATTTCCAGGAGCTGCCCCAGGAACAGGTTGTCTTGACTGGTACCTCGGCTACCAGTAGGAATGCTGAAGACTGTAAGGGCTAGCCTCTCCGTCGGAATCTTTACGTCACATATTTGCAACACCTCTGTATGCACTAGTCTAATTGACATGGAGACGCTCACACATTTAACAAATAAACTCGCTGATACAGTGACTAGCTCATATTGTTTGGCATCCCTGCTCATGAGGTAGAAAGGTTAATGTGTTTCTGGATAGTTTCAATTTAAGGTCAAGGCCATTGATCATTAGTTCATCCTGGAAGAAAAGGTCAGCATGTAGACGGCCTAGGAAAATCAAATATTTGACTGGTCCAGGCATGGCAGGCTCTTTTTGTGAACCCTGTGCTTTCACTATGCACAGCAGTGGCGTCGAACTAGCCTGCGGTGTTGCAGTAAAAGAGACCGACTGAGAGCTGCCTAGTCCGGCCATCAGGTCATAATTTAATATGTTCTCTGCATAGGCCATGTAGGCGTACATATTATCACCCTGCGTTATCATTCCTGGCAGGCACCTCCTCAAAAAACATTAACAGACTCCAAATAACTGAAAACAACGTGCTGCGCACAGCCATACACATTCCCAAAAATGACCATGGCCCTCATCACAAGGTTGGCGCTCCAGTAAGAACGGCACCGGTAAGGCAATACCGGCATCCATTACAGGGCCGGTGTATCCTGACCCTAGATGCTGCTGCTACCGGCATCGTCAAGGACCCGCTGTGGCCGTGAACCACTGTACCGGCATACAGGCACGCGCGCAGATGGGGAGGCCTTAATACCGGCATGCCGCAAAGAAGGGGACACCACGAGTTGCACGTACAAGTACATACCGGCATCGAGATGCCGGTAAGAAGGGCCACCATGATGCCGGCAATACCGGCATCGCAGACCACCCGTAAACTGCAAACTGCTGTGTAACCAAGTGCCACAGGTGCACACAATCAGCACAAGTGGAGGCAATGGAGTCAGGGCCAGCACAAAAGGAGCACACACCACATCCCCTTCCAAGCAAGAATGCTACCACTTGTGCTTGCCATACTGGGCCTGGAGGACATGCCTGCACTGCTGCTCCTTGAGCAGGCAGTACAACAGGAAACAGAGAGGAGACGCAGGAGGAGAAGGAGGGTGAGACATACCCAGCAAATCCCACTAGTGCAGGCAGTCGCTCCCCGCAGACAGCCAACAATCCCAGGTATAAGGGCCAATCCATTTGACTTAACCCCAGCACAGATCCACACCCTGTACCGCCTGGACAGACACACCATCACCAACATAGTGGAATTAATACAGGATGACTTGGTCAGCCTGATCAACATCCGCACAGCCATCCACCCTTTGCTGAAGGGGGCATCTGTGCTCCACTTCCTGGCCACAGGCACTTACCAACACACAGTGGACCAAATGCATGGCATGTCCCAATCATGCTTCTCTGTTGTGTTAAACCAAGTGCTGGATGCACTACTGAAGCACGCAAGTGCCCACATATCCTTACCAAGGACACCACAGGAGGCAAATGCCACCAAAATAGCATTCCATGCACTGGCAGGCATACCCAATGTAATTGGTGCCCTCGACTGTACCCATGTAGAGTTGGTAGTCCCACATGCCGTGGAGGCAGTGTACCACAATCGGAAGCTATACCATTCCATCAATGTGCAGATGGTGTGTGATTCCAGCCAGATAATAACACACTGCTGTGCCAGATACCTAGGATCCACGCATGATGCATGGTGCTGTGGAACGCCTCACTACCCCGCTACATGGAAGGAGACATTGTACGAAGTGGCTGGCTGTTGGGTGAGTCTGCCCTCTGGGCCATGGGGGCAGATGGATTTAGGGGGAATGGAGTTTCTTAAGTCATCCGCCGACACACAGCACTCACATTTGCATGCAAAATGACCCTAGCCAAGACATACATTGGGTGGGGTGGTGGTTTAAAAGCCTAGGACCCTAGGTCGTGTATGTCAAACAAGGCTCCCTCTATGGATTGGCCTGCACTGTACAGGGCTGACAGTCATGTGGATGTGGCTGCCAATGACGAGATTGTGCATATGAACTTCAATGATGTACAGGCTGAGCACACCTGTCAAGTGAGCCTCATCCTCACACATACCTTCTTCTGCTCCCATGTAGGTGATGCTGGATATCCTCTGAAGCCCTGGCTACTCACCCCTGTCAGGAACCCGCAGAACAGGCATGAGGAGGACTTCAATCGTGCACATACATGTACACGTGTGGTCATTGAGCAGACGTTTGGCCTTTTGAAGGCACAGTTTCGCTGCATCAGCAGGTCGGGACGGGCACTCACATACGGGCCTGAGAAGGTGGGCAAGATCATCATGGCATGTGCAATGCTGCATAACATGCGCACCCGGCGGAACATACCCCTGCCACCTGACGTGGAGCTGCCACCACCTGGTGAAGTAGAAGGAGAGGAAGGAGTAGAAGTAGGACATAGGCCAGGACACGAAACACGTGAGGGTGGCGCAGTGCGCCAAATGGTCATAGACCAATCATTCTGATGTACTTTGTTGCAGAGGGTGCCATGTGTTGTGAACTGTGGGCACTGGGTGTGTGGGCACATGTGCACCAATCACCATGAAGCAATAAATTGACATACACAAAATCAGCAATGTCCACTCATGTGATGTTTGCTACACAACTGGTGTATTCGTGAGGAATTTAGTACAACATGATTCAACAATCCACATCCCCACCACACCTCCACCTCCCCCAAACACCCCAGTACTACACACTACACCCACCACCAACCTCCACCCACCCCCAAACACCCAAAGTCAACTAAGGCACGACATGTGTCTGGATGTATACCCAAAGAGATTCTGCAGGGTGGCCCTGCTACTGTTGAGCCCCCTTCGGAGGTGGGGGTTGGATCTCTGAGCGGCAGGAACTCCGCAGGGACATGCTCACGGGTCTGGTCTGCCTCGAGGTTGCTGGCATGGATGATGCGGATGACCCAGATGGTTGTGATCCCAGGGGCAGGGTTTGCCGTTGGTCCATGCTGTCAGCAATCCTGGTTTAGGATCTAACCCAAGGCATTGAAGCCATCACGCACTTGCTGTGCACTTGAGTTAATGGCCTGGATTACGGCCGCAGTGCTGTCCTGGATGATACAGCATGTTGTCCCCCCTTTAGCAAGGTACTGCTGCACATAGCCTTGCATCACCTCCTGCCAGGCCTCCATCCTGGAGAGACGTCCCTCAAGGTCCCGTATGGTAGTGTGGGTTGTGGTCGGTGGGTGATGTGGTGGCACAGCATGAATCATGGGGCTGTGCATGGCCGGAGACCACTCTCCATGGCTGCCCTGGTCGGATAAATCCAGCCGAGGTGTGTCCTGTGGGGTGGCCTGCGGGCTTGGTGTGTGCACTACAGGCTCTGAGTGGACAAGTCCTGCATCACCCTCATTGTCCGGCTCTGCTTCCTGTGCCATCAGCTTGCCTCCTAGGCCTTTTGGCTGCTGTTGTGCATTGTGCACTCCCATGTGCTTCATCACTGTCTGCATCCGTACCTGTGGGGGACAGAGAGTGGCAGGGCATCAGTGATTGTGGCGCTTGCATTATGCATGCATTGGTCTTTGGGCATGTGGCGCCATCTGATCAGTTGCATTCCTGGCTTTGTAGGGGACTGTGTACATTCAATGTTGGTGGGTGCATTATGAAAGCGTAGTCGTGTTCACATGTACACCATGTTGGCTGCTGTTGTACCTTGATGTTGTTGGGAGTGTCGTCCTGGGTGACACATGCCCGTAATATGTGGTGGACCCGGCATGTGTATATGGATATGTGTAGGTGTGCATGATGGGCCATGTATCGGCTGGCGCTGCTGCCACATTTGGGGGACAATGATTTTGATTAGTTATCGTGTTTTTGTAGGGACACTCACCTTCATCTGCCGATGTTGGCACAACAAACTCTGCTCCACCACCTCTTTCGATTGACTCCACGTCTATGACGGAGCTTCAGGTCTCTCCTCCCATCTGGCCAATTTCAGTGGTGGGTGTGGTCCTCCTCCTATCGCCAGCCCCTGGCTCCGATTGGCCGACAATATGTGCCGGACTCTTAGCCTAAGGTCGTCCCACCAACTGCACTTACTTTCTGGGCAACTTCTTCCCAGATGGCCTTCTTCTTTAGCTGGGCTGGACGCCTGAGGTCATTGCAGAACACCACTTCAGCATTTGACACTAGGGTGTTGGCTAACATGTTGAGCTCATCATCCGTGAAACGTGGTTTGCGCAGGCGGGCCGTGCCTTTCCGGGTGGCCTTCGACATGTTGTCCGTGGTGGCCTAGGAGTTGTGGTGTAGAAGGTCCTGTAGGTGGAGGATGGCAATGGATTGTGTTTTTGAAGATGGCTGCCATGGCATTTCCCGTTCGGGCGCAATGACGTTACTTCCGGGACCGGTATTAACGGACCCGTAATTGGCACTATGTTCATAACGGTAGCGCTATTTAGGGGTTGCCGAAGCCGGAGGCGGTCTGTGCGTATAGGTCGATGCCGCTATCTGGGGGTTTGAGGGTCGTTAACGGCATGCCGGTACAGCCGTTATCGGCATGCAGGGGTGTGCGTGCTCGCACACTCTTGATCTCTCGCTATTTGCGGGTTGGTGCCAAGCTGGACATGTTATTACCGCCATGCCGGTACAGGCAGATTTTTAGTGCCAACCTTATGATGAGGCCCCATATCTCCCAGGCCAGACGCGAAGCCCACTGGCTCCCAGTCAAGGAAAGGATTAACTTCAAAATTCTCACCCTCACACACAAATGCATCACTCTAGCAGCCCCATCCTACCTATCAGAAACCATCTCCAAAAACATCACTACCCACCCTGTAAGAAGCCACTGTGCCAACCAACTCTGCGTACCATCCATAAAAAGAGCTAACGCCAGCAGCATTGGCTTCCCCCACACTGCACCTAAACTCTGGAATGCACTCCCCGATGCACTCAGAGCAGAACCCTCCTTACTTGCCTTCCGAAAATCCCTCAAAACCACACTCTTCATATAACCCTCCCTTACCGTAACTACTCAGCCTACCTCATCCAGCCACCCACATGTTATATGCTTACATATGTTTGTATTCCCATGATATGCCACAATGTAATTATATAATGTATGTACTATTGTAACCCCTCAGCCTTCCCCTGCAACCAACAATGTATATACATATAACAGCGCCACAATGCACCAGGGCTGATGAACGCTTTAAAAATATGAATAAATAAATAAATAAAAAAATTCAATCGCCTAGTGTCACGTCCACCTGGTTGAACATGGTGGCTATGGGGTATGCGATTGTGGCCAATCCTGCAGCGGCTGCAATGCCAGTGCCGTCAGTGTTTGTTTTTTTACAGCTTAGATGCAGCATTCTATTACAGCTAGTAGCAATAGCGCTGCCAGAGGCAAGACCTCCATGAAAAAACTGTTCTCTGTGCTAGCCTGGGTGTCAGGGGTACTTTGAAGAGATCAAGCTCCAATTTCACACACTCCTGGGAGGATACTTGTATGAAGCCCAATGTTCTTTAAAAGATATCTCCGCCCTTGTGTCTTTTAGGGATAACGCGCTTCTTCTCCCTACTCAGTTGTCTGCATCAGGCAACTCTCCTACGTGGTCTTTAAATGAAGCCTGATCCATCTCTGATCCATTTTCTTTTTGGCGATACGATTGGCAACCGCAATTGTCACACTCCCCATGACGTGTTTTGCAGTATTGGTAGCCACTTTTTTCACGTGCAGTATAGCTAATTTGAAGCTGCGGCCTAGTAAGGGCATTGCACATCTAAAGATATTTCTAAAGATACCTCCTAGCCCCATTGCGTACATTACTAGGCTCCTGCTAAAACATGGCTGATCGCCGTAATTTGGCTTGTTTCCTGTAATATTGCATATAAGCCCTGAGGTACCCAAAGTTCCTCACCACGGCCATTGCAATGCGGTTTTATTGTAGCCACAGCCAGATTTGTCTGTATTTAAATGACACAAACTGTCCTTGATCGTCTCTTATATGTATGTTGATGAAATGTTTTTTTCACACTGGGATGTAATCAATTTTGCTGTATTGAATGTTCACAATATCATTGTTGTTTCTGCTAATCTCCATTGTTCTAATTAACAGCATTTAGCTATCCCCCACCCTTTGATACTCCACTATATTGCTGTAAAGCAGTAAGCTGTAAAAAGCCCTGTTTATGGTGGTGCTGATATTTTCCAGCAGTTCCTCTTCACTTCTAATATATTGCACAGTTCCCAGTATGTTAGGCAGTCTCCTGGTTGTTGAATACCTGACACTCGCATCTGGGTCCTGCAGAAAATGATTCTCCTAGTATGTGTCAAAGTATAACTTTGTATCACCATACTCTGGTATGGCTGATATGGCTCGGTTAATGCTTCTGAGAAGGCTGTGTGTATCTGGCTAATGCCCCTCATTGAACCACCCCGGTGAGAGCAGTTGAGGGTTTGTTCATTTTATGATAAGTGTGGCTTCCCCGCTACCTAAAGTATCCCAAGAGTGGATGTACTGAACTTCTCTGAGGGCCACAGTCCATTCTCCTTACAAATGTATGGGCTTGGCCAGCTTTGTGGTAAAGTTGGATATTTTGTTCTCTGGGAATGTATCCGCTGAAGCTTTGCTGGGGAGCATGATGTAAAAAGTTGTAGACTCCATGACTTTCCTGCTATACGCCCGTGTCCTCTAGGAAACCAGCATCCACCCAACTGTTGAATTTGTAAGGCCAACCCAACCATTTGACTAGATATTGCTTCTTAGCTGCGCAAACTTCACTCTTTATAATGTTTTCTATTCTATACACTCGTTGGTCTTTTCTGACTTTCTGGTTCTCTGCCCTATAAAAAAATAGCTTGAACAGCCTCCCCTAAGCAACCGATTAGTGTGCATATATAAAGACCCTCCTGGAAAACCATTTAATCTATAATTAAGATCTCATTGCTGTTGTTCATACCCCTTTGTAAAGACGTCCTTGAGTTTTGAGATCTGCACATGATCCCCCTTTTTAAGGGGCGCTCGTGTCTCCTTTTTATGTTTATGTTTATGTTTATTAAGTTTACATAGTGCTTTAATCCAAAGAGTTTTACAAAAAAACAAGATACAATAATGGAAGAAGCAAGTTAACAAACATGAGACAAACCACTGTAACAATATGTAAAATAGTTTCCTTGGATATTGGAGATGAGGGAAAAATAGGGAGGAAGGGAGAGGGGGTAGAGAAGGGAAGGGGAACAAGATTCAATTATGTGATATAATGTCAAGTGGATGTGAGAGGAAGGGAGGGGAGGTAAGGGGACAGGGGAGATGGGAGGAGAGAAGGTAGGGGTCAAGGGTGGAGTGGAGAAGAAGGGCTTTCAAGGAGGTGCGGAAGGAGGCGTATGTGGGGGTGGAGCGGATGGAGAGAGGTAAGGAGTTCCAATGTAGGGGGGCCAGGAGCTGAAAGGAGCGGAAGCAAGAAGCAGCACAAGGAGACAGGGGTATAGTAAGTAGAAAGTGGTCGGCGGAGCGCAGAGAGCGAGAGGGAGTATAGAAGCAGAGGATAGAAGAGAGATAGGGGGGAGCAATGTCATGGAGAGATTTGAAGACCAAACAGAGAAATTGAAATTTAAGTTGGGAGGGGAAGGGAAGCCAGCCAAGTTGAGAGAGTGAAGAGGAAATAGGGTCGAAAGGGCCAAGGAGGCAGGGAGTACTTATGGAGGAGTGGTAGATGGATTTGAGGGGGGTTAGACGAGACGCAGGGAGTCCGAAGAGGAGAGAGGAAAAGTAGAAGAGATGAGAGAAGATGAGGGAAGATATTAAGAGTTTAGAAGCATGGAAGGATCGGATCTTGCGGATGTTGTAGACATGGTGACGACAGGAATGAGAGGTGGGAGAATGAGAGGGAGGAGTTAAAGTGGATGCCAAGATTTCAAGCAGAGGTGGAGATGGGGAGATAGGAAGGGTCAAAGTGGATAGGAGGAGGGGTAGGGGAAAGAGTGTTAGAAGGAAAGAAGAGGGCTTCCGTTTTGTCTGTGTTAAGGGAGAGAAAATGGGATGACATTCAGTTTTTTATAGCTGTAAGGCAGGATGATAGGGGGTGATGAAGGTCAGGAGAGAAAGAGGAGAAGGAGAGAAAGAGTTGGGTGTCATCAGCATTGAAGTGGTGGGAAATGCCGAAAGAAGAGATTACGGGAGTGAGAAGGGAGGTATAAAGAGAGAATAGAAATGGGCCTAGTACTGAGCCTTGGGGGACACCATAGTCCAAGGGGATGCTGGGTGAGGTGCAGCCACCCCAGGCGACAGTGTAGGAACGATTGGAGAGGTAAGAAGAAAGCCAGGTGAGGACAGAGCCTTTGAAGCCAAAAGATGAAAGAGTACTGAGGAGTAAGGGGTGATCGACGGTATCAAAGGCAGCGGACAGGTCAAGGAGGATGAGGATAGAAGATTGCTTAGCGTAGCGAGCAGTAAGAAGGGAATTGAGCATGGAAGTAAGAGCAGTCTCTGTGGAGTGTTTAGGGCGGAATCCAGAATGAGAGGGAGAAAGGAGAGAGTGAGATGTTACAAAAGCTGAGATTTGAGAGTAGGCTGGGCGCTCAAGGAGCTTATATAGGAAGGGGAGAAGCGAGATTGGGCGAAAGTTAGAAGTGAGAAGAGGGTTAGCGGAAAACATATTTTGCCATACAGTTTTTTTCAAACCTCCAAGGAATTGTGGGGTGTTACAGCTGCAGAGGTAATTTTAAGGGATCTGTGATGAGGGTTGTTATTCACATTTATAAATGTGGGCAACATGTCTGCATAGCTACGAGTGTTTTTAGTTGTGAAGAAGTGCCAAAGCCATGTGCATATAAAATGTTCTACAATAGAGACTTTTACTTCGAAGTGTGTTATGAAGTGATGTACGCAGGTTTTTTCAGAAGACTCTATATCGGCTTATTAAAAAACTCCTTACCAGTGTCTAATTGTAGTTTAGCGGGTACTCTTCAGCTGTTAAATATGCGTTTAAAAGCTGTGGCTGCACTGTGCCCCATCTTGTTTTTTAAAGCCGCAACATAGGCATATTTTGATAGGAAATTGATAACGGCTAGAACATAGAAGAAGCTGTTGTTGTCTCCTCTGGTCCGGCTCAAATCCATAATATCTTCCTGCCATTGTTGATCAATGTCAGATATCACGGTCATTCATTGTTTAAAGTGTTTTTGGGCTGACTTGTGTAGCACCAGACCTCCTGCTCCGAGAGCCATGTCTTGATAGCGCTCTTTGACACAATCTCACCAACAGTTCTCAGTTAATGATACAGGTTTTCAACCCGTCCATAACTTACAACACGCTTTTCATCGTAATATAATATAGACAACTTTATGTCGGACATGTTCACCCCATAACCACTGAACAGATTTTTATTAGCATTTAAAACATCCGTTTTTATTCACATTAGTTTGTGTTATCAGATGCTGTATGGTGATCAATCAGGCTTGAATTATGCAATATGCGTAATTACATCATATGCATGCTTCTTTCACTGTGTTGTTAAGCAAACATACACAATAGCGAGATGGCTCACAGAAATTCATACAGCTCTCTATCAAACAGCTAGTGTCATTTAGTGCATTGCAAATACTGTTCTATGTTGTACACCTCCGTATTCAATGAAGGTCCCCCAGGCAGTCTGAAACAGTTGAATCCCACTTTGTGTTGCTTTTGCCGGTAGTTGTCCCTTAGCAGATGGTTGCTGTTGGAACACATGTTCACAATACATAAAACATTGCTAGATTCACTTCTGTATACCTGTGGCACTCTTTCTAGATAACACAGCACCCTTGAAGACAGCCCTAGTTTGCCGGGATCCCTGCGGTTAATCTGCCAGGATACTGGCTAACAGACGTACTGTTACCAGCACCTGATAACCTGGTATTACCTGGATACTGGAGATTGCCAGTATTATCGGCACTGGTAATACCGGTACCAGTAATACCATCTGTTTTTCACAGTGGGATCCTGATTTACAGCTTTTGGCTGGTGGTAAATCAGTAGACCCCAACCAGAACTTTCACTCTGCCGGTCCGGAAAAGTGCAGGTATATGGAAATACCAGCATTTTTTTCCTGCCTGGCAGGGTTGGAATGAGCCCCATAGTGCCTATATCCTCTTTGAGTAAATTCAACAATAATTGTTGTATCCATCCAATGGCAGGTTTCTCATTAAAATGATTGCTTTCCACCAGGTGTTCATTTTTTATTTCCTGCAAATAAGCGTAAATACATGTAAATTATCTACATTCTCAATCTTCATAGGTCAGTTCATGGGGCACCATGGACTTTGCTCGGCCGTACTGTCTTAGATATACTTTATCCCCCGGCAGCTCACTGGACTCCCTCCGTTTTAATTGAAACTGTGTTCTGTTCATGTTCTTATTTGATTATTTATTTTAATTTACATCTGCTTTCCCTGTAGCTAGGTTTGCCAGCAGGAAGGTGCCTGGCTTCCTCCCCCTGCCTCCCAGGGTCTCCCACGGTCTCGTGTCTGGACGTGGCGGCTTTGTTTTGATTCATACATGCATTTGGTGACCGGGAGTCTCTCTTCACTGCCAGTGGGAGGGACTCGACTACTGTGATACCATGTGTTCAAATTCACTCCCCTGATTTGATGTGCCTAGTCACGACATGGCTTGGTTATGCCTATGCGCCTGTTTCGGTGAAGGCACTTCTAGAGAATTACAAAATAATTCCCTTTGATCGGATTTCGCCCCGGGTGATGGAGTTGGGATTATTTTCAGATCCATGTTTAAAGTATCAATTATCCCGCACCCTCATGATGTTGACATGGAAGTGTTCTTAATTTGTTTTGCCCTATCCTCTAACCTCTGCTTGCACTTTCTAATTGTGTATAGCCCACTTTGTGCCCACACAGGGTTCTTCAATCCTTTTTTAGATTTGGTGGCAGAACTCCAAGTGCAATATTCACACATGGTTGTTCTGGGCAATTTTAACATCAAATGCAATATATATATATATATATATATATATATATATATATATATATAGTTAGGACATGGAGGATAGAAAAACCTGCACTCCATGCATGAAGTCAGTAAATCCCAACAAAAATAAAAAAACTCGAATCCAACTGGATGAAAAAAAGATCGAGTTTAATGAAAAGAGCAAAAATATAAATATGAGGCAAGATATATATATATTTTTTTTTATTTATTTTTTATTTACATCATTTAGTTTTAATTAAACCTTTGATGCAACCATGTATAAAAGACTTTGATAACAATCAAAAACATTCAAATAAAAACATAAAAGAAAATAACCCATCACAAAACATAAAGTAACGTAGTCACGCAATCACAGGAGGTCAAACAACAAGAAAGAGAAGAAAAAAAACAAACAAGAAAAACATGGAGAAATGGAAGTTTTTGTAATGGAGCTTTTTCAACTTGTCGAAGCAGTTTCTTTGGCCTCCAAATTGGAGAACATTATCCTAGTTAGTTGGAGAACAGCTAGTGATAGGGAGAGGCGACCACCCCATCTAATGCAAGCCCACCAGTCCTCCTGCGATTGTAATGGTGATTCCTCGAGGAATCTCCCCAGGAGTCGATTTCTTATGGAACTTATGGGCTCGCACACTAGTACTAAATGCTGTAAGGTCTCCATATTTTTGTTGCTCAATCGACAGGTCGAATTTCGCTCTTCCTGGGCATTTGTTCTCCTTGCTATGACCTCCCGTGATGGATGTAAATTCAGAAGAAGTCTTAAAAAACTTTGTCGCTCCGTTTGTGACGGAAATTTAGCCAAGTAAGGCATCACAAAGCCTCTTCTGTAGAACTCCTCAGGTTCATCAGCAAACAGTTTATATGATTTCACTGTCCACTCGGTCCAGAGCCAATCCAGTCAAGTAGTTTACACTTGACCCTCATTGGATTTTCGATGAGCGACTTTCCCGAAAGAGCGACATTGAACAGAATTGCAGAACACGACTCATACCAGGTCTTTAGAATTTCAACCTGCTTCCCTTCTATGGCCTCCTTAATAATGGAAAACCCACTAGCTCCTGGTGGTTCAAGACATTTCCTCATGAGTGATAGGGACTTCCATTCCATCGTGGAGTATAAGAATGTCAGGCCCATTTCCCTCCGTATCCGTTCAATGGGTAATGGGCCAGAACCCTCTTCCAAACTAGGCTTTCCAAGCGATTCCAATTCTTGGGTTCAATGAAGAGGTAAACCTCTGCCGCATAAGTGAGTATTGGCACCACTTTTAGTTCATAAAAGTCCAAAACTGGTAACAGCGAGAACTTACAATAACGCCCTTTAATGAGAAGCGCTTGAGATGCCAAATTTTTGGCTTTGCTTCTGAGATGTTGAATTCCTGGAGTGTCGATCGAGCTGTTATTCAAGGAGATCCCCAAATATACCATTGAACTAACCATTGGTATTTGTTCACCATTCAGTATCCATGACCATTTCTTCCGCTTCCTGGCCCTCCAGTTGTCTCCGAAGATCAGTATCTTGGATTTTTTTAACATTTATCTTTAATGCATTGTCATGAATGTAGTGTGACAAATCCATCAATTGTCTCTGCAGCCCGATTTCCATTTGATCCAGCAGTAACCGATCGTCTGCAAAGAGTAGACGACCCACAGGGTGGCCGGCAATTTTAGGTGGAAAGGATCTAGTTTTTTCAAACGCTTCGGCCATGTCAGATATAAAAAGGCAGAACACTGCTAGCGCCAAACGACAACCCTGCTTTAACCCATTGTCTGAACAAATTTCGTCTGATAGTGAACCCTTTCTATCCAGCCTGATTTTAAGACTTTTATTCGTATGCAGTTCTTCCATGGGTTCTGTTAATGCTTGAGGGCAGCCCCATTTCTTTAATTTGTGCCACAGGATTCTGCGATCGACTGAGTCAAACGCCTGTTCCAAGTCGATCGATGTGATGTAAACTGCACGGATCTTTTTCTGGTGGACCAGGCACTTAAGTATGTTTATAATGAAGAAGTTTAGGTTCGTGCTAATACCTTTTCGGAAACCCGACTGCCACTGGTCCTGATGGTTTGACTTCAAACTCCATTCATTAAGGTGCCGCAGGATAATTGCTGCGAAAATCTTGCCTATCACGTCAAGAAGTGTGATAGGCTTGTAATTGCATGGATTGGCCCTATCACCTCTCTTGAAGATAGGAACAACAATGGAGCGGGTCCAGGATGCTGGAATTTTCTTTGCCTTTGTCACTGTTGTGAACAGTTTTAGCATAAAAGATGGCCACCCTGCGGGAACTTTCTTCAGAATCTCATTGGTCAACCCATCCGGGCCTGCTGCCCTCAACATGTTTGAGTTGTGGATTAGGTCGAGTATTTCTTCATAATCAAATTCAAAGTCCCATGGGGCATCTGAGCGAAGTAATGGCTCAATTTGTTCCCCCCCTTTTGATGGGTACAGATGTTTGAAGTGCTCCTCTCACACTTTTGCTGAGACTGAATTTGTAATTTTCGTACCCTCCGGAGTGTTCAATTCATTAATTAGCTTCCAGACTCCTGCTATATTTTTCTGAGTGGCAGCATTCTTTCACCTTCTCGCTGAAAGGTTAACTGTTTGTATTGATGTAACCAGTTCTTAAAGGTATTTTTAGCTTGTTTAAGTTTTGCTAGGTTGAGAGAGGTTTTATTTTTTTTCACCAGTCTCCCCAGTTTGTTTACCTCTCGCTTTCTCACAGCAATCTGGTGATTATAGGCGTACTTGGGTGTAAAATCAGCCCTTTTAGAAGCTCCCTGTTTTTCGCAGAAAGCTAGTAGAAAGTCAGGATATTGTAAGATACCTCCTCTGGTACAATGCGGGTCGTGATTCAAAGCCAACAGAGTTGATGTTACACAGGGCAGATTTCTTTTGTTTATTCGGAGTCGATTTCCTCCTGATGTAACCTCAAGTGTCTGATGTTCATGATAATTGCCCTTTAATGTATTGCTGGTTGCCCAGTCAATACATTCGAGCTCGAGAAGATTATGGTCACTTGAGTCCGTTGTTTGGACTTGCAGAGAAATACATTTTGCCAAAAGATCTTCTGTGGCAAAAAAATAATCAATGGTACTTTTTTGTGACCCCCGTTTCCATGTTCCAGCCGCTGGTATGTCTCCCTTAAGGTTGCCATTTACCATGTGAATGTTTCTCTCCAATAATTCCTCTATCATGGCCAGACTCCTGCTGACGTTCCCTGTAGGAGCTGTTGGTAACACCTCTATTATGGGACCTAGCTTATCGAAGCACTCCATGTTGAAGTCTCCACACAGGAGTATGGCCGAGTTAGGCGAGGTAAACCTGGCCTCGTCGATAACTCTTAGCATGGTGTTTTTAGTATTTTGCTTCAATCCTGGACGGTTTCTCCAGTATATGATAATAATTAGGAGCATCTGGTTCTTAGGTTGCCAATTCGAAGAAGTAATTTGAACTGCAGTAAGTTGGATTTCCGTACTTATATTTGTAGAGCTGGTGACCTTAGTGCCGCTTGATTTTTTTATGGCAGTTATGAGTCCTGCCCTCGGGCGACCTTTCTCCCCCTTTATCGCTGGATTTATGTATACTTCAAATCCTTCTAGGGCAGGAGACTCCCTCAACCAGGTTTCCTGGAGACAGATGATGTCATATGTTGTTAGAATAGTTTCACTTCGACCAAACAGGTGCATAAAACCCCTAGTGTTCCAACTGATTATTTTCGCAACGGGGCTGGTAGGGCTCCTATTCTGTCGTTACAGAGGACGTGCCAGGGCTCCAGCTAGCCAACTCCAGTCTTCAACGCACTCCTCCTTTTGTCCCTCCGGTTTCTTCAAGATGACCCTCCGACTACCCTTGTGGAAGCCGATTTTAAGGTCATCTGTTCCTTCCTTAATGCCGGTTCTCGAAGGATTTGGATCCCCAGATTTTTCTTGATAAACAGCCTTTTCACTTTCGTCCACGAACTGGTAAGGAATTGCACTTGACTTTGCAATCTGATTGCCCAGTTCCTTCTGTGTGAATCCATGGGAGTACAATTTTGCACCTTCCTTGACGAATACATTTCTGATGTTTTATGATGTTATGTGCAAAATTACTTTGTCAAGTTTTGATTCACTTGGAAAATCAATTAAATCAATATAATTTGATTTTTACTTGATCCAAAGCCTGTATGCTTCGCAGAAGCCTCATTACGTTTTTTCCGTTCATAATCAAATTATCCGAGAAACCTAAGGCCCTAAGTTGCAAAGGGCTGCTCGGAGCTTTCGTTGTAGCATGAATTGACTTTGTGACACCACCCACAGTCTTACTGTCTTCGGCCCAAGACACGGATCGTCTTTTGTCAATATGATTGTTACCTTCAATATTGCTCGAGCATTTGTTCCCCACCTCCAACTGTGTCCTCTGAGTTACCATAGTTCTCTTTTGCTCCATTGTCTGGAAGGTTATCTCACGTTTGATATGAGAGTTATCTTTTCCTGAATCCGACAAATAGTCAGAGATGTCCACATTGTTCTTTAATTGAGAACTCCATTTGGGATTTGTCGGGGTCTTTTCCCCAGTCACTGGCCGGGGTTCTGGTCCCCCCTGCCTTTTGGAGTCCCCGCCCGCATTTTCCTTTGGCACACCAACGGAGGCCTTGAGTGTGGCATTCGGAGTTACCAAAACCCTTGGGGTGGAACACTTGTGTCCTTCTGAAGACGTGTCTTGGGCTCGTCAGCCCCTGGGCCTGTGCTTTCTGAATAAGTAGACATATTCACCAGCTCATCGTCTATGTCACTAGTAGATGAAGTGAATTCATAGTCCTCTTCACTGGCCGTGTCTGAATCCGTTTCAATTTGAAGTTGGGGTATTTTTGTATTGGGCATAAACCTTAAAACGTTTACCCCTCTTCCTTGGATTTGTATATTTTTTGGGAGGTTACATTTGTTTTGCCTAACCTTCCTACAAACACTCATTTGTGTCTGATCCGTGGCTACCATTTTTTCTGAAGACTTTGGTTGTAGAGGTTGGAGTTTCTTCGGGTAGGTGTTGGTTCCCTTTTTGTTGAGGACCATAACCGGACTGTGCACCATCCTTGGACCTTTATTGGGTGCTTTAAACATATCATAAGTTTTGGTCAGACCCTTGTGACTACCCATCGCATTATTAACTGGCGAAGGCTGAAGGCCGGCTGTTGCCTTATTAGGAACAGGATCTATGGTCTCCATGGTGGATCTAGTCATCAGAACAGTGTCTGTTTCCACATCCACCCATGCTTACCCAGTCTACTCTTTTGAGGCCCTATGTGTTATTAAAAATACAAAAATTGGACCTTGGTGATGGGGCTAAAACAGTTCAAAATGTAATTACTAATCAATCTTTATATCAAAAAATATATTTTATTATGTTCAGGATAACACTTGAGTTATTGTTTACACATTAATCACATAAACATATAACAAAATTTGACACCTTTACGGTCTCTTCACCCAGCACATACTATTTCATTCTATACCATTACTGATTCATTCTAACAAAACATGTCAAGGAAGCAGTTTCCTATCACAACAAATCTCTCACTTTCTACAAGTGCAATTACACCAGTAACCAATCTTTGTGTGTATGTATGAAACAAATAGCTCCACAGCTTATTTGCTGGATCTACATATGTTTCAGTTGTCTAGTCGGCCCTTGCATGATGGACCCATGATTTCACAACCTTCTTCAGGATCGACCCAGACTTCAACTCTGGTCTGGTCTAAACAATATTTGGGTGAACAGTGTCTTCTGGCACATATCTACAATAAACAATAACAACACATTAGTTTCTAGCCCCTTGTTTACAACGGCCCAACTTAATCGAGTGTCTGATTCAAAAAATGACCAAACATGTTGACACTCTCCTCCCATGTAAGTATAATGGGGGTAGTCTCAACGAGGGCATTCTTCCAGCAAGCCTTCCAATGCAAAACGTTATGGACAGCTTGAAAGCCAATACAAGGAACATCTTCAATTCAGTATCCCTGTTCTATTTGGTACATATTAGAGTATCACTCACATCCTCCAATTGATGGTAAATATCCACTTACTTATTACATCTGTGGCACTGTTCAAAAATGGGGTTTCCTCTTCGACTGGTACACAGCCCAGTTTACAGTACTGATTACTCTCACTGAACGCGCTGGATTGCAGTCGTGTCCCAACTAAGGGAAAAACACAAACCATAACGTGTGTGCATAAATTCAACAGGTCACAATATGTATTTGCATTTCTGTAGGGCATTATAATTTGAAAAAAAGTGCCATAAAATCAGTTTACCCAAATGGGTGTCTTCAACAACTGCACTGTGTGGTATGTAGTATCACCCACAACATGTTCCTTCTGCAGCATCCAGGTAAACTTACAGCGTGCTGCACAAAGGAAAAATGTAGAACCAATTAAGTTTGGCATCGTGTTTGTGCTAAACCAACCAAGAAGATACCTATCTGCTATCCAGTATCTTATCCCCTTGCTAGGAGCCCGTGTGTCCGCCTTGGGGATCATAATAGTCTGAGTCTATAAGGTTTCTGTTAACCTCTGCTTAAAGCATGTGGTCCCTATGTGGGCATATTCCTCATCTGGTGTGGCAGCCATATGTCTTGGTATTGCCCTGATCGTGTTAATTCTAAATGCACCGCTCACTTGGGGACCGCTAAAATGTATCATACGGCTGTTATTTTTTTAAAGCATGCACGCAATTCACATCAACCCTTTCTCTATTGTGAAACAGAGGGGGTCTGGGAATCTCTCTACCAGCACGAACACAGCCCATTAACTTGTTCTTGGGTGGATGGCCCTGGGAGAGTCTCATTCAAGTCTTTAGCTCACTTTTCTTTTCACAGAGAAGAAAAGTCCCCGCATATCAGTGCTTGTCCGGTCTAGGGGCAGTCTAGCACCGAAATCCAAGGCAATTCTCCTCTGAACAAGAGTACCACAGCAACCCCATACACGTGTTTCAGCCTACTTAGGCATTATCTGTGAGGTGAAGCTGTGCCTCTCCAAGAGCATTGAGCAAGGGGGCCACGTCTGGATTCCCCTGGTAGCTTAGGGTGAGACCCAAAGTTACTTGGTATGCAAAACAGAGGGGGCTCTGGGAAACTCTCTACCAGCACGAACACAGCCCATTGACTTGTTCTTGGGTGGATGGCCCCTGGGAGAGTCTCAACCAAGTCTTTAGCTCACTGTTCTTTTCCCAGAGAAGAAATGTCCCCGCATATTAGTCTTTGTCCTGCCCAGGGGCAGTCCAGCACCGAAATGCTAGGCAATTCTCCTCTGAACAAGACTACCACGGCAACCTCATACATATGTTTCAGCCTAGTTGGGCATCATTATTGAGGTGAAACTGTGCCTCTCTAAGAGGAGTGAGCAAGGGGTCCATGTCTGCATTCCCCTGGTAACTTAGGGTGAGACCAAAGTTACTTGGTATGCAAACCAGAGGGGGTCTGGGAAACTCCCTACCAGCAGGAACACAGCCCATTGACTTGTTCTTGGGTGGATGGCCCCTGGGAGAGTCTCAACAAAGTCTTTAGCTCACTGTTCTTTTCACAAAGAAGAAATGTCCCCACATATCAGTCTTTGTCCTGTCCATGCGCAGTCCAGCACCGAAATGCTAGGCAATTCTCCTCCGAACAAGAGTAACACAGCAACCCCATACATGTGTTTCAGCCTAGTTGGGCATCATCAGTGAGGTGAAGATGTGCCTCTCTAAGAGCAGTGAGCAAGGGGTCCACGTCTGGATTCCCCTGGTGAGACTCAAATATTTCTCTATTGTTGGCCCATATTTCTATGCTGTGCACGCATCCACATAAAACTGACAGTGAGTCCTCAGCGCGGACCAAAAAATATGGTTGCTTACCTAACTGCTCATGACTCCACTGAACGTTGATGTTGCACTAAGCAGGTGAAATCACGTCCTACCTGTGTTCAAGGGCCCATAGTCAAGATGCCTGGAGTATAGAGCTAGAAAGAGGACTGGGGTACACACCTTCCATATTGAAAATGTTAACACACAATTCTATGTTTCACAAAGCAGAGCCAAAGGAAATGATTGGTGCATCTTTATCAATTTGTTAAATACATGGTGGCGTCTAATTGGGGTTGCCAAGGTTATATGCTGTAAGGCCAGCATAGGGGGTACGCAAATAGTGCAAAGTGTCCTCCAAGAGTCAACAGTGAGGGTATATCAATGGATGGATGGATATTAACTCATATTCACACCCAGTGAGTCATCACGTGGTACCGCCATGGTGGTGTGCCAGAGAATAGGGCCCACCATAAAGTGTATTCACCGAGAGTCAAAGTTCTTGTCAATTTACCCCACTCAATGGAAATGTTTAATCCGTATTTAATGGTATCTAGGGAGTGTATCCATTTTTGTTTTTCTTTTTTTAAAATCTTTATTTCCATTTTCGACAATAAAGAAAACATTACATATGTATAAACAGCAGATGGATCAGTAATACACTATCAAATACATTTCATTAAAAGCTTCGATCAAAGAAACAATCACATATCCGTTAAAGCCTATTCACATATAACATCCCCACATTCACAACCATAAAAACAACATAGAACCTCAAAATGGTATCCATCTTTTTTCTAACTTGTTCAACATTGAAGACATATCGCCTCCCCTCATGGATACTTTAAACCATTTAATATCCTGTTCAGTGTGGCCCAATCTTTTGAAATGATCCACCAATGGTTTGTCCACAATTTTATTACGAATACATGATCGATGCTCTGAGATGCGTTGGCCCATTTGGTGGGTGGTCTTCCCTACATACAGCATATTACATGGACACATAATTATGTAAACACAATTTTTTGTAAGACAATTAGTATGCTCTTTCATTGTCCATTTCACTTTCTTGTGTTCAAAATGTTTTCTTGTTTCTGTGTAGCTACACCCCACACTGTTTCCACTTTTGTTGAGTCCCATTGTGGGTGTTAAACGCCATTGATTTCTTACTGTTTGATGTACCTCAGTCTCCAAATAAGTATGCATCAGTCTTTGTCGTAAGTTGACATTACGTTTAAAGGCAAATAGAGGTTTTTTTGCAAAGGTTCCTTTCTGTTTTATCAGGTGCCAGTTTTTATTTATGCTTTTCTTCAGCAAATTACTTATGGGAGAAAATGTGGACACACATATGAGGCGATCATTTATAGATCTCTCTCATGGGGCAAGACATATGTCCCGATGTGTGTTAGCTGTTCTTTTGAAATGCTGTTTCACTCATTTTTTTGGATAGCCTCTCTCTGTCAGTCTTTCCTTAAGAGTCTCTGAATTTTCCTGAAAATCACTGGTAATGGTGCAGTTCCTATGAATACGCAGGAACTCGCCATATGGTAGATTCAACTTCAGTCCATCAGAGTGGAAACTTGAAAAGTGTAGAAGGCTGTTCTTGTCTGTTTTATTCTTGAACAGTGTTGTCTCCAGTTTGTTTTTATTCTTGCAAATCATCAAGCCCAGAAAGCTGACCTGTTTGTGGTCCCATTAAATCGTGAACTTAATGTTTTGGTCACATAGGTTTATCCATTCAAAGTACAGAAGCAGTGACTTGCTTGACCCCCTCCAAATTAGAAACACATCGTCAATAAATTGTGTCCAAGTAACTAAACAGTCACTGAATGCTTGTTGTCGGAGCTTGCTGTTTATACCTAGGATATTTCCTTCCTCAAAGTTGGCCATGTATAAGTTTGCCATATGAAGTGCAAATGTGGCACCCATACTGACCCCTCTTAGTTGTTTATACAATTGTTTCTTGACTAAGAACATGTTTTCACTCATCGCTAGTCTCCCACATTCGGGAATAAATCCAGTGGGTGGCATATGGGCGGATGGTCATTTGTCAAGGTAAGTAGCCAATACTTCAAGGCATTCCATCTGCAGGATTGAAGTATAAAGGGACTCTACATCCATTGTTATGAGGATGTCATCTCTTTCCATCTCGATTTCACTTATAATTTGGATCATATTGGTGGTGTCTTTGATGTAGGCTGGCATAAGCTGTACAAATGGTTTCAAAAAGAACTGCCCAGTTGGTGTAATGGGATTCTTGTGAACTTTAGCTAATATATAGAAGGCCCTTTCTTGGGGTGATTCTTACATAAGTATAGCTGTTCTTCTCGATTTATCCAATTCTCATCATATGCTTGTATCATGAGACTGGTGATTTCAAACCTAAGTCTCTCAGTTGGATCATGATCCAGCTTGCGATATGAATCCCTATCTCCCAGCAGTCGAAGTAAGCCATTCTTCTTCATATCTTTGTGTATCCACAATGACAATACCTCCACCTTTATCAGTGGGTTTAATTGTCAACAACTTGTTGTGACATAGATTTATTAGACTTTCTCTTTCTTCCTTCTTTAAATTGTCGTGATGATGATTTTTCTTTTTAAGTGCTTCTTGTGTTTGTTTTATCACTAGGTTCTCGAATGTTAATATTTCAGGTGGGCACACATGAGGTGGAGGAGTAAATTGGGATTTATTATTGAGACCCGTGATATTCACAGCCTCTGATTCATCATGTGTTCTCTCATTTCTGTCCAGACTAGGTAAATACATTTCAAAGTAGTGCTTTAACCTAATGTTTCTAAAAAATCTTTGCAATTCAACTTCACGGGTGAAGGAATCGGCCTTTGACAAAGGTACAACGGATAGACCTTTAGCCAATAGGTCTAATTCAATGTTAGTCAACACGGATGATGATAAGTAAAAAATTGGTATTTTATCCATTCCTAATGATTCTGTTACCACTGGCGGGTTCTGACACTTGGCCGAATTGCTGTTGCCTCTGTCATGGGTGGCCTCTTTGTCCCCCCCTTCAAAAAAAGACTCTTGTCCCCTGGTGTTGCTTGCACTACTACTAGCTTGACCTGGAGTTGGATCGTTTGACCCACTTTAGGAACCAGAGGTGTTTGAGAAAGACATAAATCTATTTGGTCTCGGACGATATGGGCCACTCATTGTTTCTGTATAAAATCCCCCCTGAAGGACCACTTTGCACTATTTGTGCACCCCCTATGCTGGCCTTACAGCATGTAACCTTGACAACCTCAATTAGACTACACGCCACCATGTATTTATCAATTGTTTTATTTTCTATAGGTTCTGGTATCCTCAATTGTCACTACATGTACTTGTGAAGATGTACCAATCATTTCCTTTGGCGCTGCTTTGTGAAACACAGAATTGTGTGTTAGCATCTTCAATATGGAAGGTGTGTGCCCGAGTCCTCTTTTTAGATCCATACTCTAGGCATCTTGACTAAAGGCCCTTGAACACAGCTAGGACGTGATTTTGCCTGCTTCGTGCAACATCAACGTACAGTGGAGTAATGAGCAGTTAGTTAAGCAACCATATTTTTTGGTCCGTGCTGTGGACTGACAGTCAGTTTTGTGTGTATATGTGCACAGCATAGCAATATGGGCCAGCAATAGAGAAAGGGTTGATTTGAATTAAGTGCATGCTGTCAAAATATAGCAGCGTATGGGTTTTGCTCCTCCTTTGTTCTTCATCCGCTCACCAAGGTCGTGTACCACAGCTATCGCGAGTGAAAGGGAGCCATTCTCAGCGTCTTCAGAAGGTACAAATGTGCAACATGCACTCCTGATTTTTCGGCAAACACCTCCATCGATTGCTGTCAATAAATGCAGTACATATCGATTCTGCATTTTTATCAATCGCAAGGCCCGAAGTTCCACCTTAAATGATGTTGAACCCTTCTTCACTGTCATTGGCCAGCTGGATGAGTTCCCACCTGGTTATTTGCAACCACTTGGCACTTGCTCTCCCCTGGATGCTGGGAACAAGGGATGCAATTCTTTTTTCCACTGAACGAAATAGTCTGCACTTGTCCGCAATTTGGGCCAACAGTTTGGATGACTTGGTGGAGATATAATTTGACGACCTTCTCCTCCTCCTGTATGTGCCTTGCTCCCCTTACTTGTTTAAGGCGTCTGCAGGTGCTGTCTCGAATGGTGCTGGGGAAGATGCATCTGCCGTTGCAGTTAGTTTGCGCTTCCCATTAATGTGGCTCTCTGGGATTACAATTCGTGCAGAGTGCAGTGTTGCCAGTGAGCATGTTCCCTTCCAGGACTGCGGGAGATGCAGGTAGGCCATGTTGCCGCAAACCCAGTATGTGTCCATCAAAGCAGCAGTGCCTTTCTTCATGTCAGGGATTATGAGCGACTTGCTGCAGTTTTCGTTTCTCCCCATGTCTCTTTTTCTTTCTCCATGGAAGCATAGTTCATAAGAGATGTTTTGCTGTAACTTGAAGGGCTTTTCGATGGTGGTGAGCCATGTGAGTTTGCTAATGTGTTCAGTCCATGTGGGAGTGCATGTTCTCTGTACCCAGGACAGTTTATCCTCCGAGAGGCCCTGGAGTGCTTCCGCTTTGCACAGGACCTCCTCCTTCTGCCACTTGTTGTCAGCATGCAACGTGCCTTTTATTACCAAAACAGGTTACTTTATGCAAATTACTCCTTGTGGCAGGGAGTAGCATGTGCGTTCATTCTGTAACCATTCAAAGGAGACTGCGTGTGCTTGAAACATATTTTTTATTCGGCACAGCATAAGATGTACAAGACATTGGGCCTCTGCAACTGGTATTTCTTGTGGCAATAACACCTTGGGGTTGCCTGAGGCGTGGGGAATAAGGGAGCAGACATAGCAGCTCTCATTAGTTGTTTGCTGGGCCGCGTGGCTCACGTCGGCATACCATTTGTTTGCTTGATGGGGTGTTCAGGGTTATCAACTGTATCTAGGTCAAACTTGTATCTTTCTTCCCAACCGTCTGTCCCTGCTTCCCTCTGTTTCCTCTTTACTGTCTTCCCCTTCGCCATCCAACCTTGTTCCCTTTTCACAACAATATGAAAGTTATCATCACTCCTTAACATTATTCCCTCTTCATTATCCCTTCCTCTAGTAGTTGAGTCAGGGTGTCTATTTATTTCTTGTATTGCCACAGTGGTGGGATATGGATGGTTCTGCACCCATGTGAGCTCTGAAGGTGTTTTATCGTTCATTGTGCATATGTTGAAATGGGAATCATTCACCTTTTGGGGTGATGTTGTGTTGTGCACTTCAGTGGTACGGATTGTATTGTTCTGCTCATGTTCTGGGGTCCAATGACCCCATATTAACCTTGCCCCATCCTAAATCAGGTGGGTCCTTTCTTTATTGTCTCCATGCCTGCACCCCCCTGGCCGGCATCAATTGAGATATACACTATGGCCCAATGCAGAATCAAGCCAAATAATACTGAAAAGAATACCACGGCACACAAGAACAACACACATTCATACGAATAGCTAGGATACAACGCTCTCCTCCATCTACCCCTATCTTCACTATCACTAGTTGTCATCGGAGGCTTGTCCATGCCCGGTGAGTTTCCTAATAAATGAGACACAAGCACTTGTTAATCATGCATAGCAGTGTGTGTGTTATTCATAACCGTAAGTGGGTTACTTTGAGCTTTTTGGCATTATTACTTTACACGTAACTTTTCTTTGTCATTATAATTTTCAATTTTATATATTCATGGTCCCAGCTATGTCCGTCCGTCTCTCCTCCCACATCGTACGTCTGGAGAGGGGAAAGGGAGGGAGATGCATGACGAGACTTGCACCACTTCACTACTAAAGGAGAAAAAAAGTGTTATTCATACATCGCTATTATACACCATACCTTTAAATCACAAAAGAGAGTCGTTTTCATTAGCCTTTTCTTGTGTTTCACCATCAAAGATCGTTACCATATTCATACCACTATTTATATGTCTTACCATCCCTGAGTTCCCTGCAATGTTTAATGGGTTACCAATTTCTTACCCCATCCCCAGTGTTACGTTTGGGTGCTACCCTCTCCCACACTTTCTTGGGCATTTTGGTCATCTATGTTTCCATGGGCCCTGCGCACATCTGTTAAATGCACCCAATAATGTAGTCCCTCCACTTTAACAGCTGTTGGTGTGCAAAAGATCACTTTATACGGGCCAACAAATCTTGGTCCGTTCCATCTCCTCACGAAACTTCTAACATATACCATGTCACCTGTCATCAGCTGGCAATCTGTGTTTTCTGTTGTGGGCGCTGCTGTGTCGGTTGGTGTATCGTGTGTGAAGGGGGGCGCTATTTGTTTTGCTATTGCGCGTGCTGCTTTCTTCAAGTTTCTGAGATATTCATGGAATTCCTCACCTAAAACCGTGGCGCTTTCGTGAGCATCTGACTGTCTGCGTTGGGGTGAGTGCGCTGTGTGCATTCTCCTACCTGTCACGATTTTGTGCGGTGACAGGTGGTGTTCCTTGCTGGGTTGGTTCCTCATTTCAGAGAGCACCAGGGGTAAGCAATACACCCCGTGTTCTTTTTGAGGGTATGGAACAGATTAGGCAGCCTACTCTTGAGCAGTCTGTTCATCTTCTCTACAACGTTGTTCGATTGCGGATGATAAATCGTGCAGAGCTTGTGTGTTATACCTAACATTGCTGTAATATGCTTGAACATGTCATTCACAAAATGTGTTCCGTTGTCGGAATGGATGACATCACAAATGCCCCAGGGAGGGAACACCTCCCTCACTAGGAATCTAGCCGCACATCGTGCGTCTGGGTGGGCACACAGTCTTGCTTCCACCCACCGGGAGAATGGGCACACGACAACGATCAAGTATCTTGCTCCATTATACCGCTCTCCATGTCGGCGTAGTCTATATGTAGTTCTCTAAAGGGCCCTTCAGGTTTTGGTAGTGTTCCTCTGAGAATTCGTAGTGTCATGCCATAATTATATGTCTGACAGGTAATGCACTCTACTATTAGCTTTGTGACATGCTCCTGTAATCCAGGGGCAAACCAGTTTTCCTGGATATCTGCAACAATGCATTTTTTCACGTTGTGGGCTGGGTAGTGCAGCTGCTTAAATGCTACCTCTAGCAATTTGGTTGGCATCACTACTTTGCCTGTGATGTTTTGTCTCCACAGTAAATCAGTGGGGGACTGATTGCACCCTCTTTTTACCCATATTTCCTTTTCCTTGCCTGATGCATCATGCTGGAGCTCAATTATTTGGGAAACTGGCAAAGAGTTGAAGCCCTCAGGCTGTGTCTCTTCTATTGCCTTCTGCAGTATGTACTCACCTGTCAGGCTTTTAGGTAGGTAGGAGGCTTCCTTGGCAGCAGCGTCCACTGCCGCATTTCCTAATGAGATGACTTCATCACCTCGAGTGTGGGCCTGACATTTCACAACTGCAACGAGTCTGGGCTATTTTAGGGCGTCGATCAGATCGCTTAGTAATGCTGCATGTTGTACTGGGGACCCATCAGCTCTCCTGAATCCTCTTCTTCCCCACCGCGCCAGTCCCCAGTGTACCATGGTTATCATGTATGCCGATACTGTGTAAATGGTGACCATACATCATTTTGCTGCATGAAGTGCTTCTATCAGCACTACTAGTTCTGCTGCTTGGGCTGAAAAATGTGGGGCTAATCTCTTTTGTACAATCACTTCAAACTCCACATCCTCCACCCGTACTACTGCTGCTCCTATGTGTTTTTCTCCTATCTCACAATCTATGAAAGCAGAGCAGTCAAAAAAGTACACTTCTCCTTCTGATAGTGCAGTTTCGTGTGCCTTTTGTGTATTTTCGTCATTCCCTGCATACGTGGCGCAATCATGTTGTTGCATGTCCTCTACTGTGCACGCCTCTGTGATGAACGTGGCTGGATTTACACTTTTGCAACGCCTTATGTGAATATTGGGGCTGGAAATAATTAGTTCATACGCTATAGCCCTTTGGGTGGTTAGCATGCTTTTTAACCTTTCAAGTATGGCAAACAGGGAGTATTCTACGTATAAAGTGATGGAGCATTCCATCATGATAGTACAGCTCTTTCCTATTGCGAACGTAGCGGCTTGCTTGTTCGCAAGCAAAATGTCTGTGCATCACTGTGTCAAGTGTTCCACTGTAGAATGCCAGGGGTTTGTGGCCCAATGATGTCTTTTGTGTCAGCACGGCAGTCATGAGTGAACCATTGCAGTGTGAGAAAATATAAAATTCCTTTTCATAGTTTGGGGTTGCGAGAACCGGTGCAGTGGATATCAGCTCCTTGAGGGTGTCAAAAGCTGTGTGCATTTCTTGTGTCCATTGCAATTTAGTGTTCTCCCTCTGTGCTTCTTTGAGTGCCTGCAGCAGGGACTTTGTATATGATGCATAGTCTAATATCCAGGCACGGCAATAATTACACATGCCGAGGAACTTCTGCATCTCCTTTACCGTAGTAGGCTCTTTTGCTGCTTTTATTGCTGCTGCTCTGTCTGGGATGATTGTTTTACCGTCTTTTGAGATCAATTGGCCTCGGTACAATACTTCGGTTAGACAATATTTCAGCTTCTGCCTGTCTACCTTTTACCCCTTCTGGGCCAAGTGCATTAATAGAATAATTGAATCTGTTCTGCACTCACTTTCATCTTTCCCACAGACCAACAGATTGTCTACGTATTGAATTATGGGGCTCTCTGTGTATATGTTCCCGAGTCTTCATGCAATATTCTATTAAAGATGCTGGGGCTCTCACAATATCCTTGGGGCAATCGGCAATGTTCATACCTTTCCCCCCTAGCGTGAATGCTGTCAAGTACCAAGACCCTCGATCGAGTGGTATTGAAAAAAAGGCATTCTTCAGGTCTACCACCGTGAAGTGGGTAGCTTCCGTCAGAATGCTGCATAGTATTCAGGCAGGATTTGGAACAAGAGGGAATTCCTTCTGTACTACTTCATTGAGGGGGTGTAAATCCTGGATCATCCACCATGCCCCTCCTTTTGCTTTTTTAATCGGGTAAATGCAGGTGTTACAAGGTGAGTTTGAAAGAACTATTATGCCCTGTACTATTAGTTCATAAATTGTATCTTTTATCCCCTCCTTGGCTTCCCTGGATATAGGGTATTGTTTCACCTGGGGCAGAATGGCTCCAGGTTTGATTTGAATCTTTACTGGTGTCACTTCGTGTAGCAGGCCTACATCATGTGGGCCTGTTGTCCACAGCTGTTGAGGCACTAGAGACATGTCTTCTTCAAGGTAAGCTGGTGGGGCTTTGATCATTTCTACAAGGGGTAACTGTACCTCTCGTCTTTGGATCATGACTTCACAAGGAATTGCAATTTCCATTACTATTTCCCGGTGTCCTCTGTGTCACTAAAATGTTCTTCATCAGTTAAATCTTGCAAGGCCATATTGGGGTCAATGCACAGTACTGTTCTCCACTGGCACCCCTGCATATCCATTGCTAGTACCGCTATCCTCTGAGTGGATACTTGCACGGCGTATATGTATGGGGACACGATGGACCCTGGCACTATTTCTGTTTTGGCTACTGGGCGAAATATGAACTCTGAGGGCACTCTCCATTTGTTATTCTTTAGCTCTGACACCACTCGTGCTAGTATTCTCAGCCCCTGTATGAACATGTCAGGGTTCACGAGTATGCCTCGTGTTTGCGGGAATCCTGTCTGTGTGTGTATCACTAACATTGCACGAATTGTGCATATGCCTGGCGTGGAGCGCACTTTCCCTCTCTCTGTAAACAAGATCGACATATTGAGTTTACTGAGAAGGTCCCTTCCCAACAGGTTAATGGGTGATTCCTCATAATATAGAAGGGGGGCACGTACAGTCTTTCTCCCACTGTTATGTCTAGTTCTGCTGTGTATGGAACCTCGACCACCGCCCCAGAGAATCCCTGCATTTCCAAAGTCTGATTAGAAAGCGAAAACCTGCCTTCCTTAAGGCACAATTTTTCCGCTCCCGAATCCACCATGAAAATAAATTGTTTGTTTCCTATCGCTGCCCCTACGAGTGGTTCCTCTGCTGCATCCCGGGTTATCGATAGTACTGGACACGCAAGTGCTCTCTGTGGGCTATCCTATGCTGAGTGCCACGGGAGTTCATCTACGTCAAAAACATTCCCTGTCACTACTGCGGTTCCCCTGCATGGTGCTGCTGGGGCCCTGTTGGCAGTATTGACATAAGTTTGATTGCGCACATGGGTGGCGTGATTGTGACACTCGGGGTGTCAGGGTGTGTCCTGTGGGGGCATGGGATGCTCACTCGTGTACCTATGGCCAGGTTGGCTGCCTCTCCTACTGCTGCCCATAGGCAGCCCATATGGGCTTCCTGGGTGCGGATGTCTGTTTGTGTATGAATTGTTTGGTCTGCTTCGACATTCTCGCATAAAATGGCCCCACCTACCACACTGCCAACATTGTCCTTGCATTTCTCCTCATGGCCCTCCATACCCTGCACCCCCTCCCCTCGACTCCCTAAATCCCCCTCTGTTCCCTCTCCCCCCCTCGACTGCCACTGCTGTCCCTCATATTCGTTTTCTCCTGCCCAATGCTCCTGACCGTTACCTGTCCAATTGGCCACCATCTGCATTGGTATTCCCATCTGACCGTCTTTTTCCTCCCTCTCCCTTCCTGCCGCACTGGTGGCTACTGCTGCACTGAATTTCAGCAACTTGCTCTGTACTAATTTAGCTTCGTCTGCCAACCGCTGCTGTGCTATCTCCTTCTCCTTCTCTTTGATCCTCCTGCAGTGGTGCACTATGATGCTTTGAATTTCAGGCCACCCTTTGGCTTCTATCCTAGCTATTTTATCAAGGGCCTTCGGCACTTCCTTTGGGAGTCCTCTTCTAATAATAAAGTAAAACTTGGACGTTGATTGGTCCCAGGCCGTACCCGTTTCCGCTCTCCACATGTCCTGCACCCAGAGAATGAAGGACATTGCATATTCCTCATCATTCATGGTACATTGCATCACTGACTGTAAATCGGGAGTGTCTGGGAATGTTTCCATCAATGCATATCACACGCCCGCTCGCAATGTGTTCAATGAGGCCCCATCATGGCGGTCACAATCTAACGTTATTCCTGAGAACCCCGCCTTTGCCCAATCCCTGTTATCCTGATCTCCCACAGCAGACACAAGCAGGCTTTTAACATCCCCCACTGCCAAGGGCACACCTGCCGTGTGTTTTTCGAAAGCATATATCCTCTTACTGGTGCCACCAGAGAGTGGTGGTAACTGTTTAAGCAGGTGGGCCTTGTCCATTTGGGCCCATGGTATGTAATTTGGCCTTCCCACCCCCTGGTGTATCAGGGGCAGCTGCAGATTTTTCCCCCTCTTCTTGGTACTCATCTTCTTTCCGTTCTTTCCAACCATTGCTATGCACCCTGTCCTGTTTCTCAGCCTCTCTATTCTTCCACCGGAGACAACCCTTCTCCGAACGATGCACCGCCAGTGGCAATTCCTAACCTTCTGCCCACCTCCCCCTGCTCTTCTATGTTGCTCCAGCACTCTTCCTCTCTGTCTGACACTGCCCCTCCTTCTTCTGTTTCCCGTTCATTGCCTGCAGTATTTATTTCTATTATTCGCGTTCGGGTGTCATTTATTCTGAACAGGATCTCTCCCTTCTTCCATCCATCTTCCCCTGTTCCCACACTCAGCGGGGAATACCGCCTCGATCTGCCTTTGGGGTGGAAGTCCCTCCACTGCCCCCAGTGCCCTTATGAGGGACAGTTCTATGCGGGCCATTTTAAGTTGTGATTCTAGATCTTGTGCTAACTTTCCGATGTCGATTGTTGAGGTCTCCAGGGGTCTTATTATACTTTTGCTCTCGTATGGGGGTAGTGCTCATGATACTTCTTTATTTTTTCGGCATACCCTGGTAGCGTCCTGCAAATATCAGCGAGGGGCGTTTCTGCACCCATTGTACTTCTCTCTGACTACACCTTACCTGGTGGGTCTACCCTGTCCTTATTTGCTTCTCGTATACTGAACTTGCTCTGTGTTACAGTTTTCGACTGTTTAGTCACCTCTTAGTATTTTTACACTGCGTTATTTGCCCAGCAACTTCCCTTCACGAATCAACAAGTCTGCTTTGCGCATGGTACACCAAAAGTAGCCATTTCACAAATGGAATAGACTTTTAACGTTTATATAGACAACAGAAAACATAGATACAAACATAACACTCCCCACCGTCCCCAATATCCCTTTATTATTACCCACTCCCTTGTTCTTTTTCAAGTTTGAACCCCTTCCCCTACCTTGCACCAGTCCACCCACTTAGGAGGGTCAAAGAGAAAACAAGTAAGATAAAAGATCAGAAAAAAGCGTTTCTACCCAATACTCCGGGTCTACCTATTGACCCCTCAATACTATGTTTTTCCTTTTTACTTCAACTTCTTACACCTATATATCCTGTACTAGTACAGATAGCACTATGCAGTGCCGCCTTCCACTCCCCACGGAGATAGGATCCCTTTTAACTTCTCCCCTTTTATTCCATTTCTGTACTAATGGCCATATGCGATAGAAGGAGAGCAGTTGGAAAGATAGGAAAAGACCCCAGGCTCCAGAACCTCTTGTCACTCCCCCTTAGATTCACCTTTACACTCCCTCAGTGTTACCCAAGTTATTTTCTTTTTACCCCAAACCTTCCTAATCTGACTCCCACCCATGCCTTTAATATCACTTGCACTTAATACTCACGTGTGCGTCTTGATCCGAGACCTTCTGGACCCGATCGGCAGGGTGCTGCCTCTTGCTCAAAGACCACGCCCGGCTTGGGAGAGTGGTACGTATGGGTTTTGTTAAGAGTGATCCCGTACCCACCCTCCCTACTGCATGCGCACGTCTAGGTGTACCGGTTGCTGTTCATGGGTAGCTCTTGAGGGAGCGCGCTAAGGGTCAAAGCAGGGGGGCGTCTCGCGCCAGAAAGACGGGAAAGAACGCTATCACGTCGGGGTCACCAATGAAGGTGAGAGGCCCACAGGCCTGCTGGTGAATTACCCAAAAGAGTCAATAAAGGTACATCCCAGGAGGGAATAAGACCAAGACCAAATGAGAGTGCGGTTAAAGGCTTTTTATCTAAAGTTAGGGCAAACGGAATCTACTCTGCTCACGCTGAGAGTGCTCTGCAGAAAACATGTTACATTTCATTTTTATACACATAATGGCGCATCAAAACGGGGGAGGCCTAGGGGGCACATATTTGATCAGGATTGGTCATTAAGAGGAGGCACCTATGGGTGCTATATGGTCGATGATGGCTGATTGGTCCATGGGCGCGTGGTGAGTTGACGTCATGATGTGATATGTGGGGTTGAAAGTTCAGCTGGGCTCATCTGTCAGACATCCGATGGGTTAATACATCAATATCCAGTTTCTGTCACCTTTGCCCTTGTTGCCACACATTCTCATCCATTCATACGTTTGATCATCTCGTCAGGCAGCAAGGCCAGTAGGTTGCACATGTAAAAACAAGGCATGATTCTCCGTTACTGAAGATCAATTATTTCTGTCAAAGATATCACTTCACGTCCAAACATATTCGAATACTGGGTTGGGGTGTTTGTTCAATATTGACAAGGGAAGGCTGGGGTATAAGGTTGCTGTGACTGGATTACAAAAAGTATATTTCATCTCAGACATGTCCTTCCTTGGAGGGGTTTCAATGACAAGGTATCCAAACAACATAACTCAATATGAGGCCGGGGTGTTCATGGATGGGCTCTCGCCCCCCTTTCATGGCTTTTGGTCTCACATCACATAATGGCTAGAGTCTTCTATATTTACACGTAACAGGTTACCACCTCATAAGCATTTAGCTGGTTCATTGTTTCAGAGAAATACACTCATGGCATCTTTCAATCTTCATACAATTTGAGCAATGTCATGACACTAAAACAGGGGGTGAAGAGAGAGGAATATCTGACAAATAATCACACAGCACGAATATCTAAGTACGACTAATGGTTCATATGAAAGTTTCTAACAATATGCATACAACTACATTCTACATTATCAGCAGTGAGGTAGCATTGTGCGAGCTTGCATAGATCTAAGGTGTGTTTACTTGTTATGGGAGTATAATTAGTCGTGTACATATTTCAATGTTATAGGGCAACATACACTCTAACTTCAATATAGCAGGTTGGCATAGAAACTTTTAATAACACTTGTATATGTATTTACACTACTTTACTCATGAGTACGCGTAAGGTGCCAGCGGGTTCATATGAATTCCACACACAATGAGAGGGCATCCTTTTGCACATACAGAAGGACATTCACTGATAGATTCACTGATTTAAGGGTCTCTTTCGTTGTTGACTCTGCTCTGGGGTACACAGAGATTAGGTTTCTATGGGCCAGGTATAAGGGGTGCAAGGCAGGTTTATGGAGACAGATAGCCTGGCCTTCGCCTTCTCTCCCTGAGCTGCCTCTGAATCAATAGAGGGAGTTTGGACGGCAATTGATACAGTGTGGATTTTGTTGCGTTCCTGCTGCCAGCCTTCTCATGGGAACCAGGCAGTTATGTGGATGGCAGAGAGGAGGTGGCGGGGGGGGGAGAGTTGCGCTGGCTGTGCGCTTAACAGAGACGGTTGCAGGCTGGGGTGAAATCCGAATGGCCTCTCGCTTATTTGCAAGATGGAGTCTGTATGTTACAAAATGGAGTCCTGGTTTAACCATACAAGGGTATGCATGAGAATATGACAGCGGTCATGGGTGTATTTGTACGAAAGGGGTGATGGTTCCCTGAGGTGTTCCCGCATGAGTGCCCCAGGTCCGGGTCCCTGGACCTGAAGCAGCCATGACTGGGCCCACCAGGGAAGCATAGGAAAAAAAGGAGGCGGGGTTTAAATGTCCCCTCCCTCCACTCGTACATATACACAAAGATTGGTTACTGGTGTAATTGAAATTGTAGAAAGTGAGAGATTTGCTGTGATAGGAAACTGCTTCCTTGACATGTTTTGTTAGAATGAATCAGTAATGGTATGGAATGAAAGAGTATGTGACGAGTGAAGAGACTGGAAAGGTGTCTAATTTTGTGATATGTTTATGTGATTAATGTGTAAACAATAACTCAAGTGTTATCCTGAACATTCTCTTACCCTATGTGATATTGGTCTATTTCAATTTGTCACTGAGCCCACCCTCATCCTAGGAAAGACTCCTGATTTACTGTTCTCTGACAACTCTAGAATTATTGTCGTCCCTGTGGAGCTGGCGGTCTGGTCAGATCACCACTTAGTGCCTTTTATGCTGAGGCTTCCTGTTCCTCCTCTCAAAATCCCCCCATCACGGTCATGACCGCTCTATTAACTATTGTCAAAAAAGAGTGTAGCATGAGCTATACAGTTAACTTGCCCCTGTTGACCAATTGGCTTAGAGATGTGGTAATGCTGTTGCACCCTCAAAGCTCACACAACTTTGCAGGTGCCCTTCGAAACCATGGTTTTCGGATGAACTCAAAGCAACCCACCTTAAGGTGATAGAGGCCGAACACAAATGATGTTGTGCCTATAGTCGGCTAAGAAGGCGGCTTACCGTCAACTCATTAAACATTATCACATTGCCATCTATGTAGCCAAGCAAGCTTTCTTTACCTAGAAAACTGCAAATGTTTTAAACCAGCTGTTCTCCATGGTCACATCTCTGTCCTCCATTACCAACTCTATACCTACAGTTACGCCAGCGCAGTAACTCTGCAACTCTTTGGCTCAATATTTAATCACTAAAATTGACGCACTGATACACACCTTGCACACCTGGGTGATGCCAGCATGGCTCTTGCTAAGGCAAAAGTGTGTCCTTCACATGCTTGGTCAGAATTTCCTATGTTCTCTGTCGAAAACAGTGGGAAAAGCAGTTATGCAGCCTCAAGCGGCTGCCCCTTCTGATCCAGTCCCATTAGATGTCCTCAAGGACAGCATGCCCAGCATGATCACATGGGTCTCCCAAGCAGTTAATCTCCCATGCAATCTGGCTATATCCCAGTTGAACTTAAACAGGCCATTGTTATATCCCTTTTAAAGAAACTGTCACTGAACCCTGCTAACTACCGCCCCTTCTCCCTTTTGCCCTTCTTCATGAAATTCTGAGAGCTTTGGCATCTCCTTTTCTTTCCTTTTTTCTCGAATCCTCTGGGTTCTTTGACCCCTCTCAGTCAGGCTTCCTTCCGGGACGTTGCACTTCGAGTGTCCTAGAATCGGTTGTTGATGACATTGCCAGGCTGGTGGATGGCAGAGCAGTGGGTGCCCTGATATTATTAGATCTTTCAGCGACATTTGACACTGTTGACCACCCTATCCTGCTGTCCAGCCTGGCCCTGTCAGGTGTCTTCGGGTCAGTCCTGGCCTGTTTTTTCTCCTTTCTGGCTGATAACGGCCAATCACTTTTCCTTTACCCATCTTCCTCTCTGCCTCACTCTCTGCCATGTGGGGTTCCACAGGGCATCCGCCTTGTCCCCTATGCTCTTTAACATCTACATTCAGCCTCTTGCCTGTCTTATCCGCGCCTTTGGCCTCCGGTGTTATTCATATGCCGATGACACTCAAATCCTGGTTTGTTTCAACCTTAACCAGGTGGAGGTGCCATTGTGTTTGTGGCAGTGCCTGGCTGCCATGGGGGAGGTGAATGACTAGCAATTGGCTGAAGTTGAATGGGGACAAGATGGAGGTCCTGGTAGTGGTATCTCCTCCTAACCCTACCCTTTGCACTCTGTCTTTTTGCTACATGGGTGACTTTCCTCTGCCAGTGTTGGGCATTAAGAATCTTGGAGTGACTCTTATCTACGACACTCTCAATGGACCCCCAGGTTGGGGTAGTTTGTAAGGCTAGCTAAAATTCCACCTCAGGATTTTGCGCAAGGTTCTATCACACTTAACTTGTCACCTGCGACCTCTGGTAGTGGCCTCTCTGCTCTTGAGCCGAACACATTAATGTAATGCCCTGCTTTTGGCTCAACCAGTTGGGCTCATCCATCGGTTGCGGGTGCTGCAGAATCTGGCAGCCTGAGTGGCTACCAACACACCCTATGGCACCCACATTACTCCTATTCTGTGCTGTCTCCACTAGCTCCCATTTACCAGACAAGTGGATTCAAGTCTCTCTGTCTAGTCCACCGGTCCTACTTTCTTCAGGGGCGTACTAGCTCTGTGATAGATGCTCCTCCCACCTCCCAGGTCCATGTTACTCACCGCTCCGTAAGCAGGTCAGGAAGATAGATAGATGACCTTGGAGACGAAATGTGTACAGGAATCGATATTCAGCCTCCAATTCCAGCTCCCCTGCGTACAAGACTCAGGCTTCCTCAAAGAGGGGCTCTTCTTTACAACATACCGCTCTGCTGTTTCAATTGGAACAGGCAGAGGTGTCAGTTGAATAAAAGAGCAGGGAGAACACGCACCGCCAATACCAATGCTGCAAAGGAATACAAAGATATTAAACAGTGTTGAGAGGAACAATAAGCAATCAAGCAACAGTAGGGGACAGAAAATACCTAGGGAATGAGTGGAGTGGAGCTATCCCCGGGATGGACCTACAAGTAAAGAAATAAACCCAGTGAGCGAAAATAGTCTAATGGATTCTTCCTATAGAGTTTTTAGCCAAAGAACAACAGACCTGAATTGTGGCACTCTCAAGGATTAACTATGTCCAGGATTGGAGAAAACGACAGGATAAAATAATAAACAGGTAAGTTAGTACAGGGAAGTAAAGCCGGGCGGCACGAGGGTCGCGCTAGAGCCGGGTTGGTGCAGGATCAGGAAAGCGCCAATATGCACTTTGAAAACAAGTTCACTGAGTATTGTAATCCAATAAATGTCCCAAAATCCAGTAAAGAGAAATACCAACAGAGCAGTAGGTAACTGAGGTACAATAGTCAAAGATGGCGCTGGCGGAGTTACCAACAAACAAGCACAGCAGGTTACCTGAAACACACACTTTCGCTGGCAGGTGAGCTGCAAGGGCAGCAGGAGCAGAGAAGAACAATCCAATCCAAATAACGTTCCGCGTCAAATACCAGGAGATCACGACAATGATAAGGAAGGAGAGAGGGCAGTCCAGGTGCAGTCGGGGTCGATACCGTAGCGGTCTGTAAGAAGTGCCAATAGGGTAGACTGCGTAACAATCCAAAGGTCAGGCGTGGATCGGAACCAGGAGATAAAGTCAGGATATTGTGACAAGGGTTTCACGAAGGAAAACGGGCATAACCGCAAAAAACACTAATTAGCAGCAACTAGCCCTCTGGAAGACGGCAGTTTTAAACCAGTATGGGGGTGTGTCTTGCTGTATGTCCTCCACGTACGAGACGTGTCAGCTGACACGGGTTCCGCCGTAGCTTGTACAGGCGCCATGGCAACCTGTATCTGCTCCACAAAGGATCTTGTGAATGAGACGTACTCCGCAGGGAAGCCTTTCTCTGCCGAAGTGTAACAGCATCCTCCCCCAAAGACACCAGCAACCCACTGGCGGAATGAAAACCTCTCAAAAGATCAGGGCAATGCAAGTTGTACAAAGGCTCCTAGGTACGATTGTCATGCCCAAAACTCTTCCAATCCACCAGATAGAACACCGTACCCCGAGAGACTTTGCAGTCCAGAATGTGTGAAACCTCGTACTCCTCTTCGCCGTCCACCAAAATCGATGAAGGACGCGTTGGTAGACGAGTAGACCGGACAAAAGGTTTGATCAGGGAGACATGAAAGACCGGGTGAATGCGGAACTAATTTGGCAGTGTCAACTTGACCGTCGCAGGGTTAATAACATCAGAAATGGTATAGGGCCCACGAATTTAGGCAGAAGAGAGCGTTTACCAGCAATTCGAATTGGCATGAAGGTGTAAAAGCAGAAAAATGCATTTTTCACGCCGCAGAGGTGGAATTCTTGGGTTACGATCTCACTTGCAACGGGGTTCGTATGAGCCAATCCAATATTAGTGGAATTTTGGAATGGCCAGTGTCCAAAACTGTCAAATCTCTACAATCATTTCTGGGTTTCGCAAATTTTTATAGGTGTTTTATCAACGGCTTTTTGGAGATCTCTGCGCCTCTTACCTCCCTGACCAGTGGCAAGATGCCCTATGTATGGTCATCTGAAACCCAAAAGGCTTTTGACCAGCTAAAAGCCGCCTTCACTTCTGCCCCTGTCCTCAAACATCCCAATCCTTATCTCCCGTTCTTTGTGGAGGCCGATGCCTCGGGTTATGCAGTTGGTGCTGTGTTGTCTCAACATTGTCCTCATTCAGGCGACATTCATCCCGTTGCCTACTTCTCTCGTAAATTGACACCTTACGAGAATAATTATCCCATTACGGAACGTGAACTCCTAGCCATCAGAGATGCTTTTCTGGAATGTCACAGTCGCAGGGTTAATAACATCAGAAATGGTATAGGGCCCACGAATTTAGGCAGAAGAGAGCGTTTACCAGCAATTCGAATTGGCATGAAGGTGTAAAAGCAGAAAAATGCATTTTTCACGCCGCAGAGGTGGAATTCTTGGGCTACGATCTCACTTGCAACGGGGTTCATATGAGCCAATCCAATATTAGTGCAATTTTGGAATGGCCAGTGTCCAAAACTGTCAAATCTCTACAATCATTTCTGGGTTTTGCAAATTTTTATAGGCGTTTTATCAACGGCTTTTCGGAGATCTCTGCGCCTCTTACCTCACTGACCAGTGGCAAGGTGCCATATGTATGGTCATCTGAAACCCAAAAGGCTTTTGACCAGCTAAAAGCCGCCTTCACTTCTGCTGATGATAACCACACCTTCATGCCAATTCGATAGACCGGTGCTGGCGAACGATGCACATCCGTGTATTTCTTTGCACGGTCTTGAGCCCAAAGCAAATGACAGCGTACATCCTGATGAATCTGGTCCAGGTCTCTTACGCAATCTCTTGCAGCCGGGTTGGAATCCAGCAAGGTTGGATCAAGTGGGAGTGCCCTAGGGTGGCACCCATACAGGGCAAAGAAGGGAGAAACCCCTGTGGATGTATGCATAGAATTATTGTATGCAAACTCGGCGTAAGGCAAAGAAGTGAACCAGGAATGTTGAAACTGAAGACATAAGCAACGTAGGAACTATTCGATAGTAGCATTGGTTCTTTCAGTCTGCCCATCCGTCTGAGGATGGTATGCTGAGGAATATCTATCCTCAAGGCATAGGGAAGCGTACCAGCCTTCCAAAACCGTGAGGTAAATTGTGTCCCACGATCGGAAATGATGACAGATGGCAAACCAAAAAAACAAAGCACATTCGTCATGAATAGTCTAGCCAGTCCAGGAGCTGACTGCAAACCGGAACAAGGAATGAACAAAGCATATTTTGTGAAATAGTCCACAATCACCCAAATGGTGTTGTGTCCCTGAATGTTGGGCAAGTCAACCATGAAATCCATCGACACCATCTGCCAAGGTTTGTATGGGATTGGCAAAGGTTGTAACAAACCCACAGGTTTGGCTCTGGAGGTCTTACATTGGGTGCAAATGGCACAGGTTAGGATGTAATCCTTTACGTCGCGTGCCAAGGAAGGCCCCAAAGCCCAACGCCGCAATGCCTCAAGGGTTTTCTGACTTCCTGGATGTGCTGCAACCAGAGAATCATGGCACCACTGTAGAGCCAAGGTCTGGGCCTGGCCCGGTGGAACAAAGACGCGCCCTTGGATGAATGGAAAACTTTGAACTAGTTCCAGGTTGAAATCAGCAATTTCCGCTGGATGGGGTGAGACCCAATCAATGATGATTGAACGTAAAGATGGTTGAACAGAACATCCACAAACTACTCTGTTCAGTAGGAGAGGTAGTGCTTCAATTCGGTGGAACTGTTTCCCCGAATGGAGGCGGGAGAGAGCATCAGCTGACACTTGGGCCTTAGCAGGACGGTAGGTGATAATAAACTGATACTGTGAAAAAAATAAGTGGCACCGCGCATGCCTGGCAGTAAGACATTTCATTGATTTGAAGGCCAACAGACTTCTGTGATCCGAGTATACTGTTACAGGATGTTTTTCCCCCAGGAGCTGATGTCTCCATTCCAGAAAAGCATCTCTGATGGCTAGGAGTTCACGTTCCGTAATGGGATAATTATTCTCGTAAGGTGTCAATTTACGAGAGAAGTAGGCAACGGGATGAATGTCACCTGAATGAGGACAATGTTGAGACAACACAGCACCAACTGCATAACCCGAGGCATCGGCCTCCACAAAGAACGGGAGATAAGGATTGGGATGTTTGAGGACAGGGGCAGAAGTGAAGGCGGCTTTTAGCTGGTCAAAAGCCTTTTGGGTTTCAGATGACCATACATATGGCACCTTGCCACTGGTCAGGGAGGTAAGAGGCGCAGAGATCTCCGAAAAGCCGTTGATAAAACGCCTATAAAAATTTGCGAAACCCAGAAATGATTGTAGAGATTTGACAGTTTTGGACACTGGCCATTCCAAAATTGCACTAATATTGGATTGGCTCATACGAACCCCGTTGCAAGTGAGATCGTAACCCAAGAATTCCACCTCTGCGGCGTGAAAAATGCATTTTTCTGCTTTTACACCTTCATGCCAATTCGAATTGCTGGTAAACGCTCTCTTCTGCCTAAATTCGTGGGCCCTATACCATTTCTGATGTTATTAACCCTGCGACGGTGACATTCCAGAAAATGTGAATTCCTGAATGGCTAAGATATCAACCTAGGTCACAACCGATGTGTCCACATCATCTTTAACACTATCAGTGTCCATTATCTAAATACATTCCTTACACAGGCTATTATCGTGATCACCCGGGTTTTCAATTTTATTTGAACAACAAACAATAAATATTGATAGTCTCTGCTACAGCTTGGCTCTCCTTACTGCTGTCCACTTTATCAGTAAGAGTATAGTTTTAATGATGGGCTACTTGTCACACCCCTACAAAATACAAACTCTTGCTTTAAAAATATACCTGCCGGCTTGAACGCCGTCTGATACCCAGTCCACATGGGCCCCCGTTTTTCACAAAGCCCAAGGGGTTTGGTGTCATCTCCGTCATCTTAACTTTATCCTTCTGCATGACCATGGACGTGTACCCACTGTCTTCAGACTCCACTTTGTCTGTAAACGATTGCCCAGGATCCACTTCTAGGGGTTGCTCCAGAACCACCTCATCACCACAGCTAGCTATTTCCAAATTAGCTGTGGCTATAGCTATTTCCTCCTTAATGTTTTGAATAAAATCTCCAACAGACCGCATCATAACACTGGCGATGATCGGCGGGTGGTTGCTGACAGAATGTGTAGCAATGTTCTTGCAGAGCTTCATGGTCCGCCATCAAATCCTGGGAGTCCTCCATTGCATCAAGACTCATAAGACAGTAAGGTGTATAACTGTTACTGGAATTACCAGAACTTCTGAAGTTGTTTTCCCCTCGTCATAACTGTAGGGTCCATAAATGCAGTTTCCTTGACACCATGCTGCATTAGCCCTTGGAAGTCATAAGAGTGCCTATGTTTTCTGGGCCTACGATATATGTGCATTATAAGCACCGCCCCAACAGCGTCTTAGCCTTAGAACCGACCCTATACCTATACCTATACCTAGTTATAGCCACGACCGCTTTATATAAAATTCATATAAAATGTATATAACATTTTTTGGGGTCGATCAAATTCGTATCAACTTTATATTAAACATTGTTTAGGCTCTTATCTTTTTGTTATCCAATTTATTTCAAATATATATAAAATTAATATAAAAATGTATATATAAAATGTTGGGGTTCTATTACAATATTTGGAGTCCATTCCATTTATATAGATTCAATATATCATCTATTAACCCATATTGAGGCGCTTATCAAATTAATATGAACAATTTTGGGGGTCAAATAAATGTATAAAAAGATTATTGGGGGCCAATCAAAGAGGTTCCAAGGGGCGTGGAATGGGACAAGCCTCCTGTCAAATTTAACTTTGACGAAAACGGTGTTCTACCCCACTACTCACATGTACTCAAAGATAAGAATTAGTAAATCACGGGCCCCTCCCTTAAATTTCTCACCATCATCCCCAATTTTTGACCTTGTTTTTGACCTATGAAGGTATTCTTTGTCTGGGAACACAGTGCAATCATTTCTTCAGCTTTGCCTGTCTTAACAGCCTACTTACATTAGAGAACAAGCAGTATAATGCAAAGAACACACAGATGAAAACGATGTTTTTTAAAGGTGTATTTGAGTAACTGAAGCATGTTCTTGAAGACTCCAATATATTTAATTGGCGTTTCAGAGTACTTCCTTTTTTTGTTTTAATGTGCTTGCACACATCCCTGATAACCCCTTCTGACTGAATATATCTTGATTGTTTCTGGGTACTCTTTATTGCCTTAGTCCTTCTCTGTCTCTTCTCCTCAGGAGTGGCTGCACCCACGTTTCCAGTAGCAAGATGACCATTGAAAAAATAAAAACAAATAATCTACTATCACCAATCCCCAGGAAAGGGACACTGCCACAGGGTCCTGTAGAAGTACCACTTCCCTGGTAATCCCTTGCAGAGTATTTGTGCAGTAATCCAAAAGCAAGGTTGAAATCTAGCAGATAGCAGCACAGGAAGGGAGGAATCACCGTGACGAGGAAGAAAAGGTCCAGGGGTCATGGAGGTTACTTGAAATTAATGCAGGCATTACCACCCGTCCTTCTTCCTATTCATGGTCCTTAAATGTTAATGGATTAGCAAGCAATACATTGAAATATTTTACCTATCTTCTGCAGTCAATACTGGGGAGAGCCAATAGCCAGAGAACGAACATCAACTTCTCCACAACCCACCATCTTGGGGTAACTCCAGAACTAGAAAGTGGGGGGAAAAGATGTCAATCCAAATGATACCCCCCATTGGGCAAAATGGCCCAGGTGCTTGGCAGCTGGCCTAACTAAAAACAAAACAGACATGAACACTAAAATTCAGACTGACCCTTAACAAATAAACCTGAGCTACCAAGGGAAAACAATCTAGGGGAAAAACTCAATGTAAACCTCTCACCCCCTTCTTGGGTTACTAAATAGTGTGGAACATGCTATTGTACACATAGACGTGTGTTTGCTGAGCAGGCCTGGAAAGGATATCAGCATCTGTTTAAATTTGTGTTGCAAACATGCTTCCAATGTGCTGCAGGGCTTCCTGTATTACAGTCCGTATGTGGATACATTTGCCCCAGCAACAGCAAAGCAGACTAAAGGAAGCCAGGCCTAATGTCTTCCAGAAGGTGGTGTGGTGACCCAACCCTGGGCATGCCCATGTAAATGATAGACTGAGTTGCTAGTGAGAGAAGGGAGGGAGAACTGAGTGGCGTGGCACATAGATGAAGTCCACAGGTCATTCCGATAAGCAATCATGCTCAACCTTTGTAGCCATGGTTTCGCACATTTTCGGAAACCATGTCATAAAAGGAGTTCTCATCCGACTATGGAGTGCAAAGCTCAGCCTGTTCTAGAGAGCCACACAAGAGAGTGATGGTCATGGATTAGCCCAATCATGAGCCTCTGAGAGGTGGGGGTATTTCATGCCCAGATAGAGCAGATGACAAATCACTGGCCTGTAGACTCGATAATAGGCAAAGTAGCGCTGTAGGGTCCAAACTAGTGATTTTGGCTGGCTCAAAAGGAGTGGAGGAGAAAAGGAAAAAACATATGGAAAAATTGACGAGCAGAATAAAGTGTAAAGTGAAGTAACCCCCTAAAGTGCTAGGGAGCCATAGATCCCCCTATTTAAATGCTGCTGCTCTAACTGTATACACACGGGTTTGCTCTGTCCTCCCATAGAAGCCTACATGCAAATGCTGCCCACAAGGTATATCTCCCGCAGAGATTCAAATCATCTTTTAGGCTGGGTGCTAGATTCTGCAACCTTCCCAGACAGCATACATCAGGGATTCAATACATCCTTTAGGCTGGACACAAATGTTCATATGTGCAATTCATTTGTATTGGTGCCTTTCTGAGGCCTAAGCAGTCATTTGTTGGAGGAAGGTAGTGTACTTTGTAAGAAATCGTGGCACATAGGAATGAAAAGAAGTGAGCCTAAAGTATTTTTCAACATCTTTGCTTTAACCAAAGAATCAAGCAGTAGATAACAACGCTTTCTGTGACGTAGTTGGAGTCATGGCCCTTTACAAGCCAAGGTTTATATAAACATGTAAAGATAAATCCAGTGAGAACTAAAATATGACCATGATGAGGGGTCATGTACACACTAGTAGGACATAAAGTGCTTGGTAATAACTCATGACACGCTATCTAGGGAAATGCAAACTGGAAGGGATGTGGGGGAATTCAGAAGTGATGCAGATGTAGGACCAGCAGAGGTATGTGACCCAGTAACCTCTCTCTAGTGTTGAATTGTATAGGTAGTGCAAGTAGCATCTACGTCAGTAAATCGACTGCTAAGACACAAGCAAGAGGGGATTGACAGCAGCATCCTAGCCAACCAAGAACATACAACAGGGTCAAACAGAAAAACACCATCAGCGCAGAGAGCCATAAGCTTACTGTCCATCAGGAAGAAGGGCATGCAACCACCTAAAACCACCTATAACTGAGCTCTATCAATAGCATAGAAATACCATTGTGAAAACAAAATTCTTTATAAAAAGCAAATCCAGGCAAATACAAAGTAACAGCTCCTGAGTGGACCTGAAAGGAAGGACACCACATGTCCCATGTCAAGCTTTAATGCAAGCCTTCAGGTACTTGTCACAGCCATACAGCACACATGTAACCAGTACAAGATGGAGCAGATGGACTTGCTCAGCAAGCACTAAGCCTGATGTTACAGCAATCTATTGGGTCTCTGAACCCATGATGGACAAGTCTTGATGGCTCTTCGGGCTGAAGGGTACATATTAGGTGAACCCTGCTTATCCCTGGGCGGGATTCCTCTATCTTTGGATGTTTCTTGAGTTTGATATTACAGGTCCAGCCACAATTTAAAATCTCTGTTATCTGGGTCCTCTAGGCTACAATAACTTGTGTCAATGGCTTGGGTTTGTATGGTGGGACAGACACAAGCCATATGTCCCAGCTGACTACAGGCATAACCTTGGACTTTGGGACACTGTGGTGCAGTTGGAGCTGTTTTATCTATATCCGAATCTCCTCCTGCCTTCTCTGGTAGAATCATTGGGGCCAACTTCTGGATTTTGCTATTTCTGGGTTTTATCAGAATACACAACCAAGCCATGTCTCCAAGATACAGTATCTGGTAGAAAAGGGGCTCTTCTGGGTGTGTAGGTGGATATCCCTTGGGTGCTGGCAGTGGTACTCTGAGTTTCTGCCCAGTCTCTATATGATGCCATTACATAGGATGTCTTCATTTGTCTATCCATCAATGTTTAACAGTCTGTATGCTGCCTGGAGGTCTCCTGTAGTGGTGCAATATAGTGGGGCAAGCCATTGGGCAGCATCTGCTATCCAGTAAACATTATAGAACAACCTAGGATGAACCCATTCCACAGGAAGGACACTGGTAGTACAAGAGCTCTTTTCTGTAAATGACAGATGAGGGATAATTGCTATGTCACCAACTTGTCATGGTAACTAGCCATTGTTGGGGTTCCTTTGGCCTTAGCTAGACCTAGTGCTGGCATTCCTGCACTGGGTTGTATCTTAATGGTGTCTACTGGACAGTGTATAAAATGGTTTTGTAACCGAGACTGACACCAGCTTCTTAGTTCCCTCTGCTCTGCATACAACATTGTGATACGCAGGACAGCAGGCCAGGATAGCAGATTCTGTGGTCGATGCCAGTCCCTGCTTACTGGAGTTTGCTTTTGCAAATAGTCTGGTCTCATTCGGGTTCTAGTTCTCAACAGCTCCCATTCATTGTCAGGGTCATCTGCATGCAGGAGGCCAAAAAATCCTGCAGGTTGGATAGATGGGTTTTTGCCCTGGCCTGCCTGGATAGCATTCCCCGGGTTTGGAATGTAAGTGTAACTGAAACCTGTACTAGTTTTAGTAGGGAAGGTGGCTGGGCCACTACCCTGAATGTTTTTTCTTTGAGACCTTGAAATAGTTGGCTTTCCTAGTATGGGGTCAGTTTATCAGCCTAAGCCTTCTTGATTCCACCTGCCACAGGGTTGTTCCTGGGATCATGAAGTACACCAAGTCCATACATTTTATTTCAATATCTTTATTTGGAAATGTAGTGCAACAAGGGGACACATTAAATGAACATGGGATCATACCAAACACACCAATGGTCAAGATGTGTTTTCTCCTAGGTGGACTCTTGATCCTTTCCCCTCAGAGACTATCACCTTGCTAAATGTTTCTTCTGCTGTTTGTGGGTTACTAAGTCTTCCCGTTCTCTGTTTTAATTTTCCCAGTTTGCACCATTTAAGAGGAGCCGTGTTATCCCTTCCTGGCATTGTGGGATTTAGGGTGATATAGATGAAAGCTCTTCTACTTCAAGACTTACTCAGGTGCAAAGTCTTTCAAGTAGATGGGGCAGTGGATGTAGCTGGTTGGGAGAGCATGAGAGAGGTCCTTGAGTTCGGACTTCCTGATTGCTCTACCCTCAATTATCAGATCTCACAATTAACTACCTGACCCTGTCTCATACTGCATTCCACTATCCGGCCATTCCTATTGCCCGCCAAACCCATCATAACTTTCCTGCTCTGGCTAGCTAGAACATGGCTTTCCACCCCAGTCCCACCTTTCCTATACTCTGATCTCTCCTGCTCTAGTTGTGACTCTCAATGTGGGTTTGCACCTGTGGCTTGTAATTGGTTGTCGACTGGGATGGTTGTTGTCTCCGAGTACACCTGGGATTGCTTTGGCATTGCGTGGCTAGACCAAGCCTATAATTATCTTAACCACCATTTTCAAAGTTAGATTGCCCTCTGTGATGCTTTCTGGTTCTGCCCGATCAGAATATAGGTCTCCCTTGCTTACTGCATGTGATTTAGCTGCTGTAAACACACTGGATATGCTCTGAAACACTTTGTTTCTGTTTTTATGTTTTGCACATGGTGAGATTGAAATCTCTTGACAGGGAAAAATGCTAATGTATCTTTGCTTACTGACATGTATTCTCAGCATTTGGGAAGTCATGAATATTTAACACTGTATCCACAGGTATTCAAAGTTCACTGTGGGCCCCACACCTCTGTGAAGGAACTTCTTTGATGTGTGAGGCTGAAACTGTATCTAAATGCACTCTTCCATCGTTGATTCAAGGGAAAGGATTTCCCTTAAAGGGAATGGTAGCTTTTAAAACACTGCAGCTTTGGGTGTGCCCAGAGAGAGCTTCTTGCTTTCAAATGGGGAGTTAGTGCATTATTACTGCCCTGAGAGATCTCAGAAGGGGTTTGGATGAAGTCAAGGCCGTTAAATCTGGCCTGTCCTAATTGACTGATGAGTGGTAAGAATCCAGGCCCCTAGGACCGGCCAGTAATTAAGCATGTGGCTGTCCTCTGCCTTGTGACGAGAACCAAGGTAGGTTGACCAGTTGATCCTCCCGATATCACTCACAAACCCAACATCCACTGGCTTGTGGTGGCACCTAGCCCCTTGAGCCACCACCTTGTTGGTCCCCAGGAACAGGCAAGGAACTTCATTACATCCCTAAACAACTTATCCACCTGTTTTAGACAGTGAGCATCGTATGAGAACCAACCAAATGATGCCTACACCCCCTAACCCCACCCTAGGAAGGACCTACCAGGGTAACACAATTTATTGTTTACAAGTAACATCCAGACTGAGCCCCACAAGATAAAGAATCAATTCAGGGGCCTCCTTTGTAAGACAGATGCTAGGAATGTTGGTGCAGTGCTGCCTGCAGCCAAGAGGTCAGAAATTGGAAAAGATCAAGCAAGAACTTTACAGCTGGATTAAAGTTCTGAATTCTATTAATGAAAACTGGATTCATATCATTGACAGTCTCTAATGACCACTTAAGAGCAAGTCAGGCTAAACAGGGAATAGCATTTTCCACCAGAGTTCTGAGCATATGGCCCTTAGGAGCGTGCATATGGAATGGATGGAATCACACCAGAGTAATTCTGAGTCCAAATAACCGAACCAACTCAGGAAGATGGCAAAGTCCTGTTTTATTAACAATTATCTAAAACAGGGAGGTTACAATGAACATCAACAGACCTACGCTCAATCTCCAAATGATCTCCAGAAAGAATACAAGTTTTATAGTGATAATGTGTCAGAGTGACGTCATACTACGTGACAATAGTGAGAAAACCTATCAAGGGTCGGGATCTAAGACTACCTTTCTATAGGAGCTAGGATTGTTATTGGCTGTCTGTTATCAGGTGGACAACTTATGCTTAGCTCTAAAAACATGTAATTTCAGAAAAAGTAGATACAGTTTCTCATTGGTCTTCACACTATAAGGTCCTTCATTATATGGAGTAATAAGTTTTGGTTGGCACGCTTGAGCCATGTCTGGAACATTCAGTTAATTTAGCAGCACATAAGCCCAGACGCAGGTGCAGGGAGATAGGACATGATACTACCTCACCGTCCAATTAGCTCTGCATCTCTCATCGCCCATGCCTTCTGCCATAAAAATATCTATGTACTTGGCCTTGCAGAGTGTCCTTGTCTTTGAGAATGCACAGGTGTGAGGGCACTCGCTATTGTGTCTGGAACTCCAGGTTCAAGCTCTATTTCCATCCTTGGTTCACGTGACTGGAGAGCACGATTTGGTCAATTTTGCAACTTTTAAATGCTCTAAATCAAGGTTGTCCAACATACGGCCCGCGGGCCACAATGCAGCCCGCCAAGCCATTTTATGTGGCCCGCGAGGCCGTATGTTGCACAACTCTTGATTTAGAGCATTTAAAAGTTGCAAAATTCACCAAATTGTGGTCTCCAGTAAATGTGCCTGTGCGCAAAACTGTAACTTCCTCTGGTGACCCCATGGGGTCAACAGAGGTAGTTACAGTCCTCAGCCACGAAGCGTTAATTTATTTATTTATGTAATGTTTGTCGGATATCCAACAAACATTGCATAAATAAATAAATTTGTCAGGAAGATCTTGGGACTTGATGATGGAGGAAGGAGAGACTAATTTGTATCATGGCATAGTGAGGGTTACCTCGGGAATACCATTCATTTTCAGTGAGCGTGGGTCCATACAATTGCCCTGTACTCCCACAAACTATGAACAATGGGATTAGTATAGTAGCAATTACTTTGCATTTAAATATCTCATTTCAGGCCGGTAGGACCCACCATGTAAGAGAGGAACGGGCTCTGGCCCAGACATGCCCGTTCCTCTCTTGCATGGTGTTCCGAGGGGCAAAAGGCGAGCCGAGATGAAGGGAGGAGGTGGTGAGGTGAGGAGAAGAGAGTGCTGGCTCGGGCGAAAGATTATGTGGACTGGTGCTGTGCAGGAGTTCCTCCTGGTGTGGGCAGCACAGTGGATTCCTGAACCCCTGATTAGCCGTGTGCCGCTGCTCAAAGGGCCATTGTGCGGAGTTACTTTCAAGGTTTTTCATCTTTGGACATATGTTTAGCAGGGGTTGCGGCGACACAGCCTGTCTGCCTCAAAAATCGTTCTTTTGAATTGCGAATGTCACTGAAGATGAACCTTTATCAGCTGAGAAACCTAACCTTTGCAGTGCTTTCTTTCCTCGTCTCGAGACAAAGAAGAACAGCGGGAGCTCAGTTACGTTTACCTCTAAGCACAGTGCGGATTGGTGAAAATGTCCATGCATTATACCAAGTACATTGGACATTATAGATGTGGCCAGTGGGGTATTAAAGCATGGCGAATACCACATGCACAATAGGTTACCCTAGTAGTGCCCCAATAACACACTGCAACCTGCAAATGGGCCTCAGTGGACCACCTGCCAAGGTTTCTGGAAGTTGCTTATGATCTTGATCTGTGATCTATGATATTATCTGATATGATAGGTTATTTATAACGCGCTTAATACCCATGCAGCAGTGATCCCAATCATAAAAGTGAAACAGGCAAGCCCAACAGCTAGAGTTACACCCAGAGTCGAAGGCAATCACAACCTCTGCAACCCATGATGGTCTTTTCAGATACCGCAAACTAAATTTCGGCATCTCATCAGCTGCTGAAATTATTCAGGAGCCAATACGGCAAATCATCAGGCTGATACATGGAGCGTTGAACTACAGCGATGACATTCTCGTCTATGGCTCATCAAAAGAGACACATGACACAGCACTGCTCGCCACATGCAAAGCCATTCAAACTGCGGGTCTCACACTTAACATCGAGAAATGCAGATTCAGCAAAGGTCAGCTGAAATTCTTCGGACACATTTTCTCCAGTGAAGGCATGATGCCTGACCCTGAAAAGGTATTCATGATCTCCAACCTCAGGGAACCGCAACAGGCAGCCGACGTCCGCTCCTTTCTGGGGATGGCTGGATACTGCTCCAGGTATATACCGCACTACGCATCGCTCACGGAACCTCCTACAGAAGGATGTGATTTTTGCATGGACTCCAGGATGCCGACGGGGGTTCAGTGACATCAAGAAGGCGCTCACCGAGGCACACCGCCTGGCATACTTCAACCCTGACTGGCACACAGAAGTAATTGTGGATGCCAGCCCTGTCGGCCTGGGTGCAATCTTAGCGCAGCACACATCAACCCCATACACGTGGTAGCGTAGGCCAGCAGAGCTTTGTCCACCCCGGAGACTGCCTACTCCCAGGCAGAGAAGGAAAGCCTTGCCGCAGTCTGGGCCTGCGAACATTTCCACAGTTTCTTGATTGGCAAAAGGTTCACCCTGATAACGGACCACCAAGCGCTGTTTTCATTGTTTGGAAACCCTCACACCAAGATGCCTCCACGGATTGAACGGTGGGGCATACGTTTTCAAGAATACGACTATGATATCATTCATCGACCAGGAGGGGCCACCACTAACACAAAGCGGGGACGTAGCATACATCAACTAAATCACAGAACACGCCTTACCTCTGGCACTCTCACTGGACGCAGTCGCCGCAGCATCAGCAGCAGACCCTACCATTGCTCTCGCCATTGGTTTGACGTCAGCCAACAAGTGGAAGGACCATAGACGTGCAATGCTAGCGCACCCGGGGGTGTGCAAAGAGGAAATCGAAAGATTGGTGAGGGTTCACAGTGAACTAGCGTTGAAAGATCATAACATCCTACTTAGAGGCTGCCGCATTGTAATCCCAGCTGCCCTGAGGAAAGAAGTAGTCCGAACTGCACATGAAGGTCACAGAGGAGCCGATAACACAAAGAAGCAATTGAGACGCCATGTCTGGTTCCCTTTTCTAGATGGTGCAGTAGACGAATGGGTAAAAAACTGCCACGCATGTCAGTGTACATCGCCAGCCGAAAACCCAGCTCCCCTACAACTGACACAAATACCAGAACGCCCATGGGAAAGAGTAGCCATAGATTTCTACGGACCAACAGAATCTGGTAAATACCTCCTACTTCTGATAGATGAACACTTGCGATATCCCATAGTAAAAAGAATAGCCACCACAGCGTTTCCACAAGTTGCAGCAGCATTGGAAGAAGTCCTCAGTGAATGGGGAATCCCCAGAGTGATAAACTCGGACAACGGTCTCCCGTTCTGTGGACATGAGTTTGCAGCTCTAGCTGACCATCTAGGTTTCAAACACATGAAGATCACGCCTCGACACCCACAAGCAAATGGGATGGCAGAAAGATTTATGGCATCCATAAAGAAGACAATCCACAGAGCGCACATCGAGGCAAACAACCCACACCAGGCACTATGTTGTCTTCTTAGAGACTACAGAAACACACCACATGGTGCCACCGGCAAGACGCCTGCTGAACTCATGCTCCAGTATGAGGTACACACTTCCATCCCACGAAATCCGTCAAGAACAGAAAGCACAGATGCTGAGATATCGCAACGAGATGCCAAACAAAAACGAGCAGCAAGACAAGACACAGACGCCAGGCGCAGAGCAACACCCAAAGAATTTCAAATTGGAGATGAGGTGTTAGTACAGCAACCCATGGCACGCAAGACAGACTCTAGATATGCTCCGAGCCCCATGAGGATTACGGCCGTGAAAGGGACAATGATGACAGCACAAAACCAGGACAAGGTCCTCACAAGGAATTACCAACAGTTCAAGCACTATGTGAGAAGAGAAGAAGACAAGTCTCCATCGAGACCTGTCACCCCAGAGCCGTGGGTCCCCCGAGATGGCCTGTGGATTCCCTTGGAAGAAGCTGCCGGCTGGACAGATCAAAGGGGAGAAGCGCAGAATGACAGTGGACCAGAGGCAAGAAACGAGAGGCCGCAACGAGTTATCAGGAGACCAACAAGACTGGTAGAAGAATGCTGAAAGGGAAGCTTGGACATTTTGTCCGGGGGTGGTGTTACCCGCCACCACGGGGTTAAGCAAAAGCTCTGCCCACAAAGGGGCGGGACCACATGACGTTGGGAGGGGAGTTTGGGGAATTGTGGGAAGGCGCGTGTTGGCGCCAGTTCCTACTTTTACAGTTGAATAAAGGAAACGTTTGCTCCACTCCTCCGTGTCGTGTGTACTCCTTACAGGGCCCCCACAAGAGGGGTAACACAAGTGACTGTAGACTCAATCGTATTGCTAGTTTCAACATTGGGCCGCTGCAGATTTATGTTGGAAGGATGCTTGCCGCCTTAGTGTACAGTGGTGTGATGGGCTCAGCAGGAAGGCTCCTCAGCTGCTGAAATATTATTCACAGGATGCCTGTAGCTGGAGAATGAGAACATCGGATGGACTCCACGGGAAGGCTCATCAGCTCCTGCAACGTCAACAAATCAATGGCATACCTTTTGAGAGGAAAAGCAAATGCACCTGCCTTACTTATTTAGTTTAAATGTATGAGTCATGCCTCCTCTACCAGGGTCTGAATATTATCTGTCTCCCATTTTCTCACTCGCTTAAAGGTTTGATAGTATGAAACTTATGCATTCAGCACTTTCGACTGTTCAAGTCTTTGTGCAAGAACAATAGGCATACCTTTAAACTATGACACCACAAAACGGAAAAAGGTAGACAAATGAAAAGGCATGTGTTTTTATGAAAACTGTTACATGAAATGCAAGAGCCCTGCACTTCTCATTTGGGGTACTGTAGGTTTCTTCTCTCTCAGGCAGCCACCAGAAATGTTGTTGTTGCCCTCATCACTGCAGGGGAGTTATCGGCCATTATGAATGGCATTACTGCGTCACAGTTGACAACTCTACTTCTCCTTCGACGTGCAGCTCTGCCCTTCTCATTTCGCTGTGTTTTGTGCTCAGAATTGTGGGTTTGACAGATGCCTGGGGATTATTGTCACACTCTTCGTTGTGGGTGGTAGGGGTCCGAAGTTGTCTTTATGGTGGATCCCATCAGCAGAGCTATAGTTTCAGGTGGGTATTCAGGGTGTTCCATTTCCCCCACCTGCGTTTACCCGGGTGTTTTGTGAAGGTAATCTTATGGGGATCTGTCATGTTGTTCCTATGGGCATACTGCCCATCCACCTTGTTAGGTGGGCGGACCGTCTTTGCGGTCCTTCTTCCCGCCACATGGGAAGTGACGTTGGGGTGTGGGTGGGGGTTGAGGGGTTTCGGCAGTTCATGCCTGGCGTTTAATAAAGCAGGTTATCTTCACAACGGCTCCCGCGTGATATGTGCCTCTGTCGGTTTGAGGACTGAGCAAAACCTCACAACTGGCGACGAAGGTGTGTGTTACACCCACCCGTGCCAGGAAGCCTCACAGTCGAGCGGTGTACAGCACGTCGGCGCACCTCCAACCCTGAGGCCCAAAGGCCCAGGAAGGCACGCAGAGGACTGCGGTCGAGCGGCGTGGTGCGTCGGCGCTCCTCGCGGGAAAGAGGCCCCGGCGGAGGGACTCACGACAACGCCGCAGTCAAAGCGAGCTCCGGTCCCAGCTGACACGGAGCACAGGAGTGCCCGATTAGCCACGGGGGACCCCTAGCACATGCGCAGCACGCCAAGCCTGCCCTGCCCCCCCTCCATCACACGCTGCCTGCGACAGCGAGGGAACTAGGAAACGGCGGGAAACCCTATAAAGGAGGAAAGTCCGTCACAACTGAAGCGTATCAGTACCTCAAGATATCACTGGGCATAGACAAGCCCCGGACAGTACGCAAACACCGGCCTGAGTCAAGCAAGCCATCCACACCATGTCGTCTCCTACAAGTCCTGCGGCATCGTCATCAGGATGTGCAGGAGCCATCGCGGATGATCCTCAACAGGCACAAGGATCAGGTAACAACTCACAAAATCTGCCTATACCCGGCCCGTTTGATGTCAGGGACACCTCCAATCTGGGACGCAGATGGATCATATGGCTGAGGGACTTTAAGTTCTATGCGGGGGCAATTGGTCTAATTGATGACGCAAAGCTAAAAAACACCTTATTCATGACGGTAGGCCCAGAGGTCAGGGTCATAGCAGGAGAGCTGATGAACTTAGACACCGTCACATATGATGAACTCCACGGAAAACTCTCCGAATACTTCACCCCCCACACCAACATTGACTATGAGCGACACGTATTCCACACTACCAGACAGGAAAAAGGAGAATCGCTGGACAACTTTCTGATGCGCTTGCGCATCAAGCTGAAATACTGTGAATTTCATAAATATTCCAATGAAGAGGCGTTGAGATCCCAGGTCATAGCCGGCTGCATGTCACAATCATTCAGAAAACAACTGCTCCAAAAGCAAAGATCCCTAGAGGAAATCCTCGCACTAGCCAGAATGGAGGCGGCCGTAGAGTTGCAGGTAGATAGTCTAGGCAAGGTCGCCATCCAACAACCATCATCCAATCCGGACACCATCAACAAACTCTTCGCAGCCCCCTCACAGAGCGCCAAACGCACCAACGCCACGTGCTACCGATGCGGATATGAATATCCACACGTGGGCGAGTGCCCCGCCATTGGACAGAAATGTGCCGCCTGCGGCGGAATGGACTACTACAGAGCCGCCTGCAAAAATGCGCCGGGACCTGTAACCAACAGACCACGACAGCATGAGAGAAGGAGAAGCTCACGACTCAGCCCTCCCACGGGCACGCGAGAGAAGACAGAAAATCATCAGATGGGTCCAGATCTCAGAAGAGACGATTTGTCCGATACATTGAAATGAGATCCCCGTCCGGCAGTGAATCTCAGTCATCAGAGGAAGACCAACGGAAGAAGGGGTATGTGTGGACGCTCAACAATACCACGGCCACCCAACACAGTCCCACACTCACGTTACAAGTTAACAACACCCCGCTTGAATTCCTCATTGACACGGGGGCAACAGTCAACATTATAAGTGAACAGGCATATAACTTGCTGGTCAGCCCCCTGAAAATCAGAAAAGCCACGGTGGACATCAACCCATACGGCGCCACCACCCCGTTACCCTGCAAAGGGACTATCTCTGCATGGTGCATGCACAAATCACACGTGGCAAAGATTCCTCTACACATCCTAAAAACTGAAGCCAACAGCGGGTGCATTCTCAGTTTCAAGACGGACGTCGAAATGGGTTTGGTGCACATACTGTATCAACTCATGGCCCACAAATACTTTGCCAGACCTGAGGCGATAGAACAAACATTCCCAAACCTATTCAAAGGGCTGGGCAAACTGGAACACAAGAAGGTACAACTGCACATAAATCCGGACATACCACCAGATGCCCAACACTATCGAGGGATACCCGTGAACATTCAACACCAAGTTGAAGAGGAACTAAACAAGCTCATCCTACTCAACGTCATTGAACCAGTATCAGGTCCCACGCCATGGGTATCCACCATTGTTCCCGTCCCCAAAAAGTCACCCGACGGATCTATTCGCTTGTGCGTAGACATGAGGAGGGCAAACGAAGCCATTGAGAGGGAGAGACATCAGGCGCCCCGGATAACTGATATGATCCACCTCCTCCATGGGGCTCAAGTCTTCTCCAAATTGGATCTCACAAAAGGATACCACCAGATTGAAATTGCACCCGAATCCAGATACATAACGATGTTCGTCACACACCTGGGCTTATTCCAGTACAAAATGCTCAGTTTTGGGATATCCTCTGCAGCCGAAATTTTTCAATAAGAAATACACAGAGTCATCAGGCATGTACCGAACTGCCTGAATTACTCTGATGATGTTCTGGTCTATGGAAAGACAAAGGAAAAGCATGACACTGCTCTTCATAGAGTGTGCGAAGCGCTAGAAGCGGCAGGATTAATGCTGAATAAGGCCAAATGTGAATTTGGGAAAGGCTTGTTACGTTTTTTCAGTCACATATTCTCCAGCAAGGGAATGCGGCCGGACCCGGACAAAGTGGCTGCCCTCAACTCAGCTGCACACCCAACCACCGCGACCAAGCTCAGGTCGTTCCTTGGACTGGCCAGCTACTGCTCCAGGTACCTTAAGGACTATGCTACGATCAGCAACCCCCTGCGTCTACTAACGAGAAAGGACCAACCCTACACATGGTCCACGGACTGTCAGAGGGCATTCGAAGAAATACGGGACGCCATCACAAGAGCAGAGGACATGGCTTACTTTGATGCCAAACGACACACGGAAGTAATCGTTGACGCCAGCCCCGTTGTCCTGGGTGCCATACTAACACAAACTGACCCTCAGGCGCCCACAAAGGTATACGTAGTGGCATATGCCAGCAGGAGCTTAAGCCCCACAGAACAAGCGTACTCACAAGCGGAAAAGGAAAGCTTGGCGGTAGTATGGGCATGTGAGTATTTCCTCCTCTTCCTGTATGGCAAGGAATTCACCGTAATAACGGATCATCAGGCCCTACTCACAATCTACGGCAATCCAAAATCAAGAATGCCACCGAGAATAGCCAGATGGGGCCTACGTCTACAGGATTACAAATTCACCATCAAGCACTGGCTGGGCAAAGAAGACAACCTGGCGGACTATCTGTCTCGACACCCCACTGGACCCGCCAGTCCTCTACCATCCATTGCAGATGAATACCTCAACTACGTTGTTCATCACATGCAACCGCTGCCCATGGGATGGGCAGACGTAATCACACAATCGGAGCAGGACACAGCGCTACGCATCATACGCCACTGCATACAAGAAGAAAGGAGAGCACATATGCGGCAGCAAGTGAGGCAGGAATCGGAGGATGTCCAAGATGACGTCAAACACATTGACCAAGTCCGAGATGAACTCTCCATAGTTGATGAACATGTAGCACTTAAAGGGTGCAAAGGACTCCTCCCGAAATCGCTACGTGCCCGGACGATACATCTCGCGCACGAAAGTCACCGAGGGGTGGTTGCCACCAAAAGACTACTAAGGCAGAAAGTGTGGTTCCCCAGACTGGACGCAATGGTGCAAGACATAGTGGGCAAATGCCCGACGTGCGCACAAGTGGCACCACCCCCACATCTAAATCCGCTACACATGTCACCCCTACCAGGACATGTGTGGGAGGAACTAGCGGTAGACTTCTTCGGACCGATGAGAGACGGCACATATGTACTGGTGCTAAAAGATGAACACTCAAGATTCCCAGAGGCTCAAATTGTCAACAGCACCGCTGCCTCGAGCGTCATCCCAGCACTAGACCGCATGTTGTCCACGTATGGAATACCCAAGATCATAAAGTCGGACAACGGAGCACCATTCATGAGTCAGGACTTCGAGAACTTTTCAAAGTACATGGGAGCAAACACTGTAGGATATCGCCCCGATAGCCTCAGGCGAATGGCATGGTTGAAAGATGCATGTCCAACATTAAACGTACTCTACAAATAGCAGCCATACTCAATAAACCTTTTGAACAAGCACTGTATCAGTTCCTCAGAGGCTATCGACACACCGCTCATAGCATGACAGGAATATGCCCGGCTGACTTGATGTTCAGGCGACCAGTCCAAACAAGGCTACCGGAAGACACCCAATCAGCAGAGGCCACACCGCTAGAACAGGAGGCCCGAGCCAACGATGACACAGCAAAAGCCAAAATGAAAGACACTGCTGACCATAAGAGGAAAGCTCAAGAGTCAAACATTGAACCAGGGGACTAAGTGTGGATGCGACAGCCGAAGCAAAGAGAAGTGCCTCTGTCGGTTTGAGGACCGAGCTAAACCTCACAGGATCTTAAGGTGTACCTTGGAATCAGAGCTGTCATGGCTGGATTCAAGCCTCTTCCGGGCTCTCAATTACAGTTTGGTTCTTTTGTTGTTTTGGGAGCTGGAATTGCAGCTTAATTGTCCGATTATGGTAAATAGGCCATGAGAGCAAGTTCTGAGTTACCGGAGATGAGTGAGAGGTTTTTAGCATTCCCAAGGGCCATATGCATTTTAAAGCCAAGTCCGCACCATAACCACGTCAGTGGATTTACTAAATTGTGTAAAAAGGTTAAATTAAATATCCTAACAAATGTACAAAGGCGTCTGCTTGCATAATGCTGAGCAAGCAGCACTCTAGTTTCAAGTACTGAAAAAAACAGCTGACCGTTTCAGATACTACTGCCCACATGAATGCGGGCAGACATCTCACGTTCTCCCATCTCAGCTTGAATCTCACATCCAGCACTGCAATTTGCACTTGCATTTCCTCACTTGGAGCCCAGCATTTATAATGCAAATGCAAAACTACAAGTACCAGAATCCAGAGGTACAAACAGCACGCGATGCACAACTCCCATCTGACATGGGCCATAGTCAGATTCCTCGGGTTATCAAACTACAGCTCATACAATCCTTTTAATGTACCCTCTACCATGATTTGCAAATATTACTGACCGCTCATGATATGATATGATATGATATGATATGGCATTTATAACGTGCCTATACACAAGTGTTTCAAGGCGCAACTAAGCAAGGGAGGACAGAGGGAAGATAGACAACGATCCTACTAGGCCAGGTATCATTCAGATCGTGCAAGGGAAGTGAGAAGGGGGAAAGTGCGGGGGTAAGAGGGTGGGGACAGTGCAGTACATGGGATAATAGAATAAATAAACAATTAGTAAAAGTATGTCCACTAGGTGGCAAGTGTGCAAGGGTAACTGCAGACATCAGGTGACAGGTGCTGGTAGTGGGACTGTAGGGATACAGAAAGACAGTCCCCAAGAGCGGGTGTTGCCAGTAAGGCAGGGCAGGTTTGCGACTGGCGGGGGAGGGGATCTGGGCCCGAGATCAGAGGGTGGCCAGGTAACCAGTGCAGTTTCAGCCAGGGAGTCAGCAGGGGAGAGGCAGATAAAAAGCAAATCAAAGAGAAAGGTCTTGAGGTGCCTCTGGAACCGGAGATGATTCTCCTCAAGTTTCAGGGAGGCACGGAGGCTGTTCCAGAGGGAGGCCCCAGCCGAAGAAAGAGATCTACCACCAAATCTTTGCTTGGAGAAGTGACTGACCCTTAGGGAGTTGGAGGCGGATGAGCGAAGAGCTTGAGAAGGTAGATATCTAGGAAGAGAGAGTTGAAGGTATTGAGGCCCCAGAAGGCCTTGTGGACAATGCAGAGGGTTTTGAACTTAATCCTCGCAGCCACTGGGAGCCAGGGCAGAGATTTCAGTCCTGGAGAGATACAATCCCTGGGCTTGAGGCCAAGGACAAGTCTTGCAGTCCTGTTCTGGATGAGTTACAGAGGCCGGAGAGTAGAAGCAGGCAGATTTAGAAGGAGGCTGTTGCAATAGTCCAGCCTAGAGAGAACCAGAGCTCTGGAGACAGTGAGCTTCTGGGGGAAGAAGAGGAAAGGAAGAATACCTCTGAGGAGGCGCAGCTGATAGTGTGACTTCTTAGAGATGTCAGAGATATGAGGAGAGAAGGAGAGTGTGAAGTCAAAGATGATCCTGAGGTTTTTAGCCTCATACGTGGGACAGGGAGAGGGCCAAGAGAGGCTGGCCGGAGAGTGACAGGAAAGGAGGGAGCGGGTGTGCCGATGAGGAGAATCTCGCATTAAGGAAGAGATCATTGATGGCACACCACTCCTGGATGGTGGACAGACAGTCAGAGATGAGAAAGGGAGAAGAGGTGGCTTAGGGTAGCCTGAAAATGAGCTGAGTGTCAACCGCATTGCACTGGAAGTTGGGGCCGAGCGCAGCAATGCAGTGGGCAAGAAGTGCCAGTTATAGGTTGAACAGCCAGGGACAGAGGTTAGACTCCTGGGGAACACCACAGGTAGAGATAGAGATAGAGATAGAGGAGAGGAAGGAACGAAGGTGAACCTGGGAGGGTCGGTCAGAGAGGAAAGAAGTCAGCCACGCCAGTGCCTGACCGGTGATCACCAGGTTATCACAGAGACAGTTGAGCACGATGGCATGGTTGACCATGTCAAAGGCAGATGAGAGATCAAGTAAGATGAGGACACAGGGGGTGTTGGAATCAAGGTTGGAGAGCAGGTCTTCACAGATGTTCAGGAGAGCAGTTTCCATTCTTCTGGCAGCTCTGAAGCCAGACTGATGATCATGGAGACAACCAACAGATTCAGTGTGAAGATTGAGCTGGGAGATGACCAGCTTTTTCAGGTGTGTGCCCAGCAAGGGAGTGATGGATATTGGGCGATAGTTAGCTGGGCAGGATGGGTCGGCAGAGGGTTTCTTAAGAAGAGCGTGCCCAAGGGAGTGCTTCAGGGGGGAAGGGAAGACTCCAGTGGCAAAGGATCAGTTGCAGAAGTCGACCAGGGCAGGAGCCAGGGAGTCAATGTGGTCTTTGATGGTTTTGGAGGAACAGGGATGAACCTGTTTTGACAAGACTTTCATAGGTCGGACTTGTCTAGAAACCTTGTCTGCGGAGAACAAGGGAAAGGCAGAGAAGGAGGGAGGAGAGGTGGCCTGAAGAAGGGCCAGAGGAAGAGGATGGAGTAGAGAGAGGAAGAGGAGAGTAGGAGAGAGAGGACATGATGTCCTGAGTTTTAGAGATGAAATGAGAAGCCAGTGCCGTGCAGAGGGCCTGGAAAAGGGACAGGAGAGGTAGAGACTGTGGCAGGATTGGCCAGTTCCTTGTAGATTTTAAAGAGTTCAGCCGAGTTGTTAGATGCCACAGAGACGCGGGTTTGGAATTGAGCTCTCTTCTTGGTGAGGACAGAGAGCCGGTATTGCCTTTGGATCAGGCGGCAGGCCAGTTTGTCAGAGGATGTACATGAAGCACGCCATTTTCTCTCAGCCACCCTGCACTTGCGTTTGATGGTGACAAGGTCTGAGTCATAGCAGGAGTTGCACTTGGCTTTGGGCTTCAGGCGAATCCTCATGACAGGGGCAAGAACATTGAGAATATCAGATATAGCAGAGTGGAGCATAGAACGGGCTGTGTCAGGGTGTTAGTCAGCCAAAGGGGCAGGGTGATGAGAAAGCAGCAGTGAAAGCCTCCACTGACATACACTTCATGGGTCGGATAACCGAAAAGGTGGGTGGCAGTGATGAGGTTGGCTTGGCCTGAGGGGTAGAGTGGGTGAACTGGGAGGAAAGGAGAAAGTGATCACTCCAGGAGAGAGGAGTGGTGAGAGGGATAGAAAGGGGAAGGTCTGAGGAGATCACAACATCCAGAATATGCCCTGCAGAGTAAGTTCGGTCAGAGGGCAGAATAAAGAGTGAGAGAGAGTCGCAAAAGTCACGAAAGAGTCCAGAGGAAGGACATGAAGCATCAAGGTGGATGTTGAAGTATCCAAGAAGGAGGAGTTAAGTGGTCGAGACCAGGAGGGAAGAGGAGAGGTCCACCCACTCAGAGAGGAAGTAGGAGATCTGACCAGGTGGCCGATAGATAGTAGCCACAGTAAGGGAATGGCTAGGAGAGAGAGAGAGCCTGCAGGCGAGGCATTCAAAAGAGGAGTAGGCCTGCATAGAAATGACAGAGGCTGGAATCCACTCTGGGAGATCAAGGCTATACCCCCTCCGGAATGGTTGGACCTGGGCGCAGAGAGGATTTTGTAGCCATCAGGGAGGAGAGTGTCAAAACTTATGACAGAGCTGTCAGTGAACCATATCTCAATAGAACGAGGATATTGAGGTCAAGTTCCTCCAGAAGGTGGCAGATGTTGGAGGATTGTTTGACAGCTGAGCAAGAGTTAAGAGTGGCAATATGGCGAAGGTTGCCGTCCTTGAAAGTCTTCCAGGGAGGGGTACAAATCAGTGGTACGCCCTGCGGAGTTGCAGAAGAAGCCCAAGGTGGGGCAGAAAGTAAAGGAGGAGAGGGCAAGGTAGGCAAGGAGGAGGAGGCAGGGGGCGGCGAGGAAGCCATGGAGGGGAGAGAGGGGACAGCAGGAGAAGAAAGGAAATTGATGAGGTGCGGGAAATGTCTATCGAAGAGGATAAGGTCGGCCTGAGGGCCTTGGACCAAGATAGTACCATTCACATAAATATTAATGATGACCTTGGAGGAGTGGAAGGAGGCCAGGAGGGCCTCTCACCGAGTGCCACCATTAATGGGAGAAGAAGAGAAAGGAGAGAGCACAGAGACCGTATGTAGGGTCTATATGTCTGGTGAAGGAACGACTAAGAGCATGTTGGTGAAAGTTTGCCTGGAGGAGGCACTGGTATAGGTGTCAGCGATAGGGAGGCCTGGGTTGGAGACCAGGATGTCCTTTTTAAACTTCTTCCTACCAGATTTAGTAAGGAGAGCAGGATAGTCGATAGAGATGCAGTTAGAGAAAATAGGAGAGACAGAGAGCACCATAGAGTAGGTAGGGAGAGGAGAGAAGAGGAAGGGAGGGAGAGGAGAGAAGAGGAAGGGAGAGGGAAAGGGAGAACACTAGGAAAGTACACAGAGCAGGGTGCAAGCAGACAAGAGAGAGGTGACACAAGTTGAACAATTGGACAAGACGACAGACAGTCAGAATTAAAAGACTATCACAATGCAATTTTTAAAACAGGAGAAAACACACCTAAGTTTGAGAGTCCCAACAGAGGGAAAAAGCCTAGGTTTCACAATGCAATTTTAAAACAGGAGGAAACACACCTAAGTTTGAGAGTCCCAACAGAGGGAAAAATCCTAGGTTTCACAATGCAATTTTAAAACAGGAGGAAACACACCTAGGTTTGAGAGTTTGGTCAGTGGTCGAAGTGTATGAAAACAAGTAGTGGAACTATGTTCCCTACTGGCCTGCACCGCTCCCCACAGACCCCATCGCCGTGCCCCCTCCCCTGCTCAATAAAAAAAATAGAAAACACATGTGCCTGCTCTTTAAGGAAACGTCCTGGTCAGCGCACTGAAAATGCAAGTTTCAACATCTTCCTACACTTTTATTTTAAAACAAAACCGTTCCGGAACGGTTTCGTTTTAAAATAAAAGTATAGGAACGGTAAAACATACTTAAAGGAAGTAGAGGAGCACCGCTCCTGACCGCTCCCGCCCACTTCGACCACTGAGTTTGGTAGGTGGACAGGGGTAATCAGGGTAGCATGCGGGTCAACCCTGTTAGATGGCTGACCACTGGCTTCCCCTGTGGACACCTGCAGACACAACCAGGAGCCGCCTCTGATGGAGCCGCCCTTTGCCTTGCTGTCACGACCCGTGACCCAAAACCGATCTGGCATGGTCTCATGCCAGGTAGGGTTAAGACTCAGGGTTTACCTAGGGCCCCAAGGGCCTTGCAATATCCTCATGGACTCTCCTGGAGTCAGTCCTAGCGCCTTTGGCGCCAGGCTCCTGTTCAGATTGGGACACAGTCTTGAAGGGACTACTTTTCATTGGAGGCCTGCAGCCAACACGGGGGCACCCACACAGCCAAGTTCCTAGAACCAGACTGTGAGGTGCAGTGTTTTGGGTGTGGTAGCCCGGACTACTTTACCTGGACTACTTTATTAGAGGGCTATATAAACCACACCCAAGTTACAGAACGTGCTTCGCGTTATTCTGCAGCCAGCAGCGTGACGCTCATCGTGTCCAGAGACCAGAATCCGGCGATCCTTGAACAGCAGACCTGCAGAGGAGACAAAAGAACATCATCAGATCGAATCCAGGGAGCGGGGGGAAGAAAACGGAATCTGTTCCTAAGTTCAGGCCTGACCTCCATAGAAGTCACCATCCAGAATCGGGAAGGGTCCAGGGTGAATCCGGCAACCAGGGCATAAGGGCGTCCCCGTGGATACCAGGTGAGCGTTACAGAACTCAAAGCCTCTATAACATTATCCACCTAAGCACCATGGAGACTTCTGAAATGGACCAACTGGCCCAGTTATTAGGACAATTACGTGCCGAAGTGCATTCAGCTAAGCAAGAGACTAATACCCTGCGAAGGGATCTTGTTGTCACCAAGGATCGCACCGAGGAAATCAGTAGGCAATTAATGCAATCACAGGCCGGACAAGCTCCATTACCCAGGAATAATCCACCGGCGCAGGCCACCACGTCATCTGCCACTCCAGTACAAATCACCTTACCCGGGGCAATACCGTTAGCACCGCCAGAACGGTTTTCAGGTGACCCAAGAAAGTATGCTGCGTTTATGAATCAATGTTGTCTTCATTTCCTCTGCAGACAGGGCGCATTCCCTAACGATCAGGCACGAGTAGCATTTATTTTGTCTTATCTGAGCGGTAGTGCAGCAGACTGGTCAGTGCCACTTGTGAGCTATGATGATCCGTTACTACGTGACTTTGGGGGTTTTCAGAGGGAAATGGAAAAACTCTTTGCTCAACACACCCATGAACTCTTGTCACTCCGGCAATGGAATCAAGACTTACTAACATACATAGCAACCTTTAATAGATTAGTGGCTGAAACCAGGTGGCCTGAAGACAGGAGAACCACATTGTTTCACCAAGGCCTTCGAAGGGAATTAAAGGACGTCTTGGCTCAGGTGGTTGATCCACCTAGGGACTGTAGTGAATTTATCAACCTGGTGGTGCAACTAGATCAGATCGGTCCAGATCAGATACACGGGCTGTGTATCTTCGTACCAAGGATGCAACTCCATGCACGTCAGAGAATACCACAGAGCCAATGCAAATCGGAGGCATACGATCACCGTTAACAAAAGCTGAAAGAGACAAGAGAAGGCAACAGCAGTTATGTTTGTACTGTGGACAATCAGGGCATTTCCTAAAAGACTGTCCGATAAAACCCCCCAAGCGAATTGTGGGAGCTACAGAAAAGGATGAGAGTAAGGAGCCAAAAGTAGAGGTCAGTTTGTCGAGTGAGAAGAATGAGCCACTGACCTCACATTTTGCAATACCAGTGATCCTAATCAATCACCAACAACCATCAAGGATGGATACCGTTGAAGCTTACATAGACAGCGGATCAGTTGGCAATTACATTGATCGAGATCTGGCCGCACGGATGGGGCTTCCCTTATGTTTTAAGCTGAACACAGAAAAGGTAACCACGGTGGATGGGACAGAAATTTTTGCGGACCAGTAACCCAATGTACAGCAGGGATAACCCTGCTGTGCCAGGATGGACACCGGGAGAAACGATTTCCTTTGATCTCATCAAGGCTCCTCAGTTTCAGCATATATTAGGGATGCCATGGTTAGTTGCTCATAACCCTCGGATAGATTGGCGTGCAAGATGATTGACTTTTCCTCGTGATTGCGCTTCCACCTGTTATTTCCAAGAGAACAAATCCAGTTTCAATGTTCCAACGAGCCCTAAAATCAGCATATGTACACTTAGCGCTACTAGCACTCTCCCTGAAGAATACCAGGATTTCCAGGATGTGTTCGAGAAGGAACAAGCTAATACACTACCACCGCACAGGTCTTATGACTGCCAGATTGACCTAATACCTGGTGCACAGATCCCTTGTGGCAGAATCTATGCTCTCAAAGAACCAGAAAACCAGCATCTAAAATCCTATCTGGACCAGTACTTGGCAAATGGGTTCATTCGCCCATCTAAATCACCAGCAGCCATTCCCCTATTCTTCTTACCAAAGAGGGAAGGGGACTTGAGAACCTGTATCGACTATCGCGCATTGAACCAGATCACTGTGAAGAACCGTTATCCCCTACCACTTATTCCCGAGATGCTGGATCAAGTCAAAGATGCCCAGATTTATACTAAGTTAGACCTCAGAGGAGCTTACCATCTGGTCTGAGTTAAAAAAGGAGATGAATGGAAAATGGCCTTCCGTACCAAATATGGGTTGTTTGAGTACCAGGTAATGCCTTTCGGACTTTATAAAGTCCCAACGGCATTCCAATACTTTATGAACAACGACCTAAGGGAATTGATCGATGTTTGCGCCCTGGTCTACATAGACGACATTCTAGTGTATTCAACCTCGAAACAAGACCATGTCAAGCATGTCCGTGCTGTCCTTGCCAAACTGCGCCAACATCAACTATATGCAAAACTTGAAAAATGTTTTTTCCACGTAACCGAAGTAGAATTTCTGGGTTTCATTCTTACTACGAAAGGCATCCGTGGATGTACGGTGGATGCCATTCTTAAATGACCTTCTCTGACCTCGTTAAAAGCGGTCCAGAGCATGCTGGGCTTTGCAAACTTCTACCGTCAGTTAATTACGGACTTCTCTCAGATTGTGCATCCGATCACGTTACTTCTACGAAAAAAAAAACTATAAAAAATTCATGTGGACAGAAAACGTCGAAAAGGCCTTACAAGAACTTAAGGAAAAGTTCACCTCAGCCCCGATTTTGCAACATCCTCGTCCGGATCTTCCTTACATCGTGGAAACGGATGACTCCAGTATGGCTATGGGGGCGGTTCTTTCTCAGAGGGACCCTGAAACTGGCCAATTGCACCCCGTGGCCGCCTGGTCACGAAAATTCACATCCCCTGAACTCAATTATGCCATCACCGATAAGGAACTGCTTGATATAAAATCTGCCTTCAAGGCATGGTGACATTACCTCTTGGGAGCCAGGTATACAGTCATGGTAATCACAGATCATCGGAACCTACAATATTTGAAGATAGCAAAAGCACAATCCTCACGCCAATTACGATGGGCCCTTTTCTTCGCCGAGTATGACTACATGATCACTTATCGACCAGGCGTAAGAAACGCGAAAAGAGACACACTATCCCGCATGGGCATCGACGAGGAAGTATATGCAACCCAGATCCAGTAGCCATTATTCCTGAGGACAAGCTCTTAGGCCTCACCACAGCTTTAACACTAACTGAGCTTATAAACGTGATCCAACGTGAAATAACACCTAACGAACTACTGGAATGGCATACCAAAGGAAAACAATACACCGTTAAAGATCAACTGCTATATTTTGATGAACGCCTGTATGTGCCCAAAACAGAGCTACAGCAACTAATCATTTCGGACTATCATGATTCTCTGATAGAAGGTCATCCCAGAATTGCTAAAACCCTAGCCAAGGTGAAGTGCAATTATTGGTGGCCTACTTGGCGGCAAGACTTCATCCAATATGTTCAATCTTGTGGAGTGTGTGCACAAAACAAGTCACTAAAACAAAAACCAGCTGGCCTCCTGCAACCATTAGAAATTCCTCCTGCACCATGGCACACACTTTCTCTCAACTTTATTACTGATTTGCCTCCCAGACAAGGGTTCAATACCATTTTAGTAGTAGTAGACTTATTTTTGAAAATGGCACACTTTATCCCTTTCAAAGGACTCCCAGATACATCCCATCTATCAAAAGTGTTCCTGGAAAACATTATCAAACTGCATGGATTCCCTTCAGTCCTGGTCTCTGATCGAGGCAGCCAATTTGTATCTACTTTCTGCAAAAAGTGCTGCTCTATGGCTCAAATCGACATCCGACTATCCACCAGCCATCACCCCAAACAGATGGTCAAACAGAGAGGACCAACCAGACTCTCGAACAATACCTACGTTGCATGCTGCACCAAGTCGAAGGAACCTGGAAAGATCTGTTATGGATAGCCGAATATGCTTACAACAATTCATTGCATTCCAGTACTGGTCAAACACCTTTCTACACCCTCTATGGCAGACATACACGTACTTTCGAACCAGACAGCCCTCCCAGTCTAGAAATGCCGGCAGTAAAGACTCTTCATGCAAACATCACTCAGGCCTTTAAAAAAGGCAACAGAACAGTTAATCCAAGCCAAAAACAAGCAAAAAAGGTTTGCTGACCAACATCAGAAAAAGGCCACTGACAATCAGGTAGGAGACAAGGTTTGGCTAGCCGCAAAATATATACCTCTAAAAGGAACCCAGACATTTCATCCTTGCTATTTGGGACCTTATTCTGTTCAAGCCATCATAAACCCAGCAGCTGTTAAACTAGCATTACCAGCCAACATGAGAATTCACCCAGTATTCCACGTTTCACTTCTAAAACCAGGACAACCCGGTACACGAGTTAAGCCACCTCCTGAACCCATTATGGTCGATGGAGAACCCGAATTCGAAGTGAAAGAAATCCTGGATTCCAAATATACCAGATCCAAACTATACTATCTAGTCGATTGGACGGGTTACGGCCCTCAGGACAGATCTTGGGAACCTAGTGAGAATGTTCATGCACCGTGTTTGATTAGACTATTTCATCGAAACTTTCCAGCCAAACCTGGACCAAGCAGGAGAATCACCTTAGGAGGGACCTTGGAGGGGAGTGCTGTCACGACCCATGACCCAAAACCCCACTGGCATGGTCACATGCCAGGTAGGGTTAAGACTCAGGGTTCACTTAGGGCCCCAAGGGCATTGCACTATCCTCATGGATTCTCCTGGAGTCAGTCCTGGCGCCTTTGGCGCCAGGCTCATGTTCGGATTGGGACACAGTCTTGAAGGGACTACTTTTCATTGGAGGCCTGCAGCCAACATGGAGGCACCCTCACAGCCTAGTTCTGTTACGCTCACCTGGTTCCCACAGAGGCGTCGATCGGACACGGACAGCTGCGGTCTCCACCAACGTGATGCGTAGTGCCGAGATGACTGTCTGGACTGGGCCGCCTAATCTCGTCTGCTTGATCCGTAGAAGTATTCTCCTGCAAGTGGAGAAAGGGATTTAGCCACCCGTGGATATGAGTGATAGCCCCATCCCACTGTTCTCATTCTCCCTTCTTGTATCCCCGATATTCCCTTTTAGGAACCTCACCTCATGTATTTAAATGATGAGCTCTCCATCTTGCGTGGATTGCAGGGGCGTGTTGATGCCAGTTACTTCACTGGTTTGAAGGCATGGGAGAGTTCCGGAGAGTATTGACTCTGAGGTTTCCTGGCAAAGTTCGGTAAGTATCAAGTTCATAGAGTTCAATATGTCTGATGATTCACTCTTGTCCCCCCTTCCTTCCTTGTCTTGCAACTAAGATCGTGAGAAGATACCCCTCGTGGCAGTTTGTGGCGCTCAGGTAAGAGTGTGTATTACCCGACGCCGTCCGGTAAATGTTGCCAGTGTTTAACGTGTTGTTTTCTCTCCCTTTGCAGGTGCGGCACATGAAGATGTGGAGAGTTATAGAATAATGCCTCCGGTGGTAACCAGGTAAGTCTATGGTGATAAGAGTTTTATTTGTTGGTTTTCTCGGCTCACCTTGTTGTTTTCTTTTGTCTCTCAGGTGCTGGAGGCCGGCGAAGAAATGATGGAGGCAGCGCCGAATCGAAAGATGCTGCGAGGACTGGTGAGTATGGCGCGGCGCTGTAGCTCGAGATGCGACGCGTACAGAAATGATGTTCCTTCCAGGTCCGGGGGCGAGATGGATCCGAAATCAGGTGAGGAATTAGAAATAGTTTGTTTTCTAATCTTGTCCTTTTCTTTCCTCTTGTTTTTAGGAGCTCCAGGCGCTAGGACTGAACCCAAACAGCCCCCAGCCGGGGCTGTTGGGGTTTTAAAAGGTATCTGGATGCCTGCTTCCGGAGCTGATGGGCTTGGTCCCGATGCCCGGGGGTAGGCATCATGACAAGTTCCTAGAACCAGACGGTGCGGTGCAGTGTTTTGGGTGTGGTAGCCCAGACTACTTTACCTGGACTACTTTACTAGAGGGCTATATAAACCACACCCAAGTTACAGAATGTGCTTTGCGTTATTCTGCAGCCAGCAGCAAGACGCTCATCGTGTCTAGAGACCAGAATCCGGCGATCCTTGAACAGCATACCTGCAGAGGAGACAAAAGAACATCATTAGCAGTCTCTGCTTACCTGTAGCTTCCAATCTGTCGAGTATCCGTCTTCCTGCAGCTCGCGGTCTATCATCCAGTCGGCAGCATCACCGGGACATCACGCATGCACCAGAACGAAGCACCTGGAGGGAGAGAGAAAGAAGGACAATGTTAAAACAGGTTACATACAGCATTTACGGCAGTTATCACGAGAACCTCACCTGGCTGGGCATTTCTTGGCCGGCTCCGCTCCGGAAATCTTCACATGCCCAGAAAGACCATCGCGACCCGAAAAGGAATAAACAACACAGGTTAGCAAAAGAAGACATTACCGCACCGCACTTTGTGCTTAACCTACCATCCATCACACGCTCCTGCGTGCATCATCCGGGTAGGAGCCCGATCCAAGCTGCACATCCACCGAACCTCCGTACACCTAAGGGGGAATAAATAAGGAAAAGACATTAATAGCAAGAAAGGAAAGCAAGGACATTTTAAGATTGCTTTTACCCAAACTTACCTCCTTAAAGACACTTGAATGGGTTAGCACCAGTGAAATTAACTCGGTCTCTCTAACCTGCAGAAAACTACGCGCCCCTGCACAGAAGGCAGGACTTAGGGCACGCCAGATATCACAACAAGGTGAGGAGTGGGCCATCAGATCGAATCCAGGGAGCGGGGGGAAGAAAACGAAATCTGTTCCTAAATCCAGTCCTCCTGTGTTTTCAGGCCCGACCTCCATAGAAGGCACCATCCAGAATCGGGAAGGGTCCAGGGTGAATCCGGCAACCAGGGCACAAGGGCGTCCCTGTGGATACCAGGTGAGCGTAACACTTGGGCCCTTAGCCGCAGGGGCTGCTGGGCAGAGGGCTGCCCAGGGGATGTCAGTAAGATAGAAAGGACTGGCCAATCAGGGTGATGGGTGGGTCGTGAGGAAGGAGGGAGTGAAGGGATGAGATCGTAGGCAAACCAGGAAGGTAAGCGAGAAACCAACGGGCCAAGGAGGCACAAACAGAGCTGAAATACAAAACAAAGGACCAAAGGGGCTCTCACCGGCACCTAACCTCTTATGTGAGGCTCAAACCTCCTATGTGAGGTTTGAGCAGCCCCTCCAGTGCCTATGGCATGTGTTCTTACCTATCATGCTGCACTTCCGGTGGCATAAGCATAAAGCAAGGGTACACGAGTTCAAAGAAACAAAGCAGGCATTATGAACCACTCACGGATGACAGGGTGTGAGGCAATATGCCACTACTTCACATTCAACAGACAGAGGAACCGGGTTGAAGCAGCAGAGTAGCTGACACATGGCTGGCCTTTCTTTTTCAGCCAATAGATTTGCTTTGCTGTGATGTGATCATAGAATTTGTTGAACAAACTCTGCCAATGTAATATAGCTTTATAGACCTGCAGCGAGGGCCGAACCGGGCGTTATGGGCCCTGAAGGCTGAGTTAATGGCTCGAGCGAAGTGAAGGCCTGTAACGAGGTATGAGGGACCATAACGCCTGGTACGGCCCTTGCTGCAGGTCTATAAAGCTATAAGAACACCCCCAGTGTTGAATTAAAGTAGAATAAATGAGACATGTTCAATTGAAGTGCAACACGTTGTAAAATGGTAAATAAATGTTGCATTTAGTTATCATTTTACAATTTTGTGTACTTCAATTAAACATTTTTTATAGGGTGGTGGAAGGTGATTGGGTGGGAGGAGTGTGCAATTGAGAAGAAATCAGGTGTGTGTATGCCTGCCCAGTGTTCTAATTAAGCACATTTCAGGTGTTTTCTTCCAGTTTTTACACTTCAAAATCTAGTGTTTATTATGAAGTGTGTCCTACTTACATGTTTGTTGTGTGCTACTTGTATTTCATTGCAGTCCAACGTGTGCCTCTCCTCAACTTTATGCTTCCAGAGCACGGATATTGTGAAGCTCGAGTGCCAGCCATCTCCAAAAAAGTGTCTTGAGGGGATAATAATTGCTTTACAAGCTGCGTTATTGCAGCAGCATACATAGGGGAATTACTGCTGTTTGTTGCTGCGTACGTTATGTGCACACTTTCAATCCCAGCGAAAATCAATGGAAGTTAACTTCATTGAGGGGTCCTGCTCACGCCAGGCACTCTTGAATAGCACACAGCACACAGAACTTTAACTGTTTCAGTTCTTTGTTCAGTGTTTGTTTGCAGTTCTCACGGCAGTCTAGGCCGCGTCTGCGGCGGTATTTAATCCTAATTGCATTCCATACTAGAATGCTGCTGCCGCGTCGGAGTTTAGCTCTAATTAAGATTAGGTGCTAACGGAAGGAACACCAGGTTAAATCTGCATTTAACTGTGGAATTCAGTTTAAGAGAAAGGTCTTAAGTGACTGTCTAAAAAAACAGAACAGAAGGGATTCTCTGAATAGAGACTGGCAAAGAGTTCCAAATGTCAGGGGCATGAACAGCACATCTCCCCACCTCTAATTTTGAAGTTAAATGGTAGACTGACAAGCATTTCATCAACAAGTTTATTTCCGAGTGTTACATATCCATAAAACCAAACACAATCATCACATTTTGAATAAAACATAAAATAAAACCAATTCCCTTAGCATCACATTTCATTTAGCACTAAAATCCATTTCAATACTATCACTGTATTAAAATCAATCAACAATCAGCAACGAATAATCAGCCTACAGCATCATACAAGAACACTACATTTTACCGGTGCATTTCTGTCCTCGAGGGTTATAATAACCCTTCATCTCCAGCCCCCAGTTTCATAAGTCTCTACCGAGCATTTTTCAGGTAGCCGGCAAGTGAAAAAATAACCACCAGTTTTAACAAAAACATCATTGCTGGACTATAATTCTGCTTTCCACTGTCGTTGACTATGCTCAGTAAATACTTTGATCACATATCTTTAAAAAGTGGCCAAAACAGTATACAATGAATCAAAGTTTCATGTGCCACGCATGTGCATTTGTAGTCCAAACCTGCTGTATTTATTTGACCCATTTCTGTGTAATTTCCTTTATCGGAAATGTATAAACTGGTTAGTTGGCTCAGCGGGTTAAGCCCTCATTGCTTTGATCTGCAGATTGCAGGTTCAAATCCCAGCAAACTCAACTCAGTATTTCATCTTTCTGAGGTAATTA